>NC_087344.1:144722785-145922785 GCF_030014295.1 Loxodonta africana | reverse complement strand
CAAGTATTGCCTGGGCATACTAAAAAAAATTACCTGTTTATCTGAAATGCAAATTTAACCGGGCATCCTGTCTTTTTATTTGTTAAATCTGGCAACCCTTACCTTAGAGACCGATGTCCCCTTGTACTCCTGCCCCTCACCCCCACACAAAGATACACAAATTCACATACATTCTTTCCCTGATTTTAACGATAAATGGCTGGGAAAAATAAATTGCAGCACAGTAATCCCAAGAGTGGACACGGCTGAAAGAACTTGCTGCTCATTTCTTGAGACTTTCCTAATCCTGTTGTTGGTATCAACTGCTGTCCAGTTGATTCCAACTTACGGTGGCCCTATGTATTACAGAGTAGAACTGCTCAATAGGGCTTTTTTTTCTCAGCTGTAATCTTTACAGAAGAAGATCACCAGACTTTTCTTCTGCAGAGCCGCTGGGGGGGTTCAAACCACCAGCCTTTTGCATAGCAGCCAGTTGCAAATCGCTTGTGCCACCCAGGCTAATCTTAGATACCTGTTTTCCTTATGAGTATGCACAGCAACGAAGCCTGACATAAATGGACTGGCCACAATCTCTGGACTTGATATTTTCTATGACTAGAAGCCAGACATTAGGGTCTCGAGAGTTTCTGCTTGCCCAAGGGCATCAGATCTACAGACCTTGCAGAAGAGAGAGCTGAAGGTTGAAATGCAAATAAAACAAGATTTAAAATAAATAAAGGAATAAATCAAAAAGGTACATGGAATAAAGCAAAAAGACAGATTTTAAAATTCAGTTCATTAATTTTACGCCATCGCTTTTAAAAAGAGTGCTACACAATACAGGAAAGGTCAGCACAACTGGACTAAACCAAAAGCAAAGAAGTTTACTGAATAAACCAAATGCTTCGAAGGCCAGCATAGCAGAGGCAGGGGTTTGGGGCAACCACGGTTTCAGGGGACATCTAGGTCAATTGGCATAATAAAATCTATTAAGAAAACATTCTGCCTACCACTTTGGAGAGTGGCATCTGGGGTCTTAAACGCTAGCAAGCGGTCATCTAAGATGCATCAATTGGTCTCAGCCTATCTGGAACAAAGGAAAATGAAGAACACCAAAGACAAAAGGTAATTATGAGCCCAAGAGACAGAAAGAGCCACCTAAACCAGAGACTATGTTAACCTGAGACCAGAAGAACTAGATGGTACCAGGCTAAAACCAATGACTGCCCTAACAGGGAACACAACAGAGAACCCCTGAAGGAGCAGGAGAGCAGTGGGATGCAGACCTTAAACTCTCTTAAAAAGACCAGACTTAATGGTCTGAGACCAGAAGGACCCCAGAGGTCATGGTCCCCAGACCTTCTGTTACCCCAAGACAGGAACCATTCCCAATGCCAACTCTTCAGACAGGGATTGGATTGGACTATGGGATAGAAAACGATGCTGGTGAAGAGTGGGCTTCTTGGATCAAGTAGACACATGAGACTATGCAGGCAGCTTCCATCTGGGGAGGAGATGAGAAGGCAGAGGGGGACAGGAGCTGGCTGAATGGACACGGGAATAGAGGGTGGAGAGAAAGAGTACGTCTCGTTAGGGGGAGAGAGCAACTAGGAGTATATAAAACCAAAAAAAAAAAAAAAAACCAAACCCAGTGCTGTCGAGTCGATTCCAACTCATAGCAGCCCTATAAGACAGAGTAGAACTGCCCCATAGAGTTTCCAAGGAGCGCCTGGAGGATTCGAACTGCCGACCCTTTGGTTAGTAGCTGTAGCACTTAATCACTACGCCACCAGAGTTTCTAAGAGTATACAGCAAGGTGTGTATAAATTTTTGTATGAGAGACTGACTTGATTTGTAAACTTCCACTTAAAGCACAATAAAAATTTTTTTAAAAAGAGTGCTACCGCAAGTTTTTTTTCTAACAGTTTTACTGAGATATAACTGACACACCATAATATTTACTGTTTTAAACTATGCAACTCAGTGTTTTTAACATATTCAGAGTTTAGTATATTCACCACTATCTAACTCCATCACCTCAAAAGAACATTTTTATCACCTCAAAAAGAAATCCCATACCCATTAACATTTAATCCCCATTCTCCCCTCCCTCCATCTTCTGGCAACCACTAAATCTACTTTCTGTCCCTATGGATTTGCCTATTTTGGACCAAAACCCCAAAACCAAACCCAGTGCTGTCGAGTCAATTTCGACTCATAGCGATCCTATAGGACAGAGTAGAACTGCCCCATAGAGTTTCCAAGGAACGCCTGGCCGATTTGAACTGCCAGCACTTTGGTTAGCAGCCGTAGCACTTAACAGCTATACCACCAGGGTTTCCCTATTCTGGGTATTTCATATAAACTGAATCAAAATATATGCCCTTTTGTGTCTGGCTTCTTCCACTTAGCATGTTTTCAAGATTTATCCGTGTTGTAGCACGTTATCAGTACTTTATTCCTTTTTATAGCTGGATAATATTTCATTTTATGGATATGCCACATTTTGTTTATTAATTGATAGACATTTGGGCTGTTTCCACTTTTTGGCTCTTATGAATATTGCTGCTATAAACATTTCTGCACAAGTTGGTATATGAACATATGTTTTGTTAATTCTCAAGCATATACACCTAGGAGCAGAATTGCTAAGTCATATGGAAAGTATGTTTAATCATTTGAGGAAATGCCAAACTGTTTTCCAAAGCTGCTGCCCCATTTTACGTTTCCAATGTATGAGGGTTCCAATATGTCTACACCCTCGCCAATACCTGTTACTATCTGTCTTTTTAATTATAGCTACCTTAGTGGGTAAGGAGCCCCGGTGGTGCACGGCGCGTGGTTAAGTGTTTGGCTGCTAACCAGCGACTCCGAGGGAGAAATGTGGCAGACTGCTTGTGTAAAACGATTTACAGCCTTGGAAACCCTATAGGGCGGTTCTACCCTGTCCCACGGGGTTTCTGTGAGTTGGAATCGACTCAACAGCAATGGGTTTGGTTTGGTTTGTTTTTATCCTAGTGGATATCAAGTGGTATCTGGTTGTGGTTTTGACTTGCATTTGCCTAATGATTAATAATGTTGGGCATCTTTTCATGAGCTTCCTAGTCACTTGTATGTCTTCCTTGGAGAAGTGTCTATTCAAATCACACAAGTTCTACAGACAATTTAATATTGTGGTTCTTCCCAATCTTTTCAGCAAACTCAGGTTGAAAGTTCAGACATCTAGGGACCAACTGAATTTCCCCACTTTTTCTTTAGCATGGAAATAATTGTATAAATAAAAATAAGCATATATGATCCTTCTAAGCTATTTTATTGATAGTTTCAACCTGACAGACTAAAAGGGTGCAATTATTTTTTATGTGCTGTTCCATGAAGGGAAACCCTGGTGGCGTAGTGGTTAAGAGCTACAGCTGCTAACCAAAAGATCAGCAGTTTGAATCCACTAGGCGCTCCTTGGAAACTGTGGGGCAGCTCTACTCTGTCCTATAGGGTTGCTATGAGTCGGAATTGACTCGACAGCAGCAGGTTTTTGTTTTTTTTTTTAATTCTATGAAGAGACAAATCCAACCTATCCAATATACTCTGGGTCATTCTATACACCCTGCAAAAGGAAAACTATAAAGCCACGACAACTTCATTGTATGTGTTTGTGTGTGACTAATACTCAAAAATCCACTACTTGAAACTTAGCCTGAAACAATCATTCTTCATCTGACTCCCTTTTCCCAGGTAACCAGAAAAACGGGATAAAGGAACTGCACTTTCAGAGAAAACTAAATCCTACCTTTTCCCTGCCTCACACGCTCCCTCTTGCCTGCACTCTGTAGTCATGAGAGGACTGGAATGATTTGACTGAAAAAAACAGACACCATAATTAAACAGTCTTAAAGTATAATGTTTTTTAGTCAGTCTCATGGGGCGGCTCAGATGTTCCGAGTAACACAAGGCCTTCCTAACTAATTATGAAAGGCTTCCTTTTATAATTTGGGCACTTATAACAATGCAGATATGTCTATTTAAATTAAAAGGCCATCCTGGCGGATGAGTAAATGTTACTACTTGAACTTTTCCCATCACACTATTTAAAAAAAAAAAAAAAAAACCTGTTAAAGTATTGACTTTATCAAGAAAGTAAAGACAGCCTTAAGCCAGTACTGCAAATTCTCACTAGCATATCAGAGAGAGGGCAAGGACACAGGGCACCAGGGCACCTTAGACTGAGTGAGACTCAAGAGACCCACTCTCTATCCTTAGCTCTTCTAGGCTCCTTTGAGTAACCTTGCAGAAGATGGTATGAGGAACGGCTAAGGCTCAGTTTCTAAAGATTCCACGGCCCTTTTGAAGTGTTTGGATGGAACACTTCACATAAAATAATGTAGTTATCTCCAAACCCTGGGGTCCCTGGGTGGTGCAAACGGTTAACGCACTTGGCTGCTAACCGAAAGGGTGGTGGCTTGAGTTCACCCAGAGGTGACTGGGAAGAAAGGCCTGGAGATCTACTTCCAAAAAATCAGTCATTGAAAACCCTATGAAGCACAGTTGTACTCTGACAGATTTGGGGTCACCATGAGTCGGAATCAACTCAACAGGAACTGGTTTGGTTTTTTTGGTTTTATGTCCAAACTTTAACTATTAGCTACAGTAAAAGGATAAACAAAACACACCACTGGTTTCCTTTTATCCAACAGAAGACTGTTGGTCCTTCTGCTGCAAAGGCTGTCAGGTGGAGGAGCAGACACTGAAATTCGTTTTGGGTTACAGAGAGGAAGGTTACAGCTTGCTGTCCCTCCTCACTTCCGCTCGCCCTCGCCTAGAGTTGCCATGCTCGTGTGGGAACTTGCATCACTCATTGTCTGCTGACCTGAGAACCTGAAGGAACAACAGATGCTGTACCATCTCTTCCAGGCCATGAAGAGATGTGCAGATGGGACAGAACCATTTCCCTAAAGACAGACTCCTGGGCAACAAATCAGGGTTCAGGTGTCCTGGAATTTAAACCCCTAACGTCTCCCAATTCTGCTCCCCACCCCAGTGTTGCAATCTTAGGTTTATTCCTGGGTTTGAAATCTCCTTACATGGAATTAACTCCAAATAGGGTTGATGTTTAATTGTTTACTAAAACTGTCTCCTCTTTTCCTTGTTAGTATGTCTTAAAAGTGATGGCTAAGAAGCAATTCTTACAGATCTTAAACAAAATTAGAGCAAAGAAATATTAACTAGGAGTAAGAGACTTCTCTAGCCCCACAGAGTGGCAGGTTAAAGAAGGGACCCAGAGTGACACACAGCTATGATATATGTGGCCCATACTGTTCATCTGGACCTACAGACCAGGGAAACAGGAACTCCTTCCAACCTGGGGCCAGACAAGCTACACGTTTTATAACTGCAATGTACGTTTAACATCCTTCCCCTGTGTTCTTATGATTTATAATAAATAACAAACACAATGGCAGGTAATATCTATGGACTTATTAGTGCCAGGCACTGTACTAAACATTTTATGAGTAATCTCATTTAATCAAGGTAACGACCCTTTGACATAGAACTATTATTATTCCATATTAAAATCAAGGAAAATCCAGACTTAGATTAAGTAATTTACCCCAGGCTACACAAAAAAAAAAAAAAAAAAAAAAAATTTTTTTTTTTTTTTACACAAGCAGTAAGTAATGGAACTGGAGAGGGGTCAAACCAGGAGAGGCAAAGCCTGTACTCACAAACTCTGCAGAGCTGCCCAAGACAGTGGTAGCCACTAGTCTCATGTGGCTATTGAGCACTTGAAATATGGCTAGTGTGAGGGAGGAACTGAGTTTTTTTATTTTAATTTAAACGTAAATAGCTACATGTAGCTAGTACGTATAGTATTGTACTGTTCAGCTTTATAGTGTAAGGGCTAAATACGCATATGACTTTACAATCATGACCATTCATCTTGCTGTCACAAATACCTTGAATTACAGGTGACTGGCAATGATTATCAGTATGAAGGGAGGTGTTTTAGCATAAGAGCTTCTAGAATAAATCCAATCTGGATTTGAGTCCCAGCACTGCCAGTAACTAGCCATGTGATTTTGGCCACTACTTAACCTCTCTATGCCTTAGTTCCTCATCTGTAAAATGAAGTATATATCCCCATCATCACAGAATTATTGTGAGAATTAAATGAAAGTATTAGAGCACTTAGGACAATACCTGGAAAGTACTAAGTGCTAAACAAATGTGCCAATAATCATAACAAGAACAATCAAATAATTATTGACTTTTGGCCTTTTTAACTTAGAAAGAAAAAAGAGTTTCAATCCTCAGAAAAGTCTACAACTTAAGTTATCAGTAACTCCTGCTTTGTAAAATGTACCCTTGAGTTCTCAAAGGTTTTGTTTTGAAATTAATTCAAAGTTAGAAGTATAGCACAAAGAACTTTTATATATCGTTTAACTAGATTCACCAGTTTTTAACATCTTGCCACATTTGCTTTATTATTCTATCTATACATCCATATTTATATTTTTATGAACTATTTGGCCCTTTACCCCTTAATACTTAAGTGTCTTTAGTGCGTTTTCTAAGAACAAGGATATTCTCTTACATAACAGTACAATTATCAAATTCAAGAAATATAATTTTGATGTAATATTTTAACCTAAAGTCCAAATTCCAGTTTCCTCTCCTGTGCCCCACAATGTCCTTTATAGCAACTGCCTCTCTCGCCCCTCCCCAGTAAGATTCAGGTCAGGATCAATGTGTCTTTTGAGTCTCCTTTAAGCTGGAATGGCTCGTCAGCCTTTCTTTGTTTTTTGTGACTGACATTAGGAAGAGTACGGGCCAGTTATTTTATAGAATGTTACTCAATTTGGTTTTGCCCAATGTTTCCTCTTTATTAAATTCAGGTCATATGCATTTCTGATTAGAATATTTCATGAGTTATCGATACTGTATTCTTTTTCAGGGTATCTCATCTGGAGGCACATGATGTCTACCCACCCCATAACCCACTGCCGTCAGCCCCATACTGGTGGTATTAACTTCGGTCCCTTGGTTAAGGTAGTCTTGGGTATCTCCACTGTATATACTTACTATGTTTCCTTTTGCAATTAATAATTTGTGGAAAGATAACTCTGAGCCCATGCAAATATACTGTTTCTCAAGTCCCTTCCACCTCTGCTAGATTCAGCACCCATTGATGATTCTTGCCTGATCAACTTTTACTAAAGACGGGCAAAATAATGATTCTCTAACTCTGTCATTCTTTCTGTATTTAATTATTGACATTCTACTATAAAAAGGAGTTCTCCCTTCTTCTCTTTTCATTTATTTCTCTACTTATTATCTGTATTGACTATAGATTCTTATTTCATTCAATGGGTACTTTTCAGTTTTTACAAATACCCTTCAAATACAAATGACAAGAATCTACAGATCTAGATTAAGAGTCATTAATTGAGCCAAGTTTATTCATTATGCAAGGGCAAGACTATTAACTGAGGCCTCTACTAGTTCTGTATCTTTGTAGGCAAGGGAGGTGTAAAGGCTCAAGGCTATGCAGTTAAAGACATGAGCACGTAGCTCTAGCCATAGACGATGTGAATTATCACTGCAAAGCTGCAGGGTTGCTCATCATCAGACATGATATCATACTAGAAAAATCCCATCCAAACAACCCATCTATTTCTCTACAACCAGCAAACTTGAATGTTCTGGCCAACTCAAAGGGACATGATTTACAAATAGTAGGTAATATTTGGATCTTTCCATAAGAGCTGGGTTCCAGCTTTTTAATAAAATACAAATGATTTCATTTTGGAGCTTGCTATGTCACTTTCTCAACAAACAGATCCTCATATCAGAAATTAGGCCTGTGTTATATACAAATAGAATGAGTTTGTGTGTATTTTATTTTGTAGTCAGGGACCACACATCTAGTGGCTATTTGCAATATTTACATTGCTCCTGATGCCATGAGGGGGTCTTCAGAGCTAAAACCAAAGCTCAGGCCACACAGAGTATGACTGCATGTCCTACTCAAATGCGCAAACTAGACCGGACTCTCCATCCACAGAAGAGTGTGGGTGCTTTGTTATCTGTGAGTGTTTATGCCATCCAAATATCTCTAAGAGCATACTCCAAATTTAATGCTTCTTGGACTCTGGTCTTATTTTAATGAAATAAGCCTTAAAAGCCTTGCAAAGTTCTAGAATAGTTGTATTCTTACGCTAAGACTCAGTTTGGGAGTGTTATAAACACTTACCAAGAAAAGTCTGGAGACCCCAGCTGCAAGCCTCTCTGTCTTCAAGTGCCAGACCAGGGGCTGTGGGGAGTTGAGCAGGAACACCACAGGCTTGTAGTGAATGTGGACTGAGGAAATGGGATTCAGGTGCAGAGTGACCTAGGAAGCAACACAAAAAGGAGAGCTATCTTAGCACTGGTGTCCTATTGAATTTGCTCAGGACAACTGAACACTTTTTCACAGTTTTACCTTTAAGAGAAACAATCTATAAGCTAGTTCAAATTCTATGAATATATTAGTTTAAATTATATAAAACTGCTAACATTTGGCCATTTTTTATTATAAAAAAATGGACTATTCCATATGGTTCAACCCACTCAAATCACAAGCAAAACCAGCCTAGTAATAGTAGAACAGAAATAAATGGAACACTGTTTTTGTTTTTGTTTTGTTTTTTTCAAAATTGGAAAAGGCATAATGGGTTAATGTGCTCAGCTGCTAACTAAAAGGCTGGAGGTGTGAGTCTACTCAGAGGCACCTCAGAAGAACTACCTGGTGATCTACTCCCCCCCCCCCCCAAAAAAAAAAGTCATTGAAAACTCTACAGAGCACAGTTCTACATGAGGTCACTATCAGTTGAAATAGACTCAATGACAACTGTTTTTTTTTCTCTCAGGACTGCCTTATCCTTCAAGTCAAATGATTAAGGCAAGCTAAATTTGGAGAAAAGAACACCACAGGGACTGGTCATCCCTCTGGAGACTCAGAGAAATCACCTTCTTCTCTTCCAGGTAAGCGCCAACTTCTATAAAGCTAAGAAAGTTCTGCCAAAGAAGAGTGCCTAAAGCTAAGGAAAAGGGGCTGCCAAGAGGAGCTGCCAGTGCTTTCATCATCCCAGCTATTAGCTTGAAGGGGTTTTCCAAAGAAATAAAGCACAAAAAACACACAGAATAAAAACTGATTGTACAGAGTCCCAGTTTGAAAAAAAAGAAAGAAAAATGTCATAAGCCTGGACAGCCAGCTGTGACACTGGAGACCAAGGACAACTATAGGTTACCATCACCGTCATTAGCATCATAAAAAGTACCTGTGAGGAGAGGTGGAAAAAATGGACTCAACAAACGTCCTCCAGGAGCACATGATCCAAGGTTGGTCAATATGAACACAAAAAAAATACTGAGCAGATACTTTCATATAAGCACATCTCACACTGGCTTTCAGTACAAAGGGATAAGGAAAGGTCCAAGAACCACATAATAAGATAGGGTCAACTCACCAAAGATCACCATGAGGTGATAGCGGAAGAAAAAGACAGAACACACTTTATCGAGAAAAACAAACTAATGATACGCTGGGGATAATAGTGCTTCTCAGCCACAGTCCTTATGAGAAGTAAATGGTCAGGGTCTATGATCTGAGTCCACACAGTCAATAGGGATATGGCATGAAAAGCTAGACTACATCTTCCCACTGGCTGTTAGTCTACGTTGATGTCAATGTATCCTCATCTTTTTGGTAAGTACTTCCTATGATATCAAAGTCAAATTTTATAGTGTACTCTCAGATCATTGATAAGTAACACAACGAACCTTATTTATCTTTCAAAACCCATACCTTAGTTTTTGAGGCACGTAGTAGACACTCAGTATATGCCAAATTAGTGTTTTAAGTCTCTATTTGCCAATATTGCAAAAGTACTTTATTCTATCGATAAATTGTGCTATAGTAGATAATACTGTCTTGTTTATTAACTGTTTAGTTTGTTTTAATTTCCAAAATAAGACTGTAAATCACTCAGTAGGCAAAGATCTGCCTTACTTATACTGAGCATAGACCAAACCAAACCCACTGCTGTCAAGTCGATTTCAACTCACAGCAACCCTATAGGACAAGGCAGAACTACCCCATAGGGTTTCCAAGGCTGTAAATCTTTATGGAAGCAGATTGCCACATCTTTCTCCTGCAGAGAGACTGGTAGATTCAAACCACCAACCTTTCTGTTGGAAGCCAAGCACTTTAACCACTGCACCACCAGGGCTCCTTCAAATGAACAAGAACTAAAAACAATTTTGGAAATAAAATGAAAAACATGTATGAGAGACAGACATTGGTGTTCATGTCCAAAATTTTCCAGATGGTCAAAAGTGTCAAGGCCTGGCTCACATAATCAAGAAAAGGTTTCTAGGAGTCACAGCTCTCTGAGTTTTCCTGGAAACGGCTCCCTATTCAACATGTGGCAGTGTCTGGCCAAGATGAATCTCTGACTCTGGCACATGGGGCCTGGGCAAAGTCCCAAAACTATTTGGCCAAGAAGAAGTCGCACTATGATTGGGAAATTAAAAGAAAAATACTCAATACTTTTTTTTTTTTTTTTTTAAGTTCATTTGGCAGGGACAAAGAGTCCCCCAAGCACCTGCTCACCTAATCCCTCAGCAACCTGTCTCTTCTATTCTCCCCCTATTTGAATAAATCTTGCTGAAGGGAAGACAGAGGACAACCAAAAACAACCAACAAAAGAACAAAGGTATAAAAGCCCCTGGAGATGTGGGGAGAACATACCTGCAAGATCTCTTAAGGGATTACTGGTTAAATTGCTTAACCTCTCTCAGGCCCAAGAAAACAGAGAGAGAAGAAAAAGAAAATCTTCTCTGGATTCAATTACAGCTCACAAGAGACTACAGTTACAAAGATAAGAACATCCTGCTAAGTCTTTCATGGCTAGTTTATCCAGTGATTATGGTCTGAAGATCAGAGCTTAAGGCAAACTACAGCAAAGAAATAACCTATGGTAAAATGGTATCCAACGATATCCAGCTTAGAAACCCAAACAATGGTTTAAAGAGTTGACCCTCAATGCTGTATCAATTTACACATAAAAATTAATCCTCGACTGCTCTGACAGGGAGCACAATAGAGGGTCCTAGACAGAGCTGGAGAAAAATATAGAACAAAATTCTAATTCACAAAAAAAGATCAGATTTACTGGCCTGACAGAGACTGGAGAAACCCTGAGAGTATGGCCCCCGGACATGCTTTTAGCTTAGTAATGAAGTCACTACGGAGGTTCACCCTTCATCCAAAGATTAGACAGGCCCATAAAACAAAACAACACTAAAAAGGCACACCAGCCCAGGGGCAAGGACGAGAAGGCAGGAGGGGACAGGAAAGCTGGTAATGGGGAACCCAAGGTCAAGAAAGGAGAGTGTTGACATGTTGTGGATTTGGTAACCAATGTCATAAAACAATATGTGTACTAACTGTTTAATGAGAAGCTAGTTTTTTCCGTAAACCTTCATCTAAAGTACAACATCAACAACAAAATTAATCCATGGGCTTCATAATTAACAACCGTGTTGTTGCTGCTAGTTGTGATCACCCCCCAACTCACGGAGACTGCGTGTACAACAGAACAAAACACTGCTCAGTCCTGGGTCTTGCATCATTCTTAAAATCAGCTACAGATCACATTGTTATGATCCATAAGGCTTTCATTGGCTGATTTTCAGAAGTGGATCACCAGGCCTTTTTTCCTAGTCCACGTTAGTCTGAAAGCTCTCCTGAAACCTGTTCAGATCATAGCAACTCACAAGCTTCCACTGACAGATGGGTGGCGGCTGCACAGGAGGTGCACCAGCTGGAAATCAAACCTAGGTCTCCTGCGTGGAAGGCGAGAATTCTACCACTGAACCACCAATGTCACCATACTAGATGCAATTAATGTATTTCTTCTATAAAGAAATTCAAAGTAAATCTTTTCTAAGTGTTATTCTGAATCTGAACCCAATTTTGACCAAAGGCATTTCAGGTAAAAGGTAAACTCTGGCCAACACTCAGGAGTATAAAGCCTTTGAGTGGGAAGACAACCTTCCCACCTCCCATTAGGAGGTATGTCCTTGTCCATGTTATCATGAGAAAGTAACAGGGACAATTTTCTATGGACCTTGTTGTGAAGGTTTCTCAGTTTTTCAAGGACTATCTTTGATAAGTGAAAAACAATATATCATCTCAAACTCTGTAAACCCCTTTATGAAAATGATTTATGTACTTCCTTACTGGAAGGGGGGAAAAAAAACCCTTCTCCCTTTATGGAAAGATGCCATGTGAAACTTGTTTTGAATTTCCTAGGATTCATAGTATAGATGCAAGACATTTCTACGCAGAGACTTCAAAAAGCTATCTAATTAGTTAGACCCCCTACCCTGTTAAACAAAAGCAAAGTGAGCAAAACAACTGACATGAGAATCTAACAGTTGTCCAATGTTGCTAGCGTGTCAGTGAGGTTCCATTTCAACATTTCTGATTCTTGTTAACAGCCCCTAAGGACGCAAGAAACAATGAAGTCATCCAAAACACTACCAGAGAGATTCCTATTATCTAAAACCAGACCAAATAATGTTCTGGAACAGATGATTCAACTGTCAGTTTGTACTAAGATAAAGAAAGAACTCCAACAGTGTGTTTATTCCCCGGACCCATGAAATCACACCTTGGTCTGTATGTAGCCATCATCTATCCCCTCTTCAAAGGTAAGGAGACATCCACTTGGCCCTAGTGTTCGTAGTAACTGAAAACATCCTGAACTTGGGTCTTCCACCTGTGCTATACGCAGACCAACAGTGAGACAGGAACCTATTTCAGGACATGAGGGTACCAAAGGGAACCCTGGTGGCGTAGTAGTTAAGTGCTACAGCTGCTAACCAAAAGGTTGGCAGTTTGAATCCACCAGGTGCTCCTTGGAAACTCTATGGGGCAGTTCTACTCTGTCTATAGGGTCGCTATGAGTCAGAATTGACTCAGTGGCAACGGATTTGGTGTGTTTTTTTTGTTTTTTTTTTTTTTTGAGCATCCTACAGCTGAACTCAAATCTCACTGACATATGGGCAAAAAGACTTTTAGGAGTTCAGATGTGACCACAGATGGATATGATATTTGCAACCAGTTACTGGAGGTATACAACAGTATTGAGCTAGTTACTGCTGGAGTGTTTTAAAGTATATTGTGGTAGCCAGTCTGAGGAACTCCTACAGCTGATATTTACCATTGCTTATCTTTCACAGTTTGGGAATTGGTGTAAAATGATTTCCTTAAAATATTTTTGGAGAGGTGGATTTGGAGCTTTTAAGGATATCCTTATTATTTTATATTTCTCTGAATAAGGAGCCTCTCCCCCCCAGTGACCCCACCCACACCCTGGTAAGTCAACTGACCATTGCCTTTGGTGTATAGCTGGATTAAGTTCAAGGATCTTCACTGCTATGGCAACTCATAGGAGTGCCTGGGTGATACAAATGGCTAAGCTCTCAACCTGTGACCAAAAGGTTGGCAGTTCTAATCTACCCACACACACACACAAAAAAAAACCATAGGTGCCTTGAAAGAGGACTGTCAAACTACTTCTGAAAGGTCACAGCCATTGAAAACCCTATGGAGTACTGTTCTACTATGAAACACATGGGGTCAGAAATGACTGGAGAGCAACTAGGAGGTCAATTCATACCAAGCTCATCCCCAAAGGTTTTGTCTTGACACCACCTAATGTGGTGAAAGGGACAAAGTCAATGCAGAAACTAATCCCACAACCCCTCCACCATTCTCATCCCCCACAAGAACATGATTCAGGATTCCCTGAGATCCCCCGACAATAATTCAATACGACCAAAAAACAGAAAAACAGCTGAAGTGAAAGCCTGAAATTTGATACAGAAATAAGTCTGGGCCTCTCTCCTCCCTATTTTGAATGCCCTGGAAAAATACTCTGAACTAAATTTGGGTCAGGGGTTGAGGGGCAAAAGCTCATATACACAGAAGAGTTTTTCTGAAACTACAGGTCATGACCCTTTAAAGGGGTCCTGGGAGAGCTGCAAGGGGATTTCAGAGACCCTGCCCCTTCCTTCCCAAAGTAGCCCACGGCTCAGCCACTACGGGGAAGAGAGGCAGGGAAAGGGGGAAACACTCACTGGATGTGAGTACGTTTAGGTGGGTGTAGAGAAGAAGAATGCTGCCGGAGCCATCAGCAGGCCACCCGATGGCAAGTGTGAGAACAACTTTACTACTGTCCTCCAGTATTAAGCACTACGCCAGGTGAATATTGTAGCATACCCTTCACTAGCACACCATATCCTTTCTTGACTCTGGTCTGGAGTGTCCTCCAACCATGTTTCCTAGAAGGACAAGTGTATCCAGCTAAAAATGCAGCCCCAGTGAAATCTCTCCCGACCCAGCAGGCAGAGCTGTAACTTTTGCTCTGTGCTCACGTTTCTACCTCCACACAGGATTGTAATGATCTATTTAGATGTTTGTCTCTCTTGGTACACTATGAAATCCTCAGGGGATTCTTCAAGAGCAGCCACTGAGTCACACTCATTCTTTTATCCTCGGGCCTAGCATAGGGTCTGAAGTATACTAACGATTCAAGAAAAGTTTTCCCAAAAAATGGATAAAAGAAGAATCAACAAAATTAATGAAATGTGGCTCAAGTAACAGTTACAGAATCATACTGTCATGTGTTCTCGCCCCAAAAAGCGTAGTAAAGAGAACACTAACACTGTCAAGGAAAGCAGACAGATCCCAACTCTCGCTACCAAAACAAATCGGAGGGGCTGCCTGGAATGCATGTTAGAGAGGGTTCCGAGGCCACACCCAGGCAGTGTGGAAATAAATGTCCCAAGTATTATCATCCACCACGTGTAAAGGACAGGGCAGAGCAGCACACATGCCATGTATGTGGACCATGCTAGGCAAAAAAAAAAAAAGAAGAAGAAAATGAAAATTTGGGGGTTATCCTTAACAATAACACAAATAAAACTATGTAAAATGTAAAACAAAAAACCACAACCTTGCAGCACATTTTCCATCTCAGGGATAGATAACAAAGTTATTATTATTTTTTTTAATTATCTTTTTTGGAATTTTAAATGTTTTTCAATCAGGCAAAGGACTGTGTTACAACAGCCTCCTGGGCAGCAGAGCAAATGCTATTAGGAGTATTTACACTACAGCCAGGCAGCGCCTTTGCTGGTTTTCCATTGAGTCAGTTTCCACTGAGGCCTGCAATGAGTTTTCAGGGTGAAACATTTGATCACAGAAAGCAGAGGGAAACTTGCCAAAACAGGCATAAAATGGGGCAATATCTTCCCAAAGTCAGTATTCAAGAGTCTAAGTTTCATTACTTTTTCGAGGTACCATTGAAAGTAGTTCAATACATTTGTTCTAACTAGACAGATAAGGCTGCAATAAAGAGGAGGATACTTGGTAACAAATTTGCTCTATGCTCTTAAAAATCTGTAACTATGCCTCTAAAGTTGCTCTGTGGTAGCAATGGTGGTTCAGCGGTAGATTTCCCACATCCTGTGACAGAGACCCAGGTTCGATTCCCAGCCAAAGCACTTCACGCACAGTGGAGGCCTGCACATTGCTGAACAGGTCTCACTGGAGCTTCCAAACTAAGACAGACTAGAAAGAAAGGCTTGGTGATATACTTCTGAAAATAAGCCAATGAAAACCATATGATCACAACAGTCTGATCTGCAACCAATCATGGGGATGGCACAGGACCAAGCAGCCCTTCCTTCTGTGGTGCATCAGGTCACCATGTATCAGGGGCCAACTTAACAGCAGTTAACAACAGCATAGTTGCTCTATACCCTTAAAAATTGAAAAAGGGGGTTAAGGAAAAACAAAAGTAAAAAAAAAAAAGAAATAAAAGTCCTAAATTGTAGTTAGTCTATACAATGTTCTTTATTTAGATCAGGAAAAATTCTGTGGATATGTACGCACAAGTAAATGAAAAGTGAGGGTCACAAAAGGGACTAGAAATGGATTTTTATTTCAGAATGAAACAAGCACAAATTCTAACAAACCAAATTCTAACATAAACCATTTGATGGTCAAGTTATATTACTGACACTAGATCAGTCATTCATTTGCCAGTAATAAAGATAATATAATCTTGACAAAAGAGCCCTGGTGGTGCAATTGTTAAGCGCTCATCTGCCAGCCAAAAGGTCAGTGGTTCAAACTCACCCAGAGGCTCCATGGAAGAAAGACCTGGCAATCTGCTCCCATAGAGATTACAGCCTAGAAAACACTATGGTGCAGTTCTACTCAGTCACATGGGATCACTATGAGTCGAAATCAACTCAACAACAACAATCTTGTCAAAACTATACCCACAATCAGCAAATTCAAACTCCATTAAATTCATATTACTGGGAATTTGGGAGTGTGGCAGACAGGACATCAGAATAAAAAGGGAAGATATCATTTGACTTCCAAGTGAATAATTGTTTCCCCTGTTTGACATGAGGAATTCTGAAGTTTTGCCTTAACATCTGGAAATACTAATTGTATGTTAACTATTATTTCTATAGACGGCCTTTTTTTTTTTTCTTTACTTTAAAAAAAAATTTGAGCTTCTAATCTCTGAATTCCACTCTGTGCGTTGACATAGAAAGCACTTAATGAGTATTTATTAGATTGAGCTGCTGAATGAAAGCTGAAGTACCTGTATTTAAAGGGAGCTTGGAAGTATTATGAATCCTTAGGTTCCCATGCAAATGGAGAAGGTCCAAGCTACTTTTTCATAAGATGTCTTTAAAGAATTTTCTAATTCCGACCAAACTCTGTAAGGTCTAAAAGATAATTGATATCATATAGCTTAAGCTTTATTTGATAATTCAGTCAAGTCCCAAACGACTATTAAGTCAACAGATACTGATCTTAAATTTCTCATTTTCTGCAAAACTAATACAGTTTACCTTTCTGCTACTGTTTCTGACTAATCCTTTGGAAATACCACTAATAAGCAGCAAAGTAGAGCCAAAGTAGGAAAAGTAGAAGCAAGGAGGCATGGAGGAATTGTATTACAAAATATTCAGGCTTAGATTATAAATTTAAACACTGTGAAGTGACAAGGATCTTACAGCAGTAACTGAAATTCTCTGCGATATTTCATAACGTTAAGGCAGAACAATAAATTTAACCCATAATATTATGACAAATCCTTCTTTAAAAATAAAAAAATGTGATTTGAACTCTCACACAGGATGGACCAGATTGAGTCCTGAGTTTCCAATTTCATCTGGAATTAAGGAACTCAGTTTATCTTAGAAGGCTGAAAGGTTGCATCAATCCTCAGGGCTTCAGATCCAAGGCAGCCAAGGCTAAACCACACACTGAGCTAGCCTTAGATAATAACTTGTGCTTCCTAAGCACTTTTATCATTTATTCAAACATTATTAGATAAGTGCCTGCTATGTGCCAGGCACCATGCCAATCACTGGCAACAGAAAAATGAGTTAAGATGCAGCTTCAACTGGTTAACATGGAAAGATGGCTGTAATACAACACCATGACTGAGATACATTCAGGGTATATGGGAAAGGAAGAGGAGGTCAGGGGTGGGGAGAAGGAACAAGCAGCTTGGGCTGGGCTGGACCCCCAAGTAGAATGAATCAAATCCAAACTTCTCTGTTAAGAAACAGGCAAAATTTGTCAGCATGATAAGGTTTCTTGTGTCTTTCACTCCTTCCCAATCTTTTGAACTGCTTGGATTGGCTGGATGATTGCTTGTCAGAGGTATTTTAGAAAAAGATGTTAATGAGCCAAAAATAAACTGGACTAGATAACCACTAAAATCCCTCCAGACCCTAGAATCTAGTGAATCCAAGATTTCACTAATGTATAGTTCTCTCAAAACTTTCAGAATCTGTTCACTAAATTTGTTAAAAACCCATATATTTAGTAAGTAGCCCTGGTGGCACAGTGGTTAAGAACTCGGCTGCTAACCAACAGGTCAGCAGTTCAAATCCACCAGGCGTTCCTTGAAAACCCTATGGGGCACTTCTACTCTGTTCTATAAGGTCACTGTGAGTCAGAATCAATTAGATAGCCACTGGAATGGTACAGGTACTGTAAAGTCCTTGAGTTTTTTCAACAGTAATTATTCACAAGAAAACTGTACTAGGATTAACTAAAGCTATTAAGGAGGTGATGACAGTTCTTTAGCATTTCATAAAAAGCCTTGAATACTATATTGGTAGGTTCAGGTCACATCCGTTCATGTCTAGGTATATGTGAGTCTGTGTGAGCCTGTTGCATCTTCCTTGCTAGCCCAGGATTTGAAATTAAAAGACTTGGGTTCCTAGCTTTGAACAAGCAATTATTTTTCATTAAATATGAAATTAAATCTTTCCTAACCTTAAATGAGATCAGAGCAATCACAGAGGATTATTGTGAAAATTAAATAATTTATATTTATTGTAAATATTACTCATTGTAAACTTTAAAGTGTGAGCAAAATATTATTCTCTCAATGAAAGATGATGAAGAGTTAAAATTTTCAGACGATTGTTATTAAACGCCATTGAGTTGGTTCCAACTCATAGCAACTCTACGTACAACCGAAAGAAACTGCCCAGTCCTGCAACTCTACGTACAACCGAAAGAAACTGCCCAGTCCTGTGCCATCCTTACACTCATTTGAGGCCACTGTTGCAGATCCTGTGTCAATCCATCTATCTTGTTGAGGGTTTTCCCATTTTTCACTGACCCTCTACTTTACCAATCTTTTCCAGGGATTGGTTCCTCCTGATAACATGTCCAAAGTACATGAGACAAAGTCTAGTTCACCATCCTTGCTTCAAATGAGCACTCTGCTACACTTCTTACAGGACACATCTGCTCATTCTTCTGGCACTTCATGGTACATTCAATATTCTTTGCCAAAAACATAACTCAAAGGCATGAATTCTTCTTTGGTCTTCCTTATTCATTCATTGTCCAGCTTTCTCATGCATATAAGGCGATTGAAAATACCATGGCTTGGGTCAGATGTGCACCTTAGTCTTCGAGGTGGCATCTTTGCATTTTAACACTTTAAAGAGATCTTTTGCCAAAGATTTGCCTGATGGAATACGTTATTTGATTTCCTGACTGCTGCTTCCATGAACATTGAATGCAAATTCAGGTAAAATGAAATTCTTGACAACTTCAGTATTTTCTCATTTATCATGGTGTTGTTTATTGGTCTTGATATGAGGATTTTTGTTTTCTTCGTGTTGAAGTGTAATCCATATTGAAGGCTGTAGTCTTTGATCTTCATCAGGAAGTGCTTCGAGTCCTCTTCACCTTCAGCAATCAAGGTTGTGTTATCTGCGTATCACAGGTTGTTAATGAGCCTTCCTCCAATCCTGTTGCCCTGTTCTTCTTCATATAATCCAGCTTCTCAGATTATTTGCTCAGTATACAGATTGCGTAAGTATGGTGAAAGGATACAACCCTGACGCACACCTTTCCTAACTTTAAACCACACATCTCCTTATTCTGTTCCAACAACTGCCTCTTGGTCTATGTACAGGTTCCAAATGAGCACAATTAATTGTTCTGGAATTCCCATTCTTTACAATGTTATCCATAATTTGTTATGATCCACACAGTTGAATACCTTTGCATAGTTAATAAAACACAGGTAAACTTCTTTCTGGTATTCTCTGCTTTCAGCCAAGATCCATCTGACACTAGCAATGATATACATCCCTTGTTCTACGGCCTCTTCTGAATCTGGCTTGAATTCAGCAAAATTTTACTTGCAAACATTACAGATGGACAATATTCTAAAATACCCTTGTTTATAACAGAGAATGACAGAATGCTGATAAAATCAAAAGTTACCTACACAATGTTATCAACCTACACAAGCAAACAAACTTTTTAACCAGAGTTAACGAGTAAGAAAACTGTACGATTTTTTTCTCCCATTAATTTTCCACTCATCATGGAAGGTTCCCAGTGAACACTGATAAAGTATAGATGATGTGCAAAATGGATGTTGGTCCCTCCTTAGACAATGAGTGACCAGATGTCTTACTTTAGCTTCTAGTTACTCTAAGAATGTCTTAGTAACTAATAGGCTGCCTTTTGATTAATACTTTATGGCTTAAAATTGAACTCATGGAGTGAAATATGCCTAATCCATAGCATAATGATTGAGGGCATGGATGCTGGCACCAAAGCCCTGGTATTCAACTCTAGTTCCATTAGTTCCTTAGCTGTGTGACCTTGAGCAAGTTGTTTGAACTCTACAAGCCTCTGTTTCTTCATCTCAAAGAATGGGATAATAGTACCTACCTCAAAGAACTGTTATAAGGAATAAGTTAATATATGTAAAGCAGTCATAACATGCTTGCCTCATAACTAAAAATTTATGTGTTAGAACTGAGAAACTCTGCACTGCCATTACCTGAGGCACCATCTCCTATAAAGATGGGCTCCTTGACCTTCCCAAGCCCTTTTCCCTGTCGCAAAGTACTTTCCATTCATTCCCCTGGAACCCATTCATACCAGAGCTGTTTATGAAGCAGACATATTACTCTGCTGTGGTTTGGAAATTCTCAAACTATATGCAAATTTAGCAAATTAGCCCTCTCAATTCTTTGTAGAAAGAGGTAAAGTCATGTAGTAACATACTTAATTACAGTTCATAGTTTCACATGGACTAATTTTTGCTCACCTCACAGAAAAAAATACGAACTCCTTCACAAAGCCTTCGTGTCATCAGTGTCCCCATGAAGGAAGCTGTGCACAACGGACGCTTTTGTTCTATGTTCTGTTGACCCTTCTCTTACAGCACCAAGCACCTGCTGCCTTGTATTAAGTGAACTTTGTATATATAAATGATGCGTGAGGAGGGGTTAGGACTTATCTTTTTATCCCCTGGGGAAGAAAAAAAGAAAAAAAACCATTGCTGTCGAGTCGATTCCGACTCATAGCGACCCTATAGGACAGAGTAGAAATGCCCACAGAGTTTCCAAGGAATGCCTGGGGGATTCTAACTGCCAACCTTTTGGTTAGCAGCTGTAGCTCTTAACCACTATGCCACCAGGATTTCTATCACCCTAGAGCCTAGACCAATATCTGGTGCTTACAGAACTAAAAAACCAAAACCCAATGCCATCGAGTCGATTCCCAACTCATAGCGATCCTATAGGACAGGGTAGAACCGCCCCATAGAGCTTCCAAGGAGCGCCTGGTGGATGTGAACTGCCGACCCTTTGGTTAGCAGCCATAGCACTTAACCCCTACGCTATCAGGCACTACATAAATATTTGATGATTAATGAACAATGTCATTTTAAAGCAAGGTTCAATCTCTTCCAAGATGTAGATTTTCTTCCAAATTGGCTGGCATCTCTTGTAACCCAATCCATTGGGTCACTCTGCCTTATTTTTAAATTACAGGCAGTTTTGCATAGTGGTTAAGAGCAGTGACTCAGAGCCAGACTCTGGGTTGGAATCTCAGCTCATCACTTGCCTTGAGCAAGACTCTACAGGCATCAGTTTCCTCAATGATAACATGGAGATAATAATTATGCCTATTAGATGTCAAAGGATTAAATATGTCACTTGGGTAAAGCATCTAGAAGAGTGACCAGAACACAGTAAGTGCTCTTTGAGTTAGCTGTTATTACCGCTACCCTCTAAAACCACGGCTGTTTTTCTCTCTATTCCCTTGGTTCCTAAGGAAGGTCTTTCTGTACTGTCTTCCAACTGAAGTTTAAAGTCAAAACAGCTCTCCTCACAGTCCTCTAAACCCCAAACTGCTGGCACATCCTTGATCTCAGCCCATATATTCTCCCTAAACTAACTTCTCTCTGGACACACACAAGCCCTTTGCCACCACTCTCCAACTTCCCCTCCTGGCAACTCTATAAACATCACCAGTCATTCTTCAAGGCTCTTATTCATATCATTCTCATAACCAACATGGCCATGGCTTGCTTACTCTGGCTTCAGCCAGGCTTGAGGATACTTCAAAGTTCCCGTACAATCTGGGAGAAAGGTATGGGAGCTGTTTCTTTTTAAATACAACACATCCTGAATGAGATGCCCTATTTCCATGCATTTGTTTACTCTGACACAATCGATCGTTCTCACTCTTGTACAAGCTTGGTTAAGACCTCCACCAGATACAATACCAAAAAGGTTGAGACAGCTGCAGAAGTTTTTGTTTCCCTGGAGATGGGAGTTTCATGGAAGGCTAAGAATCACCACAGCAACCAGACTACAAAAACAGTCCACGGGCTTCAGCCTCATAACTCTGGTAAAGCAATTTGTACTCCGTGAAAAGGCCAGGGCAAAAAGTTGAAAAATGATCAAAGTAAACACTACTCCTCAAGCACCATGTTGTTTTGCTGATTTCAAGGCATCAGGTCACAGCATCAAAGTTCTGTTATGAAAGATGGACACCAAGTGCCAAGGATTTGCTAGTCTGAACTAACGGCTCTAATGCAAAGGTCTAGAGATAAATTCATAGCACATTTTCCAAACCAACCGTTTTGATTTTGCTCTAAGAGCAGACTTTGGTAGAAATGTATGCCATTATATCAAGTTACCCGGCCCATGCTAGAAGAGCTGTTGATCCTAACTTTGGATTTAAAAAAAAAGGGGGTGGGGAGGGGAAAGGTGACTTTTCTCATAAAACCTTAAATAGACTCAATTCCATATTGACATTACACGAACTAATTCCTATATAATTAAGGAAAAAAAAAACTAAGCCTTATTAAACACTTACATATGAAAATGACCTATTCAAAGGTCTCTGACCTGCTACCCTAAATCTGTGCTATTTTAAACAGCAAATAAGAAATTTATAGTATATTATTTCTATGCTAAATAATTTATAGTATATGCTTTCTATATAGCAACTTAGAAATAGAAATGTCTTCACTGAATTTATAAATGCCTTCAGTTTTTACTAATATGATTAATGTTAACTATTAACTATGGAAATCATAGCTTGAATAGACAGTTTTCTTTTGAGAAACTCAAACTGGTCCACCTGAGCAGCCTTACACCATCCTCGAAAGTTAAATAAGGAAAATACACAATTATCAAGAATTTATAGAAAAACATCTCAAAACTTGAATACCTTGACAGTACGCGATATGTTCATAAAAACACTTAGTGGTAGTGAGACATCTGTAACTTAAACTATCCTGAACAAGAACAGTTAGAAATTCAACTAGCACTATGTGATATGCATATGCATCTATTATGTCCCTTCTTTAGGATGCACCCCGTGTATGGTAGTGCTTCCTGAATCTACTTGTGGCTGGGGAGTCCACCTACACAACTTCTGGAGTTTCAGCAAAATGCTCAATGAATCAGTAGGGAATCCGCTGTCCACTGAATTTATTGTTCCATAGGCTCTCCCCCACCCCACCACGGCCCTGCAGTTTTACAATATGTAAGAAGGTAATTAGCAATGTCAAACACTTAAATAAGTCCTCATACTCTGTACCCATTGCCGTTGAGTCGATTCCGACTCATAGTGACCCTATAGGACAGAGTAGAACTGTCCCATAGTTTCCAAGGAGCGCCTGGTAGAGTCGAACTCCCACCCTTTAGGTTTGCAGCTGTAGCTCTTAACCACTATGCCACTAAAAAAAAAAATGCCACTAGGTCTCCATAAATGAGTCCCTGGGTGGCACAAATGATTAACATGCTCAACTGCTAACCGAAAGGTTGGCAGTTTCAAGTCCACCAAAAGGCACCTTGGAAGAAAGGCCTGGCAATCTACTTCCAAGGAATCAGCTATTAAAAAACACAATGGAACACAGTAAACAC
The DNA here is from genome assembly GCF_030014295.1 of Loxodonta africana. NCBI lineage: Eukaryota > Metazoa > Chordata > Mammalia > Proboscidea > Elephantidae > Loxodonta > Loxodonta africana. The sequence goes on along the minus strand of NC_087344.1, from coordinate 145,898,956 downwards.
TACAGAGCACAAATCTGCCCTGACACACATGGGGTTACCATCAGTCAGAAATGACTGGACAGCAATTGGTTAACATCTAAAATGTTTCACAGAGAGGAATGGATGGCTCAACTTATAGGCTTGCTCATTCTTTTCTAGCTTCTCCCTAGCTTATCTCCAGGTTAACAACTGTGTAGTTACTAAACTAATAGGGAGAAGAGGCTTTTATTTTACATGTTCTGTTCAGTCATTTATTCATTCCTCAGATACCGAATGGCTACTATGTGTAAGTCAGTCACTTTGCTAAGTCAATCGTTCCCAAAGTTTGGGAATACATAAGAATTTTTAAATATATAATTTAAGTATTTTTTATGGGTATTAAAAACATGATTTCATGGGGGTACCACTATTTATAATAAAGCTAAAATAGGTTTTTGTCTTTATTTTTGGTGAGTAGGTTTAAGGAAAAAATATAAGATGAATAACAGTATAAACGCTGTAAAAACTGTGACAACAGCACATATAAAACTTACACTTGGTAATCACCACCAAGTGATGAAACAGTTTCAAAAGTGAATCAAACACAAAACTTGCTCTCAAGAAGTTCACAGTTTTATGGAGGCGAAAAGACATAAAAATGCAAACATTTTTGTGGGGAGCAAGAAGCAGCGGGGGAATTCACCGGGGCCCTGAGAATGAACAGGGCAGGGACAGGTAGAGCTAAAGAAGCAGTGCAAGGAAGATAGCAGAACGACCCTGAAAAAATGTCCAAGCAATGGAAGCAGCATAGGTAGATTTGAGGGACATTTCATTCAGATGGAAGTGAGGAAATATAAAAAAGAATAAAGAAAAATAAAGTTGAAAAGGTAGTCTAGGACCAAGCCACACTGGGCCTGGAAAGTTAAGATTAACTAATAGATGAAGGAAATCAAAAGAGTATCATATAATACAACTTGCTTTTCAGAGATGTGGACCATGACTTTCCTCCTGATAAATAATGGGTACATTAAGTGTCACTTAGCAAATCACACTAACAAATTAATTTACTAGACATGCTTCAAACACATGATTTGTTTGCCTAAAAGGGTATACATCATTAGTGGAGCATTCTGAAAATCCCATTTTGTTTAGGATCCTATTCCAAGACCTGTATAATGTCCCTTTAGATTGGTATTGAATTACCAAAGAGTATCTCACACGGTGAGAAAATTAAAATTTAGTCCTCAACCCCAACTCTCCTAAACTTGAGTTTGTTCCCTGGCTTTGTCCCCAGTTCACAGGCCCTCAATAAACACTTGTTGAATTCTGGATATAATTTAACCACAAAGAGTCAATGAATCAGGCTACTGTAAGCTATGAGCCTTGAGCATTTATACAAGGAACAACTCACAGGACCTGGAAATTCTAGTCCTAGTTATATCATTCTATACAGAAATCTTTAAATCCTGCTGTTCGTTCTCTACTGTGTGAAGACATGACCCAAATCAAGTCTTGTATCTATACCTCTACTTTACCATCCCTAAAGTGAAAACAGGTCACCATCCTTCACCCTGTGAATCACATCTTGAGATGCCCCCCTTAATCTTGGGAAAACCTAATATTTCCAGTACACACTTGAAACAATTTTAAAGTCACAGTAATCTCATATTATTCTTTTTAAAAAAGCAAGCAAGCAGGCCATTGGTAAGTAATCTCAGAATGAAAACAGGTTTACCTGATTTCCATAAAACAGTGATGCATTGTTTGATTCATTTGCCCTCAGGGGGAACAAATTAATTACCCTTGCCTGAGAAACATAGGAAATTAACTTCCATTATAAACCTTAAACATTGGTGTCTCCCAGTCCTCCTAGTGTTGAAATTCCTGACTATCATTCATTTAAAAAAATTATAAGTTTTACTTAAGTATTTTACTTGGGGCTTCAGTTTCCCAAAAGGTTAGATTAAATCTCCCATGGTCTTTTATAGCTCTAAAGACTATGGTTCTTTGGGCAAGTTTTGGGGTCAGTAATCATCTTTGGGAAACCTTGGTGGCGTAGTGGTTAAGTGCTATGGCTGCTAACCAAGAGGCCAGCAGTTCGAACCCGCCAGGCGCTCCTTGGAAACTCTATGGGGCAGTTCTACTCTGTCCTATAGGGTCGCTATGAGTCGGAATTGACTCGACGGCACTGGGTTTGGGTTTTTTTTTGTTTGTTTGTTTAACCATCTTTGAGACAGATATGTCCCTAAGGATAGTGCAGCTGACAGGAAAGAATGGGCTAATGTGACTTACCATCAATTCATAAATGCTAGGGTCACATTAAGTAATTTGTGTACTCAATTAAAAGGAAAGATTGACAAAAGCTTTGTTTAACCTGCCAAAGTGAATACAAGGGAACAAAACAGGGGTTTTTCTTCTTTCAAGAAGTAAAAACTACCCCAACGTGGATTAATTCTAACTTTTCAGACCAGTGTGGACATGTTTTAAAGACTTTCTTTTCATTTTTCTTTTTTACTTTAACTCTGGGTCAGTGTGTGCCCTGCAGTCTTTTATGTTTGGCAGAAGCAAAATAACTCATGAAATACTCAAAGCTAATCCTAAGAGTAAATCATGATTTACAGTGTCTTTAAAAATAGGCAGTGTTGACAAGATAATAGTCTTAAGTCAAGTTAACTTATTGGTTTTGCTAATTTCTTTTAGATAAACTTTTCTATTAGAGAGTTTGATTTATACTGAATTTCAGGAAGACTGGCAGATTTATATTTATATTGAAATATAGAGCTTCCATAAATAAAAACAGCATTTAGAAAATAAAGAGTGAATATAAACGTATATTACAATGTCAGATTTTAAAAATACCATTTTGTTCTTTAAAAAGGACAAAAAAGCAGATTTTAGTTAAATCATTCCACTGAAAACATGTTTCAGTACTCACAATGGGCTCATTTGGTGATTGGGAATTCTTTCAAAGCACTGGGTAATGTGCTGAGCGGGCATTATTAGGCACTTGCCAGCTCTGGACCTAATGTGTGAAGTTATCTCATTTTTTTGGTCTATTGTTTACAAGTACTTCAGAAGCAAAGGAGTGGGAAAAAGGGTGAAATTAGAACCAGTGGACTTGGTTACCATGTCTGATAAAAGGTCTGAAGGAAGAAAGAATAAAACTCAAAATGAAATTTGTATATAGTTTTTACTTTTAGTGGATGAAGAGATCTTAGAGATATTCTACTCCAGATGCTTGATATAGATAGGGAAATTGAAGCCCAAAGAGGTAATGATTGCCCAAATTCCACAGCTGGATATGGTGTCCTTGGGACTAGAACCCAGATATCCATCCCAGCAACCCAGCTCCTACTAGTGGAACTATGCATGTCTCCCCTTCCACAGCTGATTCTCTGTCATTGGGAAAGAGGGGCTCCCCAAATCTTCAGAATTCAGGGCCAGCCTTTCTAATCACTGGATAAGAACACAGGAACATAAGAAATGGCAAGAAACAACTGACCCTTCCCCCTGCAAAGCATCACATGATCTGACCCCCGCAAACTAATCTCATCTCCGACCACCTTCCTCCCTTCTCACTCTATTCCAGCCATACTGATCTCGCTCACCTCCAACTGCTCCCAAGCTTAGAGCCATGACACCAGCAGATCCTCTGTCTGCCCTGTTCTTCCCCCAGACTGGGGAATGGTTCACTACTTCTCATCATTTAGATCTCTGTTCAAGTGTCACCTCCTCAAAGAAGCCTTTCCTAATCACCCTAATTGCAACCCCACCCTGTCACCTGAATACTCAGTATGATAGTTAATGTTATGTGTCAGCCGGGCTACGCCATAGCGCCCAGTTTACTGTGAAGGTATTTTGAAGATTTAACATTTATAACCAATTGACTTTTAGTAAAGGAGACTATCCTCGATATTGTGAATAGCCTTCAATCAATCAGTCTAAGGCCTTAAAGAGCAAAAACTGAGGTTTCTTGGAGAAGAAGAAATTCTGCCTCAAGACTGTAACTTAGAAATGCTGCCTGAGTTTCCAGCCTGCCTGGCCTACAGATTTCAGACGCAAGACTGCCCAAGTTTCCAGCCTTCTGCCAGCCCGATGGATTTCAGGCTTGCCAGCCCCACACTCACCTAAACTAATTCCTTAAAATAAATCTCTCTCCCTATGTGTTTGTGTGTGCATGTGTTGATTCTGTTTCTATGGAGAACCCTAACTGATATACTAGGGCACCCTGTGTTCACCACTGTATCTCTAGTCCTACAGCAGTACCTGCACACGGTAAACACGCATTTTTAGAATGAATAAATGAATACATGACAGCCAAAGGAAAGATAAACCAACATAGGCGTGTCTCTATAGCTTGATGCTGGAAATTCATTCATTTACATTTTTATAAAATTGAAGGGAAAAGAAGACAGCTATGGATTTAGAAATCATCAAAAAGCCTCTTGGCTTCTATCTAAAGAATATCTCCGAGGCACTTCTGATACAAGGTTATTGCCAATAAAACAAAAAATAACCACCGTTCAGTCTATTCAAGACACCCAGGAATTCAAGATCATGTCAGAATATATCTGAAAGCTCACCTGATTCTGCCAGCAGGAGCCCCATGGTGCTGAATTCTTGGGCATGTGAGCGATACATTGTTTTACTGAAACATTTTCCAAGATTCCTTTCCAAATTCAACTTCACGGTCTTTTTTTTTCCCCTAAAGGGCAAAACACTAACCTGTTTCCAAGCTATTTAGTAATATTTTTGGCACAGATAATCCAGTAAAGAGAGTTGTTTGTATAGAACGGGGCTATCATTAGTAACAGGATGCCCCAACCTGCCCGTCTTTCTAAGCTCTTAGAGATCACAACCCCATTATTCACCTTTAATTCTTACCAGATGGTTGTTTTATTACAGCTCAAAGAGTTTCTTCCAATATGATTAAACCAACAAACAACACCAGGAGCAATACTTAAGCCACAGTTTATGAAAGAGGCTGTGGTCATCTAAGTGGGAGCATGGGGAAAACTCACTATCCACTGTATCTTTGCTCCCTATGGCAAATTCTCAGGGTTAGGGGTGTCAGGACTGCATGGTACCATGCGTGGCAAATGATGGGTGCTTAGTAAATAATGATTTAATGATTGAATAAATGTCTAAACCTTAGAAAAGCTCGCCTCATCCACAGCCACTCATAGCATGTCAACCCCGATCTATAGGAGTTGTGGGCTATTGAGTTACAAACTTGGGCTCTACCAATTTTTCTTTCTAGCTCATGACCTTGGGTAGAATATTTAACCTCTCTCAGCCTCAATTTCCACACTCGTAAAATGGAGCTAACAACTCCATCGCAGTGGTGTTGAGAAGACTGAGATAAACGCCAGCTTTCATAATTCTCCAAGAAAGAAGCTCACCACTGTTTGAATTTGGCTGTGACCAATATGGTGCCCTCACCTCCTGCTAGGACCCTGGTTTTTGAAGGATGACAAACTGATGACAGCTGCATACATGACCTCCACCTGGCTTCCTAATAAAGAACTGATGAAGTCTCTGCCATTTCTCAGCCTTCCCCTCACCTTTGGGATTTGGAGCTCATGAAAGATTAGGCCTGAAAGGTACACTGTGGGCAGCACAAATGCAATCATCTTCACATCTGGCTTATCTTCACATCTGGCTCCATCTTCACCAGTCATTCCTGTTCAGGCAATGGCTAACTTGGCAAGGATCAGGTCTTGCTCTCCAACTTTCATTGCAGTTTTGGGGACTTCTTGAATCTAACAAAAAATGATACTGAAAATACCACAGTCATTCTATATCTGACCCCAACACATCTGATCTGAAGGGACTCTGAATTTCTAAAAAGAAATTCAATCACCTGTGCTTCCTATTTTTCCACCCTGCAGTATACCTTCCAGAGAAACAGAAACACAGTAATGCTGATGCCATGAACTTCCAAAGCAGCTAAAGGCACTCGATTGTGAGGTAAAGCTAGAGGTTTCCCCCAGTCTGTGTTTGGGAAGTTATAGGATGAGCATTTATCTTTATGGGTATACCTAAATTGACCCTTCCAGTGGTAAAAATGTAACAATCCATTTGGCTTTGAAGCCTTGCAGTAGTACAGCACAACATCCATTCTCCCAGCATAAATACCAGCAGGCAAGGCCAGCAGGCACAAGTTTTCACAGTTGCCAAGGTACTTACTGTCTTCACTATATTTCATACTCCTGAAGTCGGCTCTATTTTATTTACCAGTCTCCTCCCCTGGTCTTGGAAAATTTTCCCTCTAGCCCCCAGCCAAACCACATCCCTATTTCAAACCTCTCCAAATTCTCACCTCCAAAAAGCACTGCCAGGCTAGCACACCTGGCTCCAATTACCCCAGCAACAAGCCCCTCTAGCCCCAGCCCCACATCCTTCCAACATGCGTGATTACTTAGCACTCATGTGTTTATCTCAGCCCAGCTGTAGTTGATTAAGTCTTTTTGGTTAAGTTTCTATTGCGGGTGTGTCTGGGGCAATGACATGTTTCTATGTTTTTGTCCGCTGTTTACAGGTGTTGTTCTGTTTTGGGTCGGCACACAAGATCGTCAGCACCCGTTGGCTGCATCCTCCCTCACTCCCACAATGCTCTGCACCGGTGCACAGGACACATCCTCGTCACTCCCACAATGCTCTGTACCGGTGCTCAGTGAGTAAGTGCCTCTGTTGCTGACTGTCCAACTGCCTGGTTCTAATTACGTGTAGAGGGGCCTTTGCTCAGCAAGCTGAAATGATTAGTTCTTCTAATCCTCTGTATTTCAATAAATAAAAGAGAGAGGGAGAGGAAAAGATTCTGTGTGTGTATTTTGTCCTGATGGAACAGTAGAGCTGTTTTGAAAATCGTGCAATTTTTACCATGCAAGGTGGTAGATCTAAGCAACAAAACTCAAAAAGCATTTTCCCAAGAGTTTGAAGGCCAGATTACCCCCCAGATCTGTAAATCCTACTTAATCTAGTTTAAAACACACACACACACACACAATAAGACATCAGACGCCCTTAGCTTATACTTGAGCTACTTGGTGGTTCCCTCCCTACTGTACGTTGAGGGTTTCTTTAGAGATATTTTCTAGTTTAACAACTTCAGAAACACTTTAAACTCTAAATTTTAATTCATATTTTTACTATATGCAAAGTACGCTGTTTCTCATACCAGAGGCCTGGACATGATACATTAAAAAATATATAGCCTTAATGCAGATCTTAAATTCTTGTAAAAAGACCAGGCTTAATGGTCTGACTGAGACCAAAGGGACACTGATGGTCATGGTCCCCAGACCATTTGATAGCCCAGGATTGGAACCATTCCCGAAACCAACTCTACAGACAGGGATTGGCCTGGACTATAAGACAGACAATGATGCTGGTGAGGAATGAACTTCGTGGCTCAAGTAGACACATGAGACTATGCGGGCGACTCCTGTCTAGTGGTGAGATGAGAAGAGGGGGACAGGAGCTGGATGAATGGACACAGGGAATACAGGGTGGAGAGAAGGAGTGTGCTGTCTCATTAAGGGGAGAGCAGCTAGGGGTGCACAGCAGGGTGTGTATGGCTTTTTGTATGAGAGACTGACTTGATTTATAAACTTTCACCTAAAGCACAATAAATAAGTTTAAAAAGGGGAGGAAAACATATATATATATATACACCCAGAAAAACCCAGTGCCGTCGATATACCCTTAAATGGAAATGAGTGATGGTTGAACAACACGATGAACATAATTAACGTCACTGAACTGTCCAGGTGAAGGCTGCTGAAACATCAAACATCTATATTTACCACAATTTTAAAAATTTACACATATATATACACGTGTCTGTATATCTATCTATATATAGCTATAGATAGACAGACAGACAGACAGATATAAAACAACCCATTACCACGGAGTCCATTCTGACTCATAGTGACCCTATAGGCCAGAGGAGAACTGCCCCATAGGGTTTTCCAAGGAGCGGCTGGTGGATTCAAACTGCCTTTTGGTTAGCAGCTGAACTTTTAACCACTGCGCCACCATATATAGATATATATATATTTACATACATACATACACACACAATAAACAAACACACACATTTAACTTTCAATGTAGATTCAAAGGACAAAAGCACTGGAAGAGATATTAGAGCTCAATCTTTCCAACCCCCTTATACTGACCAACAAAGAAACTGGGTCTACACATTTGCTCAAGTTTAAACAAAAAGATCTTGGTAGATGAAGGACCAAACCCCGTATCAAGACTCAGAATCCAGTGCTCTGTTTTCTATGCCTTGAAACCTTGGGTTAAGAAACATTACTTTATGACTGAATTATACATACCATATCAACAAACAGATTTTCCATAAAATATGAGAAAATTCACAAATCAAAAATTTCTGGAGTTTACCTATTTGCTAAAGTGTCACAACCAACATATTAATTTGTTCATTTAATCATTTATTTCACAATATTTATTGAGTGCTTACTATATGCTGAGCACTTTAATTGCTGGAGATATCAGTGAACAAAATAAAAATCTATCCTCATGGATATTTTGTGGAAGTAACAATGAACACATCTAAAAATAAATGAACATATTACCCATGAATTCTGTGCTCCTTTAAATAATCATCTGTATGGGACCAAATTGTCAACATTCACCCTAAAACAAAGATGAGAAGCTAAGAGGGAGCAGAAAAGCTAGACTAATGGAAATAGAACAAGCAGGATGGAAATAATGAGAAAGCTGATATATTGTGAAAAATATAACCAGTGTCACTGAACAATATGTATTGAAATTGTTAAATGGGAACCTAATATGCTGTGTAAACTTTCACCAAAAAAACAATTTTTTTAAAGTATGCGTGTATATTTACATATAAACCAAACCAAACCAAGCCCATTGCCATCGAGTCGATTCCAACTCTTAGCAACCCTATATAGATACGTTTATATATTATATTATACCATAGGAAAATGTCAGAAACGATATACACCAAGTAGAAAATAATAATTAGCCCTGCAAGCGGTGAAGTTGAAAAGTTAGTAGGCTAAAAAGATAGAAACTTTTACTCCTTCTTTCACATAATTCAGATAAATAAAGTGATGGACTTATGGGTAAATTGTATTTTTATGTTTCCCTTTTTCCAAACAAAAATGTATGTGTGCACGCACAACATGACTGATGTAATTGATACCACTAAATTGTACATGCGAAAAATGCTGAATTGGCAAATGTTGTGTTATATATGTATTTACAACAATAAAAGTGTGTGCAGATAATGGCGATGGTTGCACAATGTGATGAACACAATTGATGTCACTGAATTGTACGTGTGAAATGGAAAATGTTATGTTACATATATATTTACCACAAGAAATAAATAAATTGACATTGGGTGGTAATATGGGCTATAAAGCAAAATAAAACACGGTCTGGAGGCAATGTAGGGTGATGGCTGCTTTAAATGGGGTAGTCAATGAAGGCCTCTCTGCAGAGGTGGTAGCTGAGCAGAGGCCAGATGAAAGGAGGGAATGAGCCATGTGAATAACGGGGTGAAGTGCTCTGGACAAAGAGAAGAGCCCATGCAAAGGTTGGCAGGAATGAGCATGCTCTGCACATATGAGAAACCAAAGGGTCAACAGGGATACGTACAGTGAGAAATGGGGAGAATGGTGGGAGAGGGGGTGTAAAATCACTCCGGCCTCTGGTAGGAACTGGGGGTTTTATTCTTACTTAGAGTAATGAGAAGCCACTGCAGAAAGCTGAGCTGGTGAATCTCATGACTGAACTTAAGTTTTAAAAGGATCATTCTAGGTGCTATGTGGAGAATAAATCTTATCAGCTAACAATGATAATACCCAGCATTTATTGAGTGCTTATTCCAGGTACTGTTCTAAGCAGATTATCGTTTCAGTTCATTATTGCCATTTCTTCCTTCACCAAACCCTTAACACAGTTACCAGCAGGGAAAAGGAGCAGAGCATTTGTTTCATCCATTCACCATCTGCTGGTCTCACTCATAAGCAGCAAAAGGGCTAAAAGAGGCAAAACCCAAACCAAACTCATTGCCATCAAATGGATTCTCACTCATAGCGATCCTATAGGACAGAGTAGAATTGCCCCATAGGGTTTCCAAGGCTGTAATCTTCACAAAAGCAGACCGCCACATCATTCTTCCTTGCAGCAGCTGGTGGGTTTGAACTGCCAACCTTCTGATTAGCAGCTGAATGCTTAACCACTATGCCACCCAGGCTCCTTAAAAGAGGCAAAGGGAAGAAAAAACCTGGAAAACACAAATTAGTAAATTCGCAAAAAGTGAGCTGACTGCTCCTTCAAGGAGGAGAAGCGAGAGTGGTACCTACAGACGAAATGTCTTGCTTCCCACACTGTGCCTTCAAAGAGGCCTCTCCTGCAGGATTAAAAGCAAAATCTCCAGCTCACATCTTGCCTGGAAATGTGCAAGTGAGCTCATTACTCCAAGCCAAGATAAAGGATAAATCTTTATGAGTACCGTTAAGTATGAGTCATAAAAAATAGGAAACACATGTAGGACACACATGCAGTAATAGTACCAAGCGCCAGGGAAAGTGTTTAGGAAATGTATGTAAGAACACAGCAAAACAGGACTGAAAATTTACCTTGTACATTACCCCGAAACACATCAAAAAAGCTCAAAGCAAGTCAGGGTTCCACATAACTTTGGTCTCTAATAAACACAGGTCATTTTCCTATTTGGAAACAGGCTGGGTTTTTTTGTTTGTTTGTTTGTTTTTGTTTTTGTTTTTTTGTTTTAATCCAAATAGGAGAACTGAATCAAGAAAAACTAAGTTGGAGTAGACTTTGAAAGATTTTATGATTTGGGAAATTTGAATGGCTTCCAACTAAAACACTGGGATTGAGATCTTAACAGCATTAAACATGAACAAGAAAGATCCTTTAGGAAAAATACTTGTTCACAGTGGCAATATTACCATATCATCTAGATTATCACTATCTTCACAACCCGTGGTGATAAGGGAAAAAAGAGTGGAATCTTCAAACTTTATGAAAGCAGGAAACAAAAATAAGCAACAACAGGTGCACTAACATACAATGAGCAATGAATGAACGATTAGCACTAAAGCCCTCTAAGGGATGCTGGGCTCAGCAGAAGGAACACACGGTAGGAAAGAGACAAGTCCCCTGGTCAACCGCACCAGATGAAACTATGACCAGGAAGGGTTTCAGGATATAATGGTAGGGTTGTTGTTGTTAGTTGCCATCAAGTTGATTCCAACTCATGGCAGCCCCATGTGTGCAGAGCAGAGCTGCTCTGTAGGGTTTTCGAGGCTGTGACCCTTCAGAACCAGAGCACCAGGCCTGTCTTCTAAGGCACTTCCGTGTAGGTTCAAACAGCCAAACTTTGGCTAGCAGTTGAACACTTAATCATTTGTGCCGCCCTGCCCCCAAAGTCCTCTGGAGCCAGATAACTGAGGCAAAAAGCCCCAGCATGCCTTGTCACTGGAAATTGAGCTCTTCAGCTATCTTTGATTTTGGAAGATGCCCAAATCCGAGAGTCGGCATAGCAAGCAAAGGAGATATCCTAAATGACCACATACCAAAGCATGCCTGTCCAGACAGGCCTTTTGCTTCCTTTGACTTCAGCCTTCTCCTTCGCCTTCGGAAACTGCTGATTCCCAAAAAAGGTGCCCTTTGACAGTCTATCTACTCCAGGTTGAGAAGCAGGAGAGGGCTGTGTATTGTTTGTAGCTTTTTTTTTTTTTTTTTAATGTAAAATTTATCTAATATTCCAAGAAAGGCAATGCTCTTCTTTAGGAGTGATTCTGAGGCAGAAATCTCAACAATATAACTTCCACTCTTCCCCACACCCTCTCACTCCCAAAAAACCCAAGTAGCCCCCAGAAGCATGGCTAGAGCTGAGAAGTACGGTGCTTCATTTTCTCTCTACCTTTCATTCCCCAGTTCTCTCAAGGGCTGCAATCTCTCTCCCCTCCCCTCCCTGAGGACACAAATGCAGTTTCCATTTAAATCAATGCACATTTATTGAATACCTACTATATGGCAAGCCCAGCGCAAGGCACGAGAAACCGACAGTTGCACTGCCAATCTGCTGTAGCAAATTCAAAAGGAATCAGATACGCATACAGTCAACAAACAAAAGCTAAATTTTAATGTGCACAATGTAATGTCTGAGCTACCAGCAAGAGTAAGGCTGCAGCAGCAATCCTGGATCCTAAAGATGCCTCTGTCCTTGGTTCACAGGCCTCGTAACATCTAATCCAGTCTATCTTCAAAAGAAGCCAAATCATATCTGCCATTTGCCCCCTTTCCCCAGCGGATATAAGAAATCTAGATCCAGTCAAAGGACTCCAGTTCAGGTGGAAAATGCCATAAATACGAAGCACTGTTGTAGGGTGATACAGGAAGTGGTGGACCAGTGGTAGAATTCTCGCCTCCCATGCAAGAGACCTGGGTTCAGATCCCGGCCAACGCACCTCAAGCAAAGCCACCACCCATCAGCCAAAGAAGGCTTGCATGTTGCTATGATGGTGAAAAGGTTTCAGTGCAGGCTTCCAGACAAAGGTGGACTGGGAAGAAAGACCTGATGATCTACTTCCAAAAACCTGCCAATGAAAACCCCATGGATCACAACGGTCTGAGCCCATTATACACAGGTCAGTATGAGTCGGGGGCTGACCTGACAGCTGCTAATAACAATACTGTAGGGTGTCTTGGACTAGAACCCAGATTGTTCTACCCTTCCTGGCAAAAAAAAAAAATCACACTGAGGAGTTGAAAGTATAGCCATTTCAGCAGCTTTAAACATTCTGGTTCAAGAGTACACTCGGAGCAAAATCCTACCAGAATATTAGAAAACGGTGATAAATGGACTTGTAATAGCCAATTTAGAACAACAACAACAAAAAAGAATCTCATTCTGATAAGTTTTAAAAGGCTATCTAGTTTCTAGGCTTTGATATCTTAGCATTTAGGACAAGGCCAAAGGGCCCAGGGAAAGGACTATTCAGTCACCAACAATCTAGCTGAGGTGCCCCAGCAGTCTGGAAAATAAAGCAGAGGGCACACAGCCGCAATGGAGGCCAAAGCAGCAGGTCTTCCAAACACAGATTCAGGTTCCTGTGTCTTTAAGACCAGACCCTCATAAATGGATTGCTTCTGCTGGACACCATGCTCTAAATAAACAGACTGCTCTGGCCGACACACAACTTCCTGTAGGGTTCTGGTGGGTAAAGCTTGAAAAGGCTGCCAAATCCAATGACCAGCAACTTTTGAGCTGACTTAGAAAACAAGCTACAAAGACTTGAGTCCAGAATAAACAAAGGAAAAAGCCACATAAAACAGGGAACAAATTACTATACAGACAGGAATATTTTCAGGGCTCACTGAGCAAAAAAGCAAAATAAGAAGTCAAGTTATTAGGCATTTAATAATACAGGGTAGAGTAAAATGCCCTCTTTCAATTGGAGGAATCAAGGTTAATTAGTTCCAGCGATATTAGGAATTGGCTGGGAGTCACCCTACATCATGAGGACAGTTCAAGCTCAATGGCCCAACTTCAAGCCCAGCTCACATCAAATGGACTACCCACGGGAGCAGTGTAAAGTCAAAAACCATTTGTACCTTTTTTACCCAGCTGAGGGAAAGGACTAAGTAGTTTACTAGCAGATGACTAGAATCCCTAAAAGCAAAAAAAAAACAAACCTAACAAACATTCAGGAACGGGCTGGGGAAAGGCTGAAACAAAGATCTGCAGAGTTTAGAGTGAATGGTAATAACGTGAGATTTAATTAGGAAAAAAATAAATCAAAGTGGTACTATAAAATGGAGGACACCTGCTCAGCTGCAGCAGGGATAAGAGGAGCCTGGGGACCAAACATCAACTCTGCTGAAATAATACCAAGCAAATAAAAATGCATTGTGCAAAAAGGGGAGTAGGTGAAGAGGATTTACACGGGTATGGTTAAATATTGTTAAACAGCACCCTCCGCATCATGCAAGAACGCTGTACAGGCAACGCGAAAGGTCCAAACCTGATTCCTGCCACTCTTCACCAGGCTGTGCAAGATCAACACACGTGATTCAGCAGCAAACTATACAAGGAAACATGTAATTGGTACTCTGGGGAGGTGCAGACTGTGGAGAAGAGTAAAGGAATCGGCGACATGGTAGAAAGACCCCTATGCTAGGAATCAGGGTCCCTAGGTCCCAGTCCAGCTTTGGCACCAATTCCTTGTTTCAGAGTGAACAAGTCACCACTTCATCCTGTGGGTCTGGTCTCTTCTGCATGGTGCTGGTAAGGGCTAGACTGTCTCCAAAGCACATTTCCAGCCCCATCATCCCATGAGTGGGTCGAAAGAACATCACCGTCAGTGACTCCTCAAAGACAAGCTTAAGAGAGATGTCAGGCTGCAGGGGGGAAGAAAAGGAGGAAAAGGCAGGACACGCAGACGTTCACCCCTTCAAGAAGGGGATATGAAAGGAAAAGAAAATTATAATAAGTAAACACAGGCCTGATTTATACAGAAATGCTTAGAGAACACAGTGGGTAGAGTCACTGAAGGTTATACAATAACCACTTTTGCAGAATTTCAGTATTTAAATCAGAGATGCTCATTAGCAATGAATTTCCTTTTATTCTGAAACAAAATGCCAAGATAGCAGATAAGCAATGGCAACAAGAAAGCACACACTGGAGAGCTGGATACTCTGCACGTGCAAACTGGACATCGCCCGATCTGCACATCTGGGTCTCAGACTTGTAGCTATGCTCCTTACTTTGGTCTATTGCTGCTTTCTTTCTTTTCTTTTTCAAAAAAGTTCTAAGAGCAAAAAGTCACATTTTCAAATGTGGAGGGTACTCTTGTAGAAACATTTTCTAACAACATTTTCAGGAAATTATACAATTAAAAAAAAAAGTCAAGGGAAGTTACTATGGCAACAATAGTCCGGGTCAGGGTTGCAGCCCTAACCTCCACAAAGAAAGAACATCACACTAGTTGGAAAATGCTGGCGTTGGACAAATTTTAAAAGAGGTCAGGGCAGTTCCTCCTCCAGCTTGGGGAAGAAGCAATAAGAGGCTTTTTCAATCTGTCAACTTCAAACCAACATAGAAGCATAGACCATAATCCCACATTACCTCATGCTGAAATGGCTGCATCCAGCCAGGCTCAGACCCTCTTGTAAGGGCACAAGGGCTGTGTTTTCTTATGGCAACTTTATAGCATCTGGACATTACTGTGATGAATGACTAGGTTTAAACAATGTGGCCAGCCCACATCTTAGCAGGAACATGGTAACTTCTTAGCTTGTAACCCAGGTTGCTTGCTCAACTCTGGTTGTTACTATTACCTCTCTGATTTCTACGTTTACTTTTTCTAAAAGTCCAAGGCTGCCTTCCGGAGACATCTTATTTGAGAGTTAGCTATAGGTTCAGATTAAACATCTTGCCCCGACATGTTAGAAACTGGCTTGCACTGTCCTCTGTGGCGATGGTCAGCTGGTCTTGTAGTCTTCCTGTACCTGACCCTGCTCCCTGTCCAGTCCTGAGGCCTGACCTTCACGCTGCCCCTCAAGGTGTTATCCCTGCAACTGCACTGAGCATCTTTAAGTGATGGGGCAACTCTTATTAAATGACTTGTGTTTTCTGCTCATTTAAGTCTTCAATTCCTATGAGACAGTTGGATCTGGTTGCCTTGGAAGTTGAAATAATTTTCATAGCAACACACAAGTGAATGGAAGACAGTGAGAGAGATGAATGCCCTTTGAGAAATGTGACCCTCATCATCAGTGTAACTTTCTGATAGATCTGACACAGACCTGCAACAAAACAGCCACTTCAGAGGTAGTTTCTCACATCAGGATGGGGTGATTTCCAGGACAACTTCCTTTTACACAAATATCGGGCAGTGCTTATAGGGCGAAAGTATTTGTTTAGTAATTGTATTTCACCAATACCTACACAGTGCTTGTGTGTGAGGGGTTTACTTTGGCACTTGCTTAGTACATACTGCATATAAGATTTCTCAGACATACATAGCCCTGGGTTTTCTTTTTCTTTTTTTCCTGTGTGATGCACAGGACTAACACTGGGAAGTTATTCACAAATAACAGAAGGGGAAAAAATGCCCCCAGATAGAGAAGGAATGTAGCTAGTTTGCTGGTGTTCGTTTGATGTTTTTGCTCTCAAATATGTACTCTCCAAAAAGCCAGCCTTGAAATTTCTTATCAATTCTTTCAGTGGTGATAGGTAACAGCGAGACACATACCCAGTCCCTCCAAGCACTACTGTGTCTATATTTTCATTATTGAAACAAAAAGAAGTCCCCTACTAATACTGTGGAAATGGGGTGGAGGGAAGGGACACCAACATATAGCTACATAAGTAGGTAGGTAAGTAGGGAGAGAGAGGTATCTTCAAAAGATGCAATTCTTGAACTGTTAAATTCTCCCAAAATAATTTTAAAAAAGTCAAACCACATGGCAAAGTCCATAAAACTGAGGCTCTTGTATTTTGTTCATAGCTAGGAGAGTCCCTTAATGTGCTAGTTTTCTCTCATCACACAGTTCAAACAAGTTTGTTACAAGAACTAGTCAATTACAAGCAGAGGGCAGGTGACTTACTTTTGTGAAGGCAGCTGAAAGCCTTTACTAGGGGCGGAAGGAAAGTCATCAACTGAAAATGGGAAGAGAAAACAAAAGCCCACTTCGCTGGGGGCATTTTCTAATTACTGACATTTGGTGTGATCATCCTAAACCATGTCTGCCACACACAGATCAACCTTTGACACTGCCTCAAAGCCACAAGGAAGGAAGTGAAAAAGGACTGAAGACTGAGGAGAGCCACCACAAGCCTGAGCACAAATCCCAAACTCTAGGAGATCGGCTGGCTCAGGGTTGGTAGGCAGGTTTTGTAGCTCAGAACAAAGTAAAAGTTAAAGGGGCGGGGGGCAGTCTGAAAATGTAGAAAATGCAGGGATTCAAACTAGTTCAAACCAGTTCAGTCATGGCCAATGAAGCAAAATCTGAACAGACTCAAATTTTTTTAATTTTAGTGAAGCTGAACAATAAGCAGAATGGGAAAAATTACAAGTCGGAGCCCTGGAATAGGAGACTCAGAAGAGGTGTAGCCTGATGTGGCAAATCAGATTATTGCCAGGACTGAGGAGAGTGACATACAAAGCAATGCGGTCAGCCGCCATCTTTGAGTGGGGCACCGCTGTTTCCAACTTTGCCGGTCAAGATTTGGTTGCTATGCAATGCACATGCTGCACTTGTTTTCTAAGAGGAAGATTACATTTCTAGCAGGGCTTCGATCCATAATTTTTCCTGTTCCACTTATCATTCCGCTTCACCCACATTTTAAAAATTCAGGTCTGTTCAGGTTTCCCTTTGTTGGCCAGGACTGAACCAGGCAGAATTAGTTCAAAGCCCTGAGAAAAAAACTTGGGCTGCACAGCCCAAGTGACAGGGCTCAGAGTCTGGCTCCACAACTCACCAGCTGGTTGTATAACCCCCCTAAGCCCAAGTTTCCTCTTCTTTAAAACCAGCGACCACCAAGACTCCCTTTCAGCTCAATGATAAGGATGCTGGGCAGGTGGCTGGCCTGCAGTAGGCACTCAATAGCCACCACTGTTGTTGCTGATATTGTTATCTGTAGGGTAAGGGAACTGTTAAGAGGCAAGTAGGATGGTTAGCATTTTAGATGTATTTACTTGATTCTCCTTCTCCTGTCCTCTAAAAGAACCAGGAAAAGGACAACTTTATGTCACAGTCCTCAGAAAAGGTGCAAAGTAAAAGAGACTTGTAGCCCAAAAAAAAAAAAAAACCCAAACTCATTGCCATCGAGTCAATTCTGACTCATAACAACCCTAAGGGGCAGAGAAAACTGCCCCCATAGAGTTTCCAAGGCACACCTGGTAGATTCGAACTGCCGACATTTTGGTTAGCAGCCAATGGAGCCACATGTGTGATTTACCACACTTCCCATTTGGCCCTACCTGCCAAAAAGCTGGGAGTCAAATTTCAAACTCATACCGACAGCATTAACCCCTAACATACTATTCTTTTTCCTTTGGTCCTCATTTTATGTTTCTGCTTACACTGTTGGTACATCTTTTGTTATAAGCCCATCCCAAATCCATTTTTGGAATGAAGCATACAATAAACAAATACATAAAAGTATAGAGGGTTATGCAGCTTTCTGATGGGTAAAGTTACTAAACCTGGACCCTTTCTCATGACAGTGGAGCCTCGTGATCCTCACTCCACTCCTACCCCTACAGCCAGTCACTGGCATGCCCTTCTAATGTCAAAACAAATGCATAAAATTAAATGCCCATCTTTTATACACATGCCTTTAATGGCTAGCTAGAGGCTTACCTTCAGCTGCTTTTCATAATAATTCAGCAATTGGATAGGTCGGAAATAGAAAAGACACACCACCACTTAAAAGCAACTCACAAGTAAAAATGAGACGTTAGGAAACAAAACTGTTGCTATTCCGGCAACTAATAGAAGCATGCTATTGTAAACAAGCGGCTGACAGTGCTGTAACACTTCTCGGGAAATCAGGAAACATCCCAAGATACCAAACTCTGCTATCTAACAGTAGAGGATGGATGCATTTTACTTCTAAATCAAAAGGCACTTCTGTGGTTAGTTGCCCTCAAGGAGCCATGGTGGTGCACTGGTTAAAGCACCCGGCTGCTAACCAAAAAGTCGGCAGTTTGAATCCACCAGTCGCTCCAAAGGAGAAAGATGTGGCAGTTTGCTTCCCATGAAGACTTACAGCCTTGAAACCCTATGGACAGTTCCACTCTTGTTCGATTGGATCACTATGAATCAGAATGGACTTGAAGGCAATGGGTTTGGTTTGGTCCTCAAATTGATTCTGACTCATGGCAACCCCATGTGTGCAGACCAGAACTGCGCTCCATAGGGTTTTCAAGGCTATGACTTCACTTTTCAGAAGCAGATTGCCAGGCCTGTCTTCCAAAGCACCTCTAGATGGATTCCAACCATCAACTTTTCAGCTAGCAGTCAAGCACTTGACGGTTTGCACCACCCAGGGACTCCATAAAAGGTCACTAGGAGCTGGTTTTTACAGAGATGAAAATGATGACATACGTCCCACTTATCCTAAAAGACAAATCTGATCTTTCAGGGCTGTTTACCTTCTTCTCCCTTCCCCTGTCACCAGAGAGTCTTTCTAACTTCCTGCTTGCTTCAAAGGCAGTTGTTTCCAGAACCAGTGATTACAAATGAGAGGTGTGGGTTCAGATGAAAAATACAATTACAGGTCTATGCTCTGTGTTCCTGATGAGAACCCAGAAGCGAGGTCAGTGCTTTGGTGGAGAGGGCTTTTTATACATTATTGTGACAAGAGTGTTTCTGATAATAAATTCTCTGCTCGCCTATAAAACTGTTTATCTAACTTGAAGCATAACTGTTTCCCCAAATCTCGTCAACCTGCTGCAGTAATTACCTCCAGATGTGGGCTCTCGCACCATCACAATGCAGGAAAATAAGAAAATGCTCCACAGCTGAAAGAACCTTAAGGCACCCGGGAGGTAGGTATTTAGTAAAATATTAGAGGCCAAAACCAAAAAACCAAACCCACTGCTATCCAGTCAATTTCGACTCATAGCAACCCTGTAGGACAGAGTAGAACTGCCCCATAGGGTTTCCAAGGCTGTAAATCTTTATGGAAGCAGACTGCCACATCTTTCTCCCACGGAGCAGCTGGTAGGTTCGAACCAACGACCGGTCCGTTAGCCGCCAAACTCTTAATCTCTGTATCAGCAGGGCACCTCAAAATGTTAGAGAAGGGATGATTTATTATAGATCGTAATGCTGATCCTGCATCAACAACAAGCTGAAGGGAAACTGGGTTGGTTTAGCAGTCCCCTCACATTTAAGGATGACATACTGAAAACAGCTATCAAACCCACTGAAGCTAACTGTCGTCAAGTTGATTCCAACTCATGGCAAACCTATAGGACAAAGGAGAATTCCCCCATAGGGTTTCCAAGGAGTGGCTGGTGAATTTGAACTGCCAACTTTTTGGTTAGCAGGTGAACTACGTCACCAGGGCTCTGAAAAACAACTACAGTGGTCATTAAAGTCAAAGACAATTATGCCTACGAGCCTGTGTGGCGATTCTTCTGCTGATTTGTAAACAACACATTTATCATTTCATTTTGAAAAATATTTGCCTTTAATATTTGGTAGAGGCATGTGCAAGGGCTATCTCTAGTCCTTCCACTATTACCATAAAATCACATTAGCTATGATTTTTAGCACAGACCACATAATGACATATCTATAAAAATCAAGTTATTCTCTGAGAATAACAAAAAGGATTGAGTGAGTTTAGGTTGGAGGAGGAAGCAATCTTGTTTAAAAAAAAAAAGGAATCAAGCCAAGATAAACTTTATGGGCTAATTAGAATGTTGGCAGGTCAAATGATTTTTTTAACAGCTTTATTGAAACATAATTCACATATCATAAAATTCACCCTTTTAAATTAAGTGTAAAACTCAATGTTTTTTTTTTAGTATGTTCACACGGTTCTGCAGCCATTACCACAATCTAATTTTAGAACATTTTCCATTCCCCCAAAAGAGACCCCATACTCATTAGCAACCAACCCCAATTCCTCCCTCCCCCCTCTTGCTCCAACCATAAGCACCCACTAATTTATTTCCTATCTCTATAAATTTGCCTGTTTTGGACATTTCATATAAATGGAATCACGCAATAAATGGTCTTTTGTAATTGGGCTCTTTCACTTGGCATGTTTTCAAGGTTCATTCATGTTGCAACATGTACCACTATTTCATTCTTGTTACTGCTGAATAATATTCCACCGTATGGATATGCCACATCGTTTTTATACATTCATTCATCAGTTGATGGACATTCAGGTTGTTTCAACTTTTTGACTATTATAAATAATGTTGCTATGAACATTCACAGACAAGTTTTTGTGAGGATGTATGTTTCACCCTGGTGGCGTAGTGGTTAAGTGCTACGGCTGCTAACCAAAGGGTCAGCAGTTTGAATCCTCCAGGCGCTGCTTGGAAACTCTATGGGGCAGTTCTACTCTGTCCTATAGGGTTGCTATGAGTCAGAATTGACTCGATGGCACTGGGTTCTGGGTTATGTTTCATCTCTCCCGGGTATATACCTAGGAGTGGAATTGCTGGAACATATGATTCGAATGATTTTTTAAAAGTGCACAGCTGCAGTAATGTACCTCCACAGTCACACATAAAGCAAGTTAGAGATATTCAACACTTCCCCACCTTAATCATACCACCCATAAATAAACTCACTTTCATTTTCTCTTTGTTATGACCCTGCTGTTCTGATATCATCCTCTGCCCACTCACTCTGTACATACAAAAGACTCTGAGGTCTACTATATAAGAGCAACTCACAGCCAGATGACCACCACTCATCTGTCAGTTTGTCATACTGTGGTGGCTTGTGTATTGCTGTGATGCTGGAAGCTATTTCAAATATCAGCAGGTTCGCCCCATGGTGGACAGGTTTCATATGTGTTTTGAAAGAAGTACAGTCAGAATACTCCTTAGAAGCAAAAATGGTAAGGCTTCGTCTCACTTACTTTGGACGTGTTCTCAGCAGGGACCAGTCCTGGAGGACATCATGCTTGGTAGAGGGTCAGTGAAAAAGAGGAAGACCCTCAATGAAATAAATTAACACAGTGGCTACAACAATCGGCTCAAACACAGCAAGGACTGTGAGGATGGTGCAGAACCAGGCAGCATTTCATTCTATTGTACACAGGGTCTCTGTGAGTCGGAACCAACCTGAGAGCACTTAACAACAACAAGGCCAGAAGGAATTTCCAAAGATCACTTAACCAAACAATCTTGTTTCAAAGAGGACTAACCTATAGCCACCTAATTCTTCAAGGCTCCCAGAGAAGGAAATAATCCAATTCCCCTCAGTTTCAGATTTTGAGAAATATCTTCAAATCATTAACCCAATCATTATCACACATCTACTATCCAAATTATACAGGAATAAGGATAATGTTTGGGCTATAAATAAGTTTTCGACACTGAATTGTACATGTAGAAATTGTTGAACTGGTTCTGCTGTGTATACCATATTCTCAACAACAAAAAAAAATAGGATAAATTAAAAAAAAACAAAGTTTTAGCTACTGTCCTCCACTGACTTTCTTTTCCTCCTCACTGAAAGCACTGCGTCCCTTGATGCCAGCTAATTTTACAAATCCTCAGTACTGTCGTGTCCTAAAATGAATCTCATTTTGATCTAACATAGTAAACACAAGTGTGGGAGAGTTCTGCTGTCATTCCCTGAGATATTTTCCTTTTGCTTCAGCAGGCCTATCTGAATCTATCTTCAGAGTCAACAATAGTACTGCGCAATTTAACATCAAGAATTTTCTGCTGTTGCTGCTTCTGTAGCAGCTTGGACTTTCTTTTCCTTCTCAGTTCCTCTGAGGGAAGCATATATAAAATGAGTAGTTATTGCTGCTAAAGAACTGCTGGAGTCAGCAACGCTTCATAGGAACTGTGTTTCCTTTCCCTCCCACCACAAACTCTCCCCGAGAAGTGAAGAATTAAAGACGCATTACAGGGATACAGAAAGCTGACCTGAAGTATGTATTGCAGCAACAATGGCAAGCAACCAAAAGTATTAATAATTTCCAACGTAGCTCAAAAGGTTAGATGATCTGTCTTTGAAAAGCACAAACTCTGCACACTTTCATGAGATTAAAATCAGTTTGCTTTTCCTTCAGGACTGCCCCCTCTCCTGTTCCTACTCCCCCAAAAAAGGAGTGGGGGAGGCACATAAACAAATGGTTCTGGAAATGAACTTTCTTGACCAGAAGAAGAAAGCTCAGAGATAGACTTTGTTCTGCATTAATTTTCCTATACTTCACTGTGATCGGGTTTTTTGTGGTTTCTCTCTCCCTGGAGAGAGAATGCCTAAGTGATCACATTTCAGACACACAGAAGCCTAAAAACAGAGAGTGACACTGTGTATTATCGTGTGAGGAATTATATCTTCTTAAAAGCAGCATGGTGGCCATTCACCCACAATCTAGGTCATTTTTGAACCACAGGAAAGAGAAGGCCATTTCTTTACTAAGGTGATAACTGAGGGAAAGTGAGTTTTCACTGAGACCACTTCCTCAGCTGTAAAATGAGGATAATAATAGAACTGCACGGGATTGGTTTGGGTATGAATGTTTCAAATAGTGTTGAAAAAAAAAAAAAAAAAAACCAAACCCACTGCCATTGAGTCGATTCCAACTCATAGCGACCCTATAGGACAGAGTAGAACTGCCGCACAGAGTTTCCAAGCAGCACCTGGTGGATTCAAACTGCTGACCTTTTGGTTAGCAGCTGTAGCTCTTAACCACTACGACAGTGTTGAGCAAGGAGTAAATACTGAGTAACTATAGTCTTTTATCATCACGCCACCATCTCAGAGAAACTGCCTGGATAGTGATAAGGAGCTGCCCTCAGGGCTTTTCATGCAAGTATAAAGTGTGGCATCTTTATTCCAGAGTGTTCCCTCTTCCTCTCACTTACCACACAGGAGCAACAGGTTCATACGACAAAAAGAGGAAAGAAAAAAGAGGGCACAGGAGGAGGTGGGAAAGACCTATTCTAATCTTGGAGAAATGGCACCTTATTTTGTTTAAAAAATGCGATTCTTAAGAACATTCTTTCCCACAGGGGAAAGCCAAGCAATCTCTAAAGAGAGATGTTGCCCCGTCCAAAGAGCAGTTCGTTATTTGAAATGCTTCTCTCTCCAATGTATACGTTGTTTCTTCCTCCCCACTTCTCTTCAAAGGTGAGCATCCTTATAAACCCCAGAAAGGATTAAAGGACCTCTTTGTTCATAAAATTGTCTTTACAAACTCAGACGGCCAGTGGGTTGAAAGCTGACCCCGCACCTACCTGTCTCTGGGGCTGGCCAGGCCCCTCATCTGCAGCGCGGAGGTTCAGGATATGCACCTCCTGTGGCAGCCCCGTTGTGCCTCTGCTCGCACAGCCTGACAAGACAGTGAAGCTCTCCATCAAGGCCTGCACGGGATGGGAGGCGTTCACAGGCGACAGTTCACAGTGGGCCCCAAGCTCTAGACCTGCAGAGAGAATCAGAAATACAAACCACTCAGAAACAACAGTTAATTCTGCCTTCAAAATCAAACCAAACCAGTTGCCATGGAGCTGATTCCTACTCCAGGCAACCCATGTGTTACAGAGCAGAACTGCTCCATGGGGTTTTCTTGGCTATCATCTTTACGGAAGCAGATCACCAAGCCTTTCTTCTATGGTGCCACTGGGTGGGTTTGAACTACCAATCTTTAGGTTCACAGTTAAGCACAAACCATTTGCACCACACTCAGGGACCTAATTCTGTCTCATTGGGGGCTTTTCTGGATGACCAAAACATTGTCAACACACTACAGAAACCTTTCCAGTAAGTTGTTTCCAGAACTAAGTGGCAAAAAAGCTAGCCTATTCTTCTAAAGAAAACCCTGATGGCGTAATGGTTAAGTGCTACGGCTGCTAACCAAAGGGTTGGCAGTTTGAATCCACCAGGTGCTCCTTGGAAACTCTATGGGGCAGTTCTACTCTGTCCTACAGGGTTACTGTGAGTCAGAATTGACTCGACGGCACTGGGTTTGGTTTTTTTGGTTTTTACTCTTCTAAAACCTTATTCTCTTAACATTTCCTTTGTGTGGTTTCAACATATATTTGATGTTTTAAATTCCCTTTTAGACTCAGAAATCACCAAGGGATTCCTCTGGATGAGGAAACCTCCCATTTGACATTTGTATTCATCTCTTCCTTCGTCTCTTAGAAAAAAAAATCAGAGATAAATGGAATAAATTGCATAAAGCCCCAATAATGTTATGCATAAAAAATATTAAGTATCTAAAATTGTACCACAAAAAATATGATATGGGCCCTAACTTGTAAGAGCTTCCCCCTATTAAAGAGAGCAAAACAAACTTACAAACAACACAAGGCAAGGTGTAATAAGGAAAGGCAATCAAGGCCAGAGCTATATGGCAAAGTTTGAGCTAAGGGTCAGAAAATATCCTCCCTGAAGAGGGAGACTATGAGGAGAGCCTCAAACAGAAAAAGTAGAGCCCTGGTCATACTTGGTTGCTGCTTCTGCATTCTCTCTTCCTTTAATTATTCAGGTCTTAAAATTTAAATCCATCCATTCCTCCCCATCCCTGCTTCCTGTAGCCCTCTTGTCTCTAGACCTATACAATTACCAAACCAGTTGCCATCCAGTCAATTCCAACTCATGGTGACCACACATGTGTCAGAGTAGAACTGTGCTCCATAGGGCTTTTAATGACTGACCTTTGGAAGTAGACCACCAGACCTTTCTTACAAGGCACCTCTCAAACCATCAATCTTTTGGTTAGCAGTAGAGCACTTAACCACTTGTGCCACCCAAGAACTACTACAGATCTTCCTAAAAGGAGCCTCAGGTCTCAAGCTCTCCAAGCCACCTGCCACACAAGCATGTCCAGACCTAGGGATGCTCAATTTCACAGCTGTTGCAAATGCAAATGGGCTGTCCCTCTTATCTCAGCAGGCATTTCCTCTGCCTTGAGAACTGCTCACCCACTGAATAAAGCCTGAGCTCTTTCAGAGGGCATGTGAGACCTTTCTTGATCTAGCCACTTCCTATCTCTCCAGCCTCATCTCTCCCCGCTCTAGCAATACCAACTTGCTCAAAGGTCTCAACATACCATAACACTTCTCAACTCCATGTCTCTATTCAAGAGGTTTTCTTTGTTCAAATTCCTCTTCCACTCTAACTCTACCCCCACGACAAACACCCCATCAGCCCAAACTGAGATGCTCTTCCTCTGTCTTCCCCTAAGTTCTCTGCCCATCTGTACTGTCTCATCGACCACACTGTAACTACTTCTGCCCCTTGTGTGTGACCTTCCTAAGGGCTGTCAGTTAATCGTTTTTCTATCCTCAGCACTCAGCACAGTGCCATCAAGCAGATGCTTGAAAAATATTTGCTAAATAGAATAAATGAATCATTGAACTTAAAAAAAAAAAAAAGCCCCCCTCTCTGCTCTCTGCTCAGTGGTCAGGGTACCATGGATTTTGCTCTTAAGAAACTAAAATGGAAAATAGGTTGCTACAGTGATATGAAAATCAACCCACTACACCTCAGCCTTGGTTTCACATTGACTGGGTTGATAGAAAGAGATATCCAGAAGAGGGAGGAACTGGCGGTACTTAATCCTTACACATCGCTATGAACTTGGTGTTATTTTCTCCGTGGGACAGCTGGGCAGACGGAGATTAGGACTTGAACATACAGCACCCACTAAACCACAACCTTCCAACTGTAACCCAGATAAAAGATCTGAATGTACTAGCTTTTGTTTTTCTCAATTTTTGTATAATAAAGATATTCTCCAGGATTGCAGCCCAGGTCTAAAATGCAAGCACAGTTTAGAACCAGCCAGTCCTGCACCACCACGGCTATACCATAAGCAGACACCCTGCCTGGTGTGCCAAGTCTATTTCAGGACTGACAAATTATCTAGGCTGATAATACCTATCTGGTCCACAATGAAGTACGTGCCTTCTCAAAGAATCACTGCCACCCTCTGGGTTGCTGTACTATGCCCAGCTGCTTTCCGAGAAAGCACGAGGTGGTGAAGGCAGCAAAGGCAGGAGGAGGTACTGAACATACCGACTCACTGAAGCCACTCCCCCCCGCCACACCAGGCAGGGCAAACAGTATGGGCGGGCACTGCCTCTGGGGCTCTCCCTCCTGTCCCTCAACAGCCACAGTGAGATGTCTGGTTTATTTCACAGCCCAGAGCTCCAGAGAAAGTCTCCAACTCCTACTCAATTCTGGGGAGACATACAGGATATACTCACACTGGGAAACTCTTCTGAGTTGGTTTCATAGCTTCCTAGCATGAATTCACAGCTTTCACAAATTAGGCACAAATGAAAATACTTTTCAATTCCATTTTTTTAAATATGTGTGTAACGCTTGAGGACCAGAGTCTGACTCAACACGCATCTGCACTCTGCTTGGCTTGTTTTCCTCCTTAGGATGCCAATGTCACCATCAGGGTCTTCCCTAAATCATCACTACTCACCTGTACATGAGGGCTGGAATGAAAACACACTGGCTACAAACCAGAGGATAAGCCCTCATTCAAAGAGTAAGGAACCGGGGGGAAGCCAGTGCTGAGGACAGGCTCTGCTTGCCTTAGTGTCTACATGTTCTCTGTCCTTCCAGGGTCCGGACAGAGCACACCCCTCTTTACGTGCTGTAGCCCTAGTCATGGCTTACACACATCAGTCCAAGGTCAAAGAAAAAACAGTGCACAGTGCACAATGATTAAGTGAGAGGACAGATGTCTCTTCACAGAGACCACTAAGGCCAATATTTTAACACATTCAGTACAGAGTGGCCCTGACAATCTGACACACTGGAGTAGTATTTGGTTTTGGAGGTTCCTTATTCAATTTTTTTCACTCCAAGTTTAAAAAAGGAAAAGGCTACAACATGTAGTTAGTCCATTCTTAAGCAAAAAAGACCGGCCAAAATCAGAAATCGTTCACCTCCATACCATATAAGAACTAGTGCATTCAACAAACCAACACAACGGTCTAGTAAAAACAATAAAAGAAATTGCTCCCATTTATTAAATGCTTACTCTGGGCTGGACAGTACTATGCAGTACATCCTTCCAACACCACCATAAGATTGTTCCACTGGGTTATTTATCCTGGTTTTATAAAAAAAAAAAAAACCCAGTGCCATCGAGTCAATTCTGACTCATAGCGACCCTATAAGACAGAGCAGAACTGCCCCATAGAGTTTCCAAGGAGCGCCTGGTGGATTTGAACTGCTGACCTTTTGGTTAACAGCTGTAGCACTTAACCACTACGCCATCAGGGTTCCCCCTGGTTTTATAGGGGCTCTATATATTGGGCACATTAACCATTGCTATTATATTTGTTAAAAGGAGTCCTGGCAGCGCAGTGGTTAAGCGCTGGGCTGCTAACCAAAAGGCCAGCGGTTCAAACCCACCAAATGCTCTATGGGAGAAAGATGCAGCAGTCTGCTTCTGTAAAGATTAGTTTTGGAAACTCTGCGGGGCAGTTCTATTCTGTTCTGATGGGACACTATGAGTCAGAATTGACTAGACGGCAACAGGTTTGGTTTCCGGTTTATAACTACAACCTACAGTTATAATCCCATTTGGGAATGGGTTGTCTTTGTTACGACAGTGTAGGCTATGTCTTGAGTCAATCTCTTTTGAAATATAAAAGAGATTCAACAAGTGAGAAAAGAAGAGATGGGGGAAAAGAGATGCCAAGCTACATGAAGATCACCTGGAGCAGAAGCTGAAAAAGACAAGGACCTTCCTCCAGAGCAGGAAGAGAGAGAAAGCCCTCCCCTATGGCCGGCACCCTGAATTCAGACTTCTAGCCTCCTAAACTATGAGAAACTAAGTTTCTGTTTGTGAAAGCCACCCACTTATGGTATTTCTGTTATTCAGCACTAGGTAACTAAGACAGACCCCCTCCCCTTCTTATCCTATACAAAAATTAACTCATGGATCAACAACCTAAACATAAGAGCTAAAACCATAAAGCTCTTAGAAGAAAACATAGAGGGTGAATCTTTAAGACCTTGTGTCTAGCAATGGATTCTTAGCTATGACATCAAAAGTACAGGCAACAAAAGAAAAAAATAGAGAAGATGAATTTCATCAATATTAAAAACCTTTTGCATCAATAGACATTATCAAGAAATTGAAAAAACAACCTACAAATTGGGAGAAAATATGTGCAAATCATATGTCTGATAAGGATTTAATATCTAGAATTTATTAAAAAAAAAAACTACAACTAACCACAAAAAGACAAACAACTCAAGTAAAAAGTAGGCGAACATTTCTCCAAAGACATTTCTTCAAAGAAGATATACAAATGGCCAATAAGCACATGAAAAAAAGCTAAACATCATTTGTCATTAGGAAAATGCAAACCAAAACCAAAATGACATATCACTTCACACCAACTAAAAACTAGGATATTCAAAAAGCGGGAAATAACAAGTGTTGCTGAGGAAATTGGAAACCCTCCTGCATTGCTGGCAGGAATGTAAAATGGTACAGCTGCTGTGGAACACAATTTCCAGATCCTCAAACACTACCGCATGACACAGCAATTCCACTCCCAGGTATATGCCCAAAAGAATTGAAAGCAGGTTCTCAAACACATACTTGTACACCAGTGTTAACTGCAGCACTATTCACGATAGCCAAAAGGTACAAACAGCCCGCCTGCTCATTAACAAACAGACCTAGAAAATGTTGTATACATATGTTCAGCCATAAAAGTGAATGAAATTCTAATACATGCTCAACATGGATGAACCTTAAAAACATTATGCTAATGGAATATGCCAAACACAAAAGAACAAATATTGTATGGTCCTCATTTATATGAAATATCTACAACAGGAAAATTCATAGACATAGAAAGTAGATTACAGGTTATCAGGGGCTGCAGGGAGTTATTGTTTAATGAGCACAGAGTCTTCACTGGGGTGATGAAAAGTTTTAGAAACAGAAAGCGGTGATGGCTGCACAACATTGTTAACGTAATTAATGCCACTAAACTGTACACTTAAAAATAGTTAAAATGAAAAATTTTATGTTGTATATATATTTACCACAATAAAAGGTGATAGATTCAGGGGTGGAGTATAGTGAGGTTTGAAACTGACTTTGAAATATATCCAAAAATAATATGGACTGATTGATATTGAGAAATTAACTATTACAAAATGTTAATTACAGAATCTGAATATTCACTGTACAATGCTTTCAACATCTCTGTATGTTGAAATTTTTCAAAAATAAAATGTTGGAAGGAGAGGGAATGCTTATAGAAAAATAAGGCCAGAAATGCTTTAAGAAACTCTCCGCCCAAAATTCACATGCTCACACTGCTAATTAGAGAGCAAATTACTACATTTAACCCGAAAAAAAGTACATTTCTTTGACCCAGTAATTTTCCTCTAGAAATTTATCCTAAGGAAATAACTAGATAACTGTGCAAAGAGTAAAGAATGTACCAGCAAAAAAAAAAAAAAATTAAAACTTAAAATAAATGTCCATCAATAAAAAATTGGTTAGATAAATTTTGGTGTATACATATAATGATGCACTTTTATATATACATCATTTAAAATGATGATATAGTTCTTCTTTCAAAAGAAAAATAATCCGTGACGTTGTTTAAAAAAAATGATATTGCTGTAAAAATGTAGGTTACAACTCAGCATGATTTCAAACCTATGTATAAGTACACATATAGACATACATCTATCTACGGACATAACATATTTTTAAAATCTGAAAGACCAACAAAATGTTAATGGTATTATCTCCAAGTAAACTCATCACGACTTTCACTTTTCTGCGTGCCCTTCTGTAGTTTCTACATTTTTTTTTTTTAAACAAGGACTATGTATTACTTGTGTAACCAGAAAAAGAAGATAATTTTTGAATTCTGAAGAAACGATGACCCAAAAGGATATGGTTTACCATAACTACACGTATGATATATAGTAGGCATCTCCTAAGAAAACAGGGGCAGTGTGGGATTAGGAGGTAGGGCGGTTCATCTGGGGGCGGGGGGGGGAGATGCTTTCACCAACACAAGAAAGAGGCAATGTGATTTAATAAAGCTTTCATTAAAATATCTTTGAGAAAAGCAGGGATGGTTCAACATTAGAAAATCCATCAACATAATACGTCACATCAATAGGAACAAAGGAAAAGAACCACTTGAACATCTCTATGGAGGCAGAAAAAGCATTTGATAAATCCAACACCTTTTCTTGATGAAAATCCTAAAGAAGACTGAAATAGAGGAGAAATTCCTCAATATGATTCCGGGCATATATGAAAAGCCAATAGCCAACGTTATACTTAACGGAGAAGGACTGAGGCCTTTCCCCTTGAAATCGGGAACAAGACAAGGGTGCCCACTATCACCACTTCTATTCAATGTTGTATTAGAAGTCCTAGCCAGAGCAATAAAAGAAGAAAACGAAATAAAAGGTATCCAAATTGGGAAAGAAGAGGTAAAATTATCTCTATTCATGGATGATATGATCCTGTATACAGAAAATCCAAGAACCCACAAGAAAAGTTCTAGAGCTAATAGAGAAATTTGGCAAAGTTGCAGAGTATAAGGTTAACAAAGAGAAATCAGCTGGGCTTCTACATACCAGCAGTGAGAAATCTTAAAGAGAAATTAGGGAAACAATTCCATTCACAATAGCATCTAAGAGAATAAAATACCCAGGAAAAAATCTAACCAGGTACGTGAAGGACTTATACAATGAAAATTATAAAACAAATGGGATTTGGTTCCTTGGTTTGGAGGTTTTGAGTCATGGTTTCATTGGACATCCCAGTTAATTGGCCTAATAATGTGTTTAGGGCTTCTGTTCTACCTCCTACTTCGTTGTACAGTGCCTGGGGTCTTAAAAGACTGCAAGCAGCCATCCTAGGCACAATTGGTCTCTATCTGTGTAGGGCAACAGAAGAAGGAGAGTCAGGAATAGAAGAAGAATATGGAATGTGTGGCTAATTGTCTCCATGAACAATTGCCTCTTTTGCTATGAGGCCAGAAGAACTGGATGGTGCCCGACTACCATTGCTGAATTTTTTGATCGAAGAATAGACCATAGAAGAATCCTGATCAAAAGGGGGAAAATACATATCAGGATTTCAAATTCTCTGGAGCCATGGAGGGTAGATGAGCCCCTGAAACTATTGGCCTGAGATATCTTTAAACCTTAAACCAAAAGTATTCCCTGGAGCCATCTTAAAACCAAATAACTATTTAGCTTACTAAAAAAAAAAAAAGGCTACGTTGAGCATTATGCTCTTTTAAAAACTATCTATATGGAATCAAATTGAAAACTGCAACACAAAAGATTAGATAGGAACCTTAGAGGGCAGTGAGTTTATGAGGGAGGAACAACTCAGAAAATGAACGTAAGAGTGGTTGTACAACTCAAAGAATATAATCAATGTCACTAAACTGTACATGTAGAAACTGTTTAATTGGTGCATGTTTTCTGTGCATATTTCCAACAACAACAAAATAAATAAAACCAAGGGAAAAAAAATCTTTGAGAGGCACTAATCTCCTGCTAGCTGCTCCATCCCCACCTTTCAAGTAAAAATGCTCCATGCCCTCTGGACTTCCATATAGGACTCTATCCTCTCTCCATAGATTTTATCAAACTCTTCCAAGGGTTCAATGACCACTCTTTTATAGAAGCTACCAAATGTACAGGTCCAGCTCAGACTTTTTTTTTGTAATCACTAAGCCGAAACATTCAACAGCTTCTTCAGCATCTCCGTTTGTTTGTCTCATAGACACCCAGCCTCAGCATGCGGAACCCAGGATCTTCACCCCTCCAACCTGCAGTTCCTCCTTCATTCCCATCCTCAGTAAATGGCACCAGCATCCACCTAAGTACTCTTGACAGAAACCAGAGGGTCTCCCCAACATCACTGTTTCTCTGCCCTCAACCAATGGATTCTCTCTCCAGCCTCTCAACTCTGTCCTCTTCTCTCCAGCTCCACTATCACCACCATCTCACTTGTCCTCAAGAACCTCTTAACTCTTATCCCTACCAAAATGTCCTCTCCAGAGCAGCCAAATTAATCTCTTAAAAACATGAATCTGATCATGCTTTACTGATCGTCTCATTGCTCTTCAGGTGAAGCCCAAAAACCTCCATATGATCAACAGGGCCTTCAAGATTTGGTCATACTTCCTAGTCTGGCTTCATCCCTCATCATGCTGGTACTTGTTCATTGTGTTTCAGCCATTCTAGCTGAGGCACAGACCCATTAGCTGTCTCCCAATATCAACTGTCCCCTTTCTTTCTCTAAATGTTAGTCAGGCACACAGTCATCCCGAATGAATGCTGTATTTCCCAACCCCACCCTTAGCTACATATGGCCATGTGATCGAATTCTAGCTAACGGGGTATAACCAGAGGTGATATATGCAACTTCCAGGAAGTTTTCTTATGAAGGGAGGGAGAACTGTCATTCTGCTATTACCTCCTGCTCTTCCTGCTGGCTGGAGTACAGATGTGATGGTAGAACTCGAGCAGCCATCTTGGGCTATAAGATGTTGAGGAGGGCCAGCCCAAACCAAACCAAACCTGGTGCCGTCAATTCCGACTCATCAAGCGATCTGGGTCCCTGATAAACATGGAGCCACTAGGTGAGCTCTGTTTTTTTGTTGTTTTGTTTTGTTTTGTCTTTTAATGCGAAGCACATGTAAACTTTTCTCATATTGAAGCCGGAGTTATTTTGGGTTTTCTGACACTCATAGTTTAATCTATCCTAATTAATATACTAATCTTTTTTTAGTTCATCAAAAGTGCCAACCTTCTTCTCACTGGGGCCTCTACATACAAAGTTTCCTCCAGGAACACTTTGTTTACCATTCCCATTCCTCTCCCTTGCCCTGATATGGCAAACTCCGACTCAGTCTTCAGATTCTCTAGGTGGCCTCCCTTACCTATCTTACTGCATTGTTGTTATTGTTGTTAGCTGCCACCCAGTCAGCCTCCAACTCATGGCAACCCCACATACAGCAGGACTGGACTGCTGTGATCCACAGTTTTCACGGGCTGATTTTTCAGAAGTAGACACCAGGCCTTTCTTCCTAGTCTGTTTTAGTTGGAAGCTCCATTGAAACCTGAATATACATTTTTTTCATACTGTCATGTAATTTTATAAACCACAGCACTTTACATGATTTATACATTATTTGCATAATTAATTAATATCTACATCCTCCCAAAGAGTTCAAACACCAAAGGAATGGAAACTTACCTCAGCACAGTGCCTGGGGTACATAGTACCAAAACCAAATGAGTCAATTCTGATTCATGGCAAGCCCATGTGCTTCCAAGTAAAACTGCACTTCACAGAGTTTTCTTGGCTGTCATCTTACAGAAACATATCACCAGACTTTTTTTCCAAAGCACCACTGGGTAGATTTGAACCACTCAACCTTTTGGTTACCAGCCAAGAACAAACTGTTACACCACTCAGTAGGCACTCAAATATTAATGAAAGAAAGGAATAAAAGGGGGTAAAGGGGTAGGAAAAAAGAAAAGAACCATAAAGTAATCCACGTTCATAGGATTTCATACCAATAGGAGGCTGTCTATCCTAGAGTTCCTCCTTTTACTCTTTACCTAATATCAAAACTTTCAATCTTATATTAAAGAAAACCAATCATGAGATGACGGAGGTGGCATTTTTGGTTGCTAAGAATCAAAATCCAGTTGGGACTTCCCCCACCCTCAGTGGCCACAGAAGGCAGGAAACACAAAACTGTTTTTCTCCACTCTTCCCAAACACCCGTTTGGCAAAGACCTTCTCTCCAGGTAGCATGACAATCCCCTGCCTCCCCCATCAACACAACCACCCCCAACCTCATTCTGCCACCTTCTGATTCAGGCCCAAGCCTTCCTGCCCCGCTCCCTCAGCCATAGCCTGGCCACATGAACCCATCTCCCTCCTTCCCCTTGGGCCTCATAGTGGCTCCATAATCTGCCAGACATGTCTCCATTTAGAAAAGCTTCCACCTGGACACAGGCTCTACTTCACAGGCCTGAGGTAACAAGGTAGCTATGACTCTTGTTTGACCACCACAGAGCCCAAGTGTAGCACCTCACAGCCACAAAGGCTCAGAAACCAGGAAAACATGCTCCAAAACCCTGTCTGACTCATCTGCTAACATTTGTGGCGACCTGTGCGCTATGGGGCTACAAGTTTAGGCCTTCACTGACAGCCTCAGGAGGCTGGGCGGTTCTCTTGTGGCTACCGCTGGAAACCCACAGTCCTTCCCTTTTCTATGCCATCTCTTCCCGCAGTCAAGAAACAAGTGAGCAACATGTTCTGGTCATGATCCTAATCAGCACAGCAAAAGCTACTTTACCACAGAACCGTAAGGAACTACACGGGCACAGGTGATAAGGAAAGAAACGTTGGCTGAAGGCATCAATATTCATAGAGACACATTCCTATTAACCTTGCACCATACTTTATAATTAAAAGGTATTTTCACAGAGACTTTATCTGAAGTCTCACAGGAATTCTACAAAGTAGGTAGAATAGATATCATCATTCCCATTGCACTGATGGGAAACTGGAGTACAAGCAGGTTAAACAAATTGTTCCAAACCACAGGGATGGGCGCATATCTCAGTAAAGTGGTTTCTGGCAGTACCACGCACACAGAGTCACCTCACTACTGCCTTCCATCCTGAATATTTCTGTCTACTCCTGGCATCTAGTACATGCCTGTCCAAGATTCTTTTGGGGGATAATATTCCCAAAGAAATCTAAGTTTCCTTTAGTCTCAATGTCTGAACTGAGTTTATCTTTCTCCACTGGCTCCTCAAGAATCCGATCTCAAAATCTTGAGTGTTTTGTTTTATTTTGTTTAACTGTCCTCTTTCCTGACCTGACATCAGGCTCTGTTCTTCCTGTTCAGCATGACATGGCCCCTTTTCACCTTCCAGACGCAACTTCTATCGACTAAAAACATTTACTGACCTAGACAACAGCACAGATTCAAATAAACCCTGTGGTGGGAAACTCCCCAGGTGGCCCAGACCA
The DNA here is from genome assembly GCF_030014295.1 of Loxodonta africana. NCBI lineage: Eukaryota > Metazoa > Chordata > Mammalia > Proboscidea > Elephantidae > Loxodonta > Loxodonta africana. Next base: position 145,863,198 of record NC_087344.1, on the reverse strand, counting down.
AGCCACAAGCTGGCCTCCTTCACAAAGCGGGGGCCCCCTCCACCACTCACTGTTCAGCAGCTGGGCCACCTGAGGCAACACAGTGAAGTGCATGGTGGTACTCTAGGCCCCCACAAGGGTGACAAGCCAGGGCTTAACTCTTCATGTATCTGATTATCATTCTCTGCACCTTGTCTCAGGGACTTTATCTGAAGTCTCACAGAAACTCTACAGAGTGGGTAGAACAGATATTATATTCCCATTACACAGACAGGAAACTGCAGTACAAGTCAGTTAAACAAATTGTTCCCAGCCACAAGGCTAGGTGCATGTCTCAGTAAAGTGCTTTCTGGCAGTACCATGCACACAGATTCACCTCCAGAGACACCACATTACTGCCTCCAGTTCTGAGTATTTTTGTCCATTCCTGGCATCTAGTGCATGGCTGTGCAGGATGTATACACCGTTTCCAAGCCTTATAACATCACTGTGAAGACAGTGCTAAAACCCCCATTTTACAGCGGTAGCAACTAGGGCTCAGGGAGGCACTTGCCAAATGTCATCCACGAGGAATAAGTGGCAGGGTGGGATTTGAACCCAGGTCTATCAGGTTTCAAGTCCTGATTTCCCTTCTTCCCATGACAAGACATTCCCCACTTCTGCCCTGCTCTTTCCAGTCCTTGGAGAACAGATTCATTGGGCAAACATTAGTTCACATCCGGGAGAGGGGGAAAAGGACACGTGTAACCTTTTGGTTAACTTTAAAAACTTCATAAACTTAAGGGAAAGCACAAGCTCATTTCCCATTTTATCAAATGTCTTCCTCATCTTTTTCACTCTATCTGCTTATCTGGACACATGGGAAACGTCCCTGAGATGTGGCTATAACATCAATGTCTAAACTCCCAGTTCCACTTAAAGAAAAAAATGCAAATGAACTCAGCCTTTCATTATATTCTTTAGCTGCTACACAGCATTCCAATCTCAGTTAGAGAACCCCCACATCCACACTGGCTACAGGCCAGCACCAAGACTTGACAGAATGCAGACAAAGCATTTGGGAACACATGCGTTTGCTGCACACACTTTAAATTTAATCTGTCCCAAAAGAAATTATTAATATCACACCTCATACAACAGGAGGCAAAATATTTGGGGGGCAGGGTACTGCTTGGGGGAAGGCAAAATAAGTAATTTTCACATTAATAAATGTGATCCTTAAGTACTCTAAATATCAATGCATACCAAGTTGACACAAACATCTGGTACCTATTCCACATAATTTCCAGCGCGCTGATTCCCCATATCACCCAGGGTACTAATGAGGAGCGTGTGTTCAGCTATAATAAAAGTGGTAAAGACGTAGGGGGAAATCAAGGGGTAACATTATAGCGTGGGACGAAGACATCACAGTGGGGGGATTTTATTCCAAGAACACTATTGGCTAATAGGGTTTCTGTTATTGTCCCACAGGGAATTCTGCAATGCTGTCAGCTGCAAAGAGGGACAAACTCCCACAGATTGTAGGATGGGGCACTGCAGGGTCTGTTCTGCCCTTGAGCTGAAAAACCCTTTTACCTCCATGAGAGGCAACAATCTGTAACAAAGGGCACCCAAGATGACTTCTCAGCCAACAGCATTGCCTGTTGGGCAATGTTATAATCACCAGGATATGATATAAAAACAAAGCTCCAAGGAGAAAACACCTGGAAGCCTGTGAGCTCCCAAGTGCCTGGAGTGTACACACCATATGCTCGTGTTTGTACGGTCTCAAATTACAACTCCTTGGATCTACAGGCCCTCGGGGATGGAGTTGGGGAGTGTACACTAAACTCCAAAGGGGCCCTTCTACCACTGCCCAACCTGGGGTTTTCAATAATAATGCTTGGCAGAAGAGTCCTAAACCCTGTAATATGGATTTCTCAGAAAGAAAGAAAGAAAGAGCCAGATTTTTCATTAGCACAACTTCTTAGGCATATCTTATCATAGTTTCTTCATCATCCAAGTGGATATCTAAATCCAAACCTTTCACTCGACAAACCAATCCTCTTCCAAGAAGTCAACCGCCAACTTGTTGGGCCACAAGCCAGTGCATATTTATGCGTTGTTGTGTTGAAATCATGGTGCAACCATGTTAAAGAATTTCTTGAGTTCAAATTGTGTTTTTAAACGTTCAGAAGGAACTAATGGGCAGAGCTTCTTTAAGAGGCTACACTCTCAGTGTTGGAAAGTGTCAAGCACTCGCTCTAGGCAAAAAACATATAACCTAGAAGGGTCAACGGAGGGGATTTCTACAGCTCTGTGAAGAAGTGTTGTAGTTGTGTTTGGTTTGTATTTTTTATGACCTGCAGAGAAAAGGCAGCAGAAGGAGCATGTTCCAGAAGTCACCACTGGGCATAAAGAGAAACAAGTCCTTATACTAGAGAAGCCCAGAGGGATAGAAGGACTATTACATACACGAGCTGAGCTTTAAATTCAGATCTACCACTAACTACCTATTTGACCTTGTTCCTAGGCTTCCCATGATCTCTCTCTCACTCCAGGACAGACATGACTTGTCTATCAAATGGGACACTATACATTAAAGTGCTTTACAAGTGTAAAGTGGTACTAGAGACACAAAGTGCCCTGGGGGAAGGAGATATAAGTGAATGAAAACATTTTCTCCAATTGAAAAATGTTTTCTTTATGGGCTTTTGGAATGAATAAACTACATAAGATAAGTTGTTCTCATACTACTCCCTAGCCATCACTTCCTCAAAATTATTTCTAAGAATTGCAGTGTGAAGATTTAAAATAAAACTGTGTACAGCATTAGAGTAAAAATTCCTGTTCTTTGAGCACATTCTGGAAGTGTAACTCCCAAAGGTGAGAGCAGCCCACGTTTCTGCCTCCAGGGAACTTGGGTAATGCAGAAAGAGAGTTATCTGCATCACCTTAGCTGACTTTCTTCTGTTTACTTTCAATCTATAAAATGGGGTGTCTCTTCCTGTTCTTCTGACAAGAACTAAAGGAAGCTGGGAATGAAGTGAATACTGACTACAATGTTCATTTACTGGGAGGTTAGAATTTGTAGGATGTTATGGCTTAGATGGCTCAGATGGCTCAGCACAGAGACCCAGAACAAATCTGACGGGTGTGGAGAACGGAAGAAAATGGAATCTCTTTTTTCCTAACCCCATGAGTTTGAGAGACACAAATAACTGAAAGAAAGTACACTTTTGTATTACAAGGAAAATGTTGACTTGATTTGGATTCAAAATATTAAGCTCAATTTAGCTACATCATCAATTAAAATCATAACCTAACTCCTACAAATGCAATATTTTATGGTAGAATTACCTTCCCTGTCTTCACACTGAGGTGCAACTTGTAGATCCAGAAAGCTGCTCCTGGTTGACTCTGAGAGGTGATAGCACCACATCTGTTCCTTCTCCAAGACCTGGATTTATACCTAAGATAGTCACTAAGTTATAATCCTTTATTTTTACAGCTAGCAAAACGGTGTCTGACAAGGGAGGAAAAAAGACAGGAGAAAAAGAAAAGGACATGAGCAGATGTATGGAGGGATGGTGCACGCTGCATCGGGCCCGCCCTGGGACGAGCAAGCCTCCTGTCAGGAGTGTCCTGTCAGGGCTGGTATACGGGGTTATGGCAGAGAGTCAGTGGGGGATGGTCAGGGAAAGACGGAAGGAAAAAACCACAACTGCTGGGGAGTTGAACCATTGCCTGTAACCACTGGTCTTGATTACAGATAGTAGACAAAAGATTAAAAAAGGAAAATCTACAAACTTGGTCTGGCCAAGCAAAAATATTACTAATTACAGCCATGTGTACAAACTGGGCCATGAGCTGAAATATGTTTACTTTATGGACTTTACATATAATCAAGGTACTCAACAGCCAGTTGTTAAAGGAATAAAGGAAATGCTTAGCATGAATGCCAAATTACCAACCATCAATGTATGTATATGTCAAATTCAATTACAATACTAAATTATATTCCTTCCTCTTCAAGCTAGCTAGCTCACTGCTCAGATGCTTCCATCCTTGTTAGGAGGGGAACTACAAGCTAATGGTTTGTGGAAAAATCTGTAAACACCTGGTCATTCATGTTCTCTTGCTCCCTTCAAAGAAGCTAAAAGGCTCTAGAGAATCTACAGAGCTGGTATTTCCAGAATTGGTAGCTGTTATGTGACAATCAAGCAGCACCTTCAATAGACCTATTCATGTATACTGGAAGATGCTGGGCCTTAGAGAGACGGAAGGATTGTACCTAGCAAAATCGTCCTGGCCCAGAACCACATTTTTGCATCTGATTAAATTCAGAGACACTTTAAGCCTGTTATACCTATTATACTTTTCCTTCATAGCAAGTGTAAAAATGGTGTGGTACACATGTCGGACCTCCTCTAATTTCAAAAGGAGGAAGGAAAATCAAGATCAACAGCCCAAGGCTGATTCCTATGAGGCGGAGGTCAGACATGCTTCCTCGCTCTACCATCTTTATCAGTTTGACACCAATCGTCCCTTCCACGGCACACTCTAATTCTCTGCAGAGTTTGACAATTTATTGTAATGGCCACACAGAACTCACAGACAATACTGACAATTATGGGGTTTATTAGGGAAGTAACAGGCTATAATTCAGGTTCAGGAACACTCAGGATACAGTTCTTCCATCAGGACAGCCTCTTGCCGTGCCTGCAAGCAATCTCTCCCTGGCCCTTGGCCTCTGCCCTGTGTTACAAAGCTCTTTTAGCTCTGCCAATAAGTGTCCCAAGGTACCCCACTCCACCAGTAAGCCTTGGCCCAAATTCGCTCAGCTCCAGCTCCACAGGTCAGCAAACCTAGCTCCCTGGTGCTGCTTCTCACCATCTTCTGTGTGTCTCTCTCTCCTGGGACTAGGAGGGTCTCAGTGCAGGGATGCCAGTCCAAAGGATATGCTCTGCTCCTGGCTCTTCTTCCTTGGTGGTGGTGAGATCCTCTCCTTCTCGCCTCTGGAATGGCTCATTTTAAGCCTCGTGGGATGACAAAACTGACCAATTCTCTTGGAGGGCCACGATTACTTTATTTGCATAATCCCACCCAAGACCATGACTATAAGGGCCAAATTAAGTAATTCATTGCACTGCAGCCAGTTGTCAGCTTTTAATTATAAATCTATTGTTTAATTTATTTGGCCATGTGTTTGTGTCTCTTCTGCTTAGCTGGAAACTCCTCGAAGGCAAGGACCATGTTTCTTTTGCTTATCCTGTACCCCAGTGTTTGGGACCATGCCTGGCAGGCGGCAGGGATTCATAAATGCCTGTTAAGTGACGAATTCATAAGTCAAACAAGCAAAACCCAAGCTATTAATTCTCTGTGGCCCATGGAAGCAGACTCCTAGGTTTGTATCTCAGCCCTGCCACTTTTTAGCTTTGTAATGTAGGGGCAGTTGATTAACCTCTCCACATCTCCATTTCTTCATCTACATAATGGAGGAATATTAGTAGTATCTGCTCTACAGGATTTTTCTTGGGACTAACTCATTTTTATTATTATATCACTATGATTATTATTACCATCTCTCCAACTCTGGGATATGTTTTGGAAAAATGCTTTTTAACGTGTCTCAACCTGCATCTGCATTACCAGTTACCGCAGAGTCAATTTCAACTCATGGCAACCCCACGTGTCAGAGTAGAACTGTGCTCAATAGAGTTTTCATGGCTGTGACCTTTAGGAAACAGATTACCAGGCCTTCTGAGGTGCCTCTGAGTGGGTTCGAACTGCCAACCTTTTGGTTAGTAGTTGAGTACTTAACCGTTTGTACCACTAGGGCTGCTTCCTTTTCATTAGGAATCATAGAATATTAGAGCTAAAAGGGAACTAGAATGCCCTTACTATCACCCCGAGAGGTTAAGAGACCTCTGCAACACCAGAAACTAATTGGTAAAAAGCCTTTTCTTCCAAATCTTTCCTAGTTTTCAGACAACTTCTGCCACAGCTTCTGACCTAGAGATGCAAAATTAACGTACTAATACAGGTCTGACCAAGATCTCCAGTTTTAGTGAGCTCTACTCCTAGCAAATTCCCAATCCAACCATAATGTCATGTATTACATATTCCTTTATCATTTTTATCATTTCACTTTGTATTATGAGTACGGAGTTTCTGGGTGATGTAAATGGTTAAGTGCCTTGACTACCAGCCAAAATGTTGGCATTTCAAACCCACCCAGTAGTGCCTCAGAAGACAGGCCTGGCAATCTGCTTCCAAAAGGTCATGGCCTTGAAAACCCTATGGAGCAGTTCTACTCTGCACACTGGGGTTGTCATATATTCACAATTATTTACATACCCAACTACTTCTAGAAACAAAATTGAGGGGTTTATAATAAAAAATAAGCAAGACACAGGCCCAGAAACCTGATTTCAGCTGCCAATCAATTAGAGTGGCTGTCGCAAAAGAGAAATCTTATTAAAGACCATAGCCAAAGGAAACTACTACATTTGAGCACCAAACCTAGCTCTGAGCTTCCTAGCAGCCAAGGTAAAAGAGAAAATACAATGCTTACATAGACCTCATAAAAAGGAAACAATCAACCCTTTGCACAAAAAATTATTTTTCCTAGGTCTGAATTTAAGAAAGCTGTAATAATGTAAGGACCGGTGATTTCAAGAGTCATTTTACAGAAACCACAGGCACCTAAATTTTCTTATACAGCCTCATGGAGGAGTATACTCTCTGCAGTGTATTTCACTCAAGGTTCTAAGCAATTCTCTTTAGTATGCATAAAAACTCCTTTTCTAGAATTACAAGTACCTTATTTCACTTTTTACACCAATAATTTGCATTAATGTACGTATGACGGCAAGAAACAAATTGGCATTAGTTCATTAAAGGCATTTATTTGGGGGATTTTGTGATATCAGTTTTTAAAAAACATGCCATGAAATAAATCAAAAATTTTGGACTCTGCTACACTGGGTCAACAAGTAACTTCTGAAAGGATAAACCGAGGTATTATTTTAAAATAAAAGGCTAGATAAAATGCCAACAGAGGTATCATTTTAATAAAAAGGCTAGAAATGAGGGGGTGTGATTCGATCAAACTGTATTTAATCTAAATTATAAAATAAATTACCATACTGCTGTTTCATAAACTCCCCCCCAAAAAACTGAAAACCAGGATAAATGAGATACCTGTTCCAAACAACATCTACTGAGCATGCTCACGACAAAACCTCAGACACAGTAAAGTACTGTAAAACGCACATCTGCATTGACAAAGCGACCTTTCAAAACAGATGTGTCATACGATGTTTAAAAACTGAACTTTTTTTTGTCACATTCAGTCAAAGCAATTTCTGTTTCTCTGAAATCTATGTGTGTTATTTTAGAGAAAACTTTTCCTCGGTGTTTTTCCACTCTGGATCAACTAACTCCTCTCTTTTCCTCCCAAGTGAGCCTTAGGAAACCACTCTGCTGGAGGGAATTCACCTTTGCTCACCTGGCGACAAGCTTTAATACTTTCAAATGGTCACCCTGAAAATAAAACCCTTTGGATGTCAATTCCTAAGACAAAAAGGGTTTTGTTTTGAGATTTGCCCAGAAAAAATGGACCAAAGCTACACTAATTCATTATTTAAAGTAATAATTCCTTCTTTCAGTATTTCATACCATACTCCCTCTTTCCCACCCTTGTTTATCTGGCCACAGAACCACCTTACCACCACACGATTGTGCCTAACTGATTCAGCACTGACCGGTAACGAGATATTTCACACAAATCAATTTTTTTTCAAATAACTAAGGCTTTACTCCTTTCAAAAAAATAAGTGACTTTGGCGATTTTGAAGAGAAATCTACCAAGAATGTATTGCACACATAATTCCTTCCTGGCTATCTTAAATATTTTGAGCATCCCGAACACTACTTGCTATATTTTTTTTCTTGAGGACGTAGGTTCATTATTATGAATACTACTTATAATTTATTGAAGCTCAGTGTGGTATTTCAGCTTTTATCTCTATACCAAATGGTCCCATATTTCTATGTCTTTATTGGGCTACAGTCCTGCCTATACTTTCTAACTTCTGCTGTTCTTCTCAACTCTGGCTGCAGGCCTATGTCTCTGCCTCATTCAGCTTGCCTGTCACAAGTCACCTTTTACCCTCAGTTCTAAGTCAAGAAGCTCTGGATGAGGGCCAGCAGATGCCTTCCTGTCCCACTTACAGACTAACATATAGAGACTTCTTTGACAGCTATCTTCTTTGTATGAGGCATTGGGGGTTCAGTGGTAGAATTCTCGCCCTCCCTGCAGGAGACTGGAGTTCTACTCCCAGTCAATGCACCTCACGCGCAGCCATCATCTGTCTGTCAGTGGAGGCTTCTGTGTTGCTATAATGCTGAACAAGTTTTAGCATAGGTTCCAGACTAAGACAGAGTAGGAAGGAAAGGCCTGGTGATCCAGTTAGGAAAATCAGCCAGTGAAAACCCTATGGACTCAGCAGCCCAATCCACAACCAATCACGGGGATGGCCAAGACTGGGCAACATTTCATTCTATTAGACATGGGATTGCCACGAGTCGGGGGCCAACTTGACAGCAGCTAATAACAACAACTACATCTTTTTTGTAACTCACAACTTTTTGGCTTCCTTCACGGCTATGCTCCAGAGGTAGGTATCTGCCGTAAAACTGACACTGTATAATATTAGTGACACTATCCACACCAACCTAATTTGCATGGCAAACTATCAAAGAAAGTGAAGCTTTGCCCTAAGTAAGGGTGAACTGTTGGGAATTTAGCTCATACAAAAGCTGTCCCAATGCTAAAAGCTCTACCTTCCTGTTGCTTCTGGGACTTCAAGCATTTTAGAAATTCTACCTTTTTCGAAGAGGAGAAAACAAATATATGACTAGCCCTGATAAAGTTCTCATGGAGCTTTTTTGCTACCCCAGGATGAAAAGAAGTTTAACCTCCACATCCCAAATTTATTACAAATTTAACATAATTTGCAAATTCTGCCACTGCAGTTCCTCACTGGAAGTTGCATTTGCCATTCTTTATCTTCACTCTCTCGACAGTACTAGCAGGCATACTTGTGGAAATCAGACATGCCCAACAGTGGCCTCTGTTCTGGGTCAGTACAAATGATCTACCCTGTACCATATAGTCCAGGGCAGACTATAGGCTGCAAAGTACCATCTCACAAAGAAATCACACAACCAAACCAAAACCAGTTGCAGTCAAGTCAGTTCTGACTCATAGTGACTCGTGTGCTCCATAGGGTTTTCAATGGCTGATTTTCTGGAAGAAGATCGCCAGGTCTTTCTTCCCAGGTGCCTACAGGTAGACTCAATCCACCAACTCTAACACTTAAGAGTCTGCTCCATCCAGGAACAAAAACGCAATAGGACCACTCAGAGGCTTCTCAAAGTTACAATTACATCATCTGCAACTTTCTAAAATCAAGTCATGACAGGGGATCTTTCCTACCTTCACACTTTAGCTAGGAGGACAGCCAGAATACACCCTTTGAAAACGATGGTTATGCAAGGAGAGGCATATACTGAGGACGAGTACAGACTCAACAACTTTTTTTTTTTTAAAAAAGCTTGTTTCTGAAATACTGTTTCTTTTCCCCCTAGAGATAGCTCATAATTTATTCTAGATTTCAACCTTTTTTACTGTAAAAAGGATAGGAAATTGCATGGAAACAATGAATGGAAGTGCACTTTTTTATCAAACGAGAACAGGAAATGTTCAATCGTTTATGGTAAAACTACATATTTGAGCCAAAGAGAAAAAATAAACTACACTCTTTTAACTCTTAACTTTTCCCCTCCCCCACCCAAAAAACATACAGAACTGATACCCATGAAACAGATCTCAACACTGAAGAAAACAATTAATACAGCTTCAAAAGTACATCTCCCCAAATTACTTAATGACCTCTTCAAACAGGCCTACACCTACTTCTACTATTGTATGGCCAAAATGAGTCATAATAAAACTTTGGAATATTAAAGACAATAAAGCGAGGAAATTCCAGAAGATATAAAAACTATTTCAGGGAGCCAAAATAGAACTATAATTGTTTTTCTATCCGAATACATAGGAATGAATAAACCAGCAAATAAAACAGGCACTCGCAAAAGTAAACATATATCTTCTGGCTGCAGCTCTACAACATAAGGTCTTCCAAAAAAAAAAAAAATTTTTTTTTTTTCTGTACTAAAAAAAACGATTTCCTTAAGCAAAATCAACCTCCAGCACCCTCCAGGCTGTAAGAACCTCATCAACACCACGTTTTTTAATCCATAGCAACTAACACACAGTAGGGGCTTCATGTATGTTACGAAAAGGAAAAGGCCACGTTCAATTCTCATTCACCTTAGTCTTAGTCTGGTCCCATCTAGGCTATGGCTCCAATTCCACTAATGACCTATTACTTGACGGAGCCTCAGTTTTCTCATCTTTAAAACAGGGCTAATGCTTGTCCTGGATAATCACCAGGGCTATTATGAAAACAAATGAGATCAGGTATTTGAAAGCTCTTTTTTTAAATTACTAAATCGGGACGTTCTAGACAAATATAAAGATATTACCAATAAACATATGAAAAAATACCCTTATCCTACCCCACATTCTACCCATACACACACACACACACACAAAAAAAAAAGTCCACAATATACAATGCCAACCCTGGGGACACAGAGCAAAGAGAACTGAACCTAGCATTAGAAGACTCGGGTTCCAGTCTCTGCTCTGCCACTAACTAGCTGCTTGACCTGGGCATCTCTCTTAGTTTCTTCACCCATAAAATGCCTACCTTGCCAAAATTAATAAAAGTTTAGGGATAAAAAAGAATTCTATAAACTTAATGGATTAGATTCACCTAGCAAAAGAATTTAGACTGAAAAAGCTTGTGTCAACTGCCAAGCTGGTTGTGATCAGAATCTTCCTAAACACCCCAAGGAAGAAATGCAAACCAACAACAGAGGAGTAGAGAAGCCTTCACAGAGCGGGCTCTAAAGAGCTAGGCTCTCATATTAATTATCTGAAGAAATGGAGGCTTTAGCAATTGGAACTCTGAGCAAAGAGCTATGGATTAGAGCCCCTTTGAATGAACTGAAATATTGGGTCTGATTTTCTCCATTCCTTGTTAAGATAAACCAAAAAACCCATTGTTGTCGAGTCAACTCCGACTCATAGTGACCCTGTGTGAGAGTTGTTAAGCCAGAGGCAGGCAAATCCTAACTCTAAATGTGGATGCTCAGCATTCCAGAACAAACAGCAGCTCACGGAGGGTAAGAGGAGAAAGTAGATCAACAAGCTACTACGGATTGGTCACTAAGTAATTAAAAAGAAAAAGAAAATAACCTATCTAAAAGTTCAACTCAAGGCTGAATTCCTATCAGAGAAACATCCAAGGCCAAGCCCCACATCTGCATAATACTTTAAATCTGAGACTGATCTTTAAGAAAATATTTGAGGAAGATTGTCAGCACATGTCTTTTTCTTTCTTTCTACTCACTTTTCTCAGTTTTTCACTCCTAACCCTTGCCCTTCACTTACCACTTGTGCTTTCTCAAACTGCAGTAGCAAATACACATAAAGTTGGACTGAACAGATACAGTATAACATATTCTTTCATATCTATTCTCCCTGTATAGATGCAAATTTCCCTTTTTTAATTATGAGTGAAGCAAACATATAGCTAACAGCCAACAAAATAAGTGGGTGCACTCCTGATTCTTCCTGGATTAGCAAATGTTCACATGAATCGCACACACCACTGGTCTCTGTGGTGGGGTCTGTTCCATCTTTATGGAACTATTATTTTGCAAATCACTAGAAATTGCAGTTTCCATCTATTGGACTCCACTCAAACTTTAGACTCATGCATGCTATAAGCGTTAACTTTCAAATATAACCTCACCTAGTGGGAGCAGGTCAAAAGTGAAATGATGCACAAAGAAATATAATTGCATGCATTCTTCTACATCCCTTTACATAAGCAGGACAAAAGGTACTTATTTTACATTTATTCCTAAGTTAATATAGGATTTAGTCTATATTAAGATATAATTATTTTCAATTGCTTCCCACATAATGAATATTCTTATTAAAGAAAACACCTTAACTCCACCATATATAAACTCATCTTATCCTAGAGTATCGTATCATCTACTGTTTCTGCAACTACACACTTGATGGAATCAAGTTGTAGCCCTAAGTAGTGAGAATTACTGGTCTACCAAAGAACTCAGGAATCCAGAATACAGTCCCTTGTTAATGCATTTGCTTTAAAATAAGAACAAAAACTTTGAACTCTACCTTAGGCTTTGGATTTTGTCTCTGGCCTGATCAACAAAAGCTACTCTGAGGCCTAACTCCCGTCAGCATTAGTATGTTATTGTACATCCCTCCCCATCTGACAATACTTTTAGAAACAAAGCATCATAAAGAACATTGCGTTCAAACGGTATGGAAATTGAGCCTTCCAAGGTCCATATTTGCCAATCTTTAAGAAAGTACTGCACAGTGAAATAAATGAAATGTCATCTCCTCTTCACGACAAGGTCAGTTGCAAAAGAACACTCTGACCTTGGCAAAGTTCTTAAAGGTTCAGATAAATAGGAACTGCGAGAAGTGTTTGTTAGTTTGGATTTTTTTGGTCCGTCCCCCACCCCCCAAATACTGCCTATTTTAAATCACTCCCTTGATTTTTAAGCCAGAAAGGATGCAAATGTCTGAGTTATTATAATCACCTTCCTCTGACTGCTTTTAAGCATCCATAAAGCAGTCCCTGTGGACACAAATCCTAAACTGCCTTGTCTTGGCCAGGACAAACGTTGACCCTTGTGTTCCAGCAAAGCCATGAATATTCTGAAGGTCAAACAAAATATGGATTATCTCCAATCAGAAAGGAAGTCTGTGCTTTCTGGAAGGTTGCTCCCACCTCAACCTTGACTTGCTATGCGGCAAGCAAACCAAGAACTGGCAACACCCTCCATTTTAATCAGTACTTTCTGAAGGATGTTACTGATAACAGAGGAAAAAATGGAATGTACTCAATGTTCACATCTTCCTCCTGCCCTAGCTTTTTTCTTTAACAGATGCACATACAGATGTTTAAAACACTAATATTGTCACTAACAAAGCTTTAAATTTAAACTACAGTATGTAAATTTGGATTCTGCACCACTCAGGAAGAGGCTTGACACATCACTTAGGTTTTGTTTGTTTTTCTATTTTCCCGAACATGTTTCCACAAGTCCCTCCCATAGTGAGCAGTCTCCTAAGTGATAATGGTGCTAAAGGAAATAGGAAAATAAGAAAAGGGGGGAGGGGGGAAGGAAGGTTTTTTTATATTTACTTTATATGAAGAGCTAAAATTAAAGTTGTTTTCAAGCACTAGGCATATGGCCTGTGGCAATTTGCATGCCTTTAATACAAACAGGAGCCCTGGTGGCATAATGGTTAAGAGCTTGGCTGCTAACCAAAATGTAGGCAGTTCGAATCTACCAGCTGCTCCTTGGAAACCCTATGGGGCAGTTCTATCTACTCTGTCCTACAGGGTTGCTATGAGTTGGAATTGATTCGACGACAACTGGTTTCGTTTTGTTTTGTTTTTGGCTTATACTACAAACATAATATTATTTCTCGTTCTTTCTTTGGCAACTGAAACAAAAAGAAATCTCAACTGTCTTTTGCAGGTGAGAAAACTGAGGCCCAGAGAAATTAAGAGACAGTTTAGCTTGATGGTCAGCACCTACCATAACAGGACTCTACCTTCTTCTGGGGCCCTGTCATCCAGAGAGGATTCCCCCCTCCTGGCTCCATCCAACAGACTCTTAATCTTCACTCCCCCTCTGAACACGAGGGCAGTAGTAGTTCAGTGGTAGAATTTTCCCTTACGTTCAAGAGACCCAGGTTCCACTGCTGGTCAACGCACCCTATGAATAGCCACCACCTATCTGTTTTTTTATCTGTCAGTTGTATGATGCTCAACAGTTCAGCGGAGCTTCCAGACTAAGATGGACTAGGAAGACAGGCGATGTGCTTCCAAAAAAAAATCAACCACTGAAAACCCTGTGAATCAGAACAACCTGATTGACCACTGACCACGGGGATGTGCAGGACCAGGCAGTATTTTGTTCAATTGTGCAAGAGGTCGTCATGAGTCAGGACCAACTCACAACAGCTAACAATGCTGAATGTGCTGACGTCCCATCCATCCCCGCAAACAGAGCCCAGACATCTTCTCCTCCATGAAGTCTCTCTGATAACTCAGCTAGAAACAGCCTGGCCCTTCCCTTTGAATTCCTCAAGCACCCTGCAAAGCTAAGCATTGTCTTAATGACTTTCCACACCTAAGCAGCTTAAAAGCCAGGAAAAGTTTTTTCTTATTAATCCTCCAAAGTACTTAGCATAGGACCTTATACATAAGAAACATTTGTTATTTATTAGATGGAGTTGCTTGATCGATTAGTGAATAAAGTGACATTTCCAAGGTCTCAAAAGAAGTGAGCAGCAAATGACCATACCAGTGCAACTTGTACCACACCATAACGAAAACCCACAGCTGTGTTTACATGTATGTGCGTGGTGAGGTGTGTTTTGTGTGTGCATGCCTTCACAAGCATGCAAGAAACAGTGAGATTTCTCACCATTAACTTCATTGTTTTGTTTTTTATAAATGTCACCACAGCCTTGATTGCTCTTTTATAGTTTCACTTTTTAATGCTAGAACTTTTAAAACTGGATTATTTCCCCTTTTTCCTGGCCTTTTTTTTTTTTTAAAGGAACGTTTAGGACAGCAGGAAAACTGCTGAGCTGCGACCCAAGGAAAAGCTGACTCAGCACATGCCTCATTGTTTTCTATTTTCATTCCAGCACAGTTGTGGCTGGAAAAAGGCGTTTGGGATTCCCAGTGGACCTGCCTTCCCTAGTGTTTTCAGACAGTACACTTTATATACTCAGCGAGGTGTGATTAAATTGAATATGCTCCCTATAGGTTCTAAGTGAAGCTAATACAGATCCTGTACCTTTAGGGAAAACCAAAATATGTATTGGAAAGAAGCGGAAAAAAAAGGAATCAAGGGAGTGCTCAGAGATGTAATTATACACACACACACACACACACACACACACGAGGCCCTTTGTGTGTATCCCGGGGATGGGCGGTTTAATGTAAACATATTGGCTACATTTGTGCTTTTGACATTCACATACAGGCTGCATCACCACACAGTTGAGTACACACACATCTGCTAAAAACACTGACATTAGAACAACATTATATTTTTTTCAGACTTTCTTAGCTTTCTTCCTCAAACACATTTAATGACTTACTTTTAATTTTCAATTATTTGACTGCCAATAGGATCCTCCACAGTCCAGGTGCACCAGTACACAGTTCAGGTTGCCGCAGAGAAGAACTGATTCCTCCTTCCAAACTGCTCCAATTCTACCCCTCACACCTACTTCAGGAGACCTACAAACAGGTCCAGGAAGAGCTCGAAAACAATTCTTAAAGCCTGCCCATCATTCCTCCCTACTGTCCCAATACAAGAGTCCACTTGTCAAAGAACTAAGCCACCCCACAGGCTGAAAATAACCGTTTGACCCATATAGAAATTAGAACTCAAAAGAAGCTGAAACAATTCCTCCACTTAGAGTCGGGCAAAGGGAGAGGGCCCCAGGAGTCTGCTGCATCTAAACATGCAGCCCTTCCTGGCGGTGATTTATTTTTCTTACCATGATACTAAATCCACTGCTTACAATAGCAGGACATGGCTGTCAGGACACCAAGGTCTCTCAGTGTAGCTGTGATCACAGCCCCCTATAGTCAGGAATCACAACTCCAATCCCTGACAGGATTAGAGCCTTCACCACCCCCAGACCCAGTCCAGTGGACACTGTAGAGCCTTCCTTTGCTCATGCTCTCATTCTACTGTTTCATAAACATTTTACCTCCTCTAAGGTTTCTCCCTAACGTTCTTAAGAGAACGGACCTGCTTCAGAATAATGGGGGTATCTTAGTTCCCTAGTCCTGCTGTAACAGAAATACCACAAGCGGATGTCTTTAACAAAGAAAAATTTATTCCCTCACAGTAAAGTAGGCTAAAAGTCCAAATTCAAGGCATCAGCTGCAGGGAAAGGCTTTCTTTCTCTCTCTGTCGGGTCTGGAAGAAGTTCCTTGTCCTTAATATTTTCCTGGTCAATTAGCTTCTCAGGAGCAGGGACTCTGGTCCAAAGGATGTGCTCTGCTCCTAGTGCTGCTTTCTTGGTAGTATAAGGTCCCCAACTCTCTGCTTCCTTCCCTTTCCTTTTATCTCTTGAGAGATAAAAGGTGGTGCAGGCCACACCCCAGGGAAAATCCTTTTACACTGGATCAGGGATGTGGCCTGAACAAGAGTGTTACATCCCAACCTAAGCCTCTTTAACCACAGGCAGAGATTATGATTTATAATACACAGGAAAACCACAAAATGGAGGGCAACTACACGTGGCCTAACCAAGTGGACAGATATTTTGTAATTCAATCCATTACAGGGAGCATAAAAAATACCGAATTGGTAATCAGAAGATGGGAGTTCAAATCTTGAGTCGGCTTCTTAGAAGCTGTGTCACTATGCAAGTCACAATCTGAGTCAGTCTCAGATAAATGGTGAACAATAGCACATTTATCACAAGATTGTTCAAAGGTTATTACATGAGATAATATACATGAAAGTACCTGGCACATATTAAACACTTACTAACCTTTCACCTATATAGCAACCATAATGCTCCACTAATACTTTTCTGCATGGGTGGTCATTCAATAATAAAGGCCAGTAGGAATATTTTGAACCTTCTGTAATCTTCTCTGCCAAGTTTGGAGAGCAACTAAACTGCCCAACATCTCAAGGTATTACAATTTTACACGCATAGGTGTTAACTGCCATATTATTTATAATAGAGAAATACAAGAAATAACCTAAGTGTTCATCAATAATGGTACATCTGTATCAGGAAATACATATGCTGCATTTAAAATAGCACACTGTTAGAAATATCTTAATGACATACTGTAAGTTTTTTTTTTTTTTAATTGCAGAAAGATGTGTTAGGAATGACATTTAAAAAAAAAAACCCTGAATGATATGTAAGCAGCTCTTACCCAAGTGGGTTAGAGGGTAAGGCAGGGGCTAGAGTGGGGTTGGGTAGATGAAGGGGAACTCTGACTTCATCTACATTATTTAACTTTTACTATGTAAATGTATTCAAATATTTATATTACTTTCTCTGTTCTCATGCTAGGACAGGCACATGACCTAGCAAGCACCACATCAGAGTGCCAATTCAAAGTTGTCTGTCTAGGGAACTGAGAGAATACAAACAAAGGACATTACTTTGTCTTGATCTCTTATCCCTATGTCATGGTTCTACTATATATGTGTGACTACGTTTTTTATTGTAAAACCCCCTCATATTTATTTTTGGAAGGAGGCCCCTGTGTGAGTAGTGTGATTGATTCTCTCAGTGATTAGTCTAAGCCAATCATGGTAACTCCATCCATTAATCTGCCAGTGACTGGGTCAAGGATGGGGTCTAAGTCAATGTGGCCAATGAGTGAAAGAAGAGGCTTCCTGGGAGTTCTGGGAAAGAAACTCTCTCATTCCTAGGCTTTTCCTCTGACTATGAACAAGTACTCAGCCCTGATAGAGCCAGGAGACCCAGTCTTCAGTTGAAGATGACCCTATGGCCAGTAGAGCAGAGAAACAAATGAATTAGTCAAGTTTCATTTTTCTCCCAGCTGTCATTAAGTTAGAAAAGCTCCTGACATCATCAGGTGGTGTTTTCTCTTCCCTCGCTGGTCAGTAAGCACCTACATCTCTGTTTCGTTTCCTTCCCTCACAGCCTACCACTCAGTCAGCCATTACAAGTCACATATCTTGAAACAACAGAGAAACAGTGAACAGAGTTGTCAGTGGTCTGCTCTTAAAACATTCAGCACTAAATATTTTAAAGAACAGAATATAACAGAAGAAAATTTACCTATATTGAAACAGTTCCCTTTAATTTGATTTAATTTGATTCAAAAAAGGACTATATTTTACGCAAGGAACACTTCTGCCCCCTTTCCCTCCTCCACTTTCTGTGGCGCCAATGAGGAAAAGGTCTTGGGCTCCTACAGAAGGTAAGCTTTTCGGGGGTAGAGTCCTTGTGGGTGTGATGTAAACTGCCAGGCACATGGCTGGCATTTGAGGTTAAGCGTCGTAGCAACAATCACAACAACAGAACCAGCGGAGCGTGTATGGGTTGGTGACTAAAACCTGGAACTGGTACTGGTTTCTATTCTCAGCATGTGTCACTGACTTACTGACAAGACGATTAAACATAAAAAGGGTCCTTTATCAGTGATGACTGGAATAGAGCCCCTAGCTAGGAATAAGAGAAATGCGGCAGTCATCCCCGAACTTCCTATTTCCCAAGAGTTTCAATTATCTTCTCCAAACCTTTTCTAAAACTGATATTACCAAAGTAAACTGATTTAAGCCAACTTCCACTTCTTTTCCCTGGTGTGAAAGTATCAGAGGATGAGCAAGGAGAGACATAAAGAACCCCAATTACCCTCCTCTTCTTAAGCCATCTTTGTACACATACCACATGAGATAATTCATTAGCTAAGAATTAAGTTACTGGTTATGACAACAGTCCTTGACACACAGTAGGCACCTGATAAATGTTTACTGAGTGACTGGAGAAAACATCTAAGCATTGGACAGAGAGGAACAAAGCTTTTACTCTACCGGTTCCCTTTTCAGCCAACCTGTTAACAACAATAATAGTGCATGTCACCAGAAAGCTGAACAGAACTGATTTTGCAGCTAAGGCTGCCATTACTCACTGCTAACTGAATGAATAAATCAATTCAGTTTCTCTACCTCCATCTACAATACACGTTAGTTACGGCGAGTACAGGCATGAGCCTCGGCTGACTTATTAACCTCAATGGCTAACTGAATTGATACTGGAGATCCCAATCCATCTGCATACTGTCCAGAACATTATCTTGGTTAAAGGCTTTTCAGATCACCCTGAGGTCTGCATTCCAAAGCCTGACACACCTGGTAAGCCATACTCTTAACAGTTCTTTTTTCCTTAATCCCTTCCCCAACAAAACTTGAATGTCACTGTAGCTATAGACTAAACCTAGAAAAGTTTACTTCTTTCCCAGAATACAATTACTCAGAGTGAAACTCTGGATTCACCTGTGCCCACAGTCATGCCTATGAAGAACTCTCAAACATAACCAGTCTACGCCTTCAGTAATTTAGATTCATTAAATAACCAGAGGAAAGAGTTTGCCCTGTGGCAAACTCATATTTCAAACAGGTATCTCAGCCAAGACAGGAAGGAAACATCAAATCCATAGCTCAGTGTATAAATGTTCAGCACCGAAATGAATAGCAACAGGATACTTGTGGTTATACTTTAACTTAAATCCTCAAGTTAAAGAAAAACTAAAGCTGATTTGGTTTGGCTTATCAACAGGAGGGCTCACAGGGTATTATCATGAGCAAACAGAGGTGGCCACCACAGTGAGTGCACTGCCTTAAGTACTGACAGGAGGAACAAGTGAACCGAGCTGCACCCCATTCCCTCAGTGAAGGGATTCCTCTGGACGGGCCACCTTCAGGGGCAGCAGCTGTTCAGCCCCAATGCAGACAGCTGAAGTGGAGAATTTGAAGAGGCAGATCGCAATTCTTCTAGGAAAAAATCCACGTCCTCCTGACTACAGTCATGACTAGCAGCACTCCCACCCCAGGTACCTTCTCCCCTTTCTCCCCCAACTCCTTGACACCTGACCAGATCAGGAAAGGAGGGGAGGAACCTCAAGGTTTTCTCATGTAATAAAGGAACTTCTTAAACTTTAAAGCTAAGGGTGACTGGCATGTATGTTAAGGAGTCCCTCTTTCTTCTGGCTCATCTTCCTGGGGTGTCTCTGTTCTGTTGGTAAATCTCCAATACCAGCCCCCTCTACTGACCCAAGGCTTCCTCCTCTGCCAGGACACCTGGGCCACAGCCCAAGCAGACTCTAACAGTGACTTATCACCGTGTGGGAAAGGAGCTCTGAAATTCAGGGGAAGGAGCATTAGAAGACCCATCCACCAGCTCCGGCTCCACGAAACTAACCAAGTGGCCTTTTAGCCTTGGCTTACACATCTGCAAAATGGAGGAGTACGGTCTGAAGGTTTTTAGTGGGCACTTCCAGCTCCACAGTTCTAGGAGAGGTTGACATAGACTATGGTTTTATCTACCATTGGGTTTTTTTGGGTATACTACAGTGAGGTACCCCAGTATGCAACTAAGTAAAGCCAAAGGATACACATGTTCAAAGGGTCAAACCACGGAATCATAAAATCAAAGAATGCTGAAGGTGCCCAGAATACAGCAGTCCCCTCAAGGAAGTCCTGGCTTTCAAAACTATATCCAAGATGTCAGTGGCTCACCATTTCCCATGGGGAGTTATAACTACCAAGGGTGCTTCCCTTCAGACACAAAGGACCATCGCTGTGGAAGCTAAGGCCCCAAAGAAGGCAAGCTTCAGACTCAGCTGTTCCAGTCAAGGGTCCATTCTAGAGGCACAGGGCCAAAAATAGCTTTACAATTTACATAAAGGCAAGACCTAAAATAAGATTTTCAAAGAGCCAGATCCTTGGTACTGTACACTGCTCTCATCTAAACCCATGGCTACAGTCCAGAGTGTGGGCTCTGCCCATACAAGTACCCTAGTCTTTGCCTCTAGCTTCCCCTGGCAGACTCAAGATAAGCTCACCCTGGCAGAGTTCTGCTTGGTGAAGAAGGATACTCACGCTATCAGGCTGCTGCCTGTCCCTGAGGGCAGAACACTTCCCCCAACTACTTTTGTTTGGTATGTCTTTGTTTTGGTTTAGCCCTGGCAATCTGGCAGGCAGTCTATTTCCAGGGGAGCTCTGTCCATGGTGTGGATGCCCCAGGCTTGAGGTCTTCATTAGTTTTATAAACAGAGTCCAGTTGCCACAGTGACTGGTGCTGCAAGCAGCTGCTAAATAGCAGAGGTCACCCAAAGCTGTCTTTGGGTTCCACAGTCCAGGGCTATCTGCTCCTTTGCCATCTGTAGACACTGGGTCAACAGGAGCTACAGTCACGCTGGCTAGTGCTTTGTGCACAAGCCCAGTCCTCAGAAGAAACT
This sequence comes from Loxodonta africana, assembly GCF_030014295.1. NCBI lineage: Eukaryota > Metazoa > Chordata > Mammalia > Proboscidea > Elephantidae > Loxodonta > Loxodonta africana. The sequence continues at coordinate 145,841,992 of NC_087344.1, read as the reverse complement.
ACCAAGCAAGTTGCTAAATACAAACAAGGTTGGTTTCAAGGCCCCACCTGTGAGATCTCAGCCCAGGAGCACAAGAAGGGTGAAAGGTATAAGATGAAGTGGGAACTTTTCTCCCTGAAGCTTCCCTAGTCCCTAGAGTGGTGAGTCAGGCAGGGCCAGAGCTCATTTAAAGAGAAGGATCTTGGGAACATGAACACGGAGTTGAGCTAGTGATGCTTCTGAATTGTGTGTTCCAATCATTTGCTTTCTCCCTTCCCCACGGATGTGGGACACCGTCCTCCCCACCCCGTAGCAGAAGCACATCAAACCTTCCACCCAGCACACACAGGTAAAGCTTTCTAGACTGGATTCCCAGAGGTCTTTTCAAGTTAAGAACCAACACTACAAGTAGGCCCTGAGTTACAACGTATGAATACGACGAGCACCACTTAACAACTTTTTTTTTTTAACATCTCATTGTTAGTAATACGTACCACACACAATGTTGCAGCACGTAATTTGCTCATGTTATCATTCTTAGATGCTCATTCAGAGATGTTCAACTTTATGATTTACTGTTCAAAACACTGCCATAGAGCAGGCTATGGCCTGGTCTACAATAAAGTTGGTGCCAGTGTTGGGAGAGGTGACAGGTAGAAAGTTAGGCAATGTTCAACTCTAATGACATATGACAACTGAACTCTAGGCGCAGCTGCTGGAAAACACAGGCTGAAATGTTGATCGTCTTACTAAAGTCGACAGGCAGATTTGGGAAGCAGTAAGATATTACTGCATAATATATGAAGAAATGCCGTCCCCATTCCAGGGATAATCCAGATGATCCAGAACCTTCCACAAGTGGAGTTATTACCGCAACTGATAAAAGGCCAGCGTCATCCAATTCTTCATCGTCGGAGTAAATTTTTATGATTTGTGTATTTTTTTAAGTATGTATGTATTAAAATATGACAAGTTTATATACTACATTTCCAACCCCGAAAGACAAATAATGGATTTATAAAGATACTGATGATAAAAGACAATAATAATGAAAACTTTTTTGTTAAATGAGGTATTCAATTTACATCAGAACCCATTTACGACGGAGTTGTCCGTATAAATCCTGTCGTAAATCGAGGACTATCCATATTGTGTTTCTACCTTCCCAAGGCAGCACTAGAGCCCTGGTGGCACAGCAGTTAAGAGCTCAGCTGCTAACCAAAACATCAGCGTTTCAATCTACCAGCTGCTCCTTGGAAACCCTATGGGGCAGTTTTACTGAGCCCTTTAGGGTCACTAGGAGTCATAACCAACTTGATAGCAATGGGACAGGCAGGAGGCAGCGAGTTCAAAGGCCACAGGATCTGCTTGACCTGTAATCTGAGATGAGCAAGAGTGAGGCACGACCTGTTCTGGAAACACATGAACCCCTGCTCACCTCCATTTGCTAAAATCAGTAATAGTTTGTCTTTTGCTCTGAAAACTATAGCTTCTGTCCTTAAGGTAGAAGCTTTAGGCAAAAAGAGCTATAAAAGAGACTGCTTTTTCACACAGATACTCTTGGCCCTTGCAAACAAAATCACCTCTACAGGTGCCCCAGGAAGCCTACAGAATAGGACTGTGCAAAACCTCATTTAACAGCCCTTCAAACCCATTCCCATGTTAACAACATGGAAGTAATAAACATTCTTTGGCCTCACTGCCAATTCCAGAGACAAGTGATCATTAAAAACTCAAACAAAATTAAGGCTAAAATTCCCAGAAACATATGCTTCTGTCTTTATCAACCACATCTTTATCAAGTAGAGAAAATTTCCCTAATTTGTCAGTGCAATTCAAAGGTAAACTTGAAGATTTGGGTCAATAAGCTCTGAAAACAGGACTCAAATGTTTTCCGTGTATGATGTTCTTGTGTTATTCCCACCACTATAGTTTATTACAGGCCAGAGGAAACTTAAGCGTAACCAAGTTTGTCCTTAGGCAAACAATTCAACAATTCAGACTTCAAAGACTCCATATTAACCTCTGTTTACACAAAGTAATGTGTTTCCTTCGCCTGCTGAACATCAAAACACTTCAGAATTAATTACCTCTATTAAAAAAGCTACTTACTGTTGATATAAAAGCAAATACTTAAGCAAAAAAAGAAAAGTTCAAATTCTGTTCCATGTTCTGCAGTGATAAATAAGACAACATTCATGGAATGTGATTAATGTAGGCAGTTTTTTTTATTTATTTTTTTAATTTACCCCTCAAAATTATAATTTTTCTCCCTGTATTATCCTTTTTTTTTTATTTTACCTATCTGTGAACATTGTAAATCTAATAATGCAATTAAAAAAACCAAACCCTTTGCTCTCGAGTCGACTCTGACTCATAGGGACCCTATAGGACAGAGTAGAACTGCCCCGTAGAGTTTCCAAGGGGCACCTGGTGGATTTGAACGGCTGACCTCTTGGTTAGCAGCCACATCACTTAACCACTATGTCACCAGGGTTTCCCCAATAATGTAAGAGAATAGTTTTTATCCCTTTACGTATAAATTCACAGAGCCCTGGTGGTAGTGGTTAAGAGCTCAGCTGCTAACCAAAATGTCAGCAGTTCGAATCTACCAGGCACTCACTGGAACCCCTATGGGGCAATTCTACTCTGTCCTAGAGGGTCACCATGGGTCAGAATCGACTCGATGGCAAGGGGTTTGGTTTTGGTTTACATAGTAATTCAAGGTTAAAATTCTGAGTGATTTGAGAAATATGTGTATATAAAGGTATATGTTTAAAAGATAAGTACATATGAAGTTTAGCTAGTGCTTCAACTTCTTTTCCTTTGAACATTCCTAGCTCATGATTAGCACCCCAGAATCTAACTCTTCACCCTGCATTTAAATAAAAAAAGTTGCCGTCAAGACGATTCCAACTCACGGCAACCCCATGTGTTACAAATTAGAACAGCTCCATAGGGTTTTCTTGGCCGTAATCTTTACAGAAGCAGATAGCTAAGTCTTCCTTCCTGCTGAGTAAGTGCGGACTGCCAACCTTTGGGTTAACAGCCAGGCACAAACCATTTCGACACCTAGGACCTTCATCCTGAATACAGAAGGGTAAGTGGAAGCACAGCAAGTGGGAGAGAACTCTGCAAACAATAATGTCACCATATCACAGGCAATCAATATTCCTCTAAATTTGCATAAGGATTTTAAGTTTGCAAAGTTCTTTCATCTACTTTCCACGATGCAATCCTCAAAATATCCACATTTGACAGTAATAATAGTACTATCTATGGAGTGTTTCCACCACCTGTCAGTTTGTCATACGTGGCAGCTTGTGTGTTGTTTAGACACTAGAAGCTATGCCACTGGTATCAAAATATCAGCAGGGTACCAGATTATGACAGATTAGGAAGAAAGGTCTGTTGATCTATTTCCAAAAATTAGACAATGAAAACCATATGCATCACAACAGAATATCGTCCTATATGGTGCTGGAAGATGTGCCCTTATGTTGGAAGACACTCAAAATGTGCAGTGGTCACAATAATGGACTCTACATACTAATAATCATGAGGATGATGGCAGTACTGGACAGTATTTCTTTCTACTGTACACGGGATGGCCGTGAGTTGGAGCTGATTCAATGACAACTAACAAGTGTTTTTCTATGTGGCAAGCACTCTTCCAAGTACTTTACAAGTATTAATTAAAATACTTATTCCTTACACAACTTTGAGATAAATACTATTATTGCACCCATTTTATAGATGAGAAAACTGAGGTTCAGTGAGGCTAAGTAACTTGCTAAAAGTCACAGTTACTGAATCCAGTGACAAGGCTAAAGTTACTCTCTAGGGCAAGGGTGGACCTGGACTAGGAGGCAAGAACCAGCCTTCCAGTTCCAAAATCAAAGGGTGTTTCTTCCCAGAGAAAATGCTGACTCAAGATAACCCAAGGCATATGCCAATGTGTTCTCATCTAATGATAACCTCGTCCTATGGAAAGCTCAGCTACTGGTATATTAAGGAAAAACAAACACCAAAGAAAACAGGAGGCCCAGATTTCCTTAAATACCTGTTCAATGTTCTCAGCTAATGCCAATTTAATTTGACATATATCTTCTACAACCATAGATAGTTTTTGCATATTATCTAACAAAAATTTTTTAAAAGCCTCCAGAAAAAGGAACTATTTGGACATTACACATTAAAATTTTCACTACATTCTTCTCCTGCATTGTAATGTTTTGATGGCTTTTTCCAATTAGCATTTCTGGCAAACTTGTTTCATTAGCACTCAAGTAGAGTGTTAAATTCATATAAACACATCGCCCATGCTGCAGTTTGAAGTTATTATGCAGTTTGGCTGATTTTATAACCCAATTTTGATAGCATGGTATAGCTCTGCCTTGGATGAGGTTAGGAACCTTCACTTTCTAGAAAATCTTCACACATCAAAAGAGAAAAGGTACTTCCTTCTGAATGTATTTGAAAGTTGCAAGTAATAGTGGATACATTTCCTGAGATCTCATTTCCTATTTTCTGGCAGGTTCCTCTTTGGTCCAGGCCCCAAGAATGAGCCATGACATACTAGTGAAGGTAATGTTTGTTTTCCTGCACTAAATTGAAAATTTGAGTGTTCAGAGTCAATCTCTAATTCCATCATTCAAATATTGAGCACCTCCAATACACCAAACAAGAATCTGGCAAAATAAGATAAGTAGTTTCTCTTCTGCTTTCATGGAGCTTCTTCCATTCTACTATAGCAGGAGAAGCACACAATAAACACATAATGTCAGATCACGTCTTTAAAGCACAAAGAAGCTCCACTTCCAGAAAAGCACGTGCACAAGGCACAGTGGTATTTCATGAGGCTGAGGCCTAAAAACCTGGGCACTGCCTGTCCTCACTCTGGCTCACAAAACTGTTACAGGCTTGGTGGGATAACTTTTTATGACAAATGTGTTCCCAATGAGCTCAGGGTAACTCTTAACTACAAATGGAGCCTTCCTGCTTTTACCACCAGGGAGAAAAGTCCCCTGACTTTTAGACAACCCTTAATTGTCCAGCATCCATTTGCCTCACTGTCACCATTCAGATGAGTTATTAAGAGGGAAAAAAATCAACTACCGCTGAGTCTACTCCAACTCATGGAAACCTGTCTTAGGCTGGGTTCTCTAGAGAAGCAAACCGGTAAAGTGCATAAATATATATAGAGATTTATATCAAGGAAACCGCTCATGTGGTTGTAGAGGCTGGAAAGTCCCAAGTCCATCAGTCAGGCTGTAGGCTTCTCCTGACTCACGTAGCTGCAAGGGCTGGTGAATCCAAGATTGGCAGGTTGGGGAGCAGACCTCTGGGTCATGGGCTGCAGAGAGCAGAAATCCCAAGATGGCAGGTAAGCTGCTAGCTCAAGTTCCAAGAACGAGAGGTCAGACGAACAGGAGCCAGCTGCAGGATTCAGAGCAAGCAAAGGCCCACAACGCTTGCCAGAAAGTCCATCTACAGTGGATGCAGGCCACATCCCCCAGGAAACTCCCTTTCAACTGACTGGCTACCCGTAGCAGATCCCATCATGGAGGTGATCACATTATATCAGATCTCATCATGGACGTCATTACACCATTATACAGCTGCCAAACTATATCATAACTGCCAAACAACTGAGAATCATCACCCAGCCAAGCTGACACACAACCCTAACCATCACAACACTCATGTGTGTCAGAGTAGAATTGTGCTTCATAGGGTTTTCAATGTTTGATTTTTCACAAATAGGTCACTAGGCCTTTCTTTGGAGGCACCTCTGGGTGGACTCAAACCGCCAACCTTTTGGTTAGCAGCTGAGCACGTTAACTATTTGCACTACCCAAGGACTCCAAGTGTTAGATGAATTCTTTGTAGCTTTACAGAACAGAGCTAGAGATTGGTAGCAGGGGGTCACAGTAAGATCGATCACTGCCCAAGAACTGCCGACCTTTTTTGGTTAGTAGCCAAGCTCTTAACCACTGTGCCATCAGGGCTCCTCCACACACCTGAAACTCAACAAATATATGCCCTTTGAATGCAAAACCTTCCCAGATGTAACCTACCCTAAAATAGTACTTGAAGTTATGTTGCAAATGAGATAAAAATTCAGATATCATGAAGAAATGATCAACCTAAAATACACTACATGTTAACTATAAATGTTACAGTACACAACTACTTATAACCATGGCTTAGCAATGCTTCGAAAGTGCCAGGTGGGTTCCTACATGCTCGAAGTATACTGTCTCATTAAATCTTCAGAACAATCCAGTGAGATGTATACTATCACTATCTCCATTTTACTGATGAGGATACTGAAGCAAACAGAGATTATATAACTTGTCCAAGGTCACACAGCTACTCAGTCAGTGACAGAGCTGGGATTTGCACCCAGGCAGCTGGTTCTCAAGTCTGTGCTCTGAAGCACTATGCTGGATTAAACTGTCTTGTTTCGGAGGCAGAAGTGGGGGCAATTTTCCTTTTCGATTGGGTTACATGAATAAATAGTTACTAAAACAGTAACTAGGCACCCTGGTGGCACCATCGTTAAGTGTTTGGCTGCTAACCAAAAGGTAGGTGGTTTGAACCCACCAGTTGCTCCAGGGGAGAAGATGTGGCAGTCTGTTTCTATAAAGACTGCAGCCTTGGAAACCCTATGCAGCAGTTCTACTCTGTCCCATAAAAAAAAAAAAAAAATTTTTACTAAAAAAAAAAAAAAAAGGAGCGGGAAATGACTCAACAGCAATCAGTTCAATTTTTTCTAAAATAGTAATTCTTTAAAAGAATATCTGAAATTTGATGAATTAAACTTTTTTTTATATAATATTATCATAACATCCAGCTCTAAGTACAACACATGTTAAATTTACTAAATTGTAGGCGCTCTCGGAAAGTTAGCTCAGTTTCTAAAATGTATTTCCAAATAGCAGCTTAAAACCCTTGAAGAATCTGGCTCAAAATCAGTTAGAAAATTTTCCTATGGTAATATAACAAACACACACACTGCATTAGATATTTTCATTTCTGCAAAAATCAGAGAAGTCCAAATTGGTGATTAGGACACAGCTGCCCTTCAACTGTGGCAGTTTCCATTACAAAATCCACTTTATGGGAATGTAGGATCCTGTTTAAAACGGATTTAGACTGATACTAAATATGACAATACATTATGGGCTTCCTTTTCCCTTTGGTTTTCTCATCTTTTAAAACAGAGCCATTAAGTCTCCTTGCACTTAAAGTCAAAAGGAAAAATGTTAGTTCCAAAGTTTGGAATTCTTCCTTAAATACATTCTACCTGGGATTTTCTTTTTTTTTTTTTTAAGCTATATTTGTAAATTTGTGTTGTTGTTGCTGCTGCCACCAAGTCAGTTCCAACTCACGGCAGCTTTGGGTGTGTGAGCGTGGAACTGCGCTCCATAGGGTCTTCCAATGGCTGATACTTAGGAAGTAGATCACCAGCCTGATTCTGAGGCCCCTCTGCATGGACTTCAGCAGACAACTTTTTCGGTTGGCACCAGAGCATGTCAACCATTACATCATCCAGGGACGTAATATTAATGTCTAAGAAGAGTACTGGTAATCTACTTATTATAATTAAAGCACCAAAAGAACCAATTAATTCATGAAGATTATAAGTATATAACAGATGTACAACCTGAGTCTGCTTCCGTACAGAAATCGGTGGTATATTAAGATCCCATAACAAATAAAAAGGATTTATATAAATGCTTATAAATACCCGCATGAGATAAATTTACACACAGAGAGAACATTATAACAGAAAAATTCTAGGAAATCTTGCACTTTCTAATTTGTGATATGCATAAGCCCACGGAAACATTCAACGATAATTTAAAATCTTTCCCTTACCCATTGAAATAATAATTAAAACTTCTATTTTTTCAAATGAATAGTGAAAGAATTTTATTACAGGTCTCAAAAAGTCAGAATAAGGACCTCGAACCCTTGCCTTTCAACTACTACCATGTCATATCCTCCAGGTGCGATTTTCTTCATCTTAACCTTGCAAATATCACGTTCCAGAATTTAACTCTAATTTGCTCCACAATGTCCATATTGGCAAGATGGCATATTTGACAGCGAGAGTAATTTGGAATCATAGTTTGGGAGTTGAAAGAAACTTGGAGATCCAGTAGACCAACCTCCCTCATCTGCCAGCTGAGGAAACTGATATCAGAGATGCTGAGTGAGTGACTTCCCCCAAGGCAGACTGACCAACTCTCCTCCACGGAGCTCTTCATTAAATCTTTATTTGAGCCAGATGACAACATTTTCCCTTCCAAGGGATCTCCTCTATATTATTCAGAAAGCAGCAATTCTGAGACTTTTCCATCTTATGATCACTTTATGCTTTAAATATTACTGGGAACCAGAAAAAGATTATGAGTTATATCTATCGATATTTACCTCAATAGAAATTAAAACAGAAATTTTTAAGTATTTATTAACTCATCTAAAACTTACTGCATAGTAACATAAAATATTTTCTGTAAATACTACTTTCAAAATGAAATTTAATAGGAATAACTGCACTGTTTTACATACTTTCAAAATGAAATTTAATAGGAATAACTGCACTGTTTTACATTTTTGCAAATCTTTTTAATGTCTGGCTTAATAAAAGGCAGCTGGGTTTTCATATCTACTTCTGCATTCAATTTGTTATGATACCTTGTTTTGGTTGAATGATATGAAGAAATCTGGCCTCACACCGACACACAGTTGAAAAAGGGAACCATTTCTCAATAGTTTTTTCATATGTTGTTGTTGTTACGTGCTGTCGAGTTGGTTCTGACTCATAGCGGCCCTATGTACAGCAGAATGAAACACTACCAGTCCTTCACTATCCTCACAATCGTTGCTACGTTTGAGCCCATTGTTGCAGCCACTATGTCAATTCAATTCACCTCGTTGAAGGTCTTCCTCTTTTTCACTGATCCTCTACTTTACCAAGCATGACGTCTTTCCCCAGGGACTGGTCCCTCCTGATAACATGTCCAAAGTACTTGAGATGAAGTCTCGCCATCTTCACTTCCAAGGAGCACTCTGGCTGTATTTCTTCCAAGGCGGACTCGTTCATATACTTGTGGCTACTTCTTCTTTGATATTACACAGAAACTCAACAAATGGTGCTTTCTTAAAGATTAGTTACAATGTAGAATCTGAATCATATAATCAACATTAAAATTAAAATCGATTACTCTCCCCAAAATACTGAGTAAGTACAAAGGGAAAAGTGGTAACTTTACACCAGAGAAATCTAACAGACACCAGTTTAACCAAATGATGAAGGTTAACGTCACCAGATATGAGATGTATCAACATCACGCACCCCCAGCTTGATGCACTGAGAAGGACACTTCACCTCTACGGCATACTGGCCAGTAATGCATAACCTCAATCTAATCGAGAGAAAATATCAAAGTCAAATTAAAGGACATTCTTCAAAACAACTGACCAATACTCTTCAAAAGGGTCAATGTCATTAAAGACTAAGGGACTGTCATAGATTAGAAGAGACTAAGGGGACACGACAAATAAATGCAATGTGGGATCTTGGGTTGGGTCCTGGACCAGAAACAAGAATTAGTGGGAAAACTGGTAAAAATCTTAGTAAATTCTGTAGATTAGTTAATATTGCACCAAGGTTAATTTCCTAGTTTTGATCATCATTCTACCATTATGTAAAATGCTACCATAGTGGGAAGCCGGGTAACAGGTACAAGGCAACTCTCAGTGCTATTTTTGAGCTCTTCTGTAAGTCTAAAATTATCTCAAAATAAGAAGTTTTTAAAAATCAGTTGCTCTCTCTGGTACTTTGAATGGATCTTTTACCCATGCACAGTTTTGTAACATCATGCTTTAGCCATCTGGAAATAATGGTTCACCAAGTTATGCAAATATTTCAAATGTTGACATATTTTATTATACAATATCAAAACAAAATCATATTTGTTAATATCATCACTGATCTCATCAGAAAACTACTTATTGAGAAACTGTCAAGGTCATGATGATTGATATGAGCCTTTCAAAATTTAAATTTTGTTTGAAAAATCAAATTTTATCATTGGCAAAAAATATTATCAGTTGTTCTACGTGAAGTAATAGGTTCGCTTTGTTCATTTTTGAAAAATATCTGCCAAATTCTGAAATCTGGATAACCATCATTTCTTTGACAGTTATTCTTTCAAGTAAAAAATGGTATTCCATGAAAAACAGAATAATCCAGCTCAGAATTCAAGCAACTGCAAAAGTGCTTTTCCTTGAGATAGCCAAGGTACTTTGGAATGTAGAAGTGCTATATTCGTACTTCCCATTTCATCGCACAGAACAAAAAAAGACATGTACTGGAGGGTCAAGAACGTTTACTTCTTCATCAAGAATATTCTTAATGAAGAACACCAAAGACCCAAGGTAATTATGAGTCCAAGAGACAGAACAGGCCGCATAAACCAGAGACTATACCAACCTGAGACCAGAAGTAGTAGATGGTGTCCAGCTACAACCAATGACTGCCTTGACAGGGAACACAACAGAGAATCCCTTATGGAACAGGAGAGCAGTGGGATAAAAAAAAAAAATACAGACCTCAAATTCTCATAAAAAGACCAGACTTCATGGTCTGAGACTAGAAGGACCCCAGAGATCATGGTTCCCAGACCTTCTGTTAGCCCAAGATGGGAACCATTCCCAAAGCCAACTCTTCAGACAGGGATTGGACTGGACTATGGGATAGAAAATGATACTGGTGAATATCGAGCTTCTTAGATCAAGTAGACACATGAGACTATGTGGGCAGCTCCTGTCTGGAGGCGAGATGAGAAGGCGGCGGGGGGACAGGAGCTGGCTGACAGGGAATACAAGGTAGAAAGGAGGAGTGTGCTGTCTCATTAGGGGGAGAGCAACTAGGAATACATAGCAAGGTGTATATAAGTTTTTGTATGAGGCTGATTTGATTTCTAAACTTTCACTTAAAGCACAATAAAAAAAAGGGAATATACTTAAGCAAAACTGGCAATTTTTTTTATGGCAAGTGTTTGGTGAAGCACTACCTCGATTCGTGCTAAGACACCAAAGTTTTATCCAATACAGTATTGCTTGCACCACCAGTGCAATGTTAACCCCAGGGAAGGGACAAATAATATAATTAATACTACAACTCTATTATAAAAATAGTTATAATCTCACAGACCCCCTGAAAAGGGCTCAGATCCATGACCACACTTTGAGAACCACTGGTTTAAAGAGTTAACCTTCAGTTCCTAAATGAAATATATCACTACTTTACCCAAGATACAGGGTATTAAAGACAGCATTATTCTAAACTGTCAAAGACTCTATGATAATCTAGTGATACAAAAAAAAAAAAAAAACCATTGCCGTAGAGTCATTTCCGACTAATAGCAACCCTATAGGACACAGTAGAACTGCCCCATGTTTACAAGCAGCAGCTGGTGGATTCGAACTACCGACATTTTGGTTAACAGCCAAGCTCTTAATCATCGCACCACCAGGGCTCCAAATCTAATGACAGACTCAGTAAAAACCAGAAAAACCAAACCTGTTGCCATTGAGTTGATCCCATGACTCTCTGATTAATGTGCATTATCTCACATCTAATCCCCACAAGAACACATGAACAGATGAGGACACTGAGGCCATGGTCATGCAGCCTACAAGTGCCAATGCTTGGACCTGAACCTATGTGTCTGCATCTAAAAATCAAGGTGACTCAATGACTGCATGATCCTACATTATCCTGTAGTTACAAGTCCCAAAAGAAGCTTCACTGGCGTGACTGTGTTCCTACAAAAATCTGCTGGGAAAACCCAGGTACCTGGTAAAAGGGCACAACATCCAATATTTGGGTTCTGAGACTGCCCCTAACTCTGACTTTTAATCCAAAGGAAGAAGGATGCTCATTTTACCACAGTGAAGAGATGCAATGGATAGCCCCTGCTCAGTAACACTAGTCTCAAGCTTCACTGAAGAACACCCTGATCTTTGCATCCCTACAACTTAGAGCAAATATTCACTGTACAAGGTGGCCTCAGTTACCTATGACTGAGCTCACTCTCCAGATGGTCGGAGAGAGTATTAGTTTTCATCATTATTAATGAAGAGTATTTGGAAAAGAGGTCAGAACTATAGCTTTAAAACAGAGGTTCTCAAACCTAATTCTAGTGAAACAGACATGACAAATACTGCTCACGTTTGGATACACTATGGTCTTCAAAATAAATAAGATGATAAAATATGTGCAAGACCTGCACACTGAAATCCACAAAAACAGTTGTAAAAATGGCTTGGAGGCAATGTCTGACCTCTTCAACCCCACAAGGGGGAAGGAAAACCAAGATCAAATGCACAAGGCTGACTCCCATGAGGCGAAGGCCAGACGAACCATCTCCTGCTGCAGGGTCTCTCCTGTCACCACTTCTCACGGTCTTCTGAGTTACAGCTATCTCTCTCTCCCTGTTTCGTGCTTCTAGGAGCTTCTCAGCATAGGGATCTGAAGTCCAAGGGACTCACTCTCCACTCCTGGCTGTTCTTCCTTGGTGGTGGAGGGCTCCTCTTTGCTCTGGAATTGGCTCTCTTTTAAGGAAAAACTGACCAATCCCCTTGGCAGGCCACAATTACCCTATTACACAGTCCCATCCAGTCACCTGGGTGGGTGTTACAAGACCATGGCTAGAAAGGCCACACACAAAAGTAATTCATCCACCACCACAGTGCTGAAAGAAACTGAAGACAACCTAAGTAAATGGAGACGTATACCGTGTGCATGGATGGCAAAACCGGTAAGACAGACTACAGATTCTATGTACTTTTTATTTTATCATTGGCAATCCTAATCCCCTTCTCTGTCATTCAAATATATTAAATGCAAATAACAGTTATTTTAGGATAACCCTGTATTTTATTTTAGCTTTTTAAAGAAACTCATTTTTAAATTCTTCAATTTAACTACCAGTTGTAACACTGTTCGTGATATCTCACATAAATAACTGGGAAATCTAATGAATCTTGGCACTGTGGCACAGAATAACTTTTCCAAAATGAAAACAGAATGAGACTATAAAAAAAAAAAGCAGCAAATAAAAATCATAGTTATTTATCCATTCAAATGCTTTGTTCCCAACTTTTAAAATGACTTTCATTATACATCACAACTCTGAGATCTGTGTTCCTATCAACTCCCTAAATCTGCCTGAAGACCATCTGGCAGAAAGGGTTAAAAATCCAAAGTTGCTGCTCCAAGCCTGCTGGCCAAAGGGGAGGCAGGTTGCCCAGGGCCTCAGGATAGCCAGCCTCACATGAGCATAAACACAGAGGCCCCTGTGCACTCAGAAGTAAATTCCTCAACCAGCACATACTCTCCTGAGATTTTCATGTCAGCTTTTTCCAATGGATTCCAAGTTGAGTAATAAACAGAAATAATGGATTTTGTTGGGCCTTCCTTGAGTTCAGGAAGATCTGACAATATCATGAAATGGCTCAGCAAAGTCTTCTGAAATTTTTCATTAGAATTCTTTTCTTCTGAATCATGTTAATAAAGTAAGGTTGGTCTGGGATTCCTACGTAACTACTTACTCACAGCTACGTGAGCCCAGAAAGACGGGAAAAGACACTGAGACCTGTAAGTAGAAGGCAAAGCCAGGGCCAGGAATTGGAAGATTTCTGGACGGATGTTTTCAAACAGAGCTATACACTGCTTAGAAAAACAGCTCCCTTATGTAACACCCCACTGGCTCTGAGATAAATCTGGAATACTCCACTTTCATCTTCAACTGTCCACATTGCTCTCGATTCAACAGAACTGGCTCTTGGCTCAACAAGCCTCAAATCTCTCCCATCTAGGGACTTCTATTATTTTCCTGCAATTCATCAGGCTGAGCTAATCCTAGGTATTATTAAAGAGATAATAAATGCAGCAAAATAATACAAACCTGCTTTTTGCTCCATGCATACAGCATGCCCTGAACTTAAGTTGGCAGGCACTTGATTTCAAATTGAGATTTTTTAAACACCATTTTCCAAATGCAGTAGCAGTTGGAAAATTCACCTTTTGCTGACCTGAGCCAGCTAAACAGAGGAAATGAGGAATCTGATTTGTTTTATTTTAAGAAGAATTAAAAAAAAAAAAAAAAACTACTTAAACATCTGATCCTGGTGCCTTTGGATATTTAACATTTAAAACCTAAATTCCCTCACCACAAACTAGAGTTCCCTTTCCTGTCTCTGACAAGAGGCCCTTGGGATGTATTTATTTAGTTAGTAAATGTTAAGTAATTCTGTTTCTCTCACAAAACAAAAAACAAACAAAACCTCTTCAGGATGCTCTTGGGCTCTCTAGCATTGCACGGGTCCATATGAGCTCAATCAGGCAAGCGCCTGGAGCACTAAACTGGGAAATAAGGCAACAATATGGCCACGAGCACTTCTTCAAAAAGAAAAACAACTCCCCTCTTGGCCGGACTCCAAAAACCAATTGAGCCGAGTAAGGTCCAGGCTAATCTCTGAACAGCTTCTCTGCCAACTTTTTCCTAGAGGCATTAGGTTTTTCAGCACGGGCTTTGCAAATAATCTAAAACAATTAATTAGTGCTTTTGAATTCACCAGTACCATTAACGAAACGTTGCCAAACAGTCTTTGATAGCATGTTTCTAGAGCTAATTAAACTTGGCACAACAGAGTGCACAGACTTCCCTGGCATCCGCAAGGGTCAGGCTGAGACCTTGCAGGTGACAGGCAGGGAAGCCGTCCTCACAGACAATCCTGAGTGACAAAGGTGGTGGGCTGCTGGGGTCACAACCTCAGGGTCCTCTGTAATATGCCAGCCCCTGCTCTCAAATTATATAATTATCAGGTTCTTGAAATTCAGACTATTCTTTCACCCTAATTTTTTTTTTTCTAATTAGCAAAACTCTTGATTTGGTATTTAAAAGTTTGGTATTGCTCTAGTCCCATCCACCCCGACCCCTCAAAGGCTGGTTTTAAAAAAGGATTTATAGTAGGTTTTTTTTTTCTCTCTCTCTTCTTAAGAAATCTTAAAATAAATCTCATGCCAAAATTTCCTTCTTCTCCCAATCAAAGAGCCCTGCATAATTTCAGGATTTCCCACTCCCATAACCTCGGTCGACCATGTGGGAAATCTATTTTTTTCACTATCTAATGCCACACAGAACTCCAGACCGCTCCACATGCATGGCCAGCAAGATAAACACATTTTCAGGGGGCCTAGAAAAAAAGCTAGCAGGGGGCAAGAAGTAAAATGCTGTTGCATTCCTCTGGACTTTTCTGGTTCAGTCCCAAAAACAAAATGAGCACCACCTGGGGGTGAGTGCCAGCGCTGTACTCACGTTCCTCACAGCCTCCTAACAGTGATGAGGCCCGAGAAGGCAGATCAGAAAACATTATACTCATTGACAAAAATAAATAAAAGTTATTTTAAAACACAACTTGAATTTTTTCCCCTTCTAAAAAAAATGTTAATTTTTTAAAGTTCTGGCCTAGAAGCTGGTTACAGGAATGAAGTAGGAGTCCGTGAGAAAATCAGAGTTAAAAACTGGAACAGTTCCAGCTGATATGAGGTATGCCCCACTTATAGTAAGTTCTAGTCCCCCACACCAGAGCCACCCTTGTTAGCCCAGGGCAACTCCCCACCCCTATATGTCCAGTCTGCTGGTATGATTTATCCCTCATTACCTAAAATGTCCTTAGCCATAGCTTCCTGCACCAATGTCCCAGTCCTCACCGACCAACAAAAGTCTCCTATCTTGGTCTATTAAATCACAAGACAAGAAATGGGAAAATGCAATAGAAGCACATGAAAGAAAGAAATGGGGAAAATTTTTTTTTCCTTCCTTAAAAACTATGATGATTATGTCAAGGTATACGCCCAGCTAATAAAGATGCACCTGGTTTCTGCAGGTGCCACACACTTCCAGCCAGAGAGCTAAAGGTGTCTGTGGAACTCACTCCCTCAAACCAATTTCCTCTTTAGCACCTGGATTCCTCTGACCCACATGAGTTTCCTGAAAGTTCTTCAGGGTAGCTGTTTCAAAGGCATGCTAAAACTAAACTCCCTTTTATCATACTAAGCACTTTTCTAGAAAGTATTTGCAGGCTCTGTGTTACAATCTGATCTATGCTGTTAAAGTGTGGTCGCTAGACCAGCAACATCAGCATCATGTGGGCCTGTTAAAGCGTGCACAATCTTGTGACCCATCAAGGCCTACTCAAACAGAATTTGCCTTTTAACAAGATCCCCTGGTGATTCTTATGCACGTTAAAGGTTAGCAAGCATCGGTCTAATGTGTTTTTAACTTCCTACTCCCAAAGCGACTTTTTCAAGATGAGTATACCCCACCTCAGGCTAAGCCAGTATGAATATCAACATTTATAAAACATATTTAAAAGAGATTATTTTATTTATCAGGAAAAAAAGGCAACGAAAAAAATACTCAACACCTGGAATAATGTCTGGCATTCAGCAGGTGCTCAATAAATGCTTACTGGATCAATCAATCAATTAACACTTTAGGGAACTTAACTATGTTAGAAGGAGGAAAAAACAAAAATCAGTTGCCATCGAGTCAATTTCAACTCATGGCAACTCCATGCGTGCATAGTAGAACTGCTCCACAGGGTTTTCAAGGCTGTGACTTTTTGGAAGCAGATCGCCAGGCCTTTCTTCTGAGGTATCTCTGGGTGAGTTCAAACAGCCAACCTTTCAGTTAGTAACTGAAAGAGCAACCATTTATGCAACCCAAGAACTCCAAGTGAGAAGAAGCGGGGGCTCATTCTTTGCACTAATCCAAAGTCCTCCTTTTCAAAAGTGTACTGACTAGACCACAGGTTCTAATCTAAAACACAGCAGTTATTTAAAAATTTAAAGAAAGGATGAGATGATAAATGGTTCTTCCCTCTAACTCAAAAGAAAAAGAAAGGGGTGGGTGGGACCTGTGTGGCATTATGCTTCAGCATACAGTATATGTACCTAACACTTGTGGCAACCCCAATGGAAAAGGTGGTCACAGGAAGTGCTGCAGCAGCTCAGAAGCATCACCGATGGCCACGACAGAGCAGGGGCTGGCCTCCAGAAGCTGAAGCTCTGCTCTCTCCTGAGGCCTGTGGGACCCGCGCTTTTTTTTGGATGGGGCATAAGAGTAGGAAGGAAGGGCGATGTTGCTCCTGATGGCTCTGGTCTATCTTCTAGACCAGGGCTAAGTTTTTCAGGCATTTGAGGACAAAGGAAAGCAAAACAAAGAACAGTTTTATTGGGACGTCTTCCTTATGCACTTATCACTATGTGGTTCCCTCATTGCCAGAAGACAGAACTTCTTTTAAAAAAATTCAACATTTTCCTTTGACAGCGGTCAGATTTTCCACATTCCACTCTAGATTTTTTTTTTTTTAAGATTTTCAAGAGTTGGCAGGAGAAGGGCAGGAGAAGAGCTGGGCTTCAGTCCCCAGAGCACCTGCTGCCTGTTCGTTGGAAGTAATGTCCTGAGAGCAATTTTAAGCCCAGGTTTACAGGGTCCTCTCAGAGAACAAAAAGATGACTGTATTGGATGTCAGGATAAATTTCTTTTAGACTACTCTGGCAGAGAACATTTTAAAGAAAATTAAAGTGAGTGGTTCGGACAGACCCGGTGCAGACTGAAACAATCACCGGAGAAGGGCAAGCACCTCACGAGGGGGCAGGCTGAGGAAAGGCCTTACGATGGAGTGCTTCCCAGAACACTCACTGCTCCTACAATGCTTTCCCAGAACACTCACTGCTCCTACAATGCTTCCAAAACCCGAACACTTGCAGCTCAGAGCCCGGCTGTGAGTCAAAGTGTCTCCACATTATCAGGGGTAAGATATCAAAGCAAACAAGCCGAGAAAGCCTAATATCCTACACACAATTGCGGGCAAGTATATGCTTTTAGCAATTGAACAACTCAGGAACACAAAAAGAAGCTCTGTCCCTAAGGAAATGTTGATCGGTGTTCATGAAACAGACCCTCACTGGTGTCCTAAAATAATCCAGATAAATCAGAAATCCTGAAAGCAAGGTGGCAACTATATAGCCTAGGATGAGGGTGCAAAAGAGAGACAAACCTGGGCTCTGTCTACTTCTCTGACACCAAATCATGTATAATCTTACTCAAGTCCTTAGCAAATATCTTTCTTATACTATATACATATTTAGTTACTCAACTATTTGTAAACTTCCCTTGCAATTTTTTTTAAAGGCCTTTTATTATTTTTTTTTTTATTAGATATTACAGTGAGACCTGTGAGAGCCAGAACTCAGCAGAACTGCCCTGTTTCACTGGGTCTCATAAGTTTTCCACCTTTGACAGGGTGTAGTCTTATGTCCTACCACTTTTCTATCACTCGCATTAGCGAAAAATATTTGCATTTTCCTTCTCTGACAGGTTCTGGGTTTCACAGGTTTTACTGTGTATCATGTGCCCCCACAGCTACCAGGTCTATGCAGGGCAAGGAAATCTTAGAGAAACAAAGCCATCTTTTCCTTGATTACTGTTAACTTCCATGTGTGGGGGGGGTGGGGATGCTTCTGTGCAAAAACCTAAAGGAAAGCGAAAAAAATAGAAAAACCTCCTCACTCTTGGCTGCTGTGCATGGTACCCCCAAAGGGAACACACTCCTAAAACACAGGACACTCCGCCCACTCTGGGTCTTTTAATAACTGTATGTTGATCTTTAAAACAAACAGGAAGTTTGGTACCCTGGTGATAGCTGGCATCACAGTTGACAATACCTTTTCCCTATGTATCCAAATGCAGAACTAAACACAATAGTGGTCAAATAACCACCTAACAACAACATCACAGACCAAATCAATTAGCTGACCTAGGACTGGCAAAAGAAAACCTTTCTTAACTCTGCTTTGAACTTTCCATGACTATCCATCTTCTTTCTATCCTTTACATTCCCTGCAGGCAGTCCCCAAGGGATACCCTCTTGGCCTTCCTGCCATTGTGAGTTATAGCCTTTGATCACTCAGTTTGTAGAGAGGAGAAAACTATGGCAGAACTACCTCTGCCATCCTCAAGCCCAGGAGAAAGACTGCCAATTCCCACTGGAGGCAGCAAGAGGGAAAGAGCAGGAACTTTGGAATTTCTGCCACTCTGCCAATTACCTGCCACATAACCATATAGAAATGCCCATTTTTGCTTTTTACGTTTATTTCTATTACAGACCACATTTTTCTTCCCTGTGCCGCAGTTTCCTCATTTGTACACTTGTAGACAGTAGTATAATAATAGTAGCAGCAGCGGTGGCAGCCGCAACAGCTACAAAAACAGTGACGATGATAAACACCTACCTAACCCTGGTGGCGCAGTGGTTAAGAGCCACAGCTGCTACCCCAAGGGTCGGCAGTTCAAATCCACCAGGCGCTCCTTGGAAACTCTATGGGGCAGTTCTGCTTTGTCCTACAGGGTCACTATGAGTCGGAATTGACTCAATAGCAATGGGTTTGGTTTTGTGGTTTTTGTTTTTTTTTTTTAATAGGGCTGCTTTAAGGATTAAATGAACTGACAGGTGTGAAGTGCCCAGTAGGGTACCTGGCTGGCACTGTTTCAAGAGGTGCTAAGGAGTACGCTGCAGCAAAAACCACCCACAGCTCACTGTGCAGTCTCTCTGCAGACGTGTTTGAGTTCCACTTCTATCAAGAGTCGAGCCCTCTGTGTAAAATCACTTATATTCTCTAAGCCTCATTAGTCTCATTCTACAAATGAGGAAAACAATACCTGTCCACCCAGGGACTGCGGTGAGGATCAAATGAAGCACTAGGTATAAAAGCATTTTGAAAACTATAAATATAAGGTGATACTATTATTAGTTCGGACTCCCCTCAAGGCTGCCAGCTTGTCCCACTCAAAACCAAGTACTAGCCAGCCGGTGTCTCTGCTTGCTACCCCACAGAGACAGAGTTCAGAGCTTCCGTAGCAGGAAAATAGGTCAGACTCAAAACATCTCTGTTTTCCCATGGACTATACCTGGAATTCCAGGTATATCCATTAGAGGTAAAAAGAAATGGGTTTGCTCAATAGATGTGTACAGGGCATGGGCAGGCCTCCAAAAGGATGCACCTGGGCACAGAATTGAGACAGCAGGATGAGGGAAATAGCTGTGCCATCATCGATAGCCTGCTGGCATCAGTGCCAGTGTTCCTGCTGCATTCACCTCAGCAGCACTATCTGTGACCTGGCACAGAGCCTGGTGGAACACAAGTCCACCCTTTCCATCCAAACCAATTTCCCTGAATCCTCTGTGCATGCCTCTTCTTCCCATTATTAAGGCTCCTGGAAACAGCCTTACCTAGCTCTGGCAAGCCTCAGAGGCAGCAGTGAATACTTTTTAAAGATATGTGGAAGAACAGATTTTAAAGCAAAAACTTAATAAGGCTTAATCCTGCAGTAGCGAGCATTTTTCAACTTATCATTTTTCTTTCATTAGATAGATTACAGGATCTAAGACTAGGTGCCAATAACCTAAGGAAATTTCTCTTTTTAAATCAAGAACACGGCCCTCCCTTCCGACAATGCTGTACAATAACCAAGGATCAAGAGAAGAGAGAAAAAGGATAACTTTTGTCAAAGCAACCACCGACCCTGGGACATGGCTTGCTGCTTCCTGCCTCCTTTACCCTCCACCACAAACAGAGAAGGAAATGCTTTCACTGAAGGCCTAGCCAAACCCACGGAACTGGAACAAGCGGGCTCCTATTATTCTAACTTGGGGTGATTTTATGTGCTCTGCCCCTCTTCTGGCAGCGAATCTAAAGGAGGCCTTTTACAACCTTCACCCCTTCTGCTGCCAAGAACTCTACAACATCCCTGTGATTGGGAGCTTCACGGCCCTCTCAGTGAAGCAAGAATACCAATAAAGAAGGCCCATTTATTTAAGGATCCTTTTGCTCTGATGACCCACATACCTCCCTTCTGAGGCCCAGGGGTTTAATCTAGTTCAAGGACATCTCATTGGTGTCTACTCAATCAAGCTACGATGCTCATCCATCCACACTGAGAGTCTCCTACCTAGAGGGGGCGCTAGTGTAGTGGTTAATGGGCTGGATTCTGAAGCCCGACTACCTAGAGGTTCAAGTCCTAGCTCGGATGCTTATTAGTTATGGGCCTTTGTGCAAGTTATTACTCATATTGGCCAAGTTTCCCTATCTGTAAAATGGAAGTAATGATAATAATACTCACCTCATAGAGTTCTCTTATAAAGAAAAAATAAACTAATAATACTCATTAAGTGCCAAGCACGGAATGTACAACAGAGTAAGCCCTTGAAAATGTCAGTATATGTGCCAGGCACTGTTGCATTCGCAGCTAATGAGGTCATATCCTCAGCCTCTTTTTTTTTTTTTTTGAGGCCACAGCTTTAATTCCAGGATTAAACAGTGTGTGCCTTTGGTTACAGGAGGATGGAAGAAGAAAGAATTCAAACCTCAGAATGAAATCCCCAAGACTGATTCTGGATCCAAGGTCCTCCACAATCTCCTCCCATCCTTCTTTCCAAACAGACCTCCAACTACATGCCCACACCAGTTCTCCAGCTCTTTCACTCATCAGAAGAATATCAAGCGCTTAAGTGCCACAGACTGTGCTAAGCACAGTCTCCATCTGGACACCCCAGAGGCTTTCCCTTGCTAGATTCTACCCAGCCTTCAACTCACAGCTCAAGGGCTGGCACTTTCATAAAGCCCTCCCTGACTGCTCTACCCCACGAGGGCTTCTCCTTCTGACTCCTCTGAGGTTTTTTGGCTTTGACTTAGCACTCAACCATATATTGATTGTTACATGGTTATATTTTATACGTCAAACTAAAATACAAATAACTTGAAAGAACGGATGAACCTTACATTTCTTTGGATGTCTCAAAGTGACTAGTTGTGGTTTGCACTTAGTAGGGACTCAGTAACTAAATAATTTACTTGATGTTTCAAGGGGGCATAGACAGCTCAAAGTAAACTCATTATCATTATTTTAAAACAAAACTCCTTCTTTTAAAACAACTGCCCTTCTGATCAATACTTCCTCATAGTGCAGAGGCTTAAAGGCTTAATCTCCAGACCTAGACTAACTAGGTTTGTGGTTAAATCCATCATTTATCAGTTGTGTGACCTTAAGGAAGTTACTTAGCTTCTCTGTGCTTCAGTTTCCTCAACTGTAAAGTGAGGATAATCAATGTTCTTACACTTCATAGGGTAGTTATGAGGATGAAAGGAGATGATACATGTAAAATACTTTGAATGGGGCCTGGCAGATGGCAGTTACCCTATAAATATTCATTATTATTATTAACATCTTCCTGAAGTTCAGCTCATACAGAAAAACCCAAAAAGCATTTCGTAAAGTATGCTGAGACTATATAGAAAGCTTCCAGTAAAAAAAAAAAAAAATTAATAGAAAGCTACTGGTTATCTGTACACAGAACATTTCTCCCTTCTTCTTCATTCACCTGCCCCAATCATTCACCTGCCCCAATAGGTTGTTCAAATGGGAACAACCAACAAACTTCAAAACCAAAAAGGCATCCCTACCTTATACTATTGATCAGTTCCCTCATGTTGTGATAAAATCTTTAATTCTACCATACCTTCCACCTCAGCAAAGCTTTGAATGTGTATACACACGAAGAAATATTTTCCCAATGGTTTGAAAAAGAAAGAAAAAACTTAAGCAAACTTATTCACTATCAAACACATCAAGGGGATGTAGAGTCATCAGACTCACCATTTTCCCTTCTTTAGTGCCCTCTTCGGTTGTGTTTTTCAGTCTGACCCAGGCATTAATGAAAGCAGAAAACCCTGCCTCAAACCCACCAGGTGTGACTATACATTTTGTCATCAAAACAGTAAATTTTCCATCAAGCCATTTTTTGCCCGTCACCTTTTTTTTTTTTTGCTACACTTTTCAGTAAGTTTTAATTAAGTTCCACTTTAACGCATGGGCTAAAAGGCAAGTAACTCCTCAATCATGAGATGAAATGAAACTGCTGACAGACAGTAATATAGATAAGGGCAGTTCAAATTCACACAATGACATTCCAAAAAAAAAAAAAAGCAACCTAGCAACATTCAAGATACTTGCCATAAGGGGGACATTCTGCTTCCGAATCTCATAAACCAATTTCTGCCAACTAGCTTTCACTCAGTCTATGTTTATATACAATCCCTTGTCTGAGTCTATTGGCGCCTTAATTACAGTATGGATTCTTCAGTGTAACACTGAGATTAAGAGCACAGATGGAAAACCTGGATGTAATAGCTGGTTCCTCCACTTCTTAGCTACATAATACTGGGCAAGCTACCTAATTTCTCTATATCTCATCATCTATAAAATGGGAAAAATAATTGTATCTACCTAGCATTTTTTTGAGCACTGGTATGATGATTAAACAAGCCTATTAAATAAGGTTATTCTTACTGATTTTTACATTCTTTATTGTTTAATCCAGTGCCTGGCCATAATACCCACTTAACAAATGGTAATTATTATCACTCTCGTCTCATCTGTATTTGCCATTAAATAGTCAAAATCAAGAGGTTAATCATTCTCCAAGTCAATGCTTTTCTTGTTGAGACTAGTCAATTTCCCGAACTGGTCCAACAAATAAGTTTTATGTAGCTCATTAAAGGATAAAGGCAGAGTAAATTAAAACAAAATGCAGCAATTTAAGCTCCTAGATTTGTTAAATTTCATTTTGAAGACTAAAAGATTTTGGGGTGGGGGAGATACTCTTACTTAAGCAGTATTGTTCCAACCAAGTCATTTGCTTCTTCTTACCTCCAGGAAGCACAGTGTATTTCCAAGTTAACATGAGAATCAGGCCAACAAAATGTTACATATTAAAATATCTGTAAAAGGCAAAATCCAATACTTCCCAAGCAACCCATGCTGGAAGTGTTACCTCTATCTAGAAGGTCTACTTGTTATGTAATAAAGAGCAAAAAGGCTTCTTGAAATTCTTATTTAGGAACAAGAACGTAAATATATACTATGCATGTAACAAAATTAAGTGGGATTAAACATTAGCATATTTGTTCTCTACCCACCTCAACACTGAGGGTTAGATATCTTCATCACCAACATTAGAATGGCTAGTCACAGCCTAGTAAAATATAGCATAGGCGAAGATACTATGCCTATAAGCATCTATACTAAAAAAAAAAACCCGACCAAACCCATTGCCGTCAAGTCGATTCCGACTCATAGCAAACCTCTAGGACAGGGTAGAACTGCCCCATAGGGTTTCCAATGAGTGGCTGGTGGATTCAAACTGCTGACCTTTTGGTTAACAGCCCTAGCTCTTAACCACTGTACCACCAGGGCTCCAAGTATCTATATCGTAGTCAAATACTTTCTCTCCCTAAAGAACATGAATACTCAAGTCTTGCATAAACATCACATGGTCTAAATTCTTCTAAACTGAAGAAAATGAGGAAAAACAGATCCAAAAGAATATAGTGAACATGTAGTTTATGTTATGCAACTTACCTGCAGTGACTACACAGGAACTCATCAGGGCAAACAAGGCGATCACATAACGAGAAGTCATTTTTAATTCTCCAACAATGTGTCTCATCCAGTAACCT
The DNA here is from genome assembly GCF_030014295.1 of Loxodonta africana. Taxonomy (NCBI): domain Eukaryota; kingdom Metazoa; phylum Chordata; class Mammalia; order Proboscidea; family Elephantidae; genus Loxodonta; species Loxodonta africana. Next base: position 145,817,343 of record NC_087344.1, on the reverse strand, counting down.
CAGCCTGTAGTTCTCCAGATCACAGACAATCTTTGCAAATCAGAAGTAGCTTTAAAATCCCCTCTTTCCAATTTTAAAATTACCTGTAAAAAAAAAAAAAAAAACACACAAACAAATTTCAATAAGAAAAATTTAATATAAAAACTTTTCATAAACAAACACACATTAAGGCTAGATGGATAATTTCTGAAAAGTGTAAGATAAGAAATTTATCTTAAAAGATGCCAAGACAACCACAACCACCACAGCCTCCACCAGACTGAGTCCAGTATAACTAGATGGTGCCTGGCTACCACCGACTGCTCTGACAGAGATCACAATAAAGGGTCCCGGACAGAGCTGAAGAAAAATGTAGAACAAAATTCTAACTCATAAAAAAAAGACCAGACTTACTGGCCTGACAGGAACTGGAGAAACCGCGAGAGTATAGCCCCTAGACACCCTTTTAGCTTAGTCATGAAGTCACTACTGAGGCTCACCCTTTGGCCAAAGATTGGACAAGCCCGTAAAACAAAACAAGACTAAAGGACACACCAGCCCAGGGGCAAGGACTAGAAGGCAAGAGGGGACAGGAAAGCTGTTGATAGGGAGCCCAAGGTCGAGAAGGGAGAGTGCTGACATGTCATGGGGTTGGTAACCGATGTCACAAAACAATATGTGCACTAATTGTTTAATGAGAAGCTAGTTTGTTCTGTAAACCTTCATCTAAAGTACAAAAAAAAATGCCAAGATAGCACTAATGCAAACGGAAGTGGGGAGTAGGGAGGGTTGTGATTACAGTACCTAATAAAGATTTTTATGGCAAGTACTCTGCAAATGACATGCTTCTTTTTGACATTTTACATCTTTTTGGTTTTATGTAAAAATTTTAGGAATATAGAAGAAAAGCAAGCTACACCTGTAATATAATATCACCATTTATTTCGTGGCATTAAAGTAATCGATGATACTTGATACATGCATTCCCTAGTGTCAGCAAGAAAACACAATCAACTGTGATCAAAGACTCAATCTAATGTTACAATCACAAGGTTATCACAGAAGATCAATTAAAATACACTCAGAATTATTCTGAAAAATGAAAAAGGAACGATTCTTATTTCAACTGCTTGCCAATGTTTCAACAGGAGAAAAGTCTTCCCTGCCTCTCAACCCTATCTGAGACAGCCTGGTTACTAGACTGGAGGATCTAAAAGGTAACCTTGAATGAAGAAATGCATGGTGGTTAGCTTTAGTAGCCCTTCCGTGACCCTAAAGTTTACCTCATTCAGATATTCCACAGAATATTTTCCAGCCTTATATCCCTGGAGCTGGTACAACCCACAGAAGCTGTTCAATTCAACAAACATTTACCGAGTACCTACTATGTTCCAGGCAGAGTCCCTGGGTGGTACAAAGAGTTAACACTTGGCTACTCATTGAAACATTGACAGTTTGAGTCCACCCAGTGGCACCTAAGGAAGAAAGGCCTGGCTATCTACTTCCGGCAAATCAGCTATTGAAAAAAGTTCTACTCTGACACATATAGGGTGGCCACGTGTTAGCATCAATTTGATGATAACTGGTTTGGTTTATGTCCCAGGTACCATGCAAGGAGCTAGTACTTCAAAGACAATAAGACATGGTTCCTTCTTGTCAGAAATAAAAGTTATCCAATAACTGGATAAAAGCTCAAAGACCATGCCTGATCAAAGCCCTGGGCAAGGTAGGATCATGGTGTCACCAGGAACCCTCTCATATAGCTGGGGGTTGCAGCCTTGTTACCTTCGCGCAGGAAATAACATCCAAACAACTTACTACCTTCAGAGAAAAAGCAAGTTTGTGTGCTTGCAGATACAGTTTAAAAAATTGAAAAACAATGGCAAAACGAGTTTCTAATTACATTGTCTTAGTACGTTACATCAAGTGTTCTGAGAAAAGATATTCAAAATGGCTCTTTGCACTAGTAACACTAGTTGCCTCTGAAAAGGAAAGAAATAGGGTAACTGAGGGGTTGGGGTGGGAGGGAGCAGGAACCTTTTCATTAAATTCTCTTTTGGGATTTGTACCATGTACAAGTATTGCCTATTCAAAGTAATAACAACAAGGTTTTAACTTAAAAAAGAATCTCTTAGATGTACCTGAAGACTGAATTATTATATATGCAGGAGGTACTACGGTAAAATCTTGGAATACGATAGTGGTTAAAAGGCTAGTATGAACAGGATATATAGGTTATGTTGTTGTTAGTTGCCACCAAATAGGTTCCTACTCATGGTGATCTTATGTATAACAACAGAATATAGGTTGTAGGATAGTGGTTAAAAGCCTGCCTAGGTGTAAATCCGCTCTGCCACCCACCAAGTGGATAACATTGGGCAGGTCATTCTTCATGTATGAATCTATCCAATAGGCTGTTAAGAGGGTTAAAACAGTTACTATATATAAAGTGCTGTGAACAGCGCCTAGAACACATAATAAGCAATCAAAGGTCCCTAGGTGGCACAAACAGGTGTGCACTAGACTGTTTACCTAAACGTTCACAGTTTGAACCCTCCCAGCAGTACCACGGAAGAAAAGCCCTGACAATCTGCTTCTGTTAAGAAGATTACAGCCAAGAAAACCCTATGAAGCAGTTCTAATCTGTAACACATGGGATCACCATGCACTGGAACTGACAACACAACATTATTATCACTACTTGCCCATTTCATTTGGTGTATTTATATGGACAAGGAGCTCTGTGCAGTGTTAAGCTCTTGGGTCCCTAACGAAAAGGTCAAAGTTTGAACCCACCAGCAGCTCCATGGAAGAAGGCTAGGGCAGTCTGCTTCCATAAAGACTTATAGCCTTGGAAACCCTACAGGGCAGCTTTGCTCTGTCCTATAGGGTCACTATGAGTCGAAATCGACTGGACAGTAATGGGTATTTATATGGATAAAGTAGAGAAATTAGGGTGTGGTTATTTATTAGGTGTGGTAATTCTAAACTACCTGTAAAGTTCTGTCTCAGAATCAGTCCAATCTTTTGTTTACTGCGAAATAAACATTGTTATTGTTGTTAGCTGCTGTCGAGTCCATTCTGACTCACGATGACCCCACAACAGACAAAAGAGGAGATAAGCTGAAGAATGGAATCATTGAAGAACAAAACTGCCAGTCAAGCTGAAGCACAAGTCACTGGAGGCACAATGGTTTTGCCTCAAAAACTGACTGAATTATAATTTTGGAAGCCATGAAATTGAATTCAACCAACCCTTGAAGTTCAGCATTTCTGTCACCATAAAACTATATCTCCTCAGGTGAAATGAAAACCTTCTCTGTTCACTGAAAAAGTCAACAAGAGCAAAGAGAACGTGTCCTTACTTTTTCCTTTCAAAAACTTAGAGTTCCTGAATGGACTGATACTAAAAGAATATGCTACTTCAGCAAACACTGAAGGCAATTTTTATAAAGCTAAGTCCTAGAAGGAGATCTCAGAAGAAGATGGCCTCGCAGAGGATTTTTATACGGCACATGAATTATAACTGGCATGAGGCGTGTGGGAATATTTAATGGGCTTGTGGTACCCCCTACCCACAGCTGCAGAGGGTCTGTGGGGCTGTGCCGCTTTAGTCCAGGGGCTTAAATCAGGTTTGAAAGAACCTTGTGGAAAAGAAAGGCAAACGGTTCTATTAAAAAAATAGACTGCAAATTGCTGACAAGAATATTGGGCAATTATTAAAATGCAGCAATTACAGATACAATACAGCCAAGTTAAACACCTTGATGCCCAAAAGCAAACCACAGCAAGTTTACACCGGATCTTAAAACATCTCTGAGGAAGTCCAAGACAAGTTGAAACTACACACTGCTGTTTCTAGCAAAGAGGGAGCTTTTCTTCTTTTAGCTTAAAAGTTCCTCCACAGTGTAATTTGTTGAAAAAGAAAATAAACTGTGGAGGGTTTTCATCTAATCTCCCCAGTGGTGTGGTGACAGGATCATAAGGTGGAGGAGAGTAAGAATGGAAGCATGTCGCTGGGACACTCATTCACATAAATTCCAATTTTGGCCAAACCTTGCACACATCAGTGCCTCATCAGATGATTTAGGGGCTGGTTCCCTGACTAGAAGAATCCTGGTTGATAAAAGCCTTCCAAAAACTTATAGTTTTGAAATAAAACTAATGAAATACAATCTTATCTTTCTTCTCTAAGGTTGTACCACACTTTGCAAAGACAGGGTACTCCCAATCCTGGATTTTTTACCTCAGTGGGTCTCTCTGGACTTGATGAACTAAACACTTCCTTTAGGAATACAAAGAAGATACTCTGAGATGGTGAAAAAAGAATAATTTGGGGTCTACTGTGTAATGTGAGACACTGGTGGTTCAGTGGTAGAATCCTCACTTTCCATGTGGGAGACCCAGTTTCAATTCCTGGCCACTGCACAAAATGGACAGCCACTACCATCTGTCAGAGGAGGCCTGCATGTTGTTATGATGCTGAACAACTGCCAGACTAAGACGAACTAGGAAGAAAGGCTTGGCGATTTACTTGGGAAAATTAGCCAAGGAAAACCCTAAGGATCACAACTTTCCAATCCACAACTGATCATGGGGATGATTCAGGCCTGGGCAGCATTTTGTTCTGTTGTACGTAGAGTCTCTGTGAGTCAAGGGCCGACTCCACGGCAGTTAACAGCTGTGTGATAATGATTTTGCCCACATTTGAAAGTAATGTGCTCCATTCACATTCAAAGAATATCAGCACTTTTAGTATTCAGAAATCAACAGGAGAAGATTCTGAAAGATTAACAGGTTTAAAAAAAAAAAAATTCAGATGAATGTACTACTGATTCTTCCAATTTCAGAGTTGCCCTGTTTCTACACTACTGAGGCCATTAAACTGAGTGTGCTGCCCCACAAGCTTCCTCTGTGATCCAACAAAGTCTACCAATAAAGACCAGGATTAGCCGAAAAAAGCCTACCCAAGCGAGTCCTTAAAACCATCATGGGTTAAACCAATGTTCATGTTTAAAAGACTGCGTAGCAATATTCCCAGGGTTGACAGTGTTTTCTAAAAGAGTAAATCTTGCTCTATGTTAGAGGAAAATTGTTTCAAAATGGATGTGTAGCAGTAGACTATGAACCAGTAAGAAAAAAAAAAGACTACCTTTACATGGCTAACACACCTAGCCATACACATGAGAATTATTCAATATCAGAGCTAAATCTCAATTAACTTATAGTCAATCAGTTTCTCAATAAAATGAGTTAACACTCCAAAGGCGTAGGAATGGCTTTTCAAGTTGAAAGAGATCAACATAATTTTATTGATGAAGAGGAACCCAAGGCCCCAAGACCAACGCTTGCCCAAAGTAATATGGCGTACTCAGTGCTAGACACCGGGTCTACTTCTGCGGCCACTACTCTGCCTCCCAGCTCCAGGTCTGTCATCACAAATTGGGGGGGTTCTTCTGTCCCTCAACACTCAACCTCTCAAAACACAACTTTTTTTCCAAAAGCAAGGAGCCCACCATGACTACCACTGGACAGTGGTACTTCCAAGTTGACATACGCACCCGGCACAAATCATTACTGATCACAAACTGTGAGTTGACTTCAGGTCCGTGGGTGGCAGCCATAGTAAGTGAACAATCCTTGGTAGTGCTATATGACTCAAAGCTCTTTGAAAATGCAAAGGGCAAAATGAAGCACCAACCTGTGCATCATCAGATCCTAACACTGATATTGTGCAGCCTCCAAATAGAGGGGGAAAAAATTAGGAAAATATTTGCTAAATTTGAAGATGTTAAAGACTGACATAATATTGAACAGAATGAAAAATAACCATTCCCTAAACGCAAATAGTAAATAATACCCAGGTTTCTGTACCTTAGCCATGAAATGGTTTTCTAACAGATCATTAAAATGTCCCTAGCTGCCATTTAAGTGAACTTTTTGGAAAAAGTATACACTGTTAAGTCTGCAAATGGTTAAATAAAAAGCAGGAGGAGAAATTGGTCTGATGGCTATTCAACATGTTGTTCACAGGATTTAGAAAAGAGACAGGCTAGATGACATGAATATCTAACTTGGCAGCCTGTAAAAAGGGGTGTACAGGATGTAGAACAGATACTGTTGTTTGTCTGATGACATTTGGATGCCCTTTAAGACCTGTACACACAGAAACCCACAACAGCAACCTTCAGGTTTCTCTACTACATAGAAAGACTGGATAACTCCAAATACCCATATTCAGCCAGACTCGGCAAGGAGGGGAAAAGTCCTGAATTTGGAGAAGAAATCTTTGGAATCACATCCAAACACTACCCATATTCAACAAATATTTACTGAGGACCTAATATGTCCCAGGTACTGTACGAGAGGCCAAGGATATAAAAATAGCAGTGAAAAAAGGAGCCCAAAATCCTGCTCTCATGAAGCTTAGATTCTAGAAGTAGCAACGTTTACTATTTTAGGCAAGACACTTAATTTCCTGATCTTCATTTCTTCTTTCAACAAATCTTCATGTGCTAGGCACTGGGGGTATAGAGGCAAAGCAAAGAGACATGTTCTTTGCCCCTGTGTGCTTAGAGTCTAGTGGGAGAAACTAGCAATCGAATAAGCACAAACATGTAATTACACCCTATGAAATGAACTCTAAAGAAAAAGGATAAATGCTCCACAACCTGAAGGAGGAGTAGAGGTTTAACGGGTCAGGTGAGGTATGGCATTACAGGTAGAGGGACCACTGTAGGTTCCTGGCACTGGCGGGAGGAATAAGGCTCAAAAAGGGATTTAAGCGTGATCAGATTGGGCTTTTAAAGATTTCCTTGGATACTGCATGGAAGGAAGGCCAGAGTGGACAGAAGAAGATCAGTTAAGACTCTTAAAGCAGGTCAGACAAGCATGGAGGTTTAGACCAGAGTGAAGCCTCTGTTTCTTCATTTGTAAGAAGGTGATAACAAACCAACCTTACCTACATCATAGGGTTGTTTCAGGAATCAAATGGGAATGTACCTGTACAGTACAAAAGGTATCATTATTTATCATTAGCAGGCTGTCTCTAGCAAAGAGAACTGTTATTCTGAGACCTAAGGTTAACTGAAGTCCCAACATGCTATGGCTGCTAGTAGCAGAAAAAGAAAGGAGGAAGATTCCTCATGAACCATATGAACTTGTAGGTGGCAACTCCACAGAAGACTCAGTGGGAAGTAATACTAGTAAATACTACTATATATACAATCCTGCAGTAACAGAAATAACAAACAATAATTTACACGTAGATACACAAGTAGATGTGTAAGCTGAACAGGTGTGGTATGGTGTACAGGAATACACCCATGAGCATATATAGATTTGGCAGAGGATATTTCTACATATGCATTTGTATGTGTTGCAAGTATACCAATGTATATAGTAGCGCACGCATGGGGCCCGGTTATGAAAACTTCTTAGCCATAACCAGACATCTCGAGGGACTAAGTCACTGGGCTTGAGGGCTCAGAACCATAGATTTGGGGGACATCTAGGTCAACTGGCATAACATAGTCTATAAAACAATGTTCTATATCCTACTTTTGTGAGCAACAACTGGGGTCGTATAAGCTTGTGAGTGGCCATCTAAGATATAACTATTGGTCTCTTCCCATCCAGAGCAAAGAAGAATAAAAAAAAAATCAAAGTCTCAAGGAAATAATTAGTCCAAAGGACTAATGGACCACATGAATCACAGCCTCCACTAGCCTGAGACCAGAAGAGCTAGATGGTGCCCAGCTACCACTACTGACTCTCTGAGTGGGATCACATAGAAGGTCTTGTAGAGAGTGGAAGAAAAATGTAGAACAAAATTCAAATTCGTAAAAAAGACTAGACTTACTGGTCTGATAGAGACTGGTGGAACTCCTGAGACTAAGGCCCTCAGACAGCCTTCAAACCTGGAACTGAACCCACTCCCAGAGATCACCTTTCAGCCAAACAATAGACAGGCCTATAACGTGAACGATCTAACACCCATGAAGAATGTGTTCCTCAGAACTATCAACCAAATGAGACCAAAAGGGCAGCATATGCCCCAAAACAGAGTTCAGAAGGCAGGAAGGAGCAGGAAAGATGGGTGAATGGAAACCAGGAACTGAGGAAGGAAGTGGGTGAAGTGCTATCACACTGAGGGGACTTTAACTAATGTCACGAAACAAAATGTGTAAAAATTGTTGAATGGGAAACAAATTTGCTGTGTAAACGTTAACCCAAACCACAATAAAATGTTCAAAAAAACCAAAAGAATTAAAATCCTTCAATGGTTGCTCAGTACTATTAGGATAAAGACCAAAGCCCTTCACATGGCTGCTGAATGTTATCTACTTAGTCCAAACCCATCCTCTCCACACTCCAGCCACACTAGCCTTAATTCAGTCCCACAAAAGGGCCAATCCCTCACCTTTCAGAAGGGATATTCACTCTGTTGGAACTCATCTTCCCTCCATGGTCCTTCTAACATGACTACTTTCTAACATCTTCAGTTCTCAACATATGCCTTACTTCTTCAGGAAGGCCTCTTCTGACTCCCTTAGATGAAATTATACTTGAACACCTGGAATTACAGTAAAATTCAACCCTGCAGGTAAATCTTAATTATTTTCTTCCAAGTATAGCTTTCTCACTCATCTGTTCACTCCAGGAAGAAGAATCACAGTCTACCTAGCTCACTACATGGCATACAGTAGGCATCAATGACGGGACCATAATGCATAGCAAGTATAATTACTATTCTACACATTACAATTAAAAAGTAGTAAGGAAAGGTGGCAAATTATCAGAACATTTCTCAAAAACAAATAACAAACCAACAAATAAGAGTTGTGTATAAAAAAGAAGTATACCTCAGGGGGCCCTGGTGGCACAGTGGTTAAGAGCTTGGCTGCTAACCAAAAGGTCAGCAGTTCGAATCCATATGCCACTCATTGGAAACTTTATGAGGCAGTTCTACTCTGTCCCACACAGGGTAGCTATGAGTTGGAATCAACTTGATGGCAACAGATTTGTTTTGTTTTGTTTTGTCTTTATACCTCAGGCAGCCTCAAAGGAGCAGGAGGCAGGAGCACCTCCAGCAACTGAGCATTCCACAAGCTCAGACAAGTCGCTTCATCTTTCTGGGTCTTAACTTATCTCTGATATGAAGAGATTAAACAACAAAGTCTTTTATTCTATACCTTACTTATAACTGTCATTATACGGACTAACAACTAATCCTGAATCCCTCCTATAAAATGAGACTTCGGACACACTTGTGGAAACTTAAAATGCAAGATCATGTAACAGCCTGCAGAAATGACATAACAAAAATGGAAAGTATTATCCAAGAAAATCATTCAACTTGACCACATAAGTGTAAATAAAAAACTACTACTACATTAGCTATTTTTAACATATAACTATGTAAAAAAAAAATATTTAATACATTATCTTCCCAGCAATGTAAGAACACACAAAACCTAAATTTTGTCAGATCTGCCCATTTTATCAAAACCTCCCATTTTTATTCTACTCCCCAAAATCCATGAACTCTGCCCATTCCCCTTCACCTCATTCCAAAAACCACTTCTGATTAATTCTATCCCACTGTGAATACTGTTTCCTTAACATTTTTTGTATAACTTGTACCATGTTATCTCCTACTCAGAACCAACTCGGAACGCTTGAAATAGATAACATCTACTCTCCAGCTCTTTAATTTTACAGATTAGCAAACCAAGAATTAGAATGGCTCAATGACTGGCTCACTGTTACACAGCTAGTTACTAGCAAAGCCAAGACTTGTCCACATGTTGCTTTGTAATTATTCTGCAGTTGTTCACATGTCTATACCACATTTGCCTTCCTATAGGAGGTCATCGCTCTGATTTCTTCTTCTGATCTCACAAAACATCTCAAAGGGACCATCCATTGAGCATGTACTATGTGCTCTAGTTTTTCATTTAATCCTTTCAGCATCAAAGGAGATAAATATCCTTTACTACATTTTATAGTAAGAAAAGTGAGACTTCAAGATGCTAAGTAACTCAAGATCACCAGCCAACAAGCAGTGATACTAGAATTTGGGCCCAGGTCTGTCTGAGTCCACAGCCCATGCTTTTATCTGCTTCACACAGGATTTCCTCAAGAAACAGCTTCAAAGGAAGGAAGAAGGAAAGAAGGAAGCGGAGGGCAGGTGACCAAAAAGGTAGGTGTTGTGTCCAATTACTGCACCACCATGGACACCAACCAGGCCCTACATGGAGAGTTGCCTTCTGATGATGAGCAATTTGATTAGATCTGACACAATGGACAAGCTATTTTTTTTTTTTACAATCAGGGTGGCAAAGCTCAGTTAGCAGTCTATTCTACTTCATTCATTTACCCATCATTTACTGTTGTTGTTAGTTGCTACTGAGCTGGCAACCTCATACACAATGGAACGAAACCATGGGTGGTTACCGATCAGGCCACTGTTATCTCTAGGATTTTTATTAGCTTATTTTTTTGGGATCTGGCAATCAAACCCAGGTCTCCCGCATGGAATGTGGGAATTCTACCACTGAACCAATAATGCAATACACGAAAACTTATTAGCGCCTACTTTTTTATAGTGCTATGAGCCAGAACTTGACAGCACCTACATATGCCAGTCGCTATTCAAGGCCGTTGTTCAAGGAGTTTACCTTCTAAAGGAGGAGACAATATATAATGTATTGAGTGGTGGTTAAGTCCTATGAAAGAAATATAAAACATGTAAAGAAGACAGAGTGAGTAGAGGAGGGATGCAATTTTAGATAAGGTGATCAGCAAAGGCCTCTCAGGTGACACTTTTAGCATAGAAATGCGACACAGAGCCATGTCAACATCTCTGAGCACCCCAGGCTGTGGGGATAGCAAGTGCAAAGGTCCTGAGGAAGAAGCAGACTACAGTACACTGTAGTGGGACGTGTGGGACCCTCACAGCCTACCAGGGTTCAAATCCTCCCTCCCTACCTCCCTAATTGTGGGCAAGTTACTTAACTTCTCCATGCTTCATCTGTAAAGTAGATATAATAATTCTATCTCCCTGAGAAGTAAATGAGTTAATATGTAAAGCATTTAATGCCTTAGCACTCAGAAAACAGTAGCTATAATTATTTTTAACTGGGTCATTGATAACTTAGCTCCATTCAAGACATTTTATTTTCACTTTGATAGTTTTGAATCCCAGGGTTAAATTATGTTGCTGGCTTTCTACACGGCCAATAACTTCCTCCTCTATCTTACATTTTTATGCTACAGTCAGAGTTCTAGTCTAACAAGTCTGGAACGAGAGTTTTTAAAAATCAAATCTCCTTCTCCCAGGCAGACCTTTTTAATGCTTTAAGTGGACCTCAGAAAAGTGCATACATTTAACTGGAGCAATAAGAAATCCACAAAACCTTGCTTTTTCTCATTCATTTATTCATTCAAAAAATATTTGACGATTGCCTGCTCTATGCCAGGATTGCTCCAGGTGTGGGGATTCAACAGGGAACAAAACATATAAAATCCCTGCCCTCATTGAGCTTACATTCTAGTGGGGGTAGACAGACCATAAACAAGATGTTGTTGCTGTGGTTGCTGGATGCCATCGAGTCAATTCCAACACATAGGACCCCATGTGACAGGGCAGAATTGCCCCATAAGGTTTTTGGGACTGTAATCTTTATGGACGCATATAGCCAGGTTTTTCTCCCATGGAGCCACTAGGCAGGTTTGAACCACCAACTTTTTGGTTAGCAGCTGAGCGCTTAACCATTATACCACCAGGCTCCCTAGAAACAAGATACACCTACTCTTCAGTTACAAATATAGTTAGGTTACAAAGACGAGGTCATTATGTAAAAACCAGCATTAAGCAAAAAATGGGGGCTGACCACGTCAGATCACAAAATGGAGGATGACTACATCATTACATAACTGCCATATTACATCATTACATAGTTGCCAAATTACATCATTACATAACTGCCAAACCCCTGAGAATCATGGCCCAGCCAAGGTGACATAACCATCACAGACAGGGTTATTCTCACTGCATACATCAGTGTTTGTTACTGCCTGATGTACACTGTTAATGCACAAGACAGTTGGATAGTAGATGTTTTACTATTATCATAAATGTGAAATGCCAGATAACAAGATAGTCGATAAGTGAGGAGTAGGTATATATCATTGTATATTAAATAAAAATAAATGCTGGGAAGGAAAATAAAAAAGAGAAAGGGGATAGGAAGTATGTAAGGTTTTTTTTTTGGTTTGTTTCTTTGAGGACCTAAAGGAACGCAATAGATATTTGGGAGAAGAACACTCTAACAAAGGAAACAGCACATGCAAAGGCCCTGAGATGGAGCATGTCTGGCAGGCTCAAAGAACGGTAAGGAAGCCAAGTGGCTTGAGCAGAGTGAGTGAGCCTGAGAGCAGACGTGGTGAAGTCCAAGTGGTACAAAGAAGTAACGGGCATGGGAGTGGGGCTGGTTGTACAGGGCCTTATAGATCATTGTAAGCATGTTAGCTTTTACTGTGAGAAAGATTGGTGCAATAGAGGGTCTTAAGGAGTAGAACACCAGGTTTAACAGGATCACTCTGGCTACTGGGTGGAGAATAGCCAGCAGAGTGAGGAAGGAGGGAAACACTACTAATCAGCTATGTGATCTTGGGCAGGCCACCTAACCTCTGTGGACCTGGTAGTCCTCATCTTTAAAGGGACTTGGACAGGCTTATTTCTAAGCCCCACTCTAACCCTAAACTCTATGATTCTGAGTTGATTTGCTGTGTCATTTCTATCATTATAGTTTGAATTGGCTATAAGTCTGATCTTTCCCCAAAGCTTTAACTGAAGTAGAACTGAGTTTGAAGAATTCAATTCAACAACATATATGCAAGGCCCATGCTACACACCCAGGATACCACAATGGTTAAGACCCAGTCCGACTCTAGGGAAGTGCACAATCTAGCAGAGGAAAAAAACAAGTTCTCATGGGGCAGCATGAGAAGCACTGTAAGAGAAATAAAGGAGGGAGCAGCCAGCTCCCAGGAGGAGGCATGTGAAGCTTTACCAGAGGATCTGACAAGAGTAAGCAGGGGACCACCAGACAGAAAGCTAGAAGCATGCTAGGAGGGACAAGTATTAAAAAAAAAAAAAAAACCAGGCTTGAGAACAGACAGTATGCTTCGGAAACCAGAAGAAGTCTGGTATGAGCATAGAACGGTTCATGGAGGAAGCAGAAAGAGAAATGGCTTAAAAAGTAGGTTGAGGCCAAATTCTTCATAACTGTACATTCCACGCTAAGGACACTGGAACTGCAGAGAAATTTAAGATGCAAGAAACAGAAAAAACAGACCTGTGCTTTAGAAGGTACCAATGATAATAGATGAATAATTGGAGGATAGAGATACTGAAGCCAGGAAAACAAAAGTAGATTATTGCAATAGTCCAGGTGAGACTTATTTAGGGATGGAGAAGAAAACGCCAATTGAACAGATTTACCAAAAGGTAAAACACCTGCAGAATTGGTATCACTCATCTCTGGGAAGGAAGTTCAGTGTGATTGAGGCGCCTACCTTAGTACTTATACTGGCATGGGAAATAAAAGAGGTGGGACTCACCCCAGAGAAATAGCATGTTGGGTTTCAAACTTAACTTTAATCGAAAGACCTACAGAGCAACCAGGTGGCACTATCCAATTGGCTGCTAGAAATAAAAAAAAAAAAGGTATGAAATATAAAATCAAGAGTTACTGACATAGACGTGGCCATTGAGGCATGAAAATATGAGCAACTGAATGCAGACTGAGAAGAGAAAGGGAAAATGGAACCTTGGAGAATACTAACACCCACGGATCAAGCACTGAAAAGGAAGACAGAAGAGAAATCAGAAACATAAGAGGAAAAACAGGAGAAGTAACCCCAAGGAAACCCAGTGGGGGAAAAAAACATGAGGAAAAGAGCAAATGGGCAAAGTAGCAAAGGCATGGAGGAAAGGACAATTAAGATGCTGACTGAAAACAAGCAAAGAATTGTGTACTTTGCACCTTTTCACTAGCCGCATCATGGTGTGGTGGGCGTGGGAGCCTGCCTGAGCAGGCTGAGGAGTAAATGGGAGGTGAGAAGAAAAGAGCCAATAACAAAAACACCTCCAGCTTTGACAAGACGATGTTGTTATCAAAGATTCTGCACCATCAGGAAAGTTTTATTCAACACTCTGTGGAGAAGCGAGGTGTGAGAAACCGGAACTCAGATCTGCTGGTGGTGATCTTCTGGTGGTGGAAAGGAGATTTCTTAGTTAACACCTGGGTCTCATGGGACCACTAATCCTGAAACTAGCAGCAGGCATTCAGAAAGGCTAGTTGCTTCTGACAAGTGCTGAGGACAATATCTCCACCCACACATCGTCCAACTTCCAGTCAGACTTCTCACCTCCATGCTCTTCTCACACAAGCATTCCTAGTTTTCCTCCCCCAGCAGAATAACACTGAGGTGCTAGCTAAGCAATTCGAACCGCATTTCAGTTCAAAGCATGGTAAAAAGTGTAACAAAAAACCATAGCACCAACTACCAAGGAGGATGCTGTAAGCCCATAACCTGGCACCAGTCAGACAGAAGGCTTTACCAGAAACATAAACTGGGTCCCAAAACAATGGGACCAAGTCCCTCAGTGTCAGCAGAAGCTGCATAACTGTTCTTCTATTTGCTCTCTGAGAAACAAAGAGGAGCAGAAGAAAGAGAAAGCCTTTAATCCTAAAATTATTCTTATTTTCCAACTATAGCAAGTTTGCAAAAAATCTGAAAGCCAACAGAAAAACTAGCAGATTTTTTTAAATGTCCTTTCCCCTTTACAAAAAAAGTAACCCAACCCCCAAATAATCATTTTTCTTGGCTTAATTTCACTATTTTTGTGATATATAATTGGAAACAGACTGCTTTTTTCCTGGCTTTAGAGAACACGATCTTCAGGGCTATAACAATTGCCAACTATAGAACCTCAACCTTACCAGAATTTCTTCTGCAAGCCTCTCACCTACATACCTACTTGAGACATACATTAATTTCAAAGAAAACATTTAAATCCCTTATTATTATGCAAAAATGAATTTTCTCCTAACCAATTACAGACACTCCTTTTCCTCAGCCCCCACCCTTACTCCCCATTTAAAAACTGAATTGGAATCCTGCTTTGTGTTCATCTATCTCCCATTTAAAACATTACCAAAGGCCCCACCCAGCATGCTACCTATAATGGACACTTTCTGGATGCACTTTCAAGAATTTAGTAGAACTGGTTCTACAGGAAACCTCTTTATTAGCCCACACACTGAATGAAATTAAAACTTCGAATATCTTAGAGAGCAACCACTTAAATGATCAAATAAAGATGCCACAAACTGAAAAAGGCATAAATATGGAAAAATGTGAAACATATCAAGTAGATCATCTTTCCCCCAGACTCCCATATCAAAAATACAATGTATCCAGTGACTGTACAGCAACTGTAAAGAATAATGTGTGTGAAGGATTAAAATTAAAAAGATGGGTGAGTCTTCAGAAAACAGGTCATAAGCCTAAGATTTTTTTCATTCAGACGTGTATAAATACACGACCAATAACTGCCTCTCTAAACACACTAAGATAAGAAAACTCTCCAGAAAAGCTTTGGCAAAAAGATATGCACCAGCAATAGTAAACATGCCCATTTAGAAGATCAGAAACTTCTCCCACGCACATAGGGAAGACCTTATGCTGCAATGATGCAAAATGTATGTAATGAGTCAATGGTGCTTTCCCCCAAAATTGAATTTAATTTGCCAGCCAACTGTACAAAGTCTAATCTAACAAAATAAGACATTTATTTGTTATGGACACTCAGGAGAGAGTTTTGTGTTTAAGTGTTTTTTTGTTTTAAAGAACAAATCAGAAAAAAAAAAAAGGTAACTCATAACAACACAGTATCACACAAAAGTCCTCAGAGCACTATATAAACACAAGGCTTTAAGGTTGGAACCCAAGTATTTCACCTCAAATAGCCTTCCAAGTGTGAGAAGGGGGGGGGGGGAAAGCCACATTCTGCTCCAGCAATTATCATAAAAAAAATAGTTAGTTAATTACAGAAAAATTAGCAAATAGCCACCAATGTATTATTGCATCCAAGGACCAATTTCATACTGTCCAAACATATAAATCACTAAAAATGTTAACAGAATTATACTCCCAAAAGGAAATCATTTCATAAACCAAATGGAATTAAGTATTTATCAAGTTTCCATTAATAAAATAGCATAACAGTGAGACTAAAAAAGAAATGCAAAGTTTTGCTAGACCCTCCACATGGCCCATTTGGTGTTCTCATCCATCAACTATGGTCAGTCAGTCATCATGCCCTTAAAACTGAAGACTTCCTCCCAGGGCAACGTGCTCATAAGGAGAGCCTGAGGACTAGTATTACATAAAACTTATTTTTACAAAAACATCACTTTTTCTGGGACTATTCAATTTTCATGTGTTTTCTACAAATGATCCATCTGTAATCTCACGCTAAAACCTGACCTTCAGCTTGCACTAGGGAAACAAATTACATGCTTGGAAGGACAGAAGGGCAGGTGCTTCTTCATCCTACAAACAGCACCCAAACCTGAAACCCTCTTCTCCCAGAGTCAAGTTCCCAAGAGGTAAGGAGAGTATATGCTTCTGTATAACCATCTTAAAGTGAAGACAGCCAACATTTCAGAATTAATTCTAAAGTATTATTGTGGCAACAGTTTAACATTAATTTCTAAAAAGGAACTTTGCCAAACTCTACGTATCACTCAGTGTCCTCTTCCCAGGCTTTAAGACGCTTTCAGCATAAAGGAGTCACCAGCACAAACACCAAACATTAACTTTTTTTTTCCTATAATTATCTTACACAGGAGATATCATGGCCTGAGGGCATGGTCCCGGGGCTCACGTTTCCAACTTCCCAGGACAATCCTGATGATTGTCTTGATCTTTGGCCTATAAAACTGAATAAAGAAATGTAGCAGAAGATCCAAACGAGAGTAGCCTCACACAAACATTTCTATTAGTGTTGCCTGAGGCACTAAATATTGCACACATCTTGGTTTAAAGAGAAAAACCATCACTGTCTCTAAGCTGGGGGGGCAGAATGCTCAGAAATCTGTGGTAAATCTTAAGCAAGGTCTTTTCAGGCAGAGAAAGTAACACTCAACGTCGGTGAACAAACAAATGTGCTATTTCAAAAGATATAAAACAAGAAATCTAGAAATGGACAGAGCCCAGGAAATGGACTCAGATCCTTTTTGTAAGGCCCTTCCAAGTGGTGTTGATTTATTTCAGCTTGACTAGAAACCAAACAAATTAGCAACAGCTTGTGTTTTATAATGCTACAGAGACAACGCTATCATTTCAAGTGTTACTCTGAAGATTTGGAACCAGAAAAATGACTGCCACAGATCTTGATGCAGTAATTTAGTTCCAAAACCACAAACGCCCTCACTGAATTTATGAAAGGCTAATTGAAATTTCACTGCTTTTAAGATCCCTAAAAATATCTAACTGGAGTTATGCAAATTTCAAAGACATTACCATTTTTTAAATTTCAAAAAAAAATTTTAAAGTTTAAAAATACAAAGGAAATGCTCCAGTGGACAGACTGAATCGGCCATAAAAGCAGTTTTAAAATAACTGTTAAGAGTGAAAATATATTAAACAAAAAAAAAAAACTGCTGTCTACTAACAAATCTGGTTTTTTGTTGTTGTTCTTGTTCTTCTTTGTCCAATAGCAATGAAAGAACCAAAACACACACACACACACACACACATTTTCAAAATGAGTTATCAAGAATGAGGATAATTCAAAATGACCACAGAGCAGAATCATCCAGGAAAAATATTACAGCAATGTTAATACTTACCAGTTTTCCCGTAAATTCTAACTGCTCCGTCTGTTAAGCTTAAAATGTAAAGTCAGAACTTTCCACAGATTTACGATCCCAGGAAATTGGTCACCCCTTAGGTACTAAAGAAGTCAGCAGTGATCACCTTCTTAGCACTCAAAGGACAATGGAGTTCCCTGGGCTCTTAGGCCCAGAATCTGGCCCCAGAAAAGTAGCCACCTGCCTTTTTACAAGGTACCGTGAAATTTGCATGCAAAAGGAAAGGATGTATTCTTTTGGGTCTCAAAAAGAATGGGACAATAGTTTCCTTCAAGCAACCCAATTTTGTCCATCCATAAAGGCTTTCCATGACAAAGCCCCATAAGGAGTCTTGGCCCCCTACTATCTGATGATTGAAAGAGCACTAATTTGCCAGTTTCTAAAACCAGGAACCATAAGAGTAAAAAAAAAAAAAAAAAAGAGTAGGGGGTTGATAAATGTCTGCTCAACGAGTAAGCTAATCAGAGCATGGAAGACTAAATTAAATCCTAAATAAAATGCTACTCTGAAGTGTGAGTGCAATGCTGGGATTTAGAAAGAAGGGACTAAACTTGAAAGTTATTTTTAAATGGGATCCACCTGATCCTAACTTGGTAAATGAAATAAGGTTAAATTAATACTATAGAAAGAGCTACACAAGAAACAAAAAGAGCCCCGGTGGCACAAACAGGTAAGTGCTGGCTGCTAACCAAGATTTAACCAAAAGGTTAAAATCAACTCAACGGCACCTAACAACAACAAGAAACAAGAGAGAAAATTGCAAAGATTGAAAACCTTTTTTTAAAAGGAGTTGATTTGACTATTTTTCCAAGCAGATTAATTCTTAAGTACTGTTTATATTTACAGATATGAGTGCCTATAGACACATCACACCTACACAATATACTTCTGAACTATTACTATATTAAAATACACGCCTTTGAAGAGCACAAATAGAATTAATGACTGTTACTCAGGAGGCTGTTGTTACTTGCCGTTGAGTCTGCCCTCAACTCATGGTGACCTCATGCACAAGGGAACAAAACTCTGCCCAATGCTGGGCTACCCACTGGATCGGTTGCAGATCAGACCATTGTGATCCATAGGGTTTTCACTGGATTTCTTCCTGGTCTGCTGAAACCTGTTCAGCACCATAGCAACATGCAAGCTGCGCTGGGGTGGTGGCTGCACTTGAGGTGCACTGGCTAGGAATGGAGCCCAGGTCTCACGCACGGAAGGGGAGAATTCCACCACTGCCCACCCCTTTTACAGGATCACAATCCCTTATTGTCTTGTACTTGGAAGATGTTAATGAAAGACAAGATTGTGAGTATCCCAACCTTCCTGAATGCAAATTCCCTATATCTAGTTTTCTACAAAAGACAAATGAGGAACATTACAAAAAAGGATTCACAATGGATTTCTCTGGACTGTCAGCCTTCCTAGAAAATTTGAAGTATCGTTAAAATGACACAAAATAATTTAAAATATACACCTGTTAAGGAAAACAAACTGCAAAAACCTACATGTGTATATTTAACATCTGTCCAGCCACGAGAGTTCTTGACATATGTCAAATATATACTCCCTCTCCTCAAAGTCATTCTTATTTTAACCAGTTGAAATTAAATCCAGTTCTCCATCGTAAACTCCGAAAGCAACTTGGTTGTTTTGCTAGATAAAGCAGTAACATTTTCCACTTCTGAGATGTATGTTTAATACTCTAAACTGGTTTAGGTGCCTTATAGACATCAATAGTGTATTATGCTCCCCCTATTGGCTAATGTTCAAAATAACAATGAATTCCCCAGGGGTTGCTTTTGAAGTAATGGTGTTCAAAAGCAGGTTGGTGATATTTTAAAACATGAGCTGAATCAACAGTTGTTAAGCAAAGCTGCCATATAACAGTCAGATTCCACCAAAATGGGAAAAATTAAAGTTGACAAAGACAAACCGAAGGGCAAAAATATGCTGAATCCTTGAACCACTAAACAATGCAGAACTAAAGCCAAAAGCAGAAAACACCGAGAAACAGAACAACATCCTTTAACTGACACAATGGCATGAAATTAATTTAATTTTAATAGCCCTTTAGGGGCTAAGAATTATTTCCCAGCCTCCTATGCCAAACTCAAGCTGTTTCCTATGGAAGCCAAATAATGCTGGTCAGCAATGTCTAGAGAATTCATAAAACGAATTAAGAATAAAGATCTAAATTAATTAAGTCAGTTCAACTTATAATTATCTTGAGCCAGTTTCAGAAAACCTATAATTTGATACCCCCATACGTATATCACATAAATTAATCACATATACCCCATTAGTGTTTCAAATGGGAAGCTGAGACAGGGAAGATACATGGGCTCACTGCACACAAATCTAACCACACTCGTTGCTCTCCACTGAGCAACTAAGCTTACTCTCCGACAGAGCTAATAGAAAGTGGTGTATGACCCTGAGCAAGTAATTTAGCCTCTAGTGTCTTATCTGTACAATGGAGCTATGAATAATGTTTTTACCAGAGTTGGTGGGAGAATTAAGTGTGGCTGTATCCATTAGAGCATTTAGCAGAATGTCTGGCACACAGTTTGGATTAAAAAAAAAAAAAGTTAGCTATAATTATTACCAGGAGTCTTGGTGGTGCAGTGGTTAAAGCGCTTGGCTGCTAACCAAAAGGCCGCTGGTTGGAACCCACCAGCCGCTCCGCGGCAGAAAACCCTATGGGGCTGTTCAACTCTGTCTTATAGGGTCACTTTGAGTCAGAATCGACTGGACGGCAACGGGTTTGTTGTTGTTGTTTTTTCTGGGTTTATTATTATTACCCAAAAGAAACAGCTAATTTCACACTAAAGTAGGTGTCTGCAGCCTGAAATATTATTTCAGGAAAATTAAGAGGTCTAGGTAAGTGTTTCTGCTACTTGTATAGACTTTTCCTTCTTTCCTCTCAAACAGTTCACTTGCTTTTCTTGGGAGGGAGATGGAGCTGAGAAAATGCCTGGTTCCCCACCTGAGACTGGCACTCCTACCACCCGCTATTCTCGCTCTTCTCCCGCCAGCGCAGGGCTAGGGGCAAGCAGCGCTAACTCTGGAGCACCGCTTACTCGATGCCAAGCACTGTCCTACCACTCAACACATATTAAATCCTCACACCAACCTGAGAGGCTGGTACTATTACTCCCATTTCACAGCTAAGGAAGTGGAGCGATTATCCTCTCGCAGCTTTTTTGTGGACACCAAATCTATTTAGTTCCACTCTGCCAAGATCATTCAAACCTGACACGCCGGCTCCCCGTACACTAAACGACTTTGGAAAGTGGGGCAAATACCCTAAAAAGAACAAGTCTGCAAGCAGGTTTCCGAGTTTGTTCTAATCAAGTAAACATACTAAGAACACTTCAAAATAAACGAGAAGATGTGGTTAATAAATAAACGGGGGGCGCGTTCTCCGCGGGGACTCCAGGGTGCAGCGCTTAGCGCCGCCTGTGGAGCACCCCGAGGGTGCGGCCGGCTGGGAGCGCAGCTCGCGTCCCTGCGCGAGTCCTGGAGCTGCAGCCTCTCCAAAGGCAATTGAATGCAAACCCACAACAAACCTCACCCACCGACGCTGTCACGCGCCGGGAGGGAAGTGGCCGGCGCGCCCCGCCAGGGTCACAAGAAACCGCAGAGAGGAAGAGTGAGCGCGGGCGAGGAAAGGAAGGGAATTCCTCCCCAGCCCAGCGCATCGCCCGAGCGCTGCCCACCTCAGGCCGCTGCTCTCCACGCACCGCCGGCCCAGAGTCCCGGCTCCTCCGAGCGTAAACACCGCCCTCCCAAGCCCGGGAGTCCCGGCACCCGGAGCAACCCCGACCGTGAAACAGGCACGGAAACTCCGCGCAGCACCAGTGGGCACCGTGTAGCCTGCAGAGTCCTCGGCCCGGGCGGGTGCTGGGCAAGCGGCGCGGGAAGGGGCGTCCGGGCGTGAGGTTGCAGCGCCGCCGGGCCAGGCCGGCACGTACCTCGGGGGTGGTGTGTCAAACCGAGATCCACCCGCGGCAAGTTGAAGAAAAGCCGAGGAAAGTTTCCCCGCCCAGCGCTCGGCGGCGGCAAGCTCCGGCAGCTGCTGCGCCGCGGCGCAACTACGCCATCCGGACCCGCCACGGGACTTTCACCTCCTGCAGGGAGCTCCGGGGATCGCGCAGGGAAAGTGGCCGGGCACGAGCGCCTCTGACTTCCCTCCCTCACTCACTGGGAGGAGGAAAGCGCCGCTCCGCGTCCCCGAAAGCCTCGATTACCCCCATCGGGCCGCCCAACGCACTCTCTCTCTCTCTCTCTCTCTCTCACACACACACACACGCGGGCGGGGACAGGCAGGACGCCACAGCAATCAGCGCGTGGGGGGGGAAGGCGCTCCTCCTCCGCCGTCCCCACCGGGGGCTCCGGGCGGCGCAGAAACTCCTCCCCTGGCCTCGTTTCTCCTCCCCCTTTTCCTACCCGGCTGATGGATGAACCCCGAGCGCTGCGCAAGCCTGAGTTTCCCTTCGGGCGGTGGCGGGAGCGCGAGGAGGAACGGCGGGCGCAGCCGGGCTGCAGCGCGCCCAGGTTGGGGCGGCGAATGGAGGTCCCAGTTCTCGGGAAAATGCGGGAGGACGCGGGCGCGGTAGTGACTTGCTCCCTCAAACTAGTTCCTGGAAACTTCCCAGGGCTCTCCCGAGGTGTTGGGTTTTTATTTAATTCTTCGGTCTTAGATATAAAAATTCTAAACCTCAATCTGATCACACCCTCTTGTCAGTCTCCAGCACAGCCCCCCTCGAACACAATCTGTCCTTGTTTGTTTTATCCCAACCTCCAATCCCGCTTGTTATCTCAAGATATGCTCTGACGGTGGGGTCAGCCGGTCTTGCCTCATCCTCGGAAAGAGCGGAGAGACCAGCTGTTTCCCCCTGCTCACTAAATAAATTAATACCCGTAAAGGGCTAGATCAGCATGACTTGGTTTTACGCCGAGTTTGCTCCGGTGTATAACGCTGTCTGCTGTGCGCCCCGTGTACCTGTGCATGTGAACTGTACGCTGCAAGAGTTTACAAAATCAGTAATCAGAACATCGTTTTGATATTCCTTTTTACACCCTATTTTTTCTCTTAAGAGCTATAGTAAGTCACAGGCAAGTGAAATGACCGAAGACTGGGTCATTTCAGGAAGACCAGACTTCCATTCCTGACTGTGCCTTTAGACTAGCCTGTGACCTTGGACAAGTGGCTTAAACTCTCAAAGTCCGGATTTTTTCCTCTGTAAAATAAGGGGTTCAGCCTAGGAGAATTCTAAGATCTCCTCAAGCTCTGAAGCGGGATGTGGTGAATTCTTATATTATTGTTAACATTATTATTTGAAAGTTACTAGATTTTTCTTGCTTTGAAAGGACAGAAAGTATTTCTTAGAGTCTTTCTCTTGTCCCCTGGACATAAAGAATCTACACAATTAGAAATCCATTCACAAAGGTTAAAATGTCATTGATCACCTGGATTCCTTCAAAAACTTCCTCAAGGGACCATTGATTCCTTACTAATATTTGTTGAGCACCTACCAAGTGAGAGGTGTGAGCCAGGCATTGGAGATACAAAAAAGCATAATACCCTAAAGGAGCGAACAAGCTAGGTGGAGTTAACCTCAGCTTTTATATGGTCTGTCTACATTTAAGGCTTTTAGATTTCTCCTAGGCTCAAATTACATAGTCTTCACGCCTCAAGTTGTCAAGTTTTAGTTTCAAGTGCAGACATGAACACTTAAACTGAGTGTGAATATTTAATCCACATTTAAATGTATCAATCATGCTGAGACTTTCAAAATGAAATGCCATGGTAGAAGAAGGAGAAGAAAACAAGTTCTGAATACCTTAATTTAGGAGTGTCTTTAACGACTGAAGTGACTGTTCTCCGTAGAGCCAGATTCACAATAGTAATCACCAACATCTATTGAGCAATTGCCAGGAATGGTACTAAACATTCCATACATATTAATACATTTACTTCTCACAGCCCTATCGGGAATAGGATAGTATGTACAAACTGAGACTTTATAATGTGCCAGGACAGTATATCTCATAAGCGGAAGAGCCATGATTCAGACACATCCACCTGGCTCAGAGTTCAAGCTTTCAACCTCTAGGCTATACCACCTGTTACCAAAAGCTTTACATGCCAGCAAAATTAACGGTATTTTTTTAAAAAAACGTCTTAAAATTCAGGACTGTCCAATGAATTTCAGTAGATGGTATGGGGGAAAGACCACAAATTACATCAGTATTCATGAAACTCATAATGTCTATAGAAGTGTTTTCTCTTTAGATCTTTACACTATGATTTGATATCAGCAGAAGTCCAGATATCTGAAGCATAGAGCAAGAGTTTAAAAAAAAAAAAAAACTGAAATTCTTAGTTTCTAAGCAAAGCTTTAAAAAGAAGGGTTCCCCTATCTTCTATTAATGGCAATATCACTGATTTCTAGGGGAATGGATCCTCTCCTTTCATTGGTTTCTTACAATGTAAGGCTGCTTTTAAGTTACAGTATTTGATACCATGGGGTACAAGCTTTTTTTTTTTTTTTTTGGCCCAAGATGGTGTCTGGGTCATTTGTTCCAAAGGTTTTCAAAATAATTGGAGGCAGGGTGGTGATATAAAGAGGTGCACTTTATCGCACTTGATAAAACTTTTTGACAGCAGAGTCTCAGTGATTTACTGGGGACTTTTTTATTATTATTATTATTATTTCTTACAAGGAACCACCTGGTCTATAGGTGTGGGCCCACACAAACGTGATGACTCATGGTTGGTGGCATCTCTCTCCAGATTCTGTTGATAAGCAGTCAACTGAACAAATTCACAAAAAACTCATTTATGGTCCTAAAACAGTACACTAGATTTATCCTAGGTTCTTAAAAAAGCAAACAGTTCAAATTTCTGTTAAAATCACATCATTAGAAAAATCATTTGGTTGTTTTGTTTTTCAACAAGTACTTGGCACATGCTTCACGCTGCACAGATTCTAACTCATTTAATCCACACTTTAAAAGAAAAAAAAAAACAGTTGCTGTGGAGTTGATTCCAACTCACAGTGACCTTGTGTGTTTCAGAGTGGAACTGCTCCATAGGGTTTTCAAGTCTGTGCCCTTTCAGAAGCAGATTGCCAGGCCTTTCTCCCAAGGCGCTGCTAGGTGGGTTTGAACCATCAAACTTTTGGTTAGTAGTCTAGCGCTTCACTGTTTGCACCACCTGGAGACTCCTTTAATCCTCATAACAGATCTATTATCCTCATTTTTTAAAATGATTTACAGAGATGTTAGCTAATTTGCCCACAGTCATGCAACCAGCAAACAGCACTGCCAGGTATCAGATCCGGAGTCTAGTTCCAGAGTCTGTTCTCTGAATCTCCATTTCGTGCCGGATGTGAAAAAGCACCCTTCTACCCATAAAGACTGAGTCGGAATCGACTCAACTGCACTGGGTTTTGTACCCATAAAAAGTCTTCTATTTTTTTAAAAGATCGATTCTTTTTTGTGTGTACCACATGTTATTTATTGTGCACACAGGTACATACACACGTCTTAGTTATCTAGTGCTGCTTTATCGAACAGAAATTTTCTCACAGTTTAGGTGGCTAGAAGTCCGAATTCAGAGTGCTCACTCTGCAGAAGTCTTTCTCTCTCTGTGGGCTGTGGAGGAAGGTCCTTGTCTCTTCAGCTTCTGCTTCCTGGTTCACTGGAGATCTCCCTGTGTCTTGGTGTCTGTTTTATCCCATCTTTCCTCTGCTTGGCTGTTTAACCTCTCTCTCTTTTTATTTATTGCGCTTTAGGTGTAAGTTTACAGAGCAAATTAGTTCCTCATTCAATATTTAATACACAAATTGTTTTGTGACATTGGTTGCAAACCCCGCGCTGCGTCAACACTCTCCCCTTCTCAACTCCAGATTCCCTGTTTCCATTTGGTCAGTTTTCCTATCCCTTTCTGCCATTTCATCTTTGCTTTTGGACAGGTGTGCCCATTTAGTCTGATATGCATGGTTGAACTACAAAGCATCTTCCTCACATGTGTTGTTTGTTTTCTAGGCCTGCTAATCTTTGGCTGAAGGGTGAATTTGTGGAGTGACTTCAGTTCTGAATTAAGAGGGTTTCCAGGGGCCATGTTCTCAGGGTTCCTCCAGTCTCTCTCAGATCAGTAAGTCTGGTCTTTTTTTGTGAATTTGAGTTTTGTTCTACATTTTTCTCCTGCTCTATTGTGATCCCTGTCAGAGCAGTCAGTGGTGGTAGCTGGGCACCACCTAGTTGTTCTGGGCTCAGGCTGGTGGAGGCTGTGGTACTTGTGGTCCATTGGTCCTTTGGGATAATATTTCACTTATGTCTTTGGTTTTCTTCATTCTTAAAAGCTCAATTCTTTAAAAGTTTTAAGGGATTAAAAAAAGTTCATTAAGAGAAATAATACCCCACCACCACATAAAAATAGATTCTTTTCAGCCAATAAGGGGTGGGGGAGGAAATACTAGCTTTAAAGTTTGTCTAGTAAGCCAACTTCTTGGAGGCAATTGCAAAACTACCTTTAAGAATGGGTGACAGAACATGAACCAAATGTTGCCCCAATATTGTTGTGACAGGATGCTGGTCTACGAACCACACACTATGTGTTCCTATTTTCTGCTGGGTTGACCTGTTACAAACAGATTTACTACTTTATTTCTAAAATTCACTCATAAAGATTCCAATTCATACCTGAAGGTGTTTTTATATATCACCGAAAGCAAAGGTCGTCCTCTAAAGAGGCCACATTCTCTGTATCTATATACAAGATTAGAATTTGGTTTTCACTGATAAAATTTGCAGCTGGTAAAGTTCGAATTAACGAGAAAAAAAAAATACTATCAGATGAACCTGTGTGCAGAGCAGAGCCCAAACACCAAACCTCAGATTTAGGCCTGGGAATTTCTTAGAGAATTTGAACATTAAAAACTCAAAGCAAATTCCTTTCCAGAAACTGGGAGTTCCTGCAAACTTGCCATTTCCTGTGCCCAAGCAAGTGCCTCCAAGGAAGGTTTCCACAATACACCTTTAATTTCCCCCTCAGTGAGCAGGAAACCTCACACCATTTCAAAGTGATAGCAAAACTCCCTGAGACCCCTGTGGTGTTAGCTCTGTAGTGGATGCGGCTGTCCTAGGGATGGGAGCTGGGATTCCAGAGGGAGGACTCCATACCCACCCCCAACTCCAGAGGTGCTGTGCAGGGAACTAGCCCTTGTCTTCTGTTTTTCTGGATTTTATTTGTTCAGAGCCTGGAAAAAAAAATAATCACAAAAAAAAAAAAAAATTTTTTTTTTATGACATATTATTCTATGTTCAGGGGGACCAACAAAAGAAGAGGGACACCCAGGACATATGCGATTATCTGTGAATGTTATCCATCTCAGCCCACAACCAAGCATACCAGACGCAGGACTTTTTTACTTTTCTAAAAACGACCTAATTTCCATTGTGAGCTCCTTAGTCAATTGAGGGTCTTCCCCACACCCTCTCTGTCCAGGGGCTGTGTCTATATTCTGAGAGGCTTGCACAGAGCAGAGATGGATGAGAGGGACCATCTCATCCTCACAGTTATCATCTTATCCATGCTTGATTGCTTCATAATCAGCATGTGTCATTTTTACCCAAGTAATAGCATAGTTTTTTTTTCCTTTTATAAAAGTACAATTAAAGCAACCAAAGATTTTACATCACTAGATCTTTAATGTGGGAGAAAGATGTGACAGTCTGCTTTCATAAAGATTACAGCCTTGGAAACCCTATGGGCAGTTCTACCCTGTCCTATACAGGTTCTCTATGAGTTGGAATCAACTCAACGGCAGTGGGTTTGGATCTTTAATAGCAGATCCAAGTACCAATCATTTAATTACCAGCTGAGGCATTGGTGTCAGTAAGAACTCAAAAGTAATATCAGTACATAACAAAAAGAATTATATATGTACATTACTATTAATTTTGAGTTGCATCTGTGGGATTTCATCCAAATAGTTTACAATGCGTGTAAATATTAACCAAGGTAGTTTCAGAGAAAGGCTTTATTCCAAATCCAATTAATTAATCCTTTCCTTCCTAGTGCCTTTGACACTCTAAAAAATAAAAGCCAACTACCTTCATTTTAACAAGTATGAGAAACAGGGACACTGCTTCTAAAAACACCCAAGTTATTTCATTATTACTGCTAATATTATTGACCCTCAGTAAAGGATGGTGGTAGTTGTTACCTTTTATTAAGCTCTTACTCCATGTTAGGTCCTGCTGTAGGTTTAGCTTTATAAAATTCATTTCCTAATATATTTTAGAAATGGGTATTTCTATGTATAGGTTTTAAAATTACCTGCTGACATTTCTTTAGGTGACCCACTGTGCTTTCAACACGTAACCTAAGAAGGAAAGTTTCTCAACTATGTCCTGCAGACATATTCTTCAAAGTCCAAGAATGAGTTAAAAAAAAAACAAATTCATATACTGTCTTCATTTCAATGATAATCTTAAAAAGCAATCTTTTACTCTCTCTCTCTGTTTTTATTTATTTTTTTTTTTGTCAGTGATAATTAAAAACCAATAGATTTTTCTATAATTAAAAACTTCACCCTATGGGACAGTTATACTCCATCCTATAGGGTCACTATGAGCCGGAATCAACTCAATGGCAACAGGTTTGGTTTTTTCAGTTGTATACACGGTTAACATTTGAGAAAAACGTTTTAACTAAAATCCCTTTAAAATTTCCCTTTTACTCATACAATTAATGCTGCTTTCTGAAGGATGTTAGCTTCTTCCAGGAAACAAAAACCAACCTATATTCACTGAAATTTGCTAAACCATGTTAAGAGATGAAAGATACATATGGTGGTGCAAAATATAATAAAAAGATAACTAAGCAACAGTAGAAGTATTATGAGTTAACTATCGAATGAGACTATAAGTGCTAGATGAGGGACCTAGCTCCTTGGTCTGGGTAAGTACTAAGCTGAGGGTTCAGTGGATACAGAGAAAGAACATTCTAAGCAATGGCAAAAGAGGTGTTAAGTCTCTAAGGCAGGAGTGTCTAAAAGACTCACCACATAGTCCCAAGAAGGAGGCTAGAATTAGGCCAGGATCATTCACCTCCGCCTAAGAGACCATGAGGACCTCACATTCCTGTTTACATCAATCTCTGCAAGAAATCCAAGTCTCCCGCATCATCCCTCATCACCTGGACTCCTACCACCAAATGGTTCTGTACCTCCCCTAACTTGACTCCACACACACAACCTTCCAAACCTTTCCAATTTGCCCTCTGGAATTTATTGTAAACCACCAGTAAAACCCTTTGTATATTCTGTCTCTGGAAAACCCTGGCCTCTCAATTCCTTGACCTCCAATGACCTGTTCTTCCATCCTACTTCAGCCACCTGGTACTGTGTTCAAGCGCAAGTCATTTTCAGTAGCAATAACTGTTTCACCTGCCAAATCTCAATTTCAAGCATTCTTCTCTGACCACCCATCTCTACCTTTCCAACTCATTGTCTCTGGTATCATGATTCAAACAATTTTTTTTTTTTTTTTTTTTTACCACACTAGGATCTCTAATTTATTGACCTTATCACTTTCTCACCATCCACAACCATAACTAGTTTCACTTTAAATTTGTTACCATAATCCTCATTAGGCCCTTAGCACTGCTCAGAAATCCTGCTATATTTTCCTCATCAGCTCCTACTCTCCAAGATATTTATTTTACTTCTTCTCGCTCCTCAAATTTTCAATGTTTTCTCTGTCTCCTAAAATTCAGCTAATGGCCTTGCTTTTATTTTACTGAGAATATTGAAGCCCTCAGGAGAATATATCCTCATTTTACCACCACCACATCTACCAATTTATCTGTGTTTATTCTTCTCTGCTCTGCTTTCTCTCCATCGCCTTGGATGAGTTGGTGCTGTCCCCGGCATCTGTGCTCTGGGTTCCATTCCTTCAACTATTCAAGACCTTTCATTCTGTAGCAATTCCATCTCTCAACTACATCCTCAGATGTTCCCCTCTCCTGGATCATTTCCATCAACTTACAAGTATAATGTTTCTCCTTAAAAAGGAAAATCTTACTTGACCCTACATGCCAAATATCCTCCCATATCTACTTTCTTGTTGCAAAATTCTTCAAAAGAGATGTCTATATTTGTTGTCTGTGCTTCTTCTACCATTTCCTCCTCAGCCAGATCCAATCAGACCATACTAGTTAAGGTCACCTGTGGTGACCCAATGGCAACTGTCAGTTTTCATCTTACTTATCCGTTCAATGGCTTATGACTTAGGAGATCACTCTTTTCTCCTTGAGATATTTTATTTGGCTGCAGGGATAACGTGCACTACTAGTGGTTTCCTTCCTAACTCACTGACTGTTCCTTCCAAAGCACCTTCCTAGGCTGGCTCTTCTTCCTGTTCCCAGGTTCTAAATGTTACCTTATCCCAGAGCATGGTTCCTGGTCCTCTTCTCTTCTCTATTGATACTTTCTTTCCGGGTGCTATCATGTAGAACAATCTCTTTCAAGTATTTAATTCATGATTGTCAAATTTTTATCTCCATCCTGGATATCTCTCCTGAACTCCAAACTCATATATTCAATTGTTTTCTCAGCATCTCCACTTGATTTTTCAATAGCAAAATCAAATGAAACATGTCAAAAACCAAACTTCTTTTTTTTCCCTTAAAAAAAAAAATACGGTAAAAATATATGTGACAAAACATTCACCAATTCAATAATTTTTACATGTACAACTCAGCAGTATTGTGTTCATCATGTTGTGCCACCATCACCACTGCTTCCAAATTATTCCTCCGTCATCAACAGAAATCCAGTGGCCCCTAAGTGTTGACCCTCCCTTTCCCCTCCCCCCCACTCCTGACAACCACTAATAAGCTTTTGTTACCATGAATTGTGGATTTGAGCCACCTGCCACGGGCCAATAGTGAGACAGGAGGAGGTAAGCAGCAAGAGGGCTTTATTGAACACAGAGTTGAAGAGACAGAGGGGGCAAAGTTTCCCCCAGATTCTGTCTGCCCCAAGAGGGCTACAGAAGGGTTTTATAGAGAGAGGGTCAGGGTTTAGAAACTCCCAGGAATGTTGATTCTTCTTTGAGGGGGACGTAATGACAAAGTGACTTATTGTTGACATCTCGCAGGCCTCTTTACGCCATCCTGGTTTCGGTCACAAGATGGGTCCGGGTTTTGCTCAATTATCTCGGGTCCTGATGGTATCGCCCATTGTTTTTGTCACCTCAGAGAGAAACGTGGTTTAATCAACAACAAAAATCTTGATTACCTTGTTTTTCTACAATGGAATTTGTTTTTCTACAATGGAACAGCCGTGAGACAGATTCCAGCGCAAATAATAGATGTTTTCAAAGACTAAAGATTTTAATCACAGCTTATACAGCTAAACTAGAAAATATATTCTCTCTTATTTTAATACTAAAACACTGCAGAAAAGTATTTTCTCTACTTCACTTTGGTCTATATATACTTGCCTGTTTCACATAAGTGGGATCATACACTATTTGTCATTTTGTGGAGACTAAACTCTTGATTCCCATATCTCAGTAAATAGCCTCACCATTCACCCAGTGGCTCAGCCCAGAAACATGGATCATCATTGACTCCTCTCTCTCATGCCCAATAACCAGTTCATCAGCCAGTCCTGTTTGCTCTACCTTCAAATTGCCACTACTCACTATTTCCATTGCTGCTACTATCTCAGTCCAAAATACCATCACCTCTAACCTATACAATTTTTCTGTAGACTGCCAGAAGAATGAACAAATCAGTCTTAGAAGAAATAAAACTGGAATGCTCCTTAGAAGCAAGGATGATGAAACTTCATCTTGCCTATTTTGGACACATTGTCAGGAAAAACCAGTCCCCAGAAAGGGATATGATGTTTGGTAAAGTAGAGGACCAGCAATAATGAGGGAAACCACAACAATGGGTTCAAACATTTCAAAGATCATGAAGATGGTACAGAACTTGGCACCGTTTCATTCTGTTATACATAAGCTCACCATGAGTCAGAGCTAACAAGTCTCCCTGCTTTCAGTTTTCCTCCTCCCCCGCCCCCCCCCACCACCACTCCACACACACGGAGACAGGTTCTTATTCAGTCACATTGATGAATAAAGCCTGGCCCTTCCTTAGAGGCTTCCTGCATAAATTCCATATTATGCTATAAGCTTCGCAAGGGTGGAGACCATGACTATCTTGACCAGCACTCTATTCCTAGCTCCTAGCAGACTGTCTGCATCTAGCAGGTATCCAATAAACATCAAATTAATGAATGGCTGCATTCCAGAAATAGTTACCCAGAGATGAGAGATTGAGGAACATAATGAAATTTTACAAAAACTATTGAGAGAGATGCATCTCTAGGGGCTCAAGAAGAGACTGAGGTGTTAAAGACTTTAGGTATTAAGCAAAGCAGGACTTGGGAGGCAGCCGGATACATTTGATCTGGAGGAATTAGGACCAGTTTGTCCAGGCAGAAAGCAAGTGGGTGGAACAAACAGCATGAGTGAAGCTTGACCTGCAAGCCAGAGGTTCTAGCACAAGGAAGGGACTCCCTGCCCATGGCCGGAACTTGTCTCACAGAGTAGATAGACCAAGCCCATAGCAGAAGCAGACAATCCTGCTAGTTAAAGTTAGGTGAAGGGAGAGAAAGGGTCAGGTACCACTTTCCCATTGCCATCGGGTCAATTCCGACTCATAGCGACCCTATAGGCCAGAGCAGAACTGCACCATAGGGTTTCCAAGGAGCACCTGGTGGGTTCTAACTGCTGACCTTTTGGTTAGCAGCCATAACTCCTAGCCATTATGCCACCAGGGGTTCTTCCAGGTAGGAGTGAAAATAATGTGTAATGCCTTAGCACATTGCTCTTTTTTTTTTTTTTAAGTGTTGTACAAAGCACATAGCTTTTAGTTTGTTCTTATAATACTATGCTGATAGAGGTTTGTTTTTTTTTTTTTTTAATTAGGTCCCATATTGTACTGCTATTATCATTGCTGTAATACACTTACCAAACCCCTTGCCACTGAGTTGATTCTGACTCATAGCGACCCTGTAGGACAGAGTAGAACTGCCCCATAGGGCCTCCAACCTGTAATCTTTATGAAAGCAGACTGCCACATCTTTCTCCCGTGGAACTGGATTCAAACCACCAACCTTTCATTTAGCAGCCAAGGGCTTAACCACTTCCATCGCCAAGGTTCCTTGGAACACACTTAGCTATCTTGAAATAGTAAAGGCCCTGATGCTACAGAAGGAGACAGAAATGGGTGTTAAGGGTGAGAGAGAGGAAGAAAATATTCGTTGACTTAGATAGCCCCTTCCTTTCCATTTGACTTTTTCCTTTGAGAAAGAATAACATACCTCCTGCCCTAATGATCCTGCTAACACTCCCTAAGCTTTCTCTATAAGAATGTTAAAATACCCTCCACTTTGTTTTAAAAATCAAGCAAATCAATTGTTCAGGGCCTATAAAAAATAAAATAAATAAAAAGTTTCAAAGGGTTTTATGCATTCTGTATGACTTTGGTGCCTTCTTTTTTCTCTCTCTCTCCTCTTCAAATTTTCTCCTATTTTTCCTTAAATGTGATTTTATGACATTTAAATGCATAAGCATAATATGTACATATGTGGAGTTTGTACACATTTGTAAAAACAAGCATATAAATTAGGAATTTTATACTTTTTTTTCATAGATGAATTATTTTCCAGTTTTTCATTGTATCACATAACTTCACAATTTCATTAGGTATTCTTTAAACTTCCCTGGGCCTGATACAGTTTAAAATACAGAGTTTGGGGGAAGAAACTTCACTGGGAATGCTGAACTATAACTTTGCATTTGACTGGAGATCGATCGTCTCAGGTTTCATTCCATTGGGTATAAATCCCTTTCAACTTTTTTTTTTTTTTCCAGATAGTGAACTGGTATGTATCTTAAAAAAAAAAAAAACAGGCTGAGGCTCCCAAACTGGTTCTTCAGATATTTGACTTTTCTTAAATAACTCCAAGTTCAACTCAGCTGGAATTTTGAGTATTGCTCGAGTGCACTTGTGTACTTGCCTGTTTGTATTTCTCTTTCCCATATTTTTTACTAACTGGTATTTCACCTTCTGAGACTCTTGTTCTGAGGCGGGTATAAACAGTCTTTTCAATAGCCGTCTGAGGTTCTGCTGCTTTGGGAGGTATTATACTATCAAACTGTAGCCTGTTGGGGTATGGTGCAGCATTGGGGATTTATGCGGTAGAGGTACAACACCAGCACAGGTCTGTTTGTGGGAGAGGGTGATAGGTCTGAGGCACATATTTAAAACAGCTTTGCTATCTTTAGGAAAACCTCACACAGAAACACAAGAAAAGGGCTCTGATATGGCACAGTTACGGTACAGCATATTTTCCCTGTATATATCGGTTCATGAAGCTCAAACCAACCTCATAATTATATGATTGTGATGAGATTAACTGAATGGACAGTCCAAGAGTCCCGAAGGTCATCCAAGGAGTCATCTGTCCCATAATACTTTTACTTCTCAGTTATTTTTAGGCTGGCTTGGTGAGAATGTGCCATGCAGCTATGCAGAGGATTACACGTTTTGTTCCAAGACCCATTTATTACTATTGTGCAGGCTGAAACGTGCACAACTGACCAAGCCTAGGCACAAAGCAGAAAACTCGTCTCCTAAAGAAAGAACAGATCTTGTTTATAAGAAATCTTCATTTCTCTGCCTTTTCTTTTATTTTTTTACCAGTCTCATTTTTTAATAAATTCATTGAAAAAAAAAAGAAATCTTCAAAATATAGAAAAATACAAAGAATGTAACACCCATGTGTCAAAACCCAGAATCAATCATTGTTAACATTCTGGCAAATTATCTGTCTTTTTATATAAGAAATAAGACATTACAGGTAAAATTTAAGCCCTCTCGACATTGCCTCCAACCATAGTCAAGACCAGTTCCCCAGCCAGTCTCTTCAGAGGCAACCACTTTCATGAATTTAGTGTGTATCCTTTCAGTGTATGTGTGTGTGTATACATATTTACATATACATAGTTGTTGTTGTTAGTTGCCGTCGAGGTGATTTCAACTCATAGTGACCTTATGTACAACAGAACAAAACGTTGCCCCGTCCTGCACCATCCTCACGTTCAAGTGCGTCATTGCAGCTACTGTGCCAATCCATCTTACCAAGGGTCTCCCTCACACTCACTGGCCTTCTATTTTACCAAACATGATGTCCCCCTCCAGTAATTGGTCTTTCCTGATGGTGTGTTTAAAGCAAGTTGGACAATGTTCTGTTGTGATCCTTAAGGTTTTCATTGGCTAGTTTTTGCAAGTAGATCACCAAGCCTTTCTCCACATCTGTCTTAGTCTGGAAGCTCCACTGAAACCTGTTCACCATGAGTGGCCCTGCTGTTCTGCTGGTATTTGACATACCAGTGGCATAGCCTCCAGCATCACAGCATCATGCAAGCCACGAAAGTACAATAAACTGACAGACATATATATATATATATATATATATAAACCCAGAACCCAGTGCCATCTATGTATGTATATATAAACCCCCAAACCCGTTGCTGTCGAGTCAATTCGACTCATAGCCACCCTATAGAACAGAGTAGAACTGCTCTACAGGGTTTCTAAGGAGAGGCTGGTGGATTCAAACCGCTGACCTTTTGGTTAGCAGCCCAACTCTTAACCACAGCAGCACCAGGACTCCTATATATGTATGTATGTGTGTGTGTATGTGTGTGTGTGTGTGTGTATGTGTATGTGTGTGTGTGTATATATATATATATATATAAACACTGTATAGTGTAGATGGAAACCCTGGTGGCGTAGTGGTTAAGTGCTATAGCTGCTAACCAAAGGGTCAGCAGTTCGAATCCACCAGGTGCTCCTTGGAAACTCTATGGGGCAGTTCTACTCTGTCCTATAGGGTCGCTATGAGTCAGAATCGACTCGACTGCACTGGACTGGGTATAGTATAGATATATGTGTCCATTCAAAAATGTTACATGAGCAGCAAATAATCTGCAACTTGCTTTTTCATTCAACATTATGGTTTCCAAATCCATCTATGTTGTATATGTGGACTTAGTTCCTTTCTCATAACTGCTAGATCACATTCCATAGCATTACTATACCACATTTTATTTATCTGTTGCCTTAAAGACGGCCATTTGAATTGTTTCTAATTTCTACTATTTCATACAATGTTTCAATGAACAAGAGATTTTTGTACCTGTCTCCCAGTTCATGCATGTAACAATTTCTCTAGTCTAAGGTCTGTAACTAGAAATAGAATTATTGGGTTTCAAAGTATAAACAAAATTTTATAGGTTCTTGCTCTCCATGGGAATTGTATTAATGTAGATTCCCTCCGGGATTGCATGAGCCATTCTACTTTTCTTCATCCTCATCAACATTTGATACTGTCAAACTTTCAAATTTTTTTAAATCTGAAGAGTGATTTGCTTTTCCCTGACTCCTAGTAAAGTTGAACATGATTTCATGTGTTTGCTAATCATTTAGTTTTCCTCCTTTGTGATACTTCTTTGTTTCCTAGACAGAGCAAATACCAAAAGAAATTTAAACTTTTTCCCCCCCCTCAAAGAGCGTATTATTTAGAATCCTGATATGTAGGCAGTTAATGCTTAAGCTAGGAAACCCTGATGACATAGTGGTTAGGAGCTACGGCTGCTAACCAAAAGGTTGGCAGTTCGAATCCACCAGCCCCTCCTTGGAAACCCTATGGAGAGGTTCTACTCTGTCCTATAGGGTCACTATGAGTCAGAATCAACTTGACAGCAATGTGTTTGTTTTTTGTTTTTAATGCTTAAGCTGGTATCTTAAAAAAAAAAAAAAAATTTTTTTTTTCATTTTGTGCATCATGGGGAATAGCTGTTTTAATTGCTCTTAATGCAGATGAAAATATGCTTCTTAGATAGGATAGCAAAACAAATACCTTTGGTGCTCAGTCCAATGTTTGGCAAACAGGGGATGCTCAATAAATACTTACTGAATGAATAAATAAAAGGAATATATGGCAAAAGGTAATTTCGGATAAAGCATTTCAGAAATAGTGTTCTGCCAAAGAGGAAACTACATCCTAAAAAGGAGTTTAGAAATACACTGTCAATACTTTTTTTCCTATTAATCGCATTACTTCTGGTAATAGCAGATTAATGATTCTACTTGTCAGGTTCAAAATCAAACACTTCTAACGTTAATGTTTTAGCCCAGATGACTCTTCCTAGGTACTCATATGTCCTTGGCTTACTCTTTTCTGTTAGTGCCAACAGCAGCATTGATACCTTTGCAAAATTCACAAGGTAGTTCAATATTAATGCTGTTTGGAAGATAGCCAGGAGATCAGTAAAGCTGAATCATCACATAGTTAAACAGGTTCTCATAGTGACAAACACTAATAAGGCTTCTCCTCATCTCTTTTGATACTTCCCCAGTGGGATCCCTGGACGCCTTTTTTTTTTCTTTTTCTTTTTCTTCATTTCTCAGACTCTCGCTGTTCTCTATATTCCTTCTCTTACTGTCTCCCAAATACCTGGTGCTGTGGGCCATTTTCATGCCTTCTAGATGGGCTGTAACGTGAAGCTTGGGGGCCACTTCCCCAGTCTGCACAGCCATGCCAGTGGGATCCCTGGGGGCATTTTTTTTTTTCCTTTTTATTTTTCTTCATTACTCAGGTTCTTATCTCTCTCTGCTTTCCTTCTTTTCCTGTCTCCTGAATACCTGGCTGGAAACCCTGGTGGGGTAGTGGTTAAGTGCTACAGCTGCTAACCAAGAGGTCGGCAGTTCAAATCTGCCAGGTGGTCCTTGGAACTCTATGGGGGCAGTTCTACTCTGTTCTATAGGGTCGCTATGAGTCAGAATTGACTCGATGGCAGTGGGCTTTTGGTTGGAATACCTTGCAGACCTTTTGGTCAGCAGACAAACTCTTAACCACTATGCCACCAGGGTTTCTGAATACCTGGCACTGTATGCCATCTGCACACCTTCCAGACAGACTGTGCACTGCCCTGTGGGCTTGGGAGTCATTTCCATGGTCCATGCTGCCAAGCCAGTGGGCTCCCTTGGGGATTTTTTTTTTCCCTTGCCTCCCTCTACCATCCTTCTGTTCTTTCTTCTGAACACCTGGCACCATGTGCCATCTCTGCTCCTTCTAGACAGGCTGTGTGGTGCCACACAGCTAGGGAGCCATATTCCTGGCCCGTGCCACCATATCAGTGAGCTTCTTTGGGGCATCTTTTTTTTTTTTTTTTTTTTGCTTGCTTGCTTGCTTCTTCTCTCGATTTCTTGTCTCCTTCTACCTCCCTTCCTTACCCTTCTCTGAACACCTGTTGCCGTGTGCCATCTCCACTCCTTCTTGACATTATACGGTGCCACTCAGCTGGGGACCCACTTCTGGTGGGCTCCTTTGGGGCATTTTTTTCCTTTACTTTCTTTCTTCCTTTTTTCTTGGTTTCTTGTCTCTCTCTGCCTTCCTTACCCTTCTCCTGAACACTGGTGCCGTATGCCATCTCTGCTCCTTCTTGACAGGCCATGTAGTGCTGCTTGGCTGGGCACAATTCCAGTGGGCTCCCTTAGGCATTTTTTTTTTCTCTCATCCTACTTTTTTTTTTTCTTGGTTTCTTCTCCCTCTATAACTCCCTTGCTTTCTCCCAACCACCTGGCATATTTTTTTTTCTCTCAGTTTCTTGTCTCTCTCTACATTCCTTCCATTGCTTTCTCCCAATTACCTAGTTGCATGTGCCTTTCTCCTTTTTTGTTTAAATCTAGTTTCTTATCTCTCTCTCTCTCTTCATTCCTTTCTTTTCTCCCACCCATCTAGTTGCACGTGTCGTGTCTGTCTGTTCTTGACAGGCTGTACCTCACTGCCTGGCTAGAAATCTACTAGCACACAGCTTCCCCAGGTCTGCACCACAGCAACAACAGCAGGCTCCCTCAGCACTTTTTTTTTTGGGGAGGGGGAGTTCCTGTTTCTCTCTGCTCTTTCTCTTCTTTCCCACACTCATTTAGCTTCACACCTCACAACTTCTCCCATCCTTCCTGCTTATCTGCACAATGCACTGAACATCACACCCCTGAGCAGCACAGGCACAATCTACCAGAACCTGCCCTGCACTGACCCCCAGTCCCACCCTGTCAGCCCCAGTACATGCCACAAACAACCATCCCAGCCCCTACCCTTCAGCTGGACCTGCCCTGTTGCACCATAGCTGAGCGGCTGGCCCTGCCCATTGGTCAAGGTGGTGAGAAGTATCATGCACATGGATGAGGAAACAATGAAGGGCACCCAGCCCACCTGCTCAGACAGAATGAAAAAGAGAAAAACGACAAAACAAACAAATCTACAATCAATAAACAAACAAACTAAACTACTGAATGTCCTGAAGACAGCGGACAATATCAAAATATGGAAAAAACAGGACAGGATGGTTGCAGTAAGTGTCCAAAATGAAACACCAGATGACCTTCCAGTAGAAGAAAAGGCACTGAAACTACCTAACAGGGAATTCAAATCTCTAATATTCAGAGCTGTCTAAGAGTTGAAGGAAAAAGCAGACAAAAATAAGGAAAAAATAGACAAAATTATGGAAAAAACAGACAAAAAATGGCATAATTCAAGAAAATAATAGAGGAGCAAATGTAAAAATAAAGTCACAACTAGAAATCATACAAAAACAGCAATTAGAAATCCAAGAGATAAACAACAAGATTTCAGAAATAGACAGTGTCATAGAAGGGCCGGGGAGCAGGTTTGAAACAATGGACAGGATCAGCGAAATAGAAGATAAATACTTGAATACCCTGTTGTGTGAGGAAAAATCAGAGAAAAGAATGAAGAAAAATGAAGAAACCCTGAGGATGATATGGGATACAATCAAAAGCAAAACTTTGTGAGTGATACGGAGTTCCAGAACAGGGAGAGAAAACAGAAAACACAGAGAAGATCATTGAAGAGTTGCTGACAGAAAACTTCCGTAATGTCATGAAAGATGAAAAGCTGACCACCCAAGAATTTCAACAAACCCCATATAGGATAGACCCCAAAAGAAAATCACCAAGGCATATCATAATCACACTTGCTAAAACCAAAGACAAAGAAAGACTCCTGAGAGCAGCTCAAGGAAAATGAAAAGTCACATACGAAGAGGAAACAATAAGACTAAGCTCTGATTACTTGGCAGAAACCATGCAGGCAAGAAAGCAGTGGGAGGACATACACAAAACCTTGAAAGAAAAAAACTGCCAACCAAAAATCATATATCCTGCAAAACCCTTGCTCAGATATAATGGTGAAATGAGGACATTTCAGATAAATAGAAAGTAAGGGAATATGTAAAAACCAAACCAAATATACAAGAGTTATTAAAGGGAGTCCTTTGGTCTGAGAACAAACATAAGATGACAGCCTGAATCTAGGACACAAGACAGCATCAGCCAGATATCCAGTCTACGTAATGAATTCTCAAGGATTAGTCAAAACTAAAAGATTTACATCAGGGAACCAGAGAGGTTAATCTGTAAATGACAACAACATCAGAACAATAAAAGAGGGAATAAACAGTGTAGGTACAGAACTTTCAAATGGAGAGGCAGGCAAGGCGATACCAAGTAATGAAAGATTGGTTCAAACTTAGGAAGATGAGGGTAAATTTCAAGGTAACCACAATGAAAGTTAATAAGCCTACTCATCAAAATAAAGGAGAAAAACATAAAGTCTTAGTAAATACAAAATATACAGAAACAAAAGAAATAAAAAAAAAACACAATAAAATGAATTCAGCAAGGAGAGTAAGAAGAATAAAGAAAACATCAGCATCACAAAAAAAAAAAGCACTACAAAATGACAGCAATAAACTCATACCTATCAATAATTACACTGAACATAAATGGCCTAAACTCACCCACAAAAAGACACAGAGTGACAGAATGGATAAAAAAGTAGGATCCATCAATATGCTATCTATAAGAGACACACCTTAGAAACAAAGGTGTAAGTTGATTAAAAATCAAAGGATGGAAAAAATATATATCAAGCAAAAACAGCTACCAAAAAAGAGCAGGAGTGGCAATACTAATCTCAAATAAAATAGATTTTAAAACAAAATCTATCATAAAAGACAAAGAAGAGTATTAGATAATGATTAAAGGGATGATCCTTTGCGAAGAGTTAACCATAATAAATATCTATGCGCTCAATGACAGGGCTCCAAAATACATAAAAGAGACTCTAACAGCACTGAGAAGAGAAATTGACAGTTCCACAATAAGAGTAGAAGACTTCAGCACACCACTGTTGATAAAAGACAGAACATTTAGAAAGAAACTCAACAAAGATACAGAAGATCTAAAGGCCACAATCAGCCAGTTTGAACTCATAGACATATATAGAACACTCCACCCAAGAGGTGCAAAATCACATTCTTTTCTAATGCACATGGAACATTCTCCAGAATAGGCCACATCTTAGACCGCAAAGCAACCTTCAACAAAATCCAAAACATTGAGATAACACAAAGTATTTTCTCTGCTCACAATGCCATCAAAGCAGAAATTAACGAGAGGAAGAACAAGGAAAAAAAATCAAAATACATGGAAACTGAATAACATTCTGCTTAAAAACCACTGAGTGACAGACAAAATCAAAGATGGAATCAAAAAATGCCTAGAATCAAAAGAGAATGAAAACACATCATACCAAAACCTTTGGGACACAGCAAAGGCAGTGCTCAGAGGTCAATTTATAGCAATAGATGCACACATCAAAAAAGAAGGAACAAAATTAAAACATTAGCTACATAACTCAAACGAAAAGAGAGAGAACAGCAAAACAAGCCCACAGCCACCAGAAGAAAGGGAATAATAAAGATCAGAGCAGAAATAAATGAAATAGAGAACAGAAAAATAATAGAATCAACAAAGCCAAAAGTTGGTTCTTTGAAAGGATCAGCAAAATCAACCACTAGCCAAAATCACAAAAGAATAACAAGAGAGGACACAAATAACCCAAGTAAGAAATGAAATGGGGGACATTACAACAGACCCAACAGAAATAAAACAGATCATAACAGAGTATTATGAAAAAACTATACTCCAAAAAATTGGAAAACCTAGAGGAAATGGACAAATTCCTAAAAACATACTATCTACCCAAACTAACACAAAATGGTGTTGAAAATCTGAACAGACCCATAGCAAGAGAAGAGATTGAAAAGGTAATAAAAAATAAATTAATTAAATTTAAAAACTCCCAGCAAAAAAAGCCCTGGCGCAGTTGGCTTCACTGGAGAATTCTACCAAACATTCAGAGAAGAGCTTACACTAGTACTACTCAAACTATTTCAGAACACAGAAAATTCATTCTATGAAGCCAGCATAACCCTGATACCAGCTGTAGCACTTAACCATATGCCACCAGGGTTTCCGACACTTCCTTAGAAAGCTAGAAGTAAAAATACCATATGATCTAGCAATCCCACTCCTAGGAATATACCCTAGAGAAGTAAGAGTCGTCACACTAATATACATGTGCACACCCATGTTCATCGCAGCATTGTTCACAATAGCAAAAAGACAAAAACAAACTAGATGCCCACCAACAAATGAGTGGATAAACTATGGCACATACACACAATGGAGTATTAACACAATGATAAAAGAACAATGATGAATCTGTGAAGTATCTCACAACATGGATAAACCTGGAAGGCATCACGCTGAGTGAAATAAGTCAATCACAAAAGGACAAATATTGTATGAGACCACTGCTAGGAAAACTCATGAAAAGGTTTACATACAAAAAGAAGCAATCTTTGATGGTTACAAAGGTATGGGAGGGACGGGGATGGAAAAACACTAAGTAGACAATAGATAAGTGATAACTTTGATGAAGGGTAAGAAAGGGAAGCTGGTGATTGGGAACTAAGGTCAAGAAGGGAGAGCATTAACATGTCGTGGGGTTGGTAAACAATGTCACAAAACAACATGTATACTAATTTTTTAATGAGAAGATAATTCTGTAAACCT
Source organism: Loxodonta africana (assembly GCF_030014295.1). Classification (NCBI taxonomy): domain Eukaryota; kingdom Metazoa; phylum Chordata; class Mammalia; order Proboscidea; family Elephantidae; genus Loxodonta; species Loxodonta africana. The sequence continues at coordinate 145,774,308 of NC_087344.1, read as the reverse complement.
TCATCTGAAGTACAATAATTAAAAAAAAAAAAAAAAAGAAAGAAAGACCTGGGTATCTACTTCCAAAAAATTAGCCATTGAAAACCCAGCTCTACTTTGATACACATGGTGCCACCACGAGTTGGAATCAACTCCACAGTAACTGGTTTAACATTGACATTGTGACGCCTTTGAGAAGTTCAGGAGTAAAGAATCCCATTTAACTCTTTTAACTCTGTGTTTTCCATATTTTTGGCCCCAGAACGCTTCTTAAAAATATAACAACCATACAACTAATATTCTATAGAACACAGTTTGGGAAACCCTGATATAGGGTACAGACAGGATTTATTACTTGTTTTTAATAATCCATTTCCTCAGTGTATTTCATCAACAAATATTTCCCTTACTGGTGACTGACACCTAATAAAACTAGGTTCCAGAATGCTGCCCCTGGCTCACATGTTTCGGATAAACAGTTCTGGAGCAAAATTCAGGCTCTTCCCTCCACCTATGTCTCCTCTTCCCCCCAAAACAAACAATTTAGTCCTTACAAATTGGTAAGAGATTCTCTAATCTGAGAACTCACCCCCACCTTGAGTCAAGTGCTGGCCTTGGGGAGCGCTATATTTCTGTCAGAGTCCCTGGGTAGCACGAACAGTTAAGTGTCTGGTTACTAACAGAAAGGTTGGCATTTCGAATCAACCCGAAGTCCCTCATAAGAAAGGCCTGGCAATCTACTTCCAAAAAAAAACAGCCATTGAAAACCTTACAAAGTACCGTTCTACTCTGACACACATGGGTTCGCCATAAGTCAAGTCAACTCAATTATAAGTGGTTTGGTTTGGGTTTCTAGGTCCCTTATAACCTGAATCAAACACCCCAGGTGCTTCACCTGAGTCCCTGTGTGAAGGTAAATTACCACCAGGCATTAAAAGATAACAAAGCAGCTTTCTGAATCATCTCCCCAAATTGAATTGTGTTCATATTTTTTTTTACTTACTAATCACTAATTAATTACTTAAAAAAGACAGTTGTCATTAGTCTACTCTGACTTGTGGTGAATTATGGAAATAATATATGCATGGGAAAACAAAAATTCAAACATCACAGAGAAGTTTTTAAAAAATAAAAGTAAAATTCTCCCCACCTGCCTGAGTCCTACTTTGTTTTTAGTTTTTCTGCTGATTGGCTTAACTACTCTGAAGACGATAATATACTATACAGTTTCACTTTTTTTTTTTAATTTTATTGTGGTGAAATATACATAACACAGTATCTCCACCATTTTTATGTGTACAGTTCAACAACATGAACTACATTCACCGTGTTGTGTAATACTCACCATCTCCGTTTCCAAATTTTTTCATCACCTTTATCAAAAACTCTCTGCCCCTTAAAATATTATGTAAAACTTCACAGATTTGCTTGTCGGCCCTTCACAGGGGCCATGCTAATCTTCTCCGTATGATTCCAATTTTCATATATGTGCTGCCAAAGTGAGTACCACCTATGGTTTTATTACATGTATTTTTATTTGTTCTAATTAACTGAAAGATACATAACTCTTCATTAATCCAAATATTTAATTATCTAGGACACATAAACTGGTCTCCAAAGAAAAATAAGTCATTTCTCCAGCATAAAAGGAAAGCACAGTAAAAACCAATACTTGCAAATAAGAAATTAAGAGAAAACACTTTAAAAAAATCAGGGCGAAACAAGGCAGTCTTTTTGAAATTGCTTGATGATTTTGTGTAAGTAAAATGACAAGGATTTAAATCTGTATTTTCTCAGCTACATGTTTAAATAATACCACTGCATATTTGAACAGTATAAACACTATTGTATACATCACTATAATTTGTTCAAAAATATTAAGCTGACTTTCTCAATTCTTGAAATTTTATTGAAATAAGCGTGACATATGGTATATGTTCACTGATGCTGAAGTTTTTTCTAGGGGGTTTGTCTATCAATATTTGTTGTTATTAGTTGCTGTTGACTTGGCTCCGACTCATGGAGACCCCATGTACAACAGAACGAATCTTTGTTCAGTTCTGCATCATTTTCATGATCATACACATACTTGAATCCATTGTTGCAGCCACTGTGTATCTGAGTGCCTTCCAACTTAGGGGGCTCATCTTCCAACACCATATCAGTTAATATTCTGTTGTGGATTTTCATTAGCTGTTTTTAGGAAGTAGATTGCCAGGACTTTCTTCCTAATTTTTCTTAGTCTGGAAGATCCGCTGAAACCTGTCCACCATGAATGACATTGTGGGTATTTGAAATACTGGTGACATAGCTTCTAGCATCATAGCAAATGAAATGGACCACATAAAGATTGATATCCTGGGCATCATAGCATCAAGCCAGCACGGTATGATATACTGACAGACAGGGTGGTAGATCCATATTAGTTGGGCCTATTAATTTATGATAAATTCAGTTCTTTAAAACTCGGAAACATACTAACATGTGCATTAATTAAATCTTTCCAGCATTCTTTTTTTTTTAATTAACTTTTATTGAGCTTCAAGTGAACGTTTACAAATCAAGTCAGATTGTCACATATAAGTTTATATACATCTTACTCCGTACTCCCACTTGTTCTCCCCCTAATGAGTCAGCCCTTCCAGTCTCTCCTTTCGTGACAATTTTGCCAGCTTCCAACTCTCTCTATCCTCCCATCCCCCCTCCTGACAGGAGATGCCAACACAGTCTCAAGTGTCCACCTGATACAAATAGCTCACTCTTCATCAGCATCTCTCTCCTACCCACTGTCCAGTCCCTTTCATGTCTGATGAGTTGTCTTCGGGGATGGTTCCTGTCCTGTGCCAACAGAAGGTTTGGGGACCATGACCGCCGGGATTCCTCTAGTCTCAGTCAGACCATTAAGTATGGTCTTTTTATGAGAATTTGGGGTCCGCATCCCACTGATCTCCTGCTCCCTCAGGGGTTCTCTGTTGTGCTCCCTGTCAGGGCAGTCATTGATTGTGGCCGGGCACCAACTAGTTCTTCTGGTCTCAGGATGATGTAGGTCTCTGGTTCATGTGGCCCTTTCTGTCTCTTGGGCTCTTAGTTGTCGTGTGACCTTGGTGTTCTTCATTTTCCTTTGCTCCAGGTGGGTTGAGACCAATTGATGCATCTTAGATGGCCGCTTGTTAGCATTTAAAACCCCAGATGCCACATTTCAAAGTGGGATGCAGAATGTTTTCATAATAGAATTGTTTTGCCAATTGACTTAGAAGTCCCCTTAAACCATGTTCCCCAAACCCCCGCCCTTGCTCTGCTGACCTTTGAAGCATTGATTTTATCCCAGAAACTTCTTTGCTTTTGGTCCAGTCCAATTGAGCTGACCTTCCATGTATTGAGTGTTGTCCTTTCCTTCACCTAAAGCAGTTCTTATCTACTAGTTAATCGGTAAAAAACCCTATCCCTCCCTCCCTCCCTCCCCTCCTCGTAACCACAAAAGTATGTGTTCTTCTCAGTTTATACTGTTTCTCAAGATCTTATAGTAGTGGTCTTATACAATATTTGTCCTTTTGCCTCTGACAAATTTTGCTCAGCATAATGCCTTCAGGTTCCTCCATGTTATGAAATGTTTCACAGATGCATCACTGTTCTTTATCGATGCGTGGTATTCCATTGGGTGAATATACCACAATTTATTTAACCATTCATCCGTTGATGGACACCTTGGTTGTTTCCAGCTTTTTGCTATTGTAAACAGAGCTGCAATAAACATGGTTGTGCATATACCTGTTTGTGTGAAGGCTCTTGTTTCTCTAGGGTATATTCCGAGGACTGGGATTCCTGGGTTGTATGGTAGTTCTATTTCTAACTGTTTAAGAAAACGCCAGATAGATTTCCAAAGTGGTTGTACCATTTTACATTCCCACCAGCAGTGTATAAGAGTTCCAATCTCTCCGCAGCCTCTCCAACATTTATTATTTTGTGTTTTTTGGATTAATGCCAGCCTTGTTGGAGTGAGATGGAATCTCATCGTAGTTTTAATTTGCATTTCTCTAATGGCTAATGATCCAGAGCATTTTCTCATGTGTCTGTTAGCTGCCTGAATATCTTCTTTAGTGAAGTGTGTGTTCATATCCTTTGCCCACTTCTTGATTGGGTTGTTTGTCTTTTTGTGGTTGAGTTTTGACAGAATCATATAGATTTTAGAGATCAGGCGCTGGTCGGAGATGTCATAGCTGAAAATTCTTTCCCAGTCTGTAGGTGGTCTTTTTACTCTTTTGGAGAAGTCTTGAGATGAGCATAGGTGTTTGATTTTTAGGAGCTCCCAGTTATCTGGTTTCTCTTCATCATTTTTGGTAATGTTTTGTATTCTGTTTATGCCTTGTATTAGGGCTCCTAACGTTGTCCCTATTTTTTCTTCCATGATCTTTAACGTTTTAGTCTTTATGTTTAGGTCTTTGATCCACGTGGAGTTAGTTTTTGTGCATGGTGTAAGGTATGGGTCCTTTTTCATTTTTTTGCAAATGGATATCCAGTTATGCCAGCACCATTTGTTAAAAAGACTATCTTTTCCCCAATTAACTGACCCTGGGCCTTTGTCAAATATCAGCTGCTCATATGTGGGTGGATTTATATCTGGGGTCTCAATTCTGTGGTCTGTGTGCCTGTTGTTGTACCAGTACCAGGCTGTTTTGACTACTGTGGCTGTATAATAGGTTCTGAAATCAGGTAGAGTGAGGCCTCCCACTTTCTTCTTCATTTTCAGTAATGCTTTGCTTATCCGAGGCTTCTTTCCCTTCCATATGAAGTTGGTGATTTGTTTCTCTATCACCTTAAAAAATGACATTGGAATTTGGATCAGAAGTGCATTGTATGTATAGATGGCTTTTGGTAGAATAGACATTTTTACTATGTTAAGTCTTCCTACCCATGAGCAAGGTATGTTTTTCCACTTAAGTATGTCCTTTTTAATTTCTTGTAGAAGAGCTTTGTAGTTTTCTTTGTATAGGTCTTTTACATCCTTGGTAAGATTTATTCCTAAGTATTTTATCTTCTTGGGGGCTACTGTGAATGGTATTGATTTGGTGATTTCCTCTTCAATGTCCTTTTTGTTGACGTAGAGGAATCCAAGTGATTTTTGTATGTTTGTCTTATAACCTGAGACTCTGCCAAACTCTTCTATTAGTTTCAGTAGTTTTCTGGAGGATTCCTTAGGGTTTTCTGTGTATAAGATCATGTCATCTGCAAATAGAGATAATTTTACTTCCTCCTTGCCAATCCAGATGCCCTTTATTTCTTTGTCTAGCCTAATTGCTCTGGCTAGGACCTCTAGCACAATGTTGAATAAGAGCGGTGATAAAGGGCATCCTTGTCTGGTTCCCGTTCTCAAGGGAAATGCTTTCAGGCTCTCTCCATTTAGAGTGATGTTGGCTGTTGGCTTTGTATAGATGCCCTTTATTATGTTGAGGAATTTTCCTTGAATTCCTATTTTGGTGAGAGTTTTTATCATAAATGGGTGTTGGACTTTGTCAAATGCCTTTTCTGCATCAATTGATAAGATCATGTGGTTTTTGTCTTTTGTTTTACTTATGTGGTGGATTACATTAATGGTTTTTCTAATATTAAACCAGCTTGAATACCTGGTATAAATCCCACTTGGTCGTGATGAATTATTTTTTTGACATGTTGTTGAATTCTATTGGCTAGAATTTTGTTGAGGATTTTTGCATCTATGTTCATGAGGGATATAGGTCAATAATTTTCTTTTTTTGTAATGTCTTTACCTGGTTTTGGTATCAGGGAGATGGTGACTTCATAGAATGAGTAGGGTAGTATTCCGTCATTTTCTATGCTTTGAAATAGCTTTAGTAGTAGTGGTGTTAACTCTTCTCTGAAAGTTTGGTAGAACTCTGCAGTGAAGCCGTCCGGGCCAGGGCTTTTTTTTGTTGGAAGTTTTTTGATTACCTTTTCAATCTCTTTTTTTGTTATGGGTCCATTTAGTTGTTCTACTTCTGAATGTGTTAGTTTAGGTAGGTAGTGTTTTTCCAGGAATTCATCCATTTCTTCTAGGTTTGCAAATTTGTTAGAGTACAGTTTTTCGTAATAATCTGATATGATTCTTTTAATTTCATTTGGGTCTGTTGTGATGTGGCCCTTCTCGTTTCTTATTCGGGTTATTTGTTTCCTTTCCTGTATTTCTTTAGTCAGTCTAGAAAATGGTTTATCAATTTTGTTAATTTTTTCAAAGAACCAGCTTTTGGCTTTGTTAATTCTTTCAATTGTTTTTCTGTTCTCTAATTCATTTAGCTCAGCTCTAATTTTTATTATTTGTTTTCTTCTGGTGCCTGATGGATTCTTTTGTTGCTCACTTTTTATTTGTTCAAGTTGTAGGGACAGTTCTCTGATTTTGACTCTTTCTTCTTTTTGTATGTGTGCATTTATCGATATAAATTGGCCTCTGAGCACTGCTTTTGCTGTGTCCCAGAGGTTTGATAGGAAGTATTTTCATTCTCGTTGCATTCTATGAATTTCCTTATTCCCTCTTGATGTCTTCTATAACCCAGTCTTTTTTCAGGAGGGTATTGTTCAGTTTCCAAGTATTTGATTTCTTTTCTCTAATTTTTCTGTTATTGATTTCCACTTTTATGGCCTTGTGGTCTGAGAAGATGCTTTGTAATATTTCGATGTTTTGGATTCTGCAAAGGTTTGTTTTATGACCTAATATGTGGTCTATTCTAGAGAATGTTCCATGTGCGCTAGGAAAAAAAGTATGCTTTGCAGCAGTTGGGTGGAGAGTTCTGTATAAGTCAATGAGGTCAAGTTGGTTGATGGTTGTAATTAGGTCTTCCGTGTCTCTATTGAGCTTCTTACTGGATGTTCTGTCCTTCTCCGAAAGTGGTGTGTTGAAGTCTCCTACTATAATTGTGGAGGTGTCTATCTCGCTTTTCAGTTCTGTTAAAATTTGATTTATGTATCTTGCAGCCCTGTCATTGGGTGCATAAATATTTAATATGGTTATATCTTCCTGATCAATTGTCCCTTTATCATTATGTAGTGTCCTTTATCCTTTGTGGTGGATTTAAGTCTAAAGTCTATTTTGTCAGAAATTAATATTGCTACTCCTCTTCTTTTTTGCTTATTGTTTGCTTGATATATTTTTTTCCATCCTTTGAGTTTTAGTTTGTTTGTGTCTCTAAGTCTAAGGTGTGTCTCTTGTAGGCAGCATATAGACGGATCGTGTTTCTTTATCCAGTCCAAGACTCTCTGTCTCTTTATTGGTGCATTTAGTCCATTTACATTCAGTGTAATTATAGATAAATAAGTGTTTAGTGTTGTCATTTTGATGCCTTTTTATGTGTGTTGTTGACAATTTCATTTTTCCACTTCCTTTTTTGTGCTGAAACGTTTTTCTTAGTGAATTGTGAGATCCTCATTTTCGTAGTGTTTGACTTTATGTTTGTTGAGTTGTTACGTTTTTCTTGGCTTTTATCTTGAGTTATGGAATTGTTATACCTCTTTGTGGTTACCTTATTATTTACCCCTATTTTTCTAAGTAAAAGCCTAACTTGTATTGTTCTATATCGCCTTGTATCACTCTCCATATGGCAGTTCTATGCCTCCTGTATTTAGTCCCTCTTTTTGATTATTGAAATCTTTTACATATTGACTTCAATGATTCCCTGTTTTGATCATTTTTTTTTTTAATTAATCTTAATTTTTTTTGTGATTTCCCTATTTGAGTTGATATCAGGATGTTCTGTTCTGTGACCTTGTGTTGTGCTGGTATCTGATATTATTGGTTTTCTTACCAAACAATATCCTTTAGTATTTCTTGTAGCTTTGGTTTGGTTTTTGCAAATTCTCTAAACTTGTGTTTATCTGTAAATATCTTAATTTCGCCTTCATATTTCAGAGAGAGTTTTGCTGGATATATGATCCTTGGCTGGCAGTTTTTCTCCTTCAGTGCTCTGTATATGTCGTCCCATTCCCTTCTTGCCTGCATGGTTTCTGCTGAGTAGTCTGAACTTATTCTTATTGATTCTCCCTTGAAGGAGACCTTTCTTTTCTCCCTGGCTGCTTTTAAAACTTTCTCTTTATCTTTGGTTTCAGCAAGTTTGATGATAATATGTCTTGGTGTTTTTCTTTTTGGATCAATCTTAAATGGGGTTCGATGAGCATCTTGAATAGATATCCTTTCGTCTTTCATGATGTCAGGGAAGTTTTCTGTCAGCAGATCTTCAACTATTTTCTCTGTGTTTTCTGTCCTCCCTCCCTGTTCTGGGACTCCAATCACATGCAAGTTATCCTTCTTGATAGAGTCCCACATGATTCTTAGGGTTTCTTCATTTTTCTTAATTCTTTTATCTGATTTTTTTTCCAGCTATGTTGGTGTTAATTCCCTGGTCCTCCAGATGTCCCACTCTGCATTCTAATTGCTCGAGTCTGCTCCTCTGACTTCCTATTGCGTTGTCTAATTCTGTAATTTTATTGTTAATCTTTTGGATTTCTGCATGCTGTCTCTCTATGGATTCTTGCAACTTATTAATTTTTCCACTAAGTTCTTGAATAATCTTTTTGAGTTCTTCAACTGTTTTAGCAGTGTGTTCCTTGGCTTTTTCTGCAGTTTGCCTTATTTCGTTTCTGATGTCTTGAAGCATTCTGTAAATTAGTTTTTTATATTCTGTATCTGATAATTCCAGGATTGTATCTTCATTTGGGAAAGATTTTGATTCTTTTGTTTGGAGGGTTGTAGAAGCTGTCATGGTCTGCTTCTTTATGTGGTTTGATATCGACTGCTGTCTCTGAGCCATCACTAAGATATAAAAAAAAAAAAAAAAGATATAGTAGTGGTTTATTCTATAATTGCTGACTGAGTCTTATCTTGTTTTGTTTTCTTTCAATATACGTGGATGGGCTACTAGATTGTACTGTCTTGTTTGTTGTAGCCCTTGACTTACTTACGACCTATTCCCAGCTGGTTTGGGCTGTTGCCAGATATATATGACTGAGTCTATTCACTATTCTTGAGTAGAATCTGATTTTGGGTCATCAAGTGTGTGCTGCACCCTAACACCTATACACCTCGAGAAGTAGTGGTGATAGTTGTGTGCACCAGATTCTATTAGCAGCTGGGGTTCACCCTCCAGGGGGGCAGGATGCTGACAGGCTTCCCCCAAGTGTCAGTGAGGTAGGTGTGTCTCTATTCCTATAGCACCTTGGTGGGAGGGCACTGCAGCTGTACCTTAGGCCCCCAATGCAAGTAACTCTACTGATTGGTAAATGTCACCCTCCTTAGACCCCTAAGGCAAGAGGCTAGGTGGTCTGGGGGGAGCTTCAGCCCTCAGTTCTCTGTTGTGGGTCAGTTAGGGCTCTGTTGAATAAGCAGAGCTATCAGACCTGGGAAACTTGTTTTTTCAGAAAATCCACTAAAAAAAAAATGCAGTCAGATCCCTATCAGAACTGCCTTTGGATTATAACTGCCACCTTGTTCCCTGTAGGGATGAAAGTCCGAGATTTGGATCATATATGCTTGGCTGTAGCTGGTTCTGTGTTTTTAGTCCAATTTGGGATGGATTTTTGGTCCCTGGGTTTTTTGTGGTTCCTTCTCTCAGGCTGGAAGAATGGGTTAGGAAAAGACCAAAAAAAAAAAAAAAAAAAAAGAGAGAAAAGCAAAGGCACCGCGGAGCCAGAGCCGTTCTCCCTCTGGCTCAGGAAATTCCAATGTTAATGAAGCCGCCTGGGAAGGGTGGGGGAGGGTTCAGAGAAATAGGAGACTAGCACCTCGGAATATAGCCAATGTTGCTTATCTTGCTTGGAATGACTATTTTATCTGAGATTCCCGAGGGGCATGTCGCCTGTGTGTGCTGGCTGTGTGGAGATTGCCCCCGAGGGTCTGGCCCCCTGAAGCCGTGGTCAGATCCTCTGCTGCCAGTCCAGAGCCCAGCGTCAAGGTTCCCCTGCTGGGACGCTGCACTCCCGGCTCCAAAATCAGTCGCTGCCTCCCAGGGACTTCTCGTCCCGCCAGCCGCGTCCCGCGCCGCCCCTGCCAACCGGCTGGGCCCCCTCCCGGGGTGAGTTCAGGGAGGTAGGGCTGCGCCCCTTGTTTGCGCCATCACAAGATTTTTGAGTTCAGCTCCCCTGGGCCCAGACCTAAGCCCAGCGCCAAGGTTACCTGACTGGGACGCTGGCTCCAGGCTCTGAAAACAGTCGCTGCTTCCCCGTATTTGTTCATTCTCCGTCTCTAAATCTGTGTTTGTTGTTCAGGGTTCGTAGACTGTTATGTATGTTATCAATTCACTTGTTTTTCCGAGTCTTTGTTGCAAGAGTGATCCGAGGTAGCGTCTACCTAGTCTGCCATCTTTGCCCCTTCCCAGCATTCTTAACGAGTTAAATATTATTACGGAAAAACTGAGGTTCAAAAAATTTCCCCAAAGACACAAATTTAATAAGTGGCCTAGCTGAAAGTCAAAGCTAGGTGCTATCTCTTCAAATCCGTACCTCTTTTCACTCCTTTATTAAAGAGCATAGTTCTACCTGCATAAGTACAGTTTTGAATTTTTACCCACATCTTTTTAGGGTCTCATAAACAGCAGCTCCACCACCACCATGAGTCTCTCAGTTTGTCATGCTGTGGTGGCTTCTATGTTGCTGTGATGCTGGAAGCTATGCCACTGGTATTTCAAATACCAGTAGGGTCACCCCTGGTGGACAGGTTTCAGTAGAGCTTCCAGACTAAGACAGACTAGGAAGAAGGACCTGGCAGTCTGCTTCTGGAAAAATTGGCCAGTGAAAACACTATGAATACCAGCAGAACGTTGTCTGATAGTGTCAGAAGATGAGCCCCTCAGACTGGAAGGCACTCAAAATACTACTGGGGAAGAGCTAATTACTCAAAGTAGAGGTGATCTTAATGACATGGATGAAGTACAGCTTTCGGGACCTTCATCTGCTGATATGCCATGACACAAGATGAAAAGAAATAGCTACAAACATCCATAAATAATCTAAATGTGGAAAGTACGAAGTATGAATCTAGGAAAATTGGAACTCATCAGAAATGAAATGGACCACATAAAGATTGATATCCTAGGCATTAACGAGCTGAAATGGACTGGTATTGGCCATTTTGAATTGGACAATCTTCTGGTCTACTATGCTGGAAATGACAAATTGAAGAGGAATGGAATCTCATCCATGGTCAAAAAGAACATTTCAAGATCTATCCTGAAGAACAGTGCAGTCAACGATAGCGTAATATCCACAAGCCTACAAGGAAGATTAGTTAACATGACTATTTCTCAAATTTATGCACCAACCACTAAGGGCAGAGATGAAGAAACAGAAGATTTTTACCAACTTCTGCAGTCTGAAGTTGACTGGACATGGCACCAAGATATATTGATAATTATTGGTGATTGGAATGCAAAAGTTGGAAACAAAGAAGAAGGATCAGTAGCTGGAAAATATAGCCTTGGTGATAGAAAAGATACTGGAGACTACATGATAGAATTTTTCAAGACCAGTGACTCATGCATTGCAAATACCTTTTTCAAAAACATAAACTGTGACTATACATGTGGACCTCACCAGATGGAATACACAGAAATCAAATCAACTACATCTGTGGAAAGAGACAACACGGAGAAGCTCAATATCATCAGTCAGAAAAAGGCCAGGCACTGACTACAGAACAGACCATCAATTGCTCATAGGCAAGTTCAAGTTGAAGCTGAAGAAAATTTGAATAAGTCTACAAAAGCCCAAGTATGACCTTGAGTATAACCCACCTGAATTTAGAGACCATCTCAAGAATAGATTTGATGCATTGAACACTAATGACCGAAGACCAGATGAGTTGTAGAATGACACCATACATGAAGGAAGTATAAGGTCATTGGGAGATGGGAGGGTAGAGAGGGTTAGAAACTGGCCAAATTGTCACAAAAGGAGAGACTGGAAGGGCTGACTCATTAGGGGGAGGGTAAGTGGGAGTATGGAGTAAGGTGTATATAAGCTTATATGTGACAGACTGACTTGATTTGTAAATGTTCACTTAAAGCTCAATAAAAATTATTTAAAAAAAAAAAAGACAAGAAGGAAAGAAAAGACCAAAATGGATGTCAGAAGAGACTCTGAAACTTGCTCTTGAACATGGAGTAGCTATAGCAAATGGGAGAAATGATGAAATTAAAGAGCTGATATTTGGCAAAAATCAGGACTCCAGGAATTGACAGAACACCAACTGAGGTGTTTCAACAAACTGATGCACCCCTGAAGGTGTTCACTCGTCTACGCCAAGAAATTTGGTAGAGAGCTGCCTGGTCAACTGACTGGTAGAGTTCCATATTTTTGCCCATTCCAAAGAAAGGTGATCCAACAGAATGCAGAAAATATCGAACAATATCATTAATATCACACTCCAGTAAAATTTTGCTGAAGATAATTCAAAAGCAGCTGCAGCAGTACATCGACAAGGAACTGCCAGAAATTCAAGCTGGATTCAGAAGAGGACGTGGAATGAGGAATATCATTGCTGATGTCAGGTGGATCTTGGCTGAAAGCAGAATACCAAAAAGATGTATACATGTGTTTTAATGACCATGCAAAGGTATTCAACTGTATGGATCATAATAAATTATGGATAACACCTCAAAGAATGGAATTTCTGGTACACTTAATTGTGCTCCTAAGGAATCTGTACATAGACCAAGAGGCAGTCATTCGAACAGAACAAGGGGATATACTGTGTGGTTTAAAATCAGGAAAGGTATGCTTCAGGGTTGTATCCTCTCATCATACTTATCCAATCTGTGTGCTGAACAAATAATCCGAGAAGCTAGACTGTATGTTGAAGAAAAATGGGGCAGCAAGATTGGAGGAAGACTCATTGACAACCTGTGATACACAGATGATGCAACCTTGCTTGCTGAAAGTGGAGAGAACTTGAAGCTCTTATTGATGATTCAAGACTACAGCCTTTAGTGTGGATTACACGTTAACATAAAGAAAACAAAAATCCTCACAACTGTACCAATAAGCCACATCATGATAAATGGATAAAATATTGAAGTTGTCAAGAATTTCATTTTACTGGGATATACATCAATGCCCATTGAAGCAGCAGTTGAGAAATCATACGAGGTAGTGCATTGGGCAAATCTGCTGTGAAAGACCTCTTTCAAGTGTTAAAAAACATAGATGTCACTTTGCGGACCAAGGTGTACCTGACCCAAGCCATGATATTTTCAGTTGCCTCATACGCATGTGAAAGCTGGACAATGAATAAGAAAGACTGAAAAAGAATTGATGCCTTTTGAATTATGGTGCTGGCAAAGAGTATTGAATACACCATGGACTGTCAGAAGGATAAACAAATCTGTCTTGGAAGAAGTACAGCCAGAATGTTCCTTAGGAGTGAAGATTTCATCTCACATACTTTGGACATGTTATCAGGAGGGACCAGTCCCTGGAGAAGGACATCAGGCTTGGTAAAGTAAAGGGGCAGCAAAAGAGAGAAAGACCCTCAGGGAGATGGGTTGACACAGCGGCTGCAACAATGGGCTGGAGCGTAGCAATGATCGTGAGAATGGCGCAGGACCGGGCAGTGTTTCATTCTGTTGTATCCAGGGTTGCTATGTGGTTAAGTGTTTGGTTGCTAACCAAAAGGTCAGCAGTTTGAATCCACCAGGCTGTCCTTGGAAACCCTATGTGGCAGTTCTACTCTGTCATATAGGATCGCTATGAGTCGGAATCCACTTGATGGTAAGGTTTTTTTTTTTTTTTTAACAAGTCAGAACCAACTCAATGGCATCTAACAACAACAAACAGTTTTTCAAATAACGGCTCTATTAATTACATTCTGGACTTGTTCCCTGTGTGAGAAGTTAAAACAAACATGCAGTAGCAATACAGCTCCCAGCTGTGAAGAGTCAACATGAAAACAAGGCATTGTCACACATCCAGATGATGGGGTCAGAGCCCAGGGCCACATAAGAGTCATGGCTTACGAAAGGAGAAAGTTGCTAACGCTGAAAAGTGTTGTGGCAGCTAATGTGTGGGGACCAGTGCCAGGTTCTACACCCCCTTCTTCCTGCTATTCCTAAGATCTCCTTAGATCGGCAGAGATACCTTCCAAGTCTACCAAACCCACCATGGGTTTGTGTGGATTTGGAAAATGAAACAACCCCAGGTTTTGCTAGCAGTCTGCCAGCTAGGTTACCTCATTTTTTTTTTCCAATGCCAGCGTGGTCCTCTTTCTCTAGCAATAGGAACAAATTTGAAGATCAGATATTGCATTATCGCTGGCAAGTTCTCATTTATCCATAAGAGTTTTGGAATAAGATCTCTGCATGAATTAGAACTCTTAAAGCTGGCTCATAGTAGGGCCTCGGTAAAATTTGTTGAAAAGAAATTAGTAGTTGAGTGAATTTTTGTGAACTGACGGTTACCATATATGGTTGGCAAATTTAAAGGATTCATCTGACATTAAACCACAGTTATTGTTAGTTGCCGTCAAGTAGGCCCCCAACTCATAGCAACCCCATGCAGAACAGAACAAAACGCTGCCCAGTCCTGGGCCATCCCCATGATCAGTTGGGGACTGGACCATTGTGATCAATGAGGTTTTCATTGGCTAATTTTTAGAAGTAGATTGCCAGGCTTTTCTTCCTTGTCCATCTTAGTCCGGAAGCACACTGCTGTTCAGCATCACAGCAACATGCAAGGCACCGCTGACAGATGAGTGGTGGTTGCACATGAGGTGCATTGGCTAAAATCGAAACCAGGTCTCCACGATAGCAGCAATGCTTCATCAAAACTATAGTAAGCACTACTAACTCAGAAAGTAACTTTGGGAAACTTACAGAGATCACAGTGGTTAAAAGCATAGGCTTTGAAATTAGAAGGATCTGGGCTTGGATTTTCGTCCTACTACTTGCCAGCTGTGTGAACTTGAGCACATTGCTGAACCTCTCAAGATTTCTTGTCTGCAAAAGGGCAACGGTAACATCTACCTTTTAAGATTTCTGTGACAATTAAACATAATGTAATGACTGTAAAGACTGAGCACACTTCTTGGCACAGAGACTATACCAATGTGTTACAGCTAATATTAGTACAGGGCCTTGGGATCATTTATCTTGGCATCAACTGCTATGGAATAATCCTCTGAATGTTGAAAATGTAGGTAATTAAGTTGAATCTATACCGACACTCTGACATAACCTGGAATTGCATCTTTGAATAATTCTCAGAATCACTTGGTTTATTTAACACTTGTCTCTAGGGTACAGAAAAAATGTTAGTTATTTTAGCTTTCTAAATTTAGAATTCCAAACCAACAAAAACTTACTACTTATCCAAAAGAGATCTCAATAAGCTTTTCTATTACTCAGTTTGAACTGTTGACCGGTTACTTTTGCTTGCACTGAGGAGATCATTTTCACCTCTAATTGGAAAGCAATGTTCATAGCTCTTTTGGTTGCAAGAGATCAAAATCCAACTCAAATTAGCTTCAACAAAGGGAATGTATTAGCTCCAGTAACTGGGAGCTGTAAGGGTTGATCTAGCTTCAGACACAAACAACAACAACAAACATGTTGCTAGAGCTCTGGTTCCTTCTAGGTATTGGCCTCCCTCAGCAGACGGCTTCTTCCACGAAGTCTGGGGTTAGAACAGGGGCGGATTATCCAATAAGCAAGGTAAGCGTGGGCTTACTTGTGCTGGTTTACTAATCTGTAGTGAACAATTCCACACTGTTTCACCACATCCAAGATTCTGCTTCTAGGTATGGCTGGCATCTGTCTGTCTCAGCACCTTCATACACAATCAAGGTCTCTTTTCAATTTTACAGCCCCTGACGGGGCAGATGACTAGTAAGCAAGGTAACATGGGCTTGCTTGTGCTTACTTCCTAATCTGTAGTGAATAATTTCATATGGGTTTTACCACACCACATCAAAGTGAAACCCAGGTGACATTGTTCACTAAGGATTAGTAAGTAAGTACAAGTAAACCTATGTTCGCCTTACTTATTGGATAATCTGTCCATGAGAAGCTTCAGGCTTACACAATTCTTTCATTTTGAGAGCCCAGAGAGAAGGAGCTTGTCTCGTTCCTGGTAGCTATAAAGCACATCTTAGAAAAGACTCTTATTAGTTCAGACTAGGTGGAGCATTTCGTCATCTCAATAGGACCAAGAGGTCAGGGGAGAAGTGATTCCCCCAAAGAAAATCAAGCTCTACTTCCAGACAAAGGGGGATGTGGAATGACAGAAAAAACAACAGATCCCCACAGCAGGTAGTTTAGGTTGATTTGCCTAAATAAATGAATAAATAAAAATAAAGATCCCATTGTGGCCAATCTAGCATTTTATTAAAATATGCATCTATTTTATGAAACCACATAAAAATTTTCAAAGGGGCATTGGGTGGGACATTCTTGACTCATGCTTATTCTCCATGCTATGCTCCACATGTGGTGAACATCTGCAAAAAAATGTAAGGCTGGCCTCATATGTTCTGCATCCTAAGCAACATAGTATGTATGTAATTACATGAAAAGTAAAGAGAAAGAAATATCTTTCCGTATTGAATAAGCAAATCAGACCACTAGCAAGTAATAATTATGTACAACTACATGACAAAGAAATAAAGGAAAACTTTCCATAGTAGAAAAGAAAATCAGGCAATTAATAAACAATAGCCTAAAGGCTCCTCATAAAATTTTGCCAATTTCAAAATACGAAGAAGAAATCCAATAACTAATTTTCCTAATACTAAAAATGAAATGAAAGGAAAGCATTACATTATTTGCATTTGCTAATGACTATTGTTGGTTGAGTCAATTTTCCTAAGTGAGACAGAATCAGATCTGCAAAGGAAAATAAATTATTTTGAATTTAAAAAAATACAAAAAAGCAAAACCCTATCTCCTTTGTTTAGTTCCAATGCTGAAAATAACTTTTAAACTCCTGATTTCATTCTTCAACATTCTGGCATATGAGTACATAGAATACTGATGCCTCTCAAATGAGAAGATTCTTGCTGAGACCTCACTGTGCTCTATGCAAGATGATCTCATTTTTCAGCTTAATTATGTTCCAAATCAAGAAATGAGGGCAGCTTTATGATCAGGGAGGAAAAAACAAATATTTTCATAAGTCCCATAATGTAACTTTTTTTTAAGCAAAAAGAAATGCATACTATATATATAACATCTATAAGTTTAAAAAGAAGAAGAAGAAAATTTATCCTCTGCAATGGAAACTCACAAAAAGGAATGTGATTGAGTAATCTGAAGATATCTTCCCAAAAGGGACCCACCCAAAATGTGAAATCTTATGGCTGATAACACCAGGGTGTCTTCCTAAATCATCAGAGTATTACATAAAAATGTCATCTGGAAGGCATCAAACTCAAATTTTAACTAAATAATTAATATATAATAAACTGGTGTCCCGGAATAGTGCAATGATGGAAGCTTTTGCAACTTGTGAGTTGAATGACTAAGCTTTTTTGGTGTATCTCCAGAGCCCTTTTGAAGGCAAATGGATTGGCCTATGGTGCACCAAGCACATAGTAAACCTGTAGCCGTCAAGTCGATTCTGACCCATAGTGACCCTATAGAACAGAGTAGAACTGCCTCATAGAGTCTCCAAGGAGCACCTGGTGGATTTGAATTGCTGACCTTTTGGTTAGCAGCCATAGTAGCACTTAACCACCAGGCCACCAGGGTTTCCTGGCACATAGTAGGTAAGTAGAATTCCTTAATGGGAATTATGATCCTTAAGGTTGTGAGTCATCTTGGCTGGGCCATGATTCTCAGTGGTTTGGCAGCTATAATGTAATTTGGTAATCATATAATGATGTGACCCCCTCCATGATGGGATCTGCTGTGAGCAGCCAGTCAGCTCAAAGGGTGTTTCATTGGGGGTGTGGCCTGCATCCAATATAGGTGGACTTCCTGGCAAGGCTCGTGGGCTTTTGCTTGCTCTGGATCATCTGACCTCCGGTTCTTCGGACTTGAGCTAGAGCAGCTTACCTGAGGTCTTGCCTGCTGATCTTGGGATTCATCGATCTTCGTAGCCTGTGAGCAAGAGCCCTACTGTCTGACCTGCTAATCTTGGATTCATCAGCCCCTGTGGCTGCATGAATCAGGAGAAGCCTCCAGCCTGACCCACAGTTTTGGGACATTCCAGCCTCTACAACCACACAAGTTATTTCCTTGAATCTCTCTTCATACATATTTATATGATTTACTGGTTTTGCTGCTCTAGGGAACCCTGCCTAAGACAGGAATCTAGTTTGTCCTTTAATGTTCTCAAAATACTTACTAAGCTTTACCATAAGAATTTCAATACCTTACCTGTACCATCACAATTTACCTAAATAGAGTATAAATGTAGACCATAGTCCTTTAATGATGACATCTATACAACCTAATATGAAAGATAGAATGGGCAATTTGTCCAGTTAATATAATTAAATACATATTTATTCTGGATATTTTCATGTGAGATCTATGCTTGACTTGTCAAACTTCTTTCCTAAACATTCTAACTTCATTGTAAACTCACTCTTTCATTTTTGCCATTTAGATTTGGATTCAATCTACTGTATTCTCTTTCTCTCTCTTTATGTATATATATATACTTTTTTTAAAATTGAGTTTTGATGGACTTTTATGCAGGAAATTAGATTCCTGTTTAACTGTTTGTATACATATTGTTCAGTGACATTAGTTACATTTTCCACATTGTGTCAACATTCTCATTATTTCCATTCAGGTTATTCTGTTTCTATTATTCTTGATTCCCTACCCTCTCCTGACCTTCTCATCTTTGCTTTAGCGTAAATGTTGATCATTTGGTCTCAAATAGATGATTGTTTTTTTGTTCGTTTGTTTTGTTCTGTTAAATTAAAAGGAGCACAGTACTCATGGGTGAGATTGTTTATAAGTCAATCTGTTATTTAGCTGAAAGGTGACCTCTGTTCCAGTTGAAAATTTAACGGGTATCTCAGGGCATTAGTCCCAGGTTTTCTCTAATCTCTGTAGGCCCAGTAAGTCTGGCCTTCTTTTAAAATTTTGAGTTTTGTTCTACAATTTCCTTCCATTCTATCTCGGACCTCCTTTTGTGGCCCCAGTCAGAACAATCGGTAGCAGTAGCCAGGCACCCTCTAGTTTTTCTGGTCTCTGGATAGGTGAGCCCGTGGTTCACGTAGGCATTTGGTTCCTATAGACTAATTTCTTCTTGATTCCTTGGTTTCCTTCTTTCTTTTTTGGCCCAGATGAGTAGAGACCAATAGCTGTATCTTAGATGGCCACTCGCAAGATTTTAGGACCCCAGATGCTACTTACCATCTAGGATAGAACATAAACTGGTTATATCTGGGAGGTATCCATGACTGTACCCCTTATGTGCTTTATTATATATATGAACGTATGTCCAGCACACACAGACCACAGCTGTCAGTATGGATCACACCTCAACACAAAGAAAACGAAAATCCTCGCAAGTGAACAAGTAAGTAATATCACGATAAACAGAGAAAAGATTGAAGTTGTCAGGGATTTCATCTTACTTGGATCCACAATCAACAACCATGGAAGCGGCAGTCAAGAAATCAAAGGACATATTGCATTGGGCAAATCTGCTCCAAAAAACCTCTTTAAAGTATTAAAAAAGCAAAGATGTCACCTTGAAGACTAAGGTGTGCCTGACCCAAGCCATGGTGTTTTTAATTGCCTCAAATGCATGTGAAAACTGGACAATGAGTAAGGAACACTGAAGAAGAATTGATGCCTTTGAATTGTGGTGTTGATTAAGAATATTGAATATACCATGGACTGCCAGAAAAACAAACAAATCTGTCTTGGAGGAAGTACAGTCAGGATGCTCCTTAGGAGCAATGATGGCAAGACTATGTCTCACATACTTTGGTCATGTTATCAGGAGGGATCAGTCCCTGGAGAAGGACATTATGCTTGGTAAAGTGGAGGGTCAGCGAAAAAGAGGAAGACCCTCAAGGAGATGGACTGACGTGGTGGCTACAACAATGGTCTCAAGCCTAACAACAATTGTGAGGATGGCACAGAACCAGGCAGTGTTTCATTCTGTTGTAAACAGGGTCACTATGAGTTGGAACTGACTTGAGGCACCTAACAACAACAACAGATACACCTATATGTGCTCACGTAAATATGCACATATACCTTCTATACTTACATATGCATATATATACCTACGTAACCACTCACATATTTTTATTGTAACTGCTGTTGTTGCCAAATTGTATATATTATAGCGTATACTCATAATGTCATCATTTACCTCGGTTAAGTTGTGCTCACTTCACCTACATTCGGTATTTCCTTTCCCATCACCAAAACTAAGAAGTGTCTGCTGTCTAGAGAGTGATCCTCCATCCCTGCCCCTCCCAACTCTGGTAACCACCAAAGAACACTGATTTCTGTATGTATACCTCATTTTGTCTTTCTATGAAGGTGGAATCATATGATATTTGCCCTTTTGTGCCTGACTTATTTTACTCAGAATCATGTCCTCCAGATTCATCCATGTTATAAGATGTTTCGTGGACTCATCATTATTCTTTACAGCTCTGTAGTATTCCATTGTGTGTATGTATTACAATTTGTTTATCTATTCATTTCTTGATGGCACTTAGGTTGTTTCCATCTTTTTGGTATTGCGAATAACGCTGCAATGAACACAGGTATATTCTTCTCGTTTCACTTCCAATTTCCTGTAAAATATGCCTGTGTCTCCCACTATGCCTAGCACAGAGCCACTTGCATACTAGTTTTCAGAAAGTATCCCTTAAATGAGTGACCAAAAGCCCTGAAAAGTTACAAAAAAGAGAAGATACTGTTCCCATCACATGTAGTAGCCAGCATTTTACACAGCCGCCAATCCCCATTTTGCTGTGGGAATGGGAAAAAAAAAACTTTTTTTTTTAAATTTCACTGGAGCATTTACAGAAATGCTCATGGCTCAAGCAGAGAACTACTCACTTCTGTCACCCTCTATGTAAACAATATATAGGTCCTCCGCACCTGCCTAATTTACGGCAGCAAGTCTCCAGTTAAAGGTTCCTTCCTTTTGGGTCCTCTTGAGTCAGTAGGGCAAATCCAAGGGTTGGAAAGAGGAACAACCTACCCCACTCAGGTCCTACTGGGAAACCTCATCAGTGTTATGATATACTAGGGAAGAGGGTACAGCACTCACAATGTTGTCCCAGACGTAACAGTGTCCCCTCACTCAGCCTCTCTCACCATTTCCTTCTGGTAACATTTATTGAAGATGTCGGTTAGAAGTCCAGACCCTAGCATTCAACAATCTCCTGTTTGAATCCTGACTCTACTGTATGTTAATTGTATGACCAAAGGCAACTTAACCTCTCTAAACCTGTTTCCTCATCCATAAAATAGGGTTAATAATTGTTGTTGTAAGGATTAAATTATAGAGTCTGGTGTTGGGCATTTGTTGTTCTTGTTGTTGTCATCGTCGAGCCCACGCCGACTCATGGCAACTTTATGTAACACAGAACAAACCAATGCCAATCTCACAACTGTTGGTATTTGAGCCCATTGTAGCAGCTTTTTTGTTTCAATTCATCTCGTGGAAGGTTTCTCTCATTTTTACCAACCCTTTCCTTTACCAAACATGAAGTCCTTTTCTAGCGATTGGTCTTTCCTAAAGACATGTCCAAAGTAAGCAAGATGAAGTCTCGCCATCCAGACTTCTAAGAAGCATTCTGGCTGTAATTCTGCCAACACAGATTTCTTCGTTCTTCTGGCGGTACACAGTATATTCAACATTTTTCACCAACACCACAATTCGAAGGCATCAATTCTTTTTCCATCTTCCTTATTCAATGTCCAGCTTTTGCATGCCATTGAGTCGATTCTGACTCATAGCAACCCTATAGGACAGAGTAGAACTGCACCATAGAGTTTCCAAGGAGCACCTGGTGGATTCAAACTGCCAACCTCTTGGTTAGCAGCCATAGCACTTAACCACTACGCCACCAGGGTTTCCAAAAGGTAGGTAGGGCGGAGCAAAATCAGGCCCCCTTAGCCCCCAGCCCTCAGCTGCCGAGGTCAAATAGAAATCACAATGAGATGGCCTGGAGAAATGTTTAGTCCGTTGAACAGAAACCTTGTGATTTCCAAAGCCAGTTGATAAAATTAGAATGGAAAAATATGAGCAATAGTAAAAGTCGAATGAAAATTTGGAATATTGAAAGAAACTTTATTTCAATTAGTTATGTTCAATGGTATACAGGCTTAAAGTAATTTCTAAGATCTTTTAAGTAACTTATTGATGTTAAATTGAATTTGCTTCAAAAACAAAGGTTCAGTCTGTCATTAGAATATGATTCCTGAGTCAGAAACCAAGCCACATGGCTTTAAGAAAAAAGCTAAAGTTTTTATTTTAAGATCTTCGGGTTAAATAACTATTGTTTCTTGGTAACTTACGATAAAATTCTGACAAGTTTAAAAACCATGACTATTTTTATAAAGAAAAATTGCTAAAAAGGTTTATTTAACATGTTGTAAATTACATATGACTTGTTGTTAAAATCATGAGACATGCCTGATTCTTTCTCTTTGGGTTAAAATTTATATGTTAGTGTTTCCTCTTGTGTTTTTGCCTAATATTACACAACAAATGCATAATATTATGTCATCTTAATTGCTAACTTGGTTGAAAATGTATTTATTTATTTTTTGAATCTAGCATCATTAAAACCAATAGTTTGATTGAAGAATTCACATCATTTACTCATGAAGTTATTTTTGTTGCTGTTTAGGTGTTTGGAGACTTGATGGTCTTGGAATATTCTTGATATATCCTGACTATATGGTATTATGTCTCAAGATTATTATGTGTTACATCCAAAGTTCTTTAAAAATATGGTTCTAAAATTTTTTTTAACTGATTTTATTTGGCCTTTATGTTGTGCTTATAATTAATTTCTATCAGATCTTTCACCATTAAGAATTATGTTTATAAATTAATCATGACCATA
This sequence comes from Loxodonta africana, assembly GCF_030014295.1. Taxonomy (NCBI): domain Eukaryota; kingdom Metazoa; phylum Chordata; class Mammalia; order Proboscidea; family Elephantidae; genus Loxodonta; species Loxodonta africana. The sequence continues at coordinate 145,751,297 of NC_087344.1, read as the reverse complement.
TTAAGTTTTGTCATCTACAGACAAGTTTTTTACTTTCTGAAAACATTTGACCAGAATATATCGACAAAAAAAAGATGGACTATATTGGACTTATGAAAGAGACTGTGACTAGACTCAATCAAAATTTCCAAAATTCTTGCGTAAATGCTGATGGGTTCACAGACTGCGGTTGATCCAGTATCACATGGAGCAGAAGTTAACTACATAAAGTTGAGTAAACGATATGATACTGTGGGTTTTATGTGGGAATATTACTGATGTTTTGAGGTTTTTCTTTCTGGAAATAAGAAATGCTTTAAGGTCCTACTTTCTGGATATAAGAAACCATGTTCCTCTTTTCTTCTAAATTATCTAACTAGTGGGTTTAGATATCGTAACTCTTGAATTAACAATCTTAGGTTTGGCAGAATGTAGTTGTTGCTGATTGAAGCGGTGACAAGGTCCAAGCAGTTACTGATGCTGCTTATGCAGAAACAAACACCTCATGAGATTTGTTTCCTGGTTCAGAGACCTTAGGGTCATCGTTTCATTGGTTATTTCAGACAACTGGCCTAATGTTAGTGTTTCTATCCTACCTCCTGATTTGCTGTATGGTGCCTGAGATCTCAAAAACAGATAGTGATTGAGCATTTTTGATCAAAGGTTCTGTAGCAAGATCATGATCCAAAAGAGAAAACCATGAGAGAGTTGTATGTAATTCTCCCAGAATCCAGATTTCTGGCTTTCATAGGGGTTGGGGAAACCCACACAGGCCATCTTCTTTGGGTGTCTTTTTGAACCTCAAGCTTTGGAAAGAAAAAAAAAAAAAAAAAGACTCCTGAAGCCACTTTGAGGTAAACAATTGTCTAGATAAACTAACAAGACTATTTTTGCTCTGGGCGTTTTGCTTTTTTTAAGGAATTCGGTCTGTTTTGAGAAACTGACTCCCAAGGTCAGTAAGTAGGGTTATGTTTAGGGTAAATCAGTAATCAGTTTAATCGCTCTTCAAGACAATGTTGTATAAAATACCTGTCTAATGTTTATGATCAAACTCTCACCCTCTTGCTATACAGAAAATTATATATCTTAAGAAAACCAAGTTCTCAGAGGGGATCAATCTCATGAGTCAGACTCCATTTTGTCTTAGATTCCACTTCTCCTTCTGCGAGAGTGATCCATGACTGTTAATAGGTAAACCAAGGAGGGGCAGCTTGCCCTCAGGGAGAACACTAAGTATGTTTTAGACAGATTAACTAGAGACCTCCAACAAGAGAAGTCCATCCTGTATTATCTTGCAAATCATGAATTCTCTAATGAAAACTTAGTTGTCATATGTAATTTCTTCTATATTTTCTGTTTTCTCTGGACAAACTGTGTGTGTTCCTTCTAGATTTTTTTTTTTATGTGATAATTCACCTATACTAGTTCAAATGATCCCTTTCCGATAGTAAATTTATGTGAACAATTTCTTGTTTAAATTCCTTATAAATGCATAGACAGTACACTTCGGGAACTTTAAGATTATCTTTTTTAGATATCCATAGTAAATATTAGAAAAAAAAAAGAAAGGTAATGTTAAATTTGTTACCCATTGTAAAACAAGAGTCAGGAGAAAAAAAAAACCCATTGGTCCAACACTCAGGGTATGGTGGGTAATTTTAATTCCTATTTACAGTATATTTGAATTGGAGAAATCTTTAAGAAATTTATCAATCACTATGAGACAAATAACAGTCAAAGTTGCTAGTGGGATGGAAACACAACAGTGATCTCTGGCCTCATTACGCCAAGGTGACATGACATAACAGAACAACCTTAGATTTTTATTTATTGGTCTAAGAAAAATGTAGTCTGTGCTGTAACAAATGCCTCTCGTTAAATAACACAACAGAAGTAGAACACATAGAATTGGACAACAAGCTACTTGGTTACACACTGTAACACCCTTACAAACACCAGATTTATTGGGTCGGTTACTATCAAGAACAAGTACATGACCTAGGTCACTATTAAAAGGGATAGTCCTGATAGTATTAGACATAATAAAATTTATCCTCTATTCTCTTACACACTTAAAAGACAAAAGAAAAGCCTCGGGCTAAAATGTTGATGTAGATTGAGCCTACAGTTGATGAGAACTTTGCTCTTTCTTAAGATCCTGGTGAAGAACCAGATGGTATCTGGTGGAAAGCCAGCACCGTGAGTTTAAAGAGCCTGCAGTGGGTGCCATCTAAGAGCTCAACTAAGTCCGGGTATTTTTTTAATGCAACCTAGCTGGAGCTGGGCTCACAGGGCTCACAAAGACACATCAACTGAGCCCTGAGATGAAGTCAATAGATGACACAATCCTGAAAATTATCTTTTAGGGAACTTTTCACATAAAGCCAATCAAACAGAACTCAAAAGACTTTCTACTTTTTTCTTTTTTTCTATTAGCATTTAGTAAGTAGAAAATTTGTTGGACCAATAAAACCCCAAAATCCTGACTAATTACCAGCCAGTAATGCCATCCCTGGAATTGATACAGAGTGGGACTACTATTCAAAGTAGGACATGAGTAGGCTGAGGCATTATAGAAAGTGCTTACTAAAAGGGCTTAAAACTGGGATACGAAAACAGAAAAACCTCTCAAAAATTTATTAAATAATTCAGGGACCTAAAGAAAGCCCCTCTGAGTTTCTTGAAAGAATTTTTCAGGCCTTCCGGAGACACACTGACATAGACCCTGAAGTTACTGAAAATCAACGAATGGCTAATATCATCTTCATATGAAAAAGCTCTACAGATATCCGAAAAAAACTCCAGAAATTGTGTGGAGGATCAGAGTGCAGCTGGTGAGATAGTCACACACCTCCAGTCGTGGGTATGGGTAGTAAACAAGGAAAAATATAAGGGCCTGGCTTGTCAGTCAAGTACTTCAGTGTTATCTGGTCAGGTAAGACGGGAGTGATGACTGAGTGGTGATAAGGTCCAAGCCTACCCCCGCACAGAAACTGTAAAACAACCACAGGCATTTGCAGGCTCCTAGGATATTGTGCCCCTTCATATCCCATGTAGCCCACAGCCTACGGCCCAACATAGGTTAGTGAAGAAAAAGTGAGACTAAAATAAACAAAAAAGATTGGATGAAAAGTGATACAGGAAGATAGAGAAGAGAATGAGAGAGACAAAAAGAGACAGAGATTGGAAAGAGAGAGAGAAAGTGAGACTGGGGAGAGTTCTAGAAAGTGAGGGTGTGAGAAGGAGAGAGCCCATAAGAAAAGAGAGACAGAGAATGTAAAGAAAAGAACAGTGCGAGACTGAGAAACAAAAAAGGGGGAGGCCGAGATATTTGGTAGACAGTTTCAGGAGGCACTCGCCTCTATTACTTGGTTTCTGCCCTTTTTGAGCCCCCTAGCTGCTATACTTCTACTTCTGATTTTTGGGCCTTGTCTCCTCAAGCTTCTGTTAAAGTTTGTGTCCTCTAAAAAAAAAATTTACAACAATTCCAAGATGATGCAGGGTTTCCAGCCCATTCCTGAAAGTGAGACCGCCAGTCCTTACAAAACTTTAGGCCAGATTGGGAGAGATTTCTACTCCTCTGGGTAGGCTAACAACCCGGTGTCAACTTGAAGAAGTTACAGAAGAAGAGACCTCCACCCCTACACCCTCATAAAGAATCATGAGTGTGAAATCTCTCAGGGGGGATTGAGACAGATAGGGTTAACCGTGCTGGTGGAACAAAAGAGCTGTTAAAAGATTACCATCTAGAAGTTGGGTAAACAGGAACCACACCCTGTCAACATGAGATAAAGCTGAAATAACCCCTGAATTACTGTCTCGTTTTTAGTGTTTTTCTAGTCCCTTCCCCTTTAGAGGCTCCTGCATGCGCAGAAGAACAAAGTGTGACCGCTGTTTAACCTTCCTTAGCCCCCCTCAGGATGGTGATGTGGTGCCAAAGATCAGTGCACTTGCGCTATATCCCAAGGGCTGCCAAGAGGACTACACTTTGAATACCAGCAGATTCCATCTTAGATTCTAGACGCACGCACAACCTAATTAACATGCATCACCATCCTGAGAAGTACCTGCCCCTTGAAAGAAGGCCACTAAATATTCATTACTTTATTGTCTCCATGGAACCTGTACAAGCCCTAGCCTTGCTTCCCTTTTTGAGTCAGTCTTTTGGAGAGGCTTAGATCCCCACTGACTTCTTTTGCTTGACTCAAGCAAAATAAAGCTTATTGAAGATAAAGTTTGTCTTTTGCATGTATTCTTACTTGGGAAAAGACAATGACCCTTTGTGTCAGATTGGCAATTGGTAACAGGTGCTTTAGAAGTTATTAGCTTTCTATTTTCTATTTCTAAGCATTCTCTTCAGTGCCTAAATGCCTGTTAGGCTAGGAAGTCTACATTTTTGTAAATCCTGGTAACACAGTTAAGATTTGTTCACATGCAGGTTTTTGTTTCATAAACTTAAGTATGAACAGCTTACAGTGCAATGATAACAAGAAGAAAGGAACAAGGATCTGAGACGGTGCCCCTACAACAAACCAACAACCAGGCCATTGCCATCCAGTCAATTCCAACTGATAGCGACCCTATAGGACAGGGTAGAACCACTCCATGAAGTTTCCAAGGAGTGGCTGATGGATTCGAAGCACTGACCAGTGGTTAGCAGCCTGAGCTTTTAACATCTGCACTATCGGAATGCCTCTACAAAGACAAAATAATTAAAGTATAAACTTTTAGGTGTCACTGAAGTGTGCTCAGGAAAGATGTTGAATAGGCAAATTTTGTGCTGCCTACATTGTTACGACTATAAAAATAAGTAATCTTTTTGTTTAAAAAAATGATATTACCTTGTTTCAATGAGATCTTTTGACCTTTGTTTTTACTGAAGTACCTTCTTCTCTGGGCATTGCATTAAAACTACCTTAGTTGTGCCTATTTTGAACCTGTTAATTAATGTATGAATTCTATTTTGCTTGCGATACACTCTTCTTATATATTTATCAAGAAGACAGGACACCTTGTTTTTCTGATTAGTTAGCTGCTAACAAGTAGCCTGTTGTCTATGATTCAAACACCGTAGTTAAGCCTCAATGAGATCTGTGAAACTGGAATGAAACTTTGGAAAATATGAATAACAAACAGTTATGACAACAGATTAGCTGTAGTATGCATTCTGTTTTCTTGCTCAAGCTTTTATTTTTTTTAATTTTATTGTGCTTTAAGTGAAAGTTTACAAATCAAATCAGTCTCTCTTACCAAAATTTACATACACCTTGCTATATACTCCTAGTTGCTCTCCCCCTAATGAGACGGCACTCTCCTTCTCTCCATCCTGTACTTCCATGTTTATTCAGCCAGCTTCTGTCCCCTTCTTCCTTCTCATCTGCCCTCCAAACAGGAGCTGCCCACATAGTCTCTCCTGTCTACTTGATCCAAGAAGCTCGCTCCTCACCAACATCATTTTCTATCTTATATTCCTGTCCAATCCCTGCCTGAAGAGTTGGTTTTGGGAATGGTTCCTGTCTTGGGCTAACAGAAGGCCTGGTGACCAGGACCTCTGGAGTCCTTCTAGTCTCAGTCAGACCATTAAGTCTGGTCTTTTTCTGAGAATTTGGGGTCTGTATCCCACTGCTCTCCTGCTTCTTCAGGGATTCTATGTTTTGTTCCCTGTCAGGACAGTCATCAGTTGTAGCCAGGCACCATCTAGTTCTTCTGGTCTCAGGCTGATATAGTCTCTGATTTATGTGGCCCTTTCCGTCTCTGGGGCTCATAATTACCTTGTGTCTTTGGTGTTCTTCATTCTCCTTTGCTCCAGGTTGGTTGAGACCAATTTATGCATCTTAGATGGCCACTTGCTAGTGTTTAAGACCCCAGATGCCACTCTCCAAGGTGGTATGCAGAATGTTTTCTTGATAGATTTTATTATGCCAATTGACCTAGATGGTCCCTGAAACCATGGTCCTCAAACCCCCACCTCTGCTACGCTGGCCTTCGAAGCATATGGTTTATTCAGGAAACTGCTTTGGTTTTGGTTTAGTCCAGTTGTGCTGACCTCTCCTGTATTGTGTGTTGTCTTTCCCTTCACCTAAATTAGTTCTTATCTACTATCTAATTAGTGAATGCCCCTCTCTCTTCCTCCCTTCCTCCCTCCCCATTCTTGTAACCATCAAAGAATATTTTCTTTTCTCTTTAAACTATTTCTTACATTCTTATAAGAGTGGTATCATACAATATTTGTCCTTTTGCAACTGACTAATTTCACTCAGCATAATGCCTTCCAGATCCGCCATGTTATGTAATGTTTCACAGATTCATCGTTCTTTATCAATGCGTAGTATTCCTCACTTTTATTTTTAAAAGTACTCTGATTATTAAATAGACTTCTTGTTTTAATTTTCAATTTGTAACTCAAAATATCAATTGAGACAAAAAGTAAGGTCTTTTATTTCTTTATATTTCTACATCTACAAATACATAAAAAATAGAAGATTTATGCACACAGTTTCTTTGGAGGAAAGAAATATGCTCACAGTGGAAAGTCTCTGATGTTTACTCTCAAAGGGTCTCAAGACTTCCTTTCTGTCCTAGACAAAGAAGAATCTTTTGAAATAACAGTTAGTTTGCTCATTAATCATTGTTATGGATTGAATTGTGTCCCCCCAAAATATGTGTTAGAGTCCTAACCTCTATACCTGTGGATGTAATCCTATTTGAGAATAGAGTTTTCTTTGTTTTGTTAATGAGGCCATTTCAGTGTAGGATGTGTCCTAAACCTAATAATTTCTGAGTTATAAAAACAGCAGATTAGACACAGAACCGAGCACATACTAAGGAACACAAGTGTCATGCAAGGATCTCCAAGAACCAAGGAACGCCCAGGGCTAACAACAAGGAAGAAATCAACACAGCTGAGACTCTAGTTTGGACTTTTCACTTCCAGAACTGTGCAAAAATAATTTTCTGTTGTTTAAGGCCACCCACTTGTGGTATTTCTGTTGCAGCAGCACTAGGAAACTAAGACAATCATCACAGCACTACATTAAAAAATAATAAAATAAAGCCCAATATATTTTGCAAAGTAAAAACTGCTGATTTCTGATTCAAATATGATAGACTCAAGCATGAATGAATCACAGAAAATACATTTTAGTGATCAAAATACAAAAGATTAAAAACATACTCTGTCTATATTAATAAAACTTTCAAAGAGATTGCAACCAATTCTGTCCAAGCCTCAGAAGTTCCTGTTCTAGCAGTTAAAAGAGAAGAACATGAAATATTTTGTAAAAAATTTTTTCCCTTTGTGGATAATCAAAGGCAAGCTGTGAGAAAACCAATGTACAGATGTGTACCATACTTTCATAGCTCCAAGGACTAGAGCCATGTATTGGAGACTTAATATGTAAAAGAAACGTGAAGTTTGAGGAAAGTTTTTTTCCTAAATTAACTTTTTCTTTTTTTTGGTAATTAATCAAGCTCATCCCCTGTGTCTTCCTTTTTATTTAAAGCTAACAAGTTCAGTTGTCCTTGTCTTCCTTCAGGGAAGCCAACCACATTCTCAGATAACCAGTGCATGTTATGAGGCATATGGTGGTGGTGGCTATCCCCTCCACGGCATTACTTCCTAGTGGGTCACCCGGGCATGGCAAGACCGCGAGTGGGCAGTATCAATGAGACCAGGGCTCCAGCAGGGGTGGACATCGCCCTTCACCAGAATTTCTCTTCATTCATAAATAAATGGAAGATGATCACAGAAAAATCCTTCCTGCTGATTGCTGTCATGAAGGCGACAGCATTTCTCCTGAGACCTGCAGGAATTCTCTCCCTTTACCTGAGGGAGAAACGGTAAGTAAAACACATAGATAGCATTATTCTCCCTCCTGTGCTCAGGGGAGTTCCCTGGATAGCTCAAACAGTTTTCATTCGATTACTAACCTAAGGGTTGGCCATCTGAACCCACCCAGCAGCTACAGAAGAAAAGCCTGAAAATCTGCTTCCATAAAGACTATAGCCAAGAAAACTCTATGGAGCAGTTCTATTTGGTAACACGTGGGTTCGCCATGAGTTGGAATCAACTCAGTGGCAATCGGCTTGGTTTTTTCGTTTGTGTTCATGGAATGAGCATTCTCCAAGAAGGGAGAATCAGACCCAATATTATTACTTATCGCTTTTCAAGCCCTAAAGAGCCACACAGAAGCAAAGCATTCTGAGAATTCTTAGAATTCATCTAGTAATCCAATAATTAACGGCATCTATTCATTTCGTCTATTCAGCCAATATACAATGAGAGCCTATAACAGATCAACTGCGGGTGGGTGCTAGGGATGCCACCATGAGCAAGATGTCTGCCATCATGAAGGTTAAACTCTGGTAGGGAGAGACATTAGTCAAGTAATCCCACTAATACACATATAAACAGACTATTACAAAGACTATGAAGAAGAGGTACAGACTGCCACAAAGCTGAAAATAGGGGGATTTCAGAAAGCGAGAAAGGAAGCGACTAAGACAGTTTCCTTAATGAAGTGCACGGAGCATGTGTGTGAGTCTGTGTAATGGTGAGCTTGGGAAGGTGAAAGAGGGAGCCGGAGAAAAGGGCTTGTCCAGCTGGAGAAACTGAATGAATGTCAGTGTGGCTGGAGTTCAGAGAGCAGCAGGCAGGGGTGGGGATGAGAGGCAGTGGCTAGATAGCCAAAAACCAGCTGCCATCAAGTCAGTTTCGACTCCCAGCGACCCCGTACATGTCCGAGTAGAACCGTGCCCCACAGGGTTTTCACAGGCTGGTTTTTAGGAAACAGATCACCAGGGCTTTCTTCCAAGATGCCTCTGGGTGGACTCAAACCTCCAACCTTTCAATTAGCAGCCAAGCACATTAACCATTTACACCACCCAGGGGTTCCGGCTAGATAAAGCGAAATTTTATACTTTTATATCCAAGAAACAGTGGGACAACACTGAAGGGTGTGAAGCAACTTTGCATTTTGAAACTCGCACACTGACAGCACAGCTCCTGGGGAAGGACCTGGGGGCAGGTGAAAGAGGCGCAGGGAATCTGGTGGCTGGTGCTAGAGGATGATGGTAGTGATGGAGAAAGAGGAGGTAAAACCGACGGGCCAGTGGAAGTATAACCACCCCCTTGGAGAATGCAGAGGCTTCAGAACAGCCCTTAATCAAACACTGGCAAGTCCATGCGATGGATTTCCTTTCATAATATTACCAAAGCCATCTGCTGCCTGTCACTGGTATTTCTTTCGTTTTTCTTCTCATTCCAGAAAAGGGTGTGTCAGCTAAGATTCCATCAGTGGTATACCAGGGGTGAGGGAAGGAGTTTGATAAGTGAGTTTTCAGTTTATGGCAAAGTGGGGAAGGATTTTTCTCAAGGCTGATTTTTCCCTCCCATGCAAATCTGTGAACCAGATTCAGTCAGGTTTTTGGGTCCCCCAGCCCTTGACTGTCCTTTTACACCTAGTCTATCGAACTCATACCCCAAGCTTAATGCTTTGATTCCCCTACATTTTTATCACCGACTCCACACCCTGTCATAAAAGTTATATCTTTTCTTATTTTTTTGAGGAAAATATCTGACAATCATATCCTCATTGAGGTAAAGAAAACAGTGATAAAATAACTTCTCCCAAAGAATATTTATGTTGAATATCTAAAGGAATGGTTCTCTTGTTACAGAAGGCCAGGCATCAGTTGATAGATGGAGCAGATATTTGGGAAAGCAGACTGTCGTTGCTTTTGCCCCTGAAGTCACATTGCTTTCCCAGGTGCTCACTTCTAGGCGTGCTCTCCCTATAACTGTCTCTTTCACAACCTATGGGCAACAGAGATAAGAAAGGGACAAAACAAAAGGTAAAAGATTGATCGGCTTTCCACAGGTGATCGGCTGGTCAGAATACATAATGACCGAAATAGTGCACGTCACTTTCACAAGTCTTCCATGGTTCTATAGTCTCTCTAGGAAATTGCATCAATTTCTATGGTTTACATACAATTTGTATGCTGCCAATACCATTTATATATTCCATCCCAGCCCCTCCTCCAAGCTCCAGACTCCTCCATCCACCTCGTAACAGGCCTCTGCTTAGACGTCTCACAAGCATTGCAAACTTGTTGGTAGTTGCTGTAGAGTCAATTCTGACTCACGGTGACTCCGTGTATGCACAGTAAACTGCTCCATAGGGTTTCCAAGGCTGTGTCCTTTCAGAAGTAGATCACCAGGCCTGTCTTCTGAGGCACCTCTGGGTGGGTTTGAACTGCTAGCCACTCACCACCCAAGCGACCTATTTCAAATTTAATGTGCCCAAAATGGAACTCTTGATTTCCTTCCAAACCCAGACTCCCCAACTCATTAAATGACACCACTGAACACCCAAAAACCTGGAGGTCACCCTTAACTCCTACCTCTTGATCATCACTCACAGCCAATCCATCCATAAATTCTGGAACTCTTACCTTCAAATTGTATCTCTCTGCATCCACATCCATCTCTCTTCATGGCTATGAAGATGCTGTGCTTTGTTGCCTCATTGCTCATCGCTAGGGGTGTGTGTGTCGGGGGGTGAGGACCACACCAGTGACACTGTCAGAGGGGGTAAGACCAAAATGACTGTCTATAAAATTTTTGTGCAGTGTTCCAGCAGAAATGTATTACATATATATACGTACTTTATTGTGCTTTAAGTGAAAGTTTACAGCTGAGGTTAGTCTCTCATTGAAAAATTTATACACACATTGTTATGTGACCCTAGTCGCTATCCCTATAATGCGACAGCACACTCCTCCTTTCCACCCCGAGTTTTCCTTGTCCATTCAACCAGCTCCTGTCCTCTTCTGCCTTCTCATCTTGCCTCCGGACAGGAGCTGCCCATTTAGTCTCATGTATCTACTTGAACTAAGAGCACGCTCTTCATAAGCATCAATTATGTCTTATAGTCCAGTCTAATCTTTGTCTGAAGAGTTGGCTTTGGGAATTGTTTTAGTTCTGGGTTAACAGAGAGTCTGGGGGCCATGTCTTCTGGGGTTTCTCCTGTCTCAGTCAGACCATTAGGTGTGGTCTTTTTACTAGAACTTGAGTTTTGCGCCCCACTTTTCTCCTGCTCTGTCAGAGACTCTCTGTTGTGTTCCCTGTAAGGATGGTCGCTGGTGATAGCTGGGCACCATCTAGTTCTTCTGGTCACTGGCTAATGAGAAACTTATCATTTTTTATAAAAAATCCCTGTAGTTAGTTATAACAGCAAATTTTTTTCATAAGCTCAGTTTACATGTATCAATGTATCTACAAGGCTAAAACTCTGTGCTAATTTACCTTTTGAACCTTCTAATGTGCTCCAGCCAGAACTGTCCTTACTACCCAATTACAACAATGGTTTGCATCACATGGTTTCATCCCATGCGCTGCAAGTACATGCTGTTGTTTTCGTTGCTGCTGGTGTTTTTATAGTCACTGATTTTGTCAAATTTTCTGGTGTTTTAGCTACAATATTGTGGTAATTAGCGTGGAGAGGTCACACCATGAATTACTGGGTGGCACCAACCCTAGTGGTGCCACTGATATTGCTATGATTCCAATTCAAGGTACCTCTGTCCCTCAAGAATTTCTGCAGTAGCCCCTTGGTAGCAGTGGTCTCCCTGCTCCTACTCTTGCCCCTCTACAATTCATTCCCTATACAATAGGCTCAGTGGCATTTTTAAAATATAAATCAGACCGTATCACTCCCTTGCTTAAAAACCTTCAGTGCACTTAGAACTCCTCTTGCACTGAGAACAAAATCTGTGGCTTTCAAGGATCTGCATCATTCAGCCCCAGGTCCCTTTCCCATGTATTCTCCTGGTGTCTTGCTGACAGCATTCTAGCCACATGGGCAGCGTTGGATTAAGGCATGTGAGGCCCTAAACGCTAATAATCTGTGGTGCCCCCTTCTCTGTTTACACACGCATTCAAACAGGATATGTAAGTTACATATATACAGGTATATATGTGTGCATGCATGTGTGTGTCTTAGTTATCCATGATGTAACTTCCTATAATATTAGTGATTGAATGCAAAAGTGGCATATGCCATTTTAGTGGAATGAGATGAACTGGATTATAAAATTTTTAGTGGACGCAGGGTACTAAGATTTTTACTATATACCACATTTTCTACAAAAAGAATATTCCACGTATATTACAACAAAGAAAATGAGTCAGTAAACTTAGTTGTTTCAATAATCAATGTAAAATTCTGTTGATCTCCCACAATGAAAAATTGACTTTCACCAATTTTGCATTAAATGGCTCAAACTTCAGTTTTCGTGCTTACTTTGATGCTATAATTATAAATGAAAAAATGAAACGATGTTATAAAATAAAATTTAATCATCAGAAAACAAATGATAATGGACAAATTTCTAGAAACACACTACCTACCCAAACTAACACAAAATGATGTTGAAAAGCTGAACAGACCCATAACAAGAGAAGAGATTGAAAAGGTAAAAAAAAAAAAAAAAAAAAAACCTCGACAAAAAAAAAAACCCTGGCCCATATGGCTTCACTTCACTTGAGAATTCTACCAAATATTCAGAGAAGAGATTACACCAGTACTACTCAAACTATTTCAGAAAATAGAAAAGGAAGTCCTACTTCTAAATTCATTCTATGAAGCCAGCATAACCTTGATGCCAAAACCAGGCAAAGACATCTCAAAAAAAGAAAATTACAGACCAATATCTTTCAAGTAAACACACGCAAAAATTTTCAATAAAATTCTAGCCAGTAGAATTCAGTAACATATCAAAAAAATAATACACCACAACCAAGTAGGATTCATACCAGGTATGCAAGGATGGTTCAACATTAGAAAGCAATCAATGTAATCCACCACATAAATAAAAAGAAAAAAAAGAATCACATGATCATCTCAGTTGATGCAGAAAAGGCATTTGACAAAGTCCAACACCCATTCCTGATAAAAACTCTCAATAAAATAGGTATAGAAGGAAAATTTCTCAACATAATAAAGGGCATCTATGCAAAACAAACAGCCAACATCATTCTTAATGGAGAGAGGCTGAAAACATTCCCCTTGAGAACAGGAACAAGACAAGGATGCCCTTTATCATCATTCCTATTTAACATTGTGCTAGAAGTCCCAGCTAGAGCAATAAGGCAAGAAACAGAAATAAAGGGCATCCAAATTGGTAATGAAGAAGTTAAACTGTCCCTATTTGTGGATGATATGATACTATACATAGAAAACCCAAAAGACTCCACGAGAAAACTACTAGAACTAATAGATTCAGCAAGCTAGCAGGATACAAGATAAACATACAAAAATCAGTTGGATCCCTATACACCAATAAAGAGAATGATGAAAGGGAAATCAGGGAAACAATATCATTGATAATAGACCCTAAAAAAATACTTGGAAATAAATCTAACCAGGGATGTAAAAGACCTATACAAAGAAAACTACAGAACCACTACTGCAAGAAACCAAAATAGACCTACATAAATGGAAAAACATACCATGCTCATGGATAGGTAGACTCAACATTATGAAAATGACAGTTCTACCCAAAGCGATTTACAAATAAAATGCAATACCGATCCAAATACCAGCAACATTCTTTAGAGAGATGGACAAAACTTATCATTAACTTTATATGGAAAGTGAAGAAGCCTCGAATAAATAAAGCACTATTGAAGAAGAAGAATAAAGTAGGAGGACGCTCACTACCTAACCTCAGAATCTACTATACAGCCACAGTAGTTAGAACAGCTGGTAATGGTACGACAGATACATTGACCAATGGAACAGAATTGAGAACCCAGATGTAAATCCATCCACCTATGGTCACCAGATCTTCAAAAACGGCCCAAAGTCCATTAAATGGGGAAAAGACAGTCTTTTTAACACATGGTGCTGGCAAAACTTACGTCCATCTGCAAAAAAATGAAACAGGACCCATACCTCACACCATATACAAAACTAACTCAAAATGGATCAAAGACCTAAATATGAATCCAAAAACCATGAAGTTCATAGAAGAAAAAATAGGATGAATGCTAGAGGCCCTAATACAAGGCATTAACAGGATACAAACCACAACCAACAATACTCAAGCTCCAGAGGATAAGCTAGATAACTGGGATCTTCTTTAAAAATTAAGCACTTATGCTCATCAAAAGACTTCACCAAAAGAGTAAAAAGAGAACCTACAGACTGGGAAAAAAAATTGGCTATCACAAATCAGACAAAGTTCTAATCTCTAAAATCTACAAGAAAATCCAATACCTCTACAATAAAAAGACAAAAAATCAAATTAAAAAACGGGCAAGGGAAATGAACAGACACTTCACCGAAGGAGACATTCAAGCGGCCAACAGACACATGAGGAAATGCTCATGATCTCTAGCCATTAGAAAAATGCAAATCAAAACCACAAAGAGATACCACCTCATCCCGGCATTACTGGCATGAATCAATAAAACAGGAAATAACAGATGTTGGAGAGGCTGTGGGGAGATCAGAACTCTTACACATTGCTGGTGGGAATGCAAAATGGTACAACCATTTTGGAAAACGGTATGGCACTTCCTTAGGAAAAAAAAAAACCCAGTGCCGTCGAGTCGATTCCGACTCATAGCGACCCTATAGGACAGAGTAGAACTGCCCCCACAGAGTTTCCAAGGAGCGCCTGGCGGATTCGAACTGCCAACCCTTTGGTCAGTAGCGGTAGCACTTAACGACTATGTCACCAGGGTTTCATTACTTACAAAGCTAGAAATAGAAATAACATAAGATCCAGCAATCCCACTCCTAGGAATATATCCTAGAGAAATAAGAGCCATCACATGGACAGACATAAGCACAATCATGTTCATTGCAGCATTGTTCACCATAGCAAAAAGATGGAAACAAACCTAGATGCCCATCAACAGATGAATGGATAAACAAACCATGATCTTGGGGAAGATATAGTTCAATTGACATAACATGTTTTATAAAGAATATGTTCTACATTCTACTTTGGTGAGTAGCACCTAAGGCCTTAAAAGCCTGTAAGCAGCCATCTAGGATACTCCACTGGTTTTACCCCTTCAGGAGCAAGGAAGAGCAAAGAAAACTAAAGACACAAGGGAAAGATTTGTCCAAAGACTCCTCCAGGCTGAGTTCAGAACAACAAGATGGTGCCCGGCTACCACCACTGACTGCTCTGACAGGGATCACAATAGAGGGTCCCCCAGAGAGAGCTGGAGAAAAATGTAGAACAAAATTCTAACTCAAAAACAAAGACCTGACTTGCTGGCCTGACAGAGACCAGAGAAACCCTGAGAATATGGCCCCCGGACACCCTTTCAGCTCAGTAATGAGGTTAATCCTGAGGTCCACCCTTCAGCCAAAGAATGAAGAGGCCCATGGAAAAAAGGAAGACTGAAGGGGCCCACAAGCCTGGGGCAGGGACTGGAAGGCAGGAGGGAACAGGAAAATTGGTAATGGGGAACCCAGGGTTGAGAGGGGAGAGTGTTGACATGTCTGATGTTGTTACCCGATGTCATAGAAAAATGTGTGTACTGACTGACGAGAAACTAGTTTGTTCTGTAAAACTTCATCTAAAGTACAATATGAAAAAAAAAAAAAACACCTGAGGCCGCTAGCTCTGCCTTGAATACTTCCCATGACGAGGAGTTCACTGTCTCAGTAGACAGCCCATTTCATTTTGCAGCAGCTTTGACCGAGCCAAGATCTGCCCCACAATAATTCCAGTCCCACTGTCAGACATCAAAAAGATTATATGTAACCACTTGTCTTTGTGGTGACTCTGCAAATATTTGAAGACGACTCATCAAGTTCACCTACCCGGCCTTCTATCCAGGCTATATATTTATTAAAATCATCATGTGTATCAAAAAAGAAAACAAATAATAAAATAAATTATTTTATTTTTAGAGATATCTTTCATCTCTAACATGTTATAATTAAAAACGTTTCTTACTTCTTACAAATTCTTCAGTGATTTCATCACAGTTAAGCTGCCAAACAATGTCTACTTCTATACATAGTAAGGATAATGAATCAAGCCTTTCTTGAATCATTGTTGCACACTGAGTGTTTTTGAGTCTCTTTCGGGATGAAAATGAGCATTCCATTGCGCAGTTTGTGATCATTAAAGTTAGGAACATGTGCAAAGCAATTTCAACATTGGAAAATAAGCATTGTATTTTATCTTCCATTATTGAATCATACTCGCCTACGTGAGTAAAATTTGTATATTCTGAATCTGTAAACTTAGTGCTCATATAAGAATGAAACTGTCGCATTTCTCTATAAAGGTTTGTATTTAAATCATCGAGATAAGCCTGTACTAATTTCTGGGATGCCTTCATGCATTCTTCATCAGGTATATTCACATTTTATAAGAAGAAAAATCTATTTGAAAGAATTTCATACACTTTTGTCCTTCTTTTCATGTAAGATTCAATTGTGTCAATGATGGTATAAGTCTTGGGCTGAGCTCTCTAGAGAAGCAAAACCAGTAAAGTATATAAATACATAGTGAGAGATATTTATATTAAGGAAATGGTTCACTCGGTTATAGAGGCTGAAACATCCCAAGCCTGTGGGTCAGTTGGAGGCTTCTTCTGATTCACATAGCTGCAGGGGCTGGCGAACCCAAGATCGGTATGTCAGACAGCAGGGCTCTTGCTCACAGGCTGTGAAGACTGACAAATTCCAAAACTGACAGGCAAGATGGCAGGTAAGTTACCAGCTCAAGTCCCAAGAACTGAAATTCAGATGAACAGGAGCCAGCTGCAGGATCCAGAGCGAGCAAAAGCCCACCAGCCTTGCCAGAAAGTCCCTGTATTGGATGGAGGCCACTCCCCCAAAAAAACTCCCTTTCAACTGATTGGCTACTCAAGCAAATCCCATCGTGGAGTTGATCACATTATATCAGATTTCGTCATGGAAGTGATTACATCGTATGACTGCCAAACTACTTCATAACTGCCAAACCATTAAGAATCATGGTCCAGCCAAGTTGACACACAACCTTAACGATCCTAGTGCAGTATATGATTACAGAAAATTGATCTCTGGCACTCAATACTTCTGGAGCACTCCCATCATTTACTTGTTTCTTTCTTATGCTTCTGTGACTGTGAATTGCTTGATAATCAGTATTTGGCAGTATTTGTTTTGTTGTGTTTTCAAATTTTTCAAAATCTTCTCTTAAAGTATGTAAATACCTTGTTAATGACTGGCAGAGATCTGCGCACATCTTTAAATTTACTTCTGAATCTTGGAGAGCTTGACTCATCTGATGAAAATACTGCAATATATTATTATTCCATATTTCCAACATAAATACATACTCCAGTGTTTGCATTTTGTTGGCGATATTTTCAGCTTCTCTTTTGGTACATCCTTTTTGTGTCTGGTGTTCAGCAATATTTACTAAGGCATCTAGAACCTGAGTCTATGGTTCCAGGACTGTACTTGTTGCTACAGCATGCACTTCCCAGCATGTATTAGAAAAACCTTTTAATACTCGATCATTGCCTAAATATGTTTTAACAACTGTCCATCAGTGAGTAGAGGCAGCAAAAATGTGCAGAGTAACTGAACAGTAGAAAAAAAATCGCCTGCTCCTGGGCAACAATTTACTGCACTATGTCCTACAAAATTAAAGTGAATGCAGAGCACTTGGTATGAAAATGACATATTCATTATGTTCTAAAATTTTCTGCTGTGTGCCTTTGTAACACCCTGACATATTGACAGCACTGTCATAGGACTAGCCTCTGCACAAAATTGAAAAATCAATTTTGCAAACTTCACATAAACACTGAAGTACTTGATTTGCAATTTCTTCACTGGTATGAAGAAATCGCATGATTTAATGAGCTAGTAAATGTGATAAATCACTCGACAGGTTCCCCATCTGTTAGAGATACATGTCTTAAAACAATAAGTAGCTGATCTGTATGAGAAAGATCAGGAGTGGAATCTACAAACTGAAATATCGAGTATACTTATTTCACTGAAAATAGTTGACCAAACTTTATGACTTACTAGATTTATTAATTCTTCGCACATTGTTTTAAACATATATGAGGACTGCCCTTTCCTGTGTTACCGTATTTTGAGATGTGACCTGCTAAAAATGGATCATACTGAGCAACAAGTTCAAGAAAACCCCTAAAATTTCCATTTTGTGAGGACCCAAACACCTCACTTCTTCCTCAAAAAGATAGCCCACATTCAGTGATTGTTATAATGACAGAAACAACACATTGCAAAACAGCTTTGCAATACTGATGTTCTTCATTTATGTTTCAATTTCATGAGTTAAGCCAAAACCCTGTCTTCAGTTTAAATATGACAACATAAATCTCTGTGAATTGAACTGTTTTCATGTTTACCAATTATATCTGAGTTGTACCAATCACTAAATCCATATGTAGTGAATCAAGAATTAAATGATTTTGGGCTGAATAGTTTGCAAACAAAACAATGTACAGAGCCCACTGATGGAGAATATAGTAGCCACTCCCTCTTATAATTTTCACCATTTCTTTTGCACCCTAGAAATATATTCTGGCTACAGAACCTTGTTTGTTTACCATCCAGAAATTTTTGACATGAATTTTCAAATGATCCACTGTGATGTTGACAATCATTTGGCCCTCTTTTTTCCAGTAATTTACGTCATTAGAAGAAAAAATATCCCACAAAGCAGGATCTGTATTTTTGTTATTTAGATAACTGTGTTTTAGATATTTAGGGGTCTGGAGATTTGACAATTTCAGATTCTAATATAGTTTCACTTTCCACACCATTAATATTTTTTGATTACAGCAAGGAATGGAAGTTGAGTTTGCAACATTTTCTGTTATATTATTATTGCTATTAGTAAATTCAGCACTATCAGTACTAGTACAAGGATTTGCACCCATTAAACTTGAGCATTCAATGGAAGTCTCTTTTGATTCATTACATTTTAAAAAGGAAGTTAATTTTGGAATTGTCTTCAGAGATTCACAAATCTTTTTCTTTTTATCTTCTGTGAGCTTTCCTTTTTTACTCCACTTAGTGTTGCCATTTCATTTTACCTGGATATAAAACTATTACACTTTTTAAACTAACCTGAATAACTGAAAATTAATGAAATTTACTTTAAAAAGCAAAATTTATAAAATAAAATTTACATTCAAATTTGGCTGTTAACACAAAAATTTATGTTTGAAAATTGTTGTTAGGTGCCGTCGAGTTGGTTTTGACTCCTAGTGATCCTATGTACAACAGAATGAACTACTGCCCGGTACTGTGCCATCCTCACAATCATTGTTATGCTTGAGCTCATTGTTGCAGTCACTGTGTCAATCCATCTCGTTGAGGGTCTTCCTTTTTGTCACTGACCCTCTACCAAGCATGATGCCCTTCTTCAGGGACTGATCCCTCCTGATAACATGTCCAAAGTATGTGAGACGTAGTCTCACCATCCTTGCTCCTAAGGAGCATTCTGCTTGTGCTTCTTCCAAGACAGACTTGTTCGTTCTTTTGTACCAGGTTTGCCCAATGCAATGAGTCTTTTGATCTCTTGACTGCTGCTGCCATAGGCATTGATGGTGGATCCAAGCAAAATGAAATCCTTGACAACTTCGATTTTTTTCTCCATTTATCATGATGTGGCTTATTGTCCCAGTTGTGATGATTTTTGTTTTCTTTATTTTGAGGTGTAATCCATAGTGAACGCTGTGGTCTTTGATCTTCATCAGTAAGTGCTTCAAGTCCTCTTTGCTTTCAGCAAGCCAGGTCGTGTCATCTGCAAAATACAGGTTGTTAATGAGTCCTCCTCCAATTCTGATGCCCTATTTTTCTTCATATAGTTCAGTTTCTTAGATTTTTTGCTCAGCATAAGGATTGAAAAGGTATGGTGAAAAGATACAACCCTGATGAACACATTTCCTGATTTTAAACCTTGTAGCATCCCCTTGTTCTGTTTAAACAACTGCCTCTTGATCCATGTACAGGTTCCTCGTGAGCACAACTAAGTGTTCTGGAATTTTCATTCTTCACAATGTTATCCATAATTTGTTATGATTCACAAAGCCGAATCCCTTTGCATAGTCAATGAAACACAGGTAAACATCCTTCTGGTATTCTCTGCTTTCAGCTGTGACCCATCTGACATCAGCAATGATATTCCGGGTTCCACGTCCTCTTCTGAATCCCGCCTGAATTTCTGGCAGTTCCCTGTCGATATACTGCTGCAGCCATTTTTGAATGATCTTCAGCAAAATTTTCCTTGCATGTGATATTAATGATATTGTTCTATAATTTCCACACTTGGTTGGATCACCTTTCTTGGGAATAGGCACAAATATGGATGTCTTCCAGTCAGTTGGCCAGGTAGCTGTCTTCCAGATTTCTTGGCATAGACGAGTGAGCACTTCCAGCGCTGTATCCGTTTGTTGAATCATCTCAGTTGATATTCCATCAATTCCTGGAGCCTTGTTTTTTGCCAATGCCTTCAGAGCAGCTTGGGCTTCTTCCTTCAGTACTATCAGTTCCTGATCATATGCTACCTCTTGAAATGGTTGAATGTCAACCAATTCTTTTTGGTATAATGACTCTGCGTATTCCTTTCATCTTCTTTTGATGCTTCCTGCGTCGTTTAATATTTTCCCCAGAGAATTCTTCACTATTGCAACTCAAGGCTTCAATTTTTTCTTTAGTTCTTTCTGCTAGAAAAATATTGAGTGTGTTCTTCCCTTTTGGTTTTCTCTCTCCAGCTCTTTGCACAAGTCATGATAATACTTTTTCTTCTGGAGCAGTACTTTGAAATCTGTTCAGTTCTTTTGCTTCATCATTTCTTTTTTGCTTTAGCTGCTCGACGTTCGAGAGCAAGTTTCAGAGTCTCTTCTGACATACATTTTGGCCTTTTCTTTCTTTCCTGTCTTTTTAATGACCTCTTGGTTTCTTCATGTATGATGCCCTTGATGTCATTCCACAACTTGTCTGGTCTTCAGTCACTTCGGTTCAATACATCAAATCTATTCTTGAGATGGTCTCTAAATTTGGGGGGATATATTCAAGGTCGTACTTTGGTTCTCGTGGACTTGTTCTAATTTTCTTCAGTTTCAACTTGAACTTGCATATGAGCAACTGATGATCTGTTCTGTAGTCAGCCACTAGCCTTGTTCTGACTGATGATATTTAGCTTTTCCATCGTCTCTTTCCACAGATGTAGTCGATTTGATTTCTGTGTATTCCATCCATGTGTATAAAAACAGTTGCCGTTTATGTTGGTAAAAAAAGGTATTTGCAATGAAGAAGTCGTTGGCCTTGCAATATTCTATCATGCGATCTCTGGCATTGATTCTATAATCAAGGCCATAGTTTCCAATTACTGATCCTTCTTCTTTGTTTCCAACTTTTGCATTCCAATCACCAGTAATTATCAATGTGTCCTGGTTGCATGTTCGATCAATTTCAAACTGCAAATTTGGTAAAAAAATCTTCAATTTCTTCATTGCTGGCCTTAGTGGTTGGTGTGTAAATTTGAATAATAGTCATATTAACTGGTCTTTCTTGTACGCGTATAGATATGATGTTATTACTGACAGTGTTGTACTTCAGGATAGATCTTGAAATATTCTTTTTGACGATGAATGAAATGCCATTCCTCTTCAAGTTGTTATTCCCAGCATGGAATACCATATGACTGTACAATTCAAAATGGCTAATACCAGTCCATTTCAGCTCACTAATGCCTAGGATATCCATGTTTATGTGTCCCGTTACATTTTTGATGATTTCTAATTTTCCTAGATTCGTATTTTATACATTCTACAATCCGATTATTAATGGACGTTTCCAGCTATTTCTTTTCATTTCAAGTCATGCCACATCAGCAAATGAAGGTCCTGAAAGTTTGACTCCATCCATGTCATTAATGTCAACTCTATTTTGAGGAGGCAGCTCTTCCTCATTTGTCTTTTGGGTGCTTTCCAACCTAGGGGGCTCATTCTCCAGCACTATATCAGACAATATTCCCTGCTATTCATAAAGTTTTCACTGGCTAATTCTTTTCAGAAGTAGACTACCAGGTCTTTCTTCCTAGTCTGTCTTAGTCTGGAAGCTTTGTTGAAACCTGTACACCATAGGTGACCCTACTGGTATTTGCATACTCTTGGCAAAGCTTGCAGCATCACAGCAACATGCAGTTCACTTCACAAATGACACAGCCTTGCTTGCTGAAAGCGTGGAAGACTTGAAGCACTTACTGATGAGGATCAAAGACTACAGCTTTCATATGAATTACACCTCAACATAAAAAAACAAAACAAAAATTCCTCACAACTGGACCAATAAGCAACACCATGATAAATGGAGAAAAGATTGAAGTTGTCAAGGATTTCATTTTACTTGGATTCACAGTCAATGCTCATGGAAGCAGCAGTCAAGAAATCAAATGACATATTGCATTGGCCAAATCTGCTGCAAATGTGTTAAAAAAGGAAAGATATCACTTTGAGGACTAAAATGTGCCTGACCTAAGCCATGGTATTTTCAATCACCTCATGTAGTTTTGAAAGCTGGACAATGAATAAGGAAGACCAAAAAAGAATCAATGCCTTAGAATTATGTTGTTGGTGAGGAATATTGAATATACCATGGACTGCCAGAAGAACAAACAAATCTGTCTTGGAAGAAGTACAATCAGAATGCCCCTTACAAACGAGGATGTTGAAACTTCATCTCGCAGGCTTTGAGCATGTTATCAGGAGGGACCGACCAGGCCCTGGAGAAGGACATCATGCTTGGTAAAGCAGAATGTCACTGAAAAAAAGGAAGGCCCTCAAGGAGATTGATTGACACAGTGGCTGTGACATTGTCCTCAAACATAGCAACGATTGTGAGGATGGTGCAGGACTAGGCAGTGTTTTGTTCTGTTGAGCATAGGTTTGCTATGAATCAGAACCAACTTGACAGCACTTAACAAAAATAACAAACAGTCGTCTGTTTCCTGGAGGAATTGTTCAATTTCCTTACACGGAGTTGCATAAATATTCTGACAAAATATAAATGCAATGTTCTGATCAATGCCCTTTATTGCTCTCTTGGAAGATGATTTTAGAAACATACTAATTGTTGCAAAACAGAAATGCACTTCGTATGATAAATACATATTGAATTTTGTATCCTCTTAATGTGCCTAATATCTCACTTATTAGCATATATAGAGTAATATCAAGCACTGTGCATCACACAACAGTAACAAACAAAACTCAGTTGATACATAAATTAAAACTTTTCATGTTCAATAAATATTAGTATTTCCAGTATTTTTTGATTATTTGCTATGTTAGTATTATAGTAAATTCTTACCCAAGGTAGTGTTATATTAAATGTATGCTATATTGCATCTGCGTGTATACCAAGCATATTTTCAAGTCAACATTATAAATATTATTGTTTACAAAACTAGGACATAACGCTGTATGTAAATGCTCTACGGCTAAAAAGTAACTTCATTGAATTCATTGCAATAGTTGATTTATTCCAGTTCCCTCGATTTCGTGAATCCCCTGGGACTGGAGTTCCCATTGGTTGTTTACCAGGGTGTGTGAAAGAGCATACCCTTCTGTTTGTATCATGGCAAAGAGCATTGCTGGCCCTCCTGGCTGGAGTTACTGGATTAGCAGATGTGGATGTACAAGACAGCTCTCTAGAAATGAATAGACCTACTATCTATTAATATAATCTGTCCTTGTCCAGTAATGGCTCATGTTAGATCCAGTTGCATATTGGGTGAATATAGCAAGAGTTAGACTCAACAGCCTATCCCCACCTCTTGCTTATTAGAAAGAAATGGTATACTCCCAAGAGATCCTGTATGATAAGGAGTTTTAATCACACAGGAGGGTACCGCAGGAGACAGATGTCAATGAAGTTGTTGAAGTGTTAGGGGCCTCGTAGCTTAAACAATCTTTTGGGTGGATGCCCTTGTGACCCTGAATGAACTTTATTCCTGGGCAGCACATTCTCACACACTGGAGCTGGTACCAATTTCATTTAGTGCCCTGCCAGTTTCATTTCACTGTGGCTCTCACTTTTCCTTGTGTCCTGTCTGCTTGGCATCTATGGGTCTTTGCTTTGGACTACTTGTGCCCTGGTTTTGTTGATGCCCTAAGCACGTGCTTACCTTGCTTACTGAGTAATCTGTCCCTGCACATTGCTCAGAGAGGTCATCCCTTGCTGCCCTGTCTAAGATGTTCTCTGTTATCTTTGAACACACCATCCTGTCCATGGCCTCTTGTTTTAAGTTGATGTCGTAGTATTGTTTGAGGTATGATAAGGTCGAGTGAGAATCAAGAGAGGGAGTCCAGAAACATTTAAAGACTTATTATAGTCACAGTCCCTGGTGTTCACAGCATGCCCAGCAGGGCCACAAAATCGTAGGAGGTGGTCACAAGACAGACATGGATCGGAATGGTGGGCAAGCACTTTTATTGTGGTTTTCATGGGAAATGTGGCAGGGACATGGGAATTTTACTGGTCAGCTATATTTGAAACTCAAGGTCTGGGCCGTGGGGCGTTTACCAAAGGGGAAACTGGGGAATTTCTTACCTAGGTATAGCAGACATAGGTGGGGAAGATTTACTTGGTGTCGATGTTAAAACATCATATTGTGGAATTTAGAAAATATGGTTAGTACATCTCTATAACATTTCTCAGTTGCCCAGTTAATTTACCAGTGTGTCATCCATCTCTCCACCTGAGATTGAGCTTCCTGGAGTGTAGGAGCCAAGTGGTTTTTGTTCAGCAAGATATCTCCAGTGCCCAGCAGAGCACAGCACATGGTAGATGTCCGATAAACGTTTCTCAAATGAATGATTGGGTTAACTAATTAATTGTCCCCATTAACTGTCAAAAAGAGCCCTGGTGGTTCAGTCGTTAAAGTTCTTGGCTGCTAACCAAAAGTGGCAGTTCAAATCCAGCAGCTACTCCATGGGAGAAAGATGTGGCAGTCTGCTTCCATAAAGATATACAGCCTTGGAAACCCAAGGGGCAGTTCTACTCTGTCCTATAGGGTTGCTATGAGTAGGAATCGACTCAACAGCAATGGGTTTGAGTTTTTTTTAAATTTTTTTTAACTATAGAATTAAGAACAAACCTGGCCTGGTATACTGGGTCCCCTGACCTCTAATCCCAGTCCACCATCTACGATGCTTCCTGTGCCACTTCTTACTGTGAAGTTTCCCCTCTTGCAAAGTCACTCCCCTCATCTTTGTTCCCTCTTTCATTTGTACCATTTTCTCTTTCCAGAATGTTCATTCCCTCTTTTTGCTTACCAAATCTTAGTTATTTTTCTATGCCCAAATCAAATCTTCCCTCCTCCATGAAGCCCTCTGTCATCATCCCCACCCACGTTATTCTCTCCCATCTCTCTGCCCTTGCCTTTGCTGCTAGTAATAGTAGTTAAAAAAAATTTAACCTACTATAAATTCATTAAGTCAGCTGATCCTCACGCATCCCTCCAACTGGGCTATACAGTTGTTAAGAGGAGCTCTATGTTTTGCATTTCTTTGACTTGGCCATTATAGGAAACGAAACAATGAAATGTACTGGAAACCAACCACCAGCTGTTTTCTAGTCTCAGTTCTGCCTACAACTAGCCATGTGACCTTGAGTACATTCTCTCACTCTCTGATGTTTATTTTCTTCGTGTATAAAATAAAGGGGTTAGGCCATATTATTTTAAGACTCCTGTAGCTCTAAAGGAAACCCTGGTGGCGCAGTGGTTAACAGCTACGGCTGCTAACCAAAAGGTCAGCAGTTCAAATCTACCAGTTGCTCCTTGGAAACTCTATGGAGCAGTTCTACTCTGTCCTATAGGGTCCTTGCCATGGATTGAATTATGTCCCCCCAAAAATGGGTGTATCAATTAGGCTGGGCCACGATTCCAGGTATTGTGTGATTTTCCTATATGTTGTAAATCCTGCCTGTATGATGTTAATGAGGGAGGATGGGTGGCAGTCGTGTTAGTGAGGCAGGACTCAACCTACAAGTTTGGATTGTGTCTTGTGGCAATCTCTTGAAATATAAAAGAAAGAAGCAAGCAGAGAAACGGGGGACCTTATATCACCAAGAAAGCAGCACCAGAAGCAGAGCACGTCCTTTGGGCCCAGGGTTCCTGCGCCTGAGAAGCTCCTCGACCGTGGGAAGGCTGAAGACAAGGACCTTCCTCCAGAGCCAACAGAAAGAGAAAGACTTCCCCTGGAGCTGATACCCTGCATTTGGACTTTTAGCCTACTTTACTGCCAGGAAATAAAGTTCTCTTTGTTAAACCCATCCACTTGTGGTATTTCTGTTATAGCAGCACTAGATGACTAAGACAGCCGTTATGAATCGGAATCAACTAGATGGCAATGGGTTTTGTTTTTTTTTTTTTTTTGGTAGCTCTAAAATGCCAAAATACTAATGATCAATCAAATTCAACAAATTCACTTCAGAAATGGGTGGGAGGATGATCTTATTGTATAAGGCACTTAGAAAGTACTCAGTAAATGTGTTGCTGAGTACTCCATTTTTTTCTAGCAAGAAAATTGAGGCTCAAAGATATGAATAAAGTAATCCAAAGTCAACAGCTAGTAGTAACAAAGCCCACATCCTCCAGCTAAAACAAAATAAAACGAAAAACTTGCTTCCCTCCTTCCTCTGTGATAACAACACTTCGCATACAGGGATTTCAGTTATAAACCTCTATCGAAACAGTTATCACATTTCATCACATACAACCCTATGAAGCAGGTATTATACTCATTTCCCCCATGAAGGAAATGAAGTCTAGAAGGGTTGAATCACTTGCTGGAGGTCACACAATCAGTAAGTAGCTAAGCTAGGACCCATACCCCAAAACTCAGCCTCCAAAGGCTAAGTCCTTTCTAATACACTGTCTTAAAAAAAAAAATTAGTGCAGTATTAATAAAACGAACCTTGTTAAATCACATTTCTGCCAATAGAAGCCCATGTTGTTGTTAGGTGTCACTGAATTGCCTCCGACTCATAGCGACTTTACCTGAAACAGAATGAAACATCGGTCTTCAGTCATCCTCGCCACAGTAGGTATGTTTGAGCGCATCGTTGCAGTCGCTATGTTGATCCATTGCCTTGAGGATCTTCCTCTCTTTTGCTGACCCTCTGCTTTACCAAGAATGATGTCCTTCTCCAGGAATTGGTCCCTCCCGATATCATGTTTAAGAAGAATTGATGCATTTGATTTATGGTGTTGACGAAGAATATCGAATATACCATAAACTGCCAGAAGAATGAACAAATCTGTCTTGGAGAAAAGCTCCTTAGAAGTGAGGATGGCAAGAAGCCCATGACTTGTGTTTAAAAATACATCAAAAAGTAGTTTATAGCAAACTTAAGAGCACCAAAGAGCAATATTTAATGAATTTAAATTTTTACTTGTAGGTGATTTTTTTTTTTTTTTGCTCTTTCGCTTTGGTGTTCTCCCAGGTTCACCCAGAGCTCAGCATGTGCAGTTCCCATTAATGCTAATGAGAATCCCATACCCAAGCTCTTCACAGAAAATACACCCCAAAGCACTCAACCATTTAAGAGACAGAAACTTCCAAGAGTCAGGCAAATGTCACGTGGCCAGGCACCCTGCTACCCACTAAGACTGTCTTCTGAGACAGTGTGGAAGCTCCTTAATTTAAACTATGCCTCCACCCAACATAGTCTGACATTTGGGGAAATACAAAATAGAGGCATTTAAGGGTCAATCTCAAATCAAAAGGGGAGTTTGGTAAGCGTCTATGGTTTGTTTTACTTTTTAAAAACTAAAATAGTTTTGCGTTTTCAGACTATTTTATCAAGGCAAGTTTTGAACCAACATCAAATTTCCAGGAAGATCACCTCCCCCTTTTTAGCAAAATTGTGGAAAGAGCCCTGAGCAAGGAGGCCCAGGACATGGGTTCTTGTTCTAGCTCTGCCTGTTTACTACCTTGGGCAAGTCCGACAACCTCTGAGCCTCGGTTTCCCATGTAAAAAAGAAAATAGATTAAAAAATAACTGTATTCCCACTTCACAGGGGCATCATGGGAAATTGTTTGTGAAAGTATTTTGTCTTTATAATAGTGCTCTTGAAAGATAAGGGTTTAGTATTATTGCCCCCAAAAGATGTGAAAATAACGCCGGTATTTGTGACGTGCGTGTGCATATTCTGCCACCTAGCGGCCATACAGAGAAATCGTTTTTAATGTTTGTGTTCTTAGTATTGCCGGTTGTAAAGGAGCCCTGGTGGTGCAGTGGTTAAGTGCTT
This sequence comes from Loxodonta africana, assembly GCF_030014295.1. Lineage (NCBI taxonomy): Eukaryota > Metazoa > Chordata > Mammalia > Proboscidea > Elephantidae > Loxodonta > Loxodonta africana. The sequence goes on along the minus strand of NC_087344.1, from coordinate 145,722,986 downwards.
GGCTGCTAACTGAAAGGCTGGAGGTTCGAACCTACCACCAGATCTGGAATTCTGCTTCCTGGAAAATTTACAGCCTTGGAAAACCTATACGGCAGTTCTACTCTGTCCTATAGACTCACTATGTGTTGGAATCTACCTGACGACAGTGGTTTTTGTTTTTTTTTTAAATTGCCATTTGCAGTGGATTCCTACTCATGTCAGCATCATGTGTGTCAAAGTAGAACCGTGCTCCATAGAGTTTTCAGTGGTTGAATTTTCAGAATTACGCCAGGCCTTTCTTCTGAAGTGCCTCTGGGTGGATCGAATCTCCAGCTCCTGATAGTATAACCCTAAAACCCATTGCTATTGAGTCGATTCCAACTCATAACAACCCTATAGGACAGAGTGGCACTGCCCATAGGGTTTCCAAGAAAGAGCTGGTGGATTTGAACTGCTGACCTTTTGGTTAGCAGTCGTAGCTCTTAACCTGCGCTACCAGGGCCCAGTCATGGTATGAAATAAGGTAAAATTCATGAAATGAATCTTAATATTTTTAGAACCTTGAAACCAACCCCCTCAACTTTGCTTTACTGAATCTAATGCAACAGAAAAAAAAAAAAAAAGCATCAGAAATATAATTGTTATTGTTAGCTGCCATCTGAGTTGGCTTTGACTCATAGCAACCTCACATCCAACAGAATGAAGCATTGCCTGGTCCTGCACCATCTTCACTATCATTGGTATACTTGAGTCCATTGTTGCAGCCACTGTATATTTTGAATACTTTCCAACCTAGAGGCTCATCTTCCAGCACTATATTAGGCAACATTCTGTTGTGATCTGTAGGGTTTTCTTTGTCTAATTTTCAGAAGTACATCACCAGGCCTTTCCTCCTAGTCTGTCTTAGTCTGGAAGCTTAGCTAAAACTTGACCACCATGGGTGACCCTGCTGTATTTGAAATGCCAGTGGCATAGTTTCCAGCATCACAGCAAAACACAAGCCACTACATTACGGCAAACTGGCAAATGAGTGGTGGAAAAATGTAATTATAAAACTGTGATTTACTTTAAAATTTATGACCTGCCTAACACCACATTTTTCCAAGTCAGATATATCATACTCCACCATTTATTCATTTAACGTGAAAGTAATTATTGGATGTTGTTCTATAGTCTGCAAATACAGCAGAGAACAGAGCAAAGTTTTTGCTTTCAGTGGAGCTTACATTGTAGTCGGGGGGAGACAGACCCTAAACAGATAAATATGAAATACGCTATTATTGTTTTTGTTAACTGCCATCAAGTCAATTGTGACTTAGGGAGACCTCATGTGTGCAGAGTAGAAGTACCCCAGCAGGTTTTCAAGGCTGTAACGGTTCAGAAGTAGATCAGCACGCCTGTCTTCCACGGTGCCTCTGGGTAAATTCAACTGCAAACTTTTTCTGCTGGTAGTGGAGCATTTAACCTTCTGAGCCACCCAGGGACCCCTGAAATAAGCTTCCCCCCGAAAAAAAACCCAAACCTGTTTCTGTTGAGTCAATTCTGACTCACGGCGACCCCATAGGACAGAGCAGAACTGCTCCAAAGGGTTTCCAAAACTGTAATCTTTACGTAAGCAGACTCTCACATCTTTCTCCTGAGCTAGTGGGTTCAAACTGCTGACCTTTTGGTTAGCAGCCGAGCTCTTAACCACTGCACCACTGGGACTTCTTCTGAACTATGGTAGGCATGGTAAATTCTATGAAGAGAAATAAAGCAGAGTGGGGGGAATTGGGAATACCAGTAAGGCCGTGTGTGTTTCACTTCAGATAGGGTTGTTGGGGAGGGCCTCTCAAGAAGAAACCTGATGTTGGGCAGGGGTGTTTCAGATCAAGGGAATAAAAGGTGCAAAATCCCTAACATGGGCTGTGTTTGAGGTGATTGGAGAACAGCAGGAGGCCAACAGAGTAGAGTGAGTAAGGGGGAGGTAGGTGATAAGGTCAGAGAGGTGCTGGGAATGCCAGCTCAAGGTAGGGTCTGGACTTGGCATTTGAATCTCTGAGCAATATGGGAAGCCATTTGAGTAAGGGAGTAACCTAATAAATCTGAGTGAACCTCTGGCAAACAAAATAAAATACCAAATAACCTGACTGACAAGTTTAAAGGAATGCCTAGGGAGAAACGGTTCCCACAAGAACATAAATTTTTTACAATGTTTGTAAAAATAGCTGTCTTTTAGAAGAACAGACAGAGGGTTATAGAGGAAGAATGCCTAGCATCTTTACAATGAAACAAGTTATATCAGGAGAGCCAAAGCTATTTTTACTCAGGATTGTCTTTTTTTTTTTTTTAAAAAGAAGGGTTTCATAACAACGGTGCTTTAATTCTCAAGACATGTTCCAATGAAGAAACAAACATTTACTGAATGTTGACTACAGACAGGCAACCTGGAAAGGTAGGTGTTGGGTTACAAGACGGTTTACCACTACCACCACCAGTTGTGTCAGAGTAGAATTGTAGAATTTTCAGTGGCTGATTTTCAGAAGCATATGGCTAGGCCTTTCTTCTGAGGTGTCTCTGGGTGAATTCAAACCTCTAACCTTGTGTTTAGCAACCAAGTGTGTGTTATAGTTTGCACCACCCAGGAACTCCTACAAGATAGAAAAAAAAAAAAAAAATAGGGCCCCTGCCTTAAAGGCACTTCACCTAAGAAGATAAGACACATGCACATAAGAAGATAACATAGTCAGTGTACAAGTGCCAAAGGAGCCTTAGAGACAAGGCCACAGCATTTGGGAGAAGGCACTGTGCTGCAGAGGAGCTACAGGAGGAACCACTGTCAAGCAAGAAAGAGACAGGGGCGCAGAGCCAGGGCAGATCCAGGAGCAGTGGCCTTGCTCTAGGCCAAAAACCAAGAAAGGCCAGGAGTCAAGAGGCCATGCCTGGGATTATAGACTCATAAGAATTTTAAAACTGGAAGAAGAATGGCAATGGTTAATTACAGCTTTTGGTGGCATAGTGGTTAAGAGCTACGGCTGCAAACCAGAAGGTCAGCAGTTCGGATCTCCTAGGCACTCTTTGGAAACTCTGTGGGGCAGTTCTACTCTGTTCTATAGGGTCACTATGAGTCGGAATTGACTCAACGGCAGTGGGTTTGGTTTTTTGTTTTACAAAAGAAGAAAATCAGATCAATCAAGATCCCACCATGGTTAGTGACAGAACTGGGCCTAGAATAAGGGTTCTGGAGTTTCAGTCCGTTGCTTTTGTACATCACCACCTAGAAAATGACAGTAAGCTCATGGAATTCTTAAAATCATAAACCAGTGTCAGAAGGGAGCCTCTTGGGACCATGGAGAACATGGCTGGTTGTGGTGCTTAAAAGTAGGATGTAGGCTGAGGGACTAGGTGGTCAGTAAGACGGAAAGAAGTAACTAGACAGCAGAAGAGTAACGGGCCAGTAGTTTGAGGCATTAGTAAAGTGGGCCCAATCCAGGGCAAGGGAGGGAAGTCCTGATGCTGCAAACCTGAGCAGGAGGCACATAGACTGAGAGGGAGAATTTAGGCTATTACAAGAGATGGGGAGAGAAACGAGAAGAGTCACTCAGAGAGAAATCCATTACAGGCTCTTAACAATGATACAATAGTTTAATAATTTTTCTTTTTTTTTCCCCTCCATGGGTAAATTGATATGCTTTGGGGTTTGTTTTCTACTCTAAAAGATACACTTTCTTGTCAGATATGACTCCTATAGTGTTGGCAAATAAAAGATGTGATTATTTGGATATTTGATATATCATCTTCTTTATATATAATAATTGAAGATACCTATCACATTTGTTCTAGAAAGAATTGTTTCTGTGAGTTTCCAGTCAATCTTCAAGTCTTACTAAGATTACTAGAGAGAACCAGCTCTAAGACAGAAGGAAATTCTCCCTTTTTTCTATGGACCAACAGAGAAGCCTGCCTTAGCTAGCTGAGAAGGAAGGCCATATCCCTGTTGTCACCACTGTGACCAAGAGAAGCAGGAGAGAAAGGGAGCAGAGAGCCAAATATTACCTCCTAGGTAAGGGAAAGAAATTAGGCCAATTACGTCCATCTGCCTCGCTCTTTCTTTTCACCCCCCCACTCCACCAACTGTCTTTATTCATTGGACGATAGTGAACTCAGGCCATGCCAAGACTAGGTTAGGTACTGTAAGCCAAACCAAACCCATTGCTGTTGAGTTGATTCTGACTCCTAGCGGCCCTATAGGACAGAGTAGAACTGCCCCATATGGTTTCCAAGGAGCCACTAGTGGATTTGAACTGCTGACCTTTTGGTTAGCAGCCGAGCCCTAAACCAATACGATGTGACATGAGCCTTGCTCTGAGTCTGATTTCGGGGTGGGGGAGATACTTATGGTAAATATCTCAAACACAAAGTAGAAAATAGTAAGAACTGTGAAAAAGCAGTAAATATTTAATGCAGTAGCTGTTTCACGTAAATTCCATAAATGCAAGAAACTTCTTGCCTTGTTTATGGACAGATCCCTAGAAACATTAGCTGAATAAATGAATGGATGGAAAGACGGATGCATAAGTAGGAAATAAAACTTGAAAGGTAGTCAAAAAACTAAAGAGACTGGGATGCTAAAATAAATTATTTGTTGCGAGTTGTTGTTAGGTGCCGTTGAGTCAGTTCCGACTCATAGTGACTGTCTTAGTTATCTAGTGCTGCTATAACAGAAATACCACAAGTGGATGGCTTTAACAAAGAAAAATTTATTTTCTCGCAGTTTAGTAGGTTACAAGCCCAAATTCAGGGTGTTAGCTCCAGGGGAAGGCTTTCTGTCTCTGTCAGCTCTGGAGGAAGGTCCTTGTCCTCAGTCTTCCCCTGGTTGAGGATCTTCTCAGGTGCAGGGACCCCAGGTCCAAAGGACTCACCTGCTCCCTGTGCTGCTTTCTTGGTGGTATGAAGTCGCCAACTCTCTGCTTGCTACCCTTTCCTTTTATCTCTCAAGAGATAAAACATGGTGCAGACCACACCCCAGGGAAACTCCGTTTACACTGAATCAGGGAGGTGACCAGAGTAAGAGTGGTGTTACAATCCGACCCTAATCCTCTGAACATAAAATTACAATCACAAAACGGAGGACAACCACGCAATACTGGGAATCATGGCCTAACCAAGTTGACACATATTTTGGGGGGACACAATTTAATCCATGACATTCCACCCTTTAAAAAAATATCACATCTTTGCAACAAGCAAAACATATTCATCCCATCATATCATAGCAAAAGTCATAACTCCAAGTTCAAAATCCGAAAATTCCTCTTTATCGGTGAAATCTAGAGTACAAATTATCTGCTTCCAAGGGTAAAATGGCAGAACAGGCACAAGCTAGACATTTCCATTACAAATGGGAGAAACTGGGAGAAAAAGAAGGCATAACAGGCAAGTCAGCAGAACACATTATATTACCCCTCAAGGCTTTGAAAATAATCCTCTGTTCTCTGAGACAATTTACACAATGGCTCTGCCCTCCAGACTCTAGGTAGTGGCCACAGTCTCCGGATTCTGAGTGGAGGCACCGCGGCCCTGGGCTTCAGCTCCACCTTCCAGGGCCACTGGGATGGCAACTCTGCTCCCTTGGCTTTAGACGCACCATTCTCCTCAACTATCTGAGTGGCAAATCCACCCTTAGACACACCAGAGGCCATGGCTCCACCCTTTGAAACCCTTGAGGTCATGGCCATAACTTTTGAGACTGAGGCAGCTCAGCTTCTTCTGTTCCTTGTCTCTTCAGCCTCTGTTTCCTGGTTTCTTGGCCTCTCTGTGACTTGAGCCTCATGCCCGCATCTGCCCTGCTGGTGCAAATGTTCTGAAGCTCTGAAACTCCATCGATACGCACCTAGAGGCACCCCACTGCACCAGGAAGCCTTCTGTGCACACGTGCTCAGCTCTCTCACTCCGTGGATCGGCTCCAGCGCCCTTTTGCACCGGTCCCTAGTTCTGCTGCTGTTGGTTCTGTGTGTCTGCCACTTCTCTGTCGCTGCAGGTTCTCTTCTGTGCTGGTCCTCTGCTGCTGTCACAACTCTATCCATTCACAGTTTCAAAACCACTTCCACATTTTAGGTATCTGTCAGAGGAACACCCCACTCTAGGTACCACATATTTTTGGGGGACACGATTCAATCCATGACAGTGACCTATGCACAACAGAATGAAACATTGCCTGGTCCTGTGCCATCCTCACAATTGTTGGTATGCTTGAGCCCATTGTTGCAGCCACTCTGTCAATCCATCTTGTTGAGGGTCTTCCTCTTTTTTGCTAACCCACTATTTCACCAAGCATGATGTTCTACTCCAGGAACTAATCCCTCCTGATAATATGTTCATAGTATGGGAGATGTAGTCTTGCCATCCTTGCTTCTAAGGAGTGTTCTGACTGCACTTCCTCCAAGACAGACTTGTTCGTTCTTTTGGTAGTCCATGGTATATTCATTGTTCTTCGCCAAAACCACAATTCAAAGGTATCAATTCTTCTCAGTCTTCCTTATTCATTGTCCAGCTTTTGCATACATATGAGGTGATTGAAAACACCGTGGCTTGGATCAGATGCACCTTCATCCTCAAAGTGACATCTTCGCTTGTTTTTGTTTTTTTAAGGACATAAGGTACACAGAATTGGACCAAGAAAATCCTTGCTTCAGGATATAGTCTAATCGTTGGGTCATCTTTTATTATTTAGTTAGCATCTTAGTTATCTAGTGCTGCTATAACAGAAATACCACAAGTGGATGGCTTTAACAAACAGTAATTTGTTTTCTCACAGTTTAGGAGGCTAGAAGTCCGAATGCAGGATGTCAGCTCACATGGAAGGCTTTCTCCCTCAGCCCGCTCTGGGAGAAGTTCCTTGTCTCCTCAGCTTCTGTTACTTGGCAATCATGTGGCATGGCATCTATCTTCCCCCATCTCTCCTTGCTTGCTTGATTGCTCTTTTGCATCCCAAAAGAGGCTGATTTAAGACACACTCTACAGTAATCCTCCTCATTAACATAACAAAGAGAACCCATTTCCAACCGGGATTATAACCACAGGTATGTTGTTGTTCTTGCTGTTGTTGCTGTGAGGTGCCCTTCAAGTCAGTTCCCGACTCATAGCGACCCTATGTACAGCAGAATGAAACACTGCTGGGTCCTGCACCATCCCACAAATGTTATGCTTCAGCTCATTGTTGCAGCCACTGTGTCAATCCATCTTGTTGAGGGTCTTGCTCTTTTTTTTGACCCTCCACTTTACCAAGCATGATGTCCTTTTCCAGGAACTGGTCCCTCCTGATAATATGTCCAAAGTATGTGAGACATAGCCTACTTCCTTCTAAGGAGCATTCTGGCTGTACTTCTTCCAAGACAGATATGTTTGTCCTTCTGGCAGTCCATGGTATATTCAATATTCTTCACCAACAACATAATTCAAAGGCATAAATTCTTCTTCAATCACCCTTATTAATTGTCCAGCTATTGCATGCATAGGAGGCAATGGAAAACATCATGGCTTGAGTTAGGCACACCTTAGTCCTCAAGGTGACTTCTTTGCTTTTGAACACTTTGAAGAGGTATTTTGCAGCAGATTTGCCCAACGCAATGCATCATTTGATTTCTTGACTGCTGCTTCCATGAGTGTGGATTGTGGATACAAGTAAAATGAAATCCTCAATGTGGCATTGACTTTAATGACATGGATGGAGTCAAGCTTTTGGGACCTTCATTTGCTGATGTGGCACGACTCAAAATGAGAAGAAACAGTTGCAAACATCCATTAATAATCGGAACGTGGAATGTACATAGTATGAATCTAGGAAAATTGAAACCATAGGTATAGGTGTTAGGATTTACAATACATATATATATATGTGTGTGTATGTATGATAGGGTAGAACTACTCCATAGGGTTTCCAAAGCTGTAGTCTTTTATTTATTTTTTATAGTGTGAACTTCTCGTATAAAAATTATAATACATATTTGTGAGGGACACAATTCAATAAATAACAGCTAGTTAAATGGTACAGTAAGTACCCAGAACCTAGCACCCATCATAAAACCTACCACCCAACAAACTTGCTCTATGTGTTCCCCCTTCCTACCCTCAGCCTCCCACCTCCAAAGGTAACCATCATTTTCAATCCTGTCTCCATAATTCCCTTTTGTGTATAAATGTAAACGTTTCTTCTTGGTACTTGCTCTTTATAACTCCCAAGGCAAGTGGAAGTTGCTCCAGCAACATACACAATTCTTAGTCCTCTTACTGCAGTTCCCTGATTTGTCTTTTCCTTGCCCATAACTAATGTGGATTATGGTCAATATCTTGCAACTTCATTAAGTTCTTGACTTTCTTCCTAACACTGCTTCATCATTTCCACTCACTTATTTAGATCTGACACATTGTCATGAGTTCTCAGTCTTTCAGCAAGAGCTTTAGTATCGGTAAGTACCTTCTCATTTGTGCCACTCACATTCTGCATCTGCTGTAGCAGTTTCAACTCCAAGTTTCTGCTAGAGGGACTCATAGCCCCAAGAAAGACACTCCACATGCCTGAAGAGCTTCCTCAGTAGTGGATGCAGACTGGACAGAGTAACAGTGGAGCCAATGGTGGAATAAGTGGAGCTTCTGTTCCATCATAGCCCTGCTCCGTATGTATTTTTTAATCAAATGAAAAAAAAAATAATATTTAATATGCATAATGACACAGGTTTATAGACTAGTCAGTGTAATGGACATATGTCATATTCATGGCTGCCCAGCATATTCTGATTAGCCTTTCCATATATACAGAAATTCCTGTATTCTGAGGCCATTTGCCTCAAATACAAAGCAGGTGCAGTGGATCTAGGGTCCCTAAAACCAAAAAACCAAACCAATTGCCATCAAGTCGATGCTGACTCATAGTGACCCTGAAGGACAGAGTAGAACTGCCGCGTAGGGTTTCCAACGAGCGCCTGGTGGATTTGAACTGCTGACTTTTTGGTTAGCAGCTATAGCTCTTAACCACTACACCTCCAGGGTTTCCTGGAATCCCTGGGTGGTGCAAATGGTTAATGAAGTGAGCTCCTAACCAAGAGGTTGGAGGTTCAAGTCCACCCAGAGTCACCTGGAAAGAAAGGCCTGGAGATCTACTTCCAGAAAATCAGCCATTGAAAACCCACAGTTCTCATCTGACACACATGGGGTCATGATGAGTTAGAATCCACTCCAGGGCAACTGGTTCTGGTTTGGCAGTGGATCTGCCAATTAGTTATACGCCAGACTTTGATTTAGGAGTAAGCAAGGAAAAAAAAAATGGGCTCTGTTATAGATTAAATTGTGTCCCTAAAAATATGCATTCTATACTTGTGGATATAATCCTGTTTGGAAATAGGGGTTTCTTTCATTGATTAGATCATTTCTTTCATTAATTAGATCATACCCAAATAGCCTGGGCTCTAAATCTAATCACTTCTGAGTTATAAAAAAGGCGGATTAGACACAGAGACATGTACACAGCAGGGGTGGAGGGGCTAGGGGTGGGGGAACAGATGCCATTTGTAGATCATCCACAAGCCGCAGAATCAAGGAACTTTGAAACTATCTACCAGAAAGGAATGGACATGGCCGAGATTTGAACTTTTAGCCTCCAGAACTGTGAGAAAATAAGTTTCTGTTGTTTAAAGCCACCCACTTGTGGCATTTCTGTTACAGCAGCACTAGGGAACAAAGGCTCTGAGTAGAATGTTAATTTGGTGGCATGGTTCATTTGGCCACAGAAACATACAACTTTGAGAAGCAGCTGGTGCTACAAGACCATGTTCCCGGTGCAGAAAGAGCATTGTGGAATATGGCAATAGTTGCAGTTGCAGTAAAGTTCTGCAGGGGCAGCAGTTAGCAGTAACTTTCGTTTCAGGCTAGTTCCACAGCAGGTTTGGGGTATTGTTTCCGGAAGCTTAGTTTTTGAGCCTGTTTTTCTAGACTTTTCAACAATTCTGTGAGCACCCCAATAACCTTTAATAAACCCCTTTCCTCCTTAAACAAGTGAGGGCGGATCCTGTTCTTTGCTATTAGAAACTCCCAGCTGACGCAGTGAGATGTCTTAGAGGTAGGGTGGGAACTGACAGTGGCATCCTTACTCAATTGTTCGTTTGTAGCACGTCACAGTTGCAATTTACCTGGTTAAGAAGGATACAGATTATGGTGTCCAGTTTGACTTAAAAAAAAAAGTTTCCTGCAAAAAAGACATATTGAAAATAATAATCATGCAAACAAAAGCTAATAAGAAAAGGACAAAACTGACATAATATAAGCTTTCCATCAGTCAGATAAAAACACCGACACTCTAATTAGATATGACAAGAAGGCACCCAGTGAATAAGAAAGTATTTGCTTTTTAATAGAAACTCACAGTATGGAAAGAACATTTGGAAAATTGATGTGTGAAATGATTTCCTTTGTCTGGTGATTTTGCTCCCCAAAATGATGTAACTATGTCACCTCTAAAGTCTCACCTGCATATTAAAAAGACTTAGAAACATAATTTTGTAACTCATTTAGAAGTTTCAACAGGTTTTGAGCCTAACTGTGAAAATGTAAAATCTCCCAGTTAGTTCACAAGAACATTGACATCAGGAAAGATGAGAATTTGCTAAACAAATTTTACTTTTTAAAAAAAATTATTTATTCTCTTTTTTTTTTTAATGTACTTTAGATGAAGGTTTACAGAACAAACTAGTTTTTCATCAAACAATTAGTACACATTGTTGTATGACATTAGTTAACAATCCCAAGACATGTCAGCACTCTTCCTTCACAACCCTGGGTTCCCTATTACTAGCTTTCCTGTTCCCTCCTGTCTTCAGTCCCTGCCCCAGGGCTGGTGTGCCCCTTTAGTCTTGTTTTGTTCCATGGGCCTGTTCAATCTTTGGCTGAAGGGTGAACCTCAGGAGTGACCCCATTACTGAGCTGAAAGGGTGTCCAGGGACCATACTCTCAGGGTTTCTCCAGTCTCTGTCGAGCCACCAAGTCTGGTCTTCCTTTTTGAGTTGGAATTTTGTTCTACATTTTTCTCCAGCTCTGTCTGGTCTCTCTATTGTGATCCCTGTCAGAGCAGTCAGTGGTGGTAGCCGGGCGCCATCTAGTTGTACTGGCCTCAGTCTGGTGGAGGCCATGGTAGAGGTGGTCCATTAGTTGTTTGGACTAATCTTTCCCTTGTATCTATAGTTTTCTTCATTCTTCCTTGCTCCCGAACGGGTGAGAACAGTGGAGTATCCCAGATGGCCACTCAGAGGCTTTTGAGATCACCGACACTACTCACCAAAGTAGAATGTAAAACATTTTGTTTATGAACTATGTTATGCCAATTGAGCTAGATGTTACCAAGACCATGGTCCCCACAGCCCTCAGCCCATCAATTTGGTCCCTCAGGGACTTTGGATGTGTCTATGGAGCTACCATGAACTTGCTTTGTACAGGTTGTGCTAGATTCCCCAGTATTGTGTACTGTCTTACCCTTCACCAAAGTTACCACTTACCTACTGTTTATTAAGTGTTTTTCCATCCCCACTCATCCCCTCTCTCATAACCATTAAAGATTGTTTCTTTTGGTATGTAAACTATTTCATAAGTTTTTATAGTAGTGGTCTCGTACAATATCTGCCCTTTTGTGACTGACTTACTTCACTCAGCATAATGTCCTCCAGATTCATCCATGTTATGAGATGCTTCACAGATTCATCACTGCTCTTTATCGTTGCGTAAAACTCCATTGTGTGTATGTACCACAGTTTGTTTATCCATTCATCTGTTGATGGGCATCTAGGTTGTTTCCATCTTTTTGCTATGGCGAACAATGCTACAACAAACATGGGTGTGCATATGTCTATTTGTGTGACAACTCATTTCTCTAGGATATATTCTTAGGAGTAGGATTGCTAGATCATATAGTATTTCTATTTCTAGCTTTCTAAGTAAGTGCCATATCATTTTCCAAAATGGTTGTATCATTTTGCATTCCCACCAGCAGTGCATAAGACTTCTGATCTCCCGCAGCATCTCCAACATTTGTTATTTCCTGTTTTATTGATTTGTGCCAGTAATGCCGGGGAGAGATGGTATCTCATTGTGGTTTTGATTTTTTTTTTTAATGGCTAGGAAAAAAAAAAAATTTTTTCTTTTTTAATGGCTAGAGATCTCGAGCATTTCCTCATGTGTCTGTCGGCTGCTTAAACGTCTTTGGTGAAGCATCTGTTCATTTCTTTTGCTCATTTTTTAATTGGATTATTTGTCTTTTTGTTGTAGAGGTATTGGATTTTCTCGTAGATTTTAGAGATTAGACCTTTGTCTGATTTGTAATAGCCAAATATTTTTTTCCCAGTCTGTAGGTTCTCTTTTTACTCTTTTGGTGAGGTCTTTTGATGAGCATGAGTGTTGAATTTTTAGAAGATCCCTATTATCTAGCCTATCTTCTGGAGTTTCTGTGTTGTTGGTTGTGGTTTGTATCCTGTTAATGTCATGTATTAGGGCCTCTAGCTTTGATCCTATTTTTTCTTCTATGAACATCATAGTTTTTGGCTTTATATTTAGGTCTTTGATCCATTTTGAGTTAGTTTTTATATATGATGTGAGGTATAGGTCCTGTTTCCTTTTTTTTGCAGATGGACGTCCAGTTTTGCCAGCATGATTTGTGAAAAAGACTGTCTTTTCCCCATTTGATGGACTTTGGGCACTTGCCGAAGATCAGGTGACCATAGGTGGATGGATTTACAACTGGGTTCTCAATTCTGTTCCATTGGTCAACGTATCTATCGTTGTACCAGAACCACACTGCTTTGACCAGCGTAGCTGTAGTTTCTGAGGTCAAGTAGTGTGAGTTCTCCTACTTTATTCTTCTTCTTCCATAGCGCTTTACTTATCCAGGGCTTCTTCCCTTTCCATATAGAGTTAATGATTAGTTTTTCTACCTCTTTAAAGAATGTTGTTGGTATTTGGATTGGTATGGCGTTGTATTTGTAAATTGCTTTGGGTAGAATTGTCATTTTCACAATGTTGAGTCTACTTATCCATGAGCATGGTATGTTTTCCCATTGATGTAGATTTCTTTCGGTTTCTTGCAGTAGAGTTTTGTAGTTTTCTTTGTATAGGTCTTTTACATCCCTGGTTAGTTTTATTCCCAAGTATTTTATTTTTTTAGGAGCTATTATAAATGGTATTGTTTTCCTGATTTCCTTTTCATAGCTCTCTTTATTGGTGTATAGGAATCCTACCGACTTTTGTATGTTTATCTTGTATCCTGCTAGCCTGCTGCATCTTTCTATTAGTTTCAGTAGTTTTCTTATGAAGTCTTTTGGGTTTTCTATGTATAGTATCATATCTTCCACAAATAGGAACCTTTGTTTTGGTTTCTTGCCTTATTGCTCTAGCTAGGACTTCCAACACAATGTTAAATAGGAATGGTGATAAAGGGCATCTTTGTCTTGTTCCTGTCCTCAAGGGGAATGTTTCCAGTCTTTCTCCATTAAAAATGATGTTGGCTGTTGGTTTTGCATAGATTTACTATGTTGAGAGATTTCCCTTCTGTTCTTATTTTTTTGAGGTTTTTTTTTTTCATCAGGAATGGATGTTCGACTTTGTCAAATGCCTTTTCTGCATCGATTGAGATGATCATGTGATTCTCTCCTTTTATTTATGTGGTGGATTACATTGATTGATTTTCTAATGTTGAACCATCCTTGCATACCTGGTATGAATCCTACTTGATCATGGTGTTTTTTTTTGTTTTTTTTGATATGTTGCTGAATTCTATTGGCTAGAATTTTGTTGAGAATTTTTGTATCTATATTCATGAGAGATATTGGTCTGTAATTTTCTTTTTTTGTAGTGTCTTTGTCTGGTTTTGGTATCAGAGTTATGCTGGCTTCATGGAATGAATTCAGAAGTATCACTTCCTTTTGTATGTTCTGAAATAGTTTGAGTCATACTGGTGTTCTATATATGCCTATGAGGTCAACTTGGCTGATTGTGCTCTTTAGCTCTTCTGTATCTTTGTTGAGTTTCTTTTTAGATGTTCTGTCCTTTACTGATAGTGGTGTGTTGAAGTCTCCTACTATTATTCTACAGTTTCTCTTTTCAGTGCTTTTAGAGTTTGTCTTATGTATTTTGGAGCCCGATCACTGGGTGCATAGATGTTTATTGTGGTTAAGTCTTCATGATGGATCATCTCTTTAATCATTATATAGTGCTCTTCATTGTCTTTTGTGGTGGATTTTGTTTTAAAGTCTATTTTATCTGAGATTAGTTTTCCCACTTCTGTTCTTTTTTGAAAGTTACTGGCTTGATATATTTTTTTCATTCTTTAATTTTTAATAAATTTACATCTTGTCTTTAAGGTGTGTCTCTATTAGACAGCATATTGGTGTATCCTGGTTTTCTTTTCTTTCTTTCTTTCTTTTTTTAATCCATTCTGTTACTCTCTGCCTCTTTATGGGTGCATTTAGACCATTTACATTCAGTGTAATTATTGATAGGTGTGGGTTTGTTGCTGTTGTTTTATAGTTTTTTTTTGTATGCGTGTGGTGTGAACATTTTCTTTGTTCCTCTTACTCTTCTGTGCTGAGCTCCTTTTGTTTGTGGATTTCTTTTTCATTTCTTTTGTTTTTGTAGGTTTTGTTTTTATTGAGACTTCATGTTTTTCTCCTTTATTTTGATGAGTAGGTTTGTTAACTTTCTTTGCGGTTACCATGAAATTTACCCTTATCTTTCTAGGTTTGAATCAGTATATTGTTATAAAGTTACCTTCCTCTCCACTAGAAAGTTCTATACCTGCACTGTTTATTCCCACTTTTATTGTTCTGACATTGTTGTCATTTATAGGTTAACCTCTCTGGTTCCCTGTTGCAACTCTTTTGCCTTGGATAGCCCTTGAGAGTCCATTTCCTATGTTGGTATCTGGCTGGTACAACCTTGCATCCTAGATTCAGGCTGTGGTCTGATGTTGTTTATTCTCAGACAGAATGACTCACTTAATAATTCTTGTAAGTTTCGTTTGGTTTTTACATAATCCCTTAATTTCTGTTTATCTGGAAATGTCCTAACTGCACCACAATATTTAAACGAAAGTTTTGCAGGATATATTATTCTTGGTTGGCAATTTTTTTCTTTCAATTCTATATATTTCATCCCATTGCCTTCTTGCCTGCATAGTTTTTGCTGAATAATCAGAGCTTAGTCTTATTGTCTCTCCTCTGTATGTGAATTTTTGTTTTTCTCAAGTTGCTCTAGGGTTTTTCTTTGTCTTTGATTTTAGTGAGTGTGATTATGATAAGTCAGTGTTTTTTTTGGGGGGGGGTCTATCCTATATGGGATTCGTTGAAATTCTTGGGTGGTCAGCTTTTCATCTTTCACCATGTCAGGGAAGTTTTCTGTCAGCAATTCTTCAATGATCCTTTCTGTGTTTTCTGTTTTCTCTCCCTGTCCTGGAACTCTGAACACAAGAAGAGGGAATAAACAGTGTAGGTATAGAACTTTGTGATGGAGAGGGAGGCACTGCAATATGAAGTAATAAAAGACCATTTCAAACAGTGGACAATAAGGGTAAATTTCAAGGTAACCACAAAGAAAGTTAACAAACCTACTCATCTAAGTAAAGGAGAAAAACATAAAGTCTCAGTAAATACAAAATCCCACAAAAAGAAAGAAAGAAAGAAACAAACAAACAAAAAGAATTCAGCACAGGAGAGTAAGAGGAGCAAAGAAAAAAACGCAACACCAAATGACAGCAGTAAACTCACACCTGCTTCTTGGCTCAAGTAGACACATGAGACTATGTGGGCAACTCCTGTCTGGAGGCAAGATGAAAAGGCAGAGGGGACAGGAGCTGGCTGAATGGACACAGGGAATATAGGGTGGAGAGGAGGAGTGTGCTGTCTCATTATGGGGAGAGCAGCTAGGAGTACATAGCAAGGTGTGTATGATTTTTTGTATGAAAGACTGACTTGATTTGTAAACTTTCACTTAAAGCACAATAAAAAATAAAATAAACTCACACCTATCAATAATTACACTGAACATAAATGGCCTAAACGCCCATAAAGAGACAGAAAGTGACAGAATGGATTAAAAAAAAACAGGATCTGTCAATATGCTGTCTATAAGAGATGTACCTTAGAAACAAAGATGTAAATTTACTAAAAATGAAAGGATGGAAAAAATATATCAAGCAAACTGCTACCCAAAAAGAGCAGGGGTGGCAATACTAATCTCAGATAAAATAGACTTTAAAACAAAATCCACCATTAAAGATAAAGAAGGACATTATATAATGATCAAAGGAACAACCCATCACTAAGACATAACCATAATAAATATCTACGTACCCAATGACAGGGCTCCAAAATACATTAAATCTTCCACCCAACAGCTGCAAAGTACACATTCTTTTCCAACGCACATAAAACATCCTCCAGAATAGACCACATCTTAGATCACAAAGCTACCCTCAACAAAACCCAAAACACTGAGATAACACAAAGTATCTTCTCTTATCACAATGCCATCAGAGTAGAAATTAACAATAGGAAGAACAAGGAAAAAAAACCAGTTACATGGAAACTGAATAATACCCTGCTTAATAACCACAGGGTAATAGAAGAAATCAAAGATGGAATCAAAAATTCCTAGAATCAAATGTGAATGAAAACACATCATACCAAAACTTTTGGGACACAGCAAAGGCAGTGCTCAGAGGTTAATTTATAGCAATAAATGCACACATCAAAAAAGAAGAAAGGGACAAAATTAAAACATTAGCTTGAAATAGAGAATAGAAAATCAAGAGAAAGAATCAACAAAACCAACAGCTGGTTCTTGGAAAGGCTCAACAAAATTGTCAAATCATTGGCCAAACTGACAAAAGGAAAACAGGAGAGGATGCAAATACCTCAAGTAAAAATGAAATGGGGGACATTACAACAGATCCAACTGAAATAAAAACGATCATAATAAAGTATTATGAAAAACTATACTCCAACAAATTTGAACACCTGGAGGAAATGGACAAATTTCTAGAAACACACTACCTACTCAAACTAACCCAAAATGTTGAAACTCTGAACAGACCCATAACAAGAGAGACTGAAAAGGCAATATAAAAGAAACTCCCAACAAAAACAAGCCCTGGCCCAGATGGCTTCACTGGAGAATTCTACAAAACATTCAGAGAAGAGCTTACACCAGTACTACTCAAACTATTTCAGAACATAGAAAAGGAAGGGATATTTCCAAATTCATTCTACAAAGCCAGCACAACCCTGATACCAAAACCAGGCAAAGACACCACAAAAAAGAAAATTACAGACCAATATCCCTCATGAATATAAATGCAAAAATTCTCCTCAAAATTCTAACCAATAGAATTCAGCATCATGTCAAAAAAATAATACATTACAATCAGTGAGATTCATACCAGGTATTCAAGGATGGTTCAACATTAGAAAATCAGTCAACAGAATCTACCACATAAATAAAAGGAAAGAATCAATGATCATCTCAATTGACACAGAAAACACATTTGACAAAGTCCAATACCCATTCCTAATAAAACTGTCAATAACATAGGTATAGAAGGGAAATTCCTCAACATAATAAAGGGCATCTGTAACACCCTACATCATTCTTAATGGACAGAGGCTGAAAACATTCCCCTTGAGAACAGAAACAAGATGCCCTTTATCACCACTCCTATTTAACATTGTGCTGGAAGTCCTAGCTAGAGCAATAAGGCAAGAAAAAGAAATAAAGGGCATCCAAATTGGTAATGAAGAAGTAAAACTGTCCCTATTTGCAGATATGATACGATATGTAGAAAATCCAAAAGACTCTATGAGAGAACTACTGGAACTAATAGAAAGATTCAGCAGACTAGCAGGAAACAAGATAAAAATACAAAAATCAGTAGGATTCCTATATATCAATAAATCCAATGATGAAAAGGAAATCAGGAAAGCAATACCATTTATAATAGCCCCTAAAAAAATTAAATTCTTAGGAATAAATCTAACCAGGAATGTAAAAGGCTTATACAAAAGAAAACTGCAAAGCACTACTGCAAGAAACCAAAAGATAGCTACATAAATGGAGAAACATACCATGCTCATGGATAAGTAGACTCAACATTGTGAAAACGACAATTCTACCCAATGCAATCTATAAATACAATGCAATCTCTATCCAAATACCAACAACATTCTTTAAAGAAGTGGAAAAAACTAATCATTAACTTCAAAGAGAAAGGAAAAAGACCCCGGAAGAAGAAGAATAAAGTAGGCATAGTCACACTACCTGAACTAAGAACCTACTATACAGCTATGGTAGTCTTAACAGCCTGATACTGGTACAAAAACAGGTACATTGACCAATGGAACTGAATTGAGAACCCAGTTGTAAATCCATCCACCTATGGTCACCTGATCTTTGACAAGTGCCAAAAGTCCATTAAATGGGGAAAAGACAGTCTTTTTAACAAATGGTGCTGGCAAAACCGGATGTCCATCTGCAAAAAAATGAAACAGGACCCATACCTCACAGCATACAGAAAAACTAATTCAAAATGGATCAAAAAACCTAAATATAAACCAAAAAAGTATAAAAATCATAGAAAAAAAATAAGATTAATGCTAGAGGCCCTAATACACAGCATTAACTGGATATAAACCATAACTAACAACACACAAAGTCCAGAAATAAGCTAGATAACTGCATCATCTAAAACTTAAACACTTATGCTCATCAAAAGGCTTCACCAAAAGAGTAGAGAATCTACAGACTGGGAAAAAAATTTTGGCCATGGCAAATCCAACAAAGTTCTAATCTCTAAAATCTATAGGAAAATCCAACACTTCTACAACGAAAAGACAAATAATCCAATTAAAAAATGGGCAAAGGAAAAAGACATTCAAGCAGCTAACATATGCTTGAGGAAATGCTTGCTATTGCTAGTCATCAGAGAAATGCAAATCAAAAACCACAATGAGATACCACCTCACTCTGACATTACAAGAGTGAATCAAAAAACAGGAAATAACAGATGTTGAAGAGGCTGTGAGGAGACTGGGACTCTTATGCATTGCTGGTGGGAATGCAAAATGGTAGAACCATTTTGGAAAATGATATGGCACTTACTTAGAAAGCTAGAAATAAAAATACCTTATGATCCACCAATCCCACTCCTAGGAATATATCCTAGAGAAATAAGAGTAGTCACACGAATAGATGTACGCACAACCGTGTTCATTGCAGCATTGTTCACAATAGCAAAAAGATGGAAACAACCTAGATGCCCATTAACAGACAAATGGATAAACAAACTGTGGTACATACACACAATGGAGTATTACGCAATGATAAAGAACAATGACAAATGTGTGAAGTATCCCACAACATGGACGAATCTGGAGGGCATTATGCTGAGCAAAATAAGTCAATTACAAAAGGACAAATATTGTATGAGAGTACTACTATAAAAACTTATGAAAAGATTTACACACAAAAAGAAACAACCTGATGGTTACAAGGGAGGGGAGGGGTGGGGATGGAAAAATACTAAATAGACCATAGATAACTGGTAACTTTGGTGAAAGGTCAAGCAGTACACAATACTGGGGAGCCAGCACCACTTGTACAAGGCAAGGTCATGTAAGCTCCATAGACACATCTAAACTTCCTGAGGGACTGAATTACTGGGCTGGGGGCTGTGGGGCCATGGTCTCAGGGAACATCTAGCTGAATTGGCATAACAGTTTATAAAGGATATATTCTACATTCTACATTCTACTTTGGTGAGTAGTGTCTGGGGTTTAAAAACTTGTGAACAACCATCTAAGATACTCCATGGTCTCATCCCTTTCAGAGCAAGGCAGAATGAAAAAGAACGAGAGACACAAGGGAAAGGTTAACCCCGCAGGACTAAAAGCCCACAACTACCACAGCCTCCACCAGACTTAGTCCAGTACAACTAGATGGTACCTGGCTACCGCCATTGACTGCTCTGACAGGGATCACAATAGAGGGTCCTGGACAGAGCTGGAGAAAAATGCAGAACAACATTCTAATTCACAAAAAAAGGCCAGATTTACTGGCCTGACAGAGACTGGAGAAACCTCGAGAGTATGGCCCCTGGATACCCTTTTAGCTCAGTAATGAGGCCACTCCCGAGGTTCAACCTTCAGCCAAAGATTAGACAGGCCCATAAAATAAAACGAGGCTAAAGGGGCACACCAGCCCAGGGGCAAGAACTCTAGGCAGGAGGCGAAAGGAAAGCTGGCAACAGGGAACCCAAGGCCGAGAAGCGGGGAGTGTTGACACACCGTGGGGTTGGTAACCAATGTCACAAAACAATATGTGTACTAACTGTTTAATGAGAATCTAGTTTGTTCTGTAAATCTTCATCTAAAGTACAATAATTTTTTAAAAAAAGAGGAAGAAATTCTTTTTTTTTTTTTTTAAATGAGACAAATCATTTGCTCATCTTGGAGAAAAAAGGGAGTAAAGTTGCAACCCTGGGAAAAAACAAAACTTTTTCCAACTGTGTGTATGTTGCAGACATTGTTGTTATTGATGTTTATTGCCATCAAGTGGCCTCCAATTCACTGCAACATTATGAATAACAAAATGAAATGTTTTCCAGTCCTTCACCATCCTCAGACTCATTGGTATGTTTGAGCCCCTTGTTGCATCTATTGTGTCAACCAATCTCATTGAGGGTTTCCTTCATTTAGTTGATCCTCTGCTTTACCAACCAAGGTGTCCTTTTGTAGCAATTCCCCGATGACTTGTCCAAAGTAAGCAAGATGAAGTCTTTTCCTTTATCACTTCTAAGAAGAATTCTGGCTATACCTCCTCCAAGACTGATTTGTTAATTCTTCTGGGAATCTACTGTATATTCAATATTCTTTTCCAACACCACAATTCAAATGCATCTTCCTTTTTTATTTTCTAGCATTCACGTATGTATGAGATGATTGAAAATACCATGGCTTCGATCAGGCCTATAGGGTTGCTATGAGTCAGAATTGATTCAATGACAATGGGTTAGTTTTAGTTTTTTAGTAGGATCAGGCTCACCTTAGTCATCAAAGTGACATCTTTGCTTTTTAAAACTTCAGAGAGGTCTTTTGCAGCAGAGCAGATTTGCCCAATGCAATGTTGTTGCTTTTTGTAGTTGCCCTTGAGTCAATTCTGACTTATGGCAACCCTTGTGTTACAGAGTATAATGCCCCATAGGGTCTTCTTGGCTGTAATCTTAGCAAAAGCAGACACAAGGCCTTTTCTTCTCCAGTACTGCTAGATGGATTTGAACCTTTAGGTTAACAGCTGAACGTAAATCATTTGCAACACTTTCTTTGGTTTCTTGACTGCTGCTTCCTTGGGCATTAATCATTGATTCAAGTAGAATGAAATAGTTGATACCTTCAATTTTTTACTATTTACCATGATGTTGCTTTTTGGACCAGTTGTGAAGATTTACATTCATACTGAAGGCTATTTATATTAGCTTATAAAATTTCTACAAGAATATAATCTCGCTTCCAATATATCTTGGAGATTATTCCATAGCAAGACATAGAGAGCTTCTCCTTTTTTTTTTTTTTTTTTCTTCAATCTACAATGTAATTCATTGTTTGAATGGACATGTGTTTATTCAAACGTTCTTCCTTGACTGATTCCCAGCAATGTCTTTGATTTCTGCCAAGGTAAGGTCCATATAGGATTCCTTCTGCACTTCTCATGTTTGTTGTCTCCTATCTGTAGCCCATGGTGCAAAAGGACCTGTGTATTTGTCTTAATGATGCAAAGATACAGGAGATCACAATGATTTGGGTGCAGTAAAGGGCTTTCTCCTAGTTCATTAAACACACTTTTTGGCTTAAGTCCAGAGTGTCCTTTCTGATTGCTGGAGTTGGTGAGCAGCCCCACACCAAGGAGGAATAAACCCAGTACGAAGTCCTCAATTCCAGTTAGCATCTTGTTCTATGCAGATTCACATTGTGTCTAGACACGCAGGTTTAAGCAAATTCTCCCTTCTTGGTGGGTGAGAAATTTACGAGATCAGATAGCTTCTTACTCCATTCCACTGGGAGAAGGCTCATCCAGCTTGGGTGGTTCACTTGGCAGGTGTAAACCTCTCCACTCGGAGGGAAGTTTCAAGCATCACCAAGATCTGGAAGGTCCAGCCTCCATTCTGGATCAGGCTGGTGGAGACAGCCCCAGCCTTCTCTTCCTGGCCATTACAGAGCCATCTGACTTGGATGTAGCCTGGATAGAAGCCAGAAGTTTGTGGCGCCACAGGGGCATTAGGATCAACTTGCTGTCACACTGAGAAGCTCTGGAAAAAGCCATAGTTGTGCCTGAAATAGGAAGAAATTCTTAATCATTTTGATTTGTTTTCCTTTGAATTTGTTTTAAACGCTAATTTTCCATCTGTAATTTCGCTATCGTGGTTCTCTGTTAGAAGGGTTATTTTTTTTCCCCCTGTGAACCACTTATTATTTTGGTTCGATCAAAGAATTCAGAGATAGGAAAGATCCATAGGATCCCTGAAGGTGCCCTCTTTCAGCAAAAGCTTTAGTCCACCGACGCTAATCATGATTATCAAAGGCAGCCAAAAAACTAGGTCACTGTTCCATGTGTAAAATTTTACTCTGGTTTGTTTGCTTTTCCAATACAATAGAGAATATACTTGCCAATTTTCGGACTTATTTAGTAGGATTTCAGGTATTCAAAATTTTTATAATTTCAGCAATATTTGAAAACTGGTCTGTTTAAACTGCTGGGCAACCCCAGCAAATATTTAGAAGCTCCCTCAGCCATCCTACAGCGCAAGATAGCCTCTTCTGCAGTAAATATACAGCCACGTCAGGGGAATTCAGGCCTCTTTTCAGGTGCAAGCTAGGGCAAGCTCTTTCACTTTTTTTGTTTTTTGGCAAGTGGTTTCTCTTCCCTTTGCTCTCTTCATCTCCTCCGTTCTTGGAGAAGAGCGCATTATGAGACATAAATCATTTATTCATTACATATTGAACATCTACTATGTGCCATATATTCCACTACGTACTGAGAACAAGGTCAGTAAAAATCCCTTCCTTTACTGAACTTCCATTCTAGGAAGACACAGTTATAGAGTAAGTAAACAATTATATGTCAGATGGTTCTATGTGTTATGGAAAAAAAAAAGAAAGTAAGAAGAATGGATATGGAATGCGGGGACGGCAGTGGTGGCTGTTCTTTTAAATAGGATGGTGAGAAAACGTCTCACCATTAAGGAGATTGGAGAAGTGATGGATTAGGAAATACAGTATGATTGACCATTTCAGGTTCAGGGTCATAAATTTAAAGGGAGACCAGTCAGCATGGTCTTTACCACGTTGAACTTCTAAGTACAGAGTAGATGTGGATTTAATTTAAGGTTTAGTAAAGGCTGTTTGTGATCTTGCCCAGCATGAAATGAGGAGGCAGCAAGAGAGAGGTAAAAGGATTGAGTGTGATTTGCAAGAAGGAATTATCATGATTGAGCATGCATTAAACCAAAAAACCAAACCCAGTGCCGTCAAGTCGAATCCGACTCATAGCGACCCTTAAGTGCTACGGCTGCTAACCAAAGGGTCGGCAGTTCGAATCCGCCAGGCATTCCTTGGAAACTCTATGGGGCAGTTCTACTCAGTCCTACAGGGTCGCTATGAGTCGGAATTTACTCGACGGCACTGGAGCATGCATTAAAAAAAAAAAAAAAAAATTTTTTTTTTTTTTTTTAGAGATGCATAAATAGGGGAGAGAGGATATTGGATAAGTGAGGAGCAATGAAAAGATGTTAGGATGAATGGATCATGGTGAACCTGGTGGAGGTAAAGGATTGTTCCAGTCCTTAGGTTTCTGATTCTCTTCTGAGATGGAAATAAGAAACCCCATCAGGCTTTGGTCCTCCATTTTTGTTTTGGAGGGTGGGGCTCATCAACATCCCTCTTCAACTCCTCAGGAGTCAGACCTGGGCAAATACCCTCCTTCTCCATAAGAGTTCCTCTTTTTCTCAGGAGGAGGCTGATAACGCAACCAAGGCCAAACAACAGGCATTCTTTTGACTCAAAATGGCAAGAAATTTCTGAGGACTTCCAGGTTAGGTTATATTCAGTTCATGGAGACATCATCTGTAACTTCCTGATTTATATTTTTTATTTTTGACAGAAACTTTCTGTGTCATATATCTAGGTTCACCATTCTAGATGGAAAATAAACTTTCCTTTAGTGTTTTCCAATGTTGTTTTGCTTTTTACAAAATCATGATTTACAGGGTTAATGTGACAGAATCTTAAAAATTTTCTTAAACTGACTAAATTCTTAAGCTTTGTGTTAGTACTATATACAATTTGTGGCTTCTCTCCTCACAGATGTGGCCATGTTTACCAGCCCCTCTAGAAAAAGTCTATTTGTAATCCTTTTTGTAATTTATAATATCTATTTTTTTGTGTTTTTTATTTCAAATGGTTACATTAAGGTAATTCATCACTTACTATCTATGTTTGTTCACTTCCAAATTTGAATCTCCCAGGCTTTAAGCTACATTTGAGGATCATATATTTAATTATTTTTAATATTACTTCTAAAATAAAGAAATTTTTGTTAAAGACAATTGTGAGCTTATACCTACTGGCAAGGATTATACCTTTTATTGTCAAAAGCAATTAAAAAACTCATTCAGTTCTGTTTTTTTAAAATAAATAGAAATATGAGTTAAAAAGCAGCTAATACAAATATTAATGTATAACGAAAGCAAAAGGTCAAATTTTTAACCACTTTAAAAGGGAGGAAACAAGACTGGCTACTACCAGTCATGCCTCCCCTGAAGTTAGTGTGTATGCTATTTAATTCAAAAAACCTTTTTTCATGCTTCATCAACTAAAAGAATTTGTCTTAAAACGATTATGGAGCAGCTTGCACTAGTACTATTCTGTTTTCTTTTCTCAATATCACCTTTGTAATTCTTCTGACCATTTTGTACCCCCAAACTTCACTTATTCTTAATATATGACTAAGTAAGTCTTCTTTCATTTACTTACTTATGATAATATGTGTATAAACACAGGTTAGGCCAGTTCTTTATTTCAACTGTCCTTTTTCTTATTACATGATCCTAACTAGACACATTCTTCTGAGATAGAACAGAATCATTCAAACATTCATTCATTCATCAAATATTTATTGAGTGCCTGTTGTAAGCCAGGGATGGCTTTGTTTTGTTTATTTTGAAAATTTCGTTGTGTTTTAGGTGAAACTTTACACAGCAAGTTAGTTTCCCATTCAATACTTCATACACAAATTATTCCTTGACATTGTTTTCTAACCCTGCAATGTGTCAGCACTCTCCCCATTTCCACCCTCTGCCTTCCCTGTTTCCATCTCTCCGGGGTTTCCCCGCCCCTCTTTGCCTTCTCAGCTTTGCTTTTGGGCAAATGTTGCCCATTTATATAGCTGATTGTTCTAAGAACACTTTCCTCACTGGTGTCATTGTTTATTTTATAGGCCTATCTATTATTTGGCTGAAAGGTTGTCTCCTGTAGTGGCTTCAGTTTCAGGTTAAAAAGGTATTTTAGGGCAATAGTCTCGGGGGTTCCTCAGTCTCCATTAGTCCAGTAAGTTTGGTCTTTTTATAAATTTGAGTTTTGTTCTACATTTTTCTCCCATTCTAACCAGGACTCCCTATTGTGTCCCTGGTCAGAGGGGTAGGTAGTACTTCCGGTCTCAGGCTACAGGAAGCTGTAGTTTGTGTGGGCCATTAGTCCTGTGGACTAGTTGCTTCCTTGAGTCTTTGGTTTCCTTCACTCTCCTTTGCTCTAGGCAGGGAGAGACCGATAGTTGTATCTGAGATGGCTGCTTACAAGCTTTTAGGATCCCAGATGCTGCTCACCAAACTAGGATGTAGAACATTATCTTTATGAACTATGTTATGCCAATTGACATAGATGTCCCCTGAGACTATGATTCTTAGCCTTCAAGCCCAGTAACTCAGTCCCACAAAGTGTTTGAATATGTCTGAGTAGTTTCCATAATCATGCCCCTATATGCTCTATTATAATATATGAATAAATATGCAGCACATACAAATATGTGTGTACAAATGCCCACAGCTATACCTACATATTCATGAACATGTACTCCCATATGCTCTCCCTTACCTATATGGCATACGTATCTACCCAGGTAACCACTCACAGATTTTTGCTTGTTACTACTGTTGTTGCAGAATTGTATATGTTACAACATTTACCATAGTCATCTTTTATTCTTTCACACCTCTCAGTATCTTCATTTACCTTGATCACATTGTGCTGACTTCCCCCATACTGTGTATTGCCTTTCCTTTACCAGGATTAACATATGTCTACTATCTAGTGAGTGATTCTCCCTCCAGTTCCCCTCCCATCCCTGGTAACCATCAAAGAACATTGTTTCTGGGTGTAAACCTACTCTTGACTTTTTATAACAGTGGTCTCATATAATATTTGTCCTTTTGTGATTGACTTATTTCATTCAGCATAATGTCCTCTAGATTTATCCATGTTATAAACTGTTTCACGGACTTATCATTATTCTTCATCATTGTGTAGTATTCTATTGTATATATATGTATACACCACATTTTGTTTATCTATTCATCCATTGATGGACACTTAGGTTGTTTCCATTTTTTGCTATTGTTAACAATGCTGCAATGAATATGGCTGTGCATATGTCTATTTGTGTCACTGCTCTTATTTCTCTAGAATATATACCTAGGAGCAGGATTGCTAGATCATATGGTGTTTCTAGCTTTACAAGGAAGGGTCATACTGTTTTTACTGTAGTGGTTTATCATTTTACAATCCCACCAGCAGTGTATAAGAGTTCCAATTTCCCCCCAACCTTGCCAGCATTTGCTATTTTGGTTTTTTTGATCAGCACCGTTTTTGCAGGAGCAGGCACTGTTTTAGGTACTTAGAGTACATCACAAACAAACCTGATAGAAATTCTTGCCCTTATGGTACTGAGTATTTAGTAGCGGGAGGAGCCAATGGATAAGATACCCAAATCCACTGCCTTTGACTCATAGCGACCCTATAAACACAGTACAACTGTCGCATAGGGTTTCCAAGGATGTAATCTTTACAGAAGCAGACTGCCACATCTTTCTCCTGCAGAGAAGCTGGTAGGTTTGAACTACCAACCTTTTTGGTTAGCATCTGAGCGCTTTAAACACTGTACCACCAGGGCTCCTCAATAGATAAGATAAATAAGTAAAAATATATCTTAGTGATTAGAATTAAGAAGAAAAGTTAAGTAGGAAAGTAAACAGGAAATGTGTGTGGATGAATAATTTTTCAATTTACATAACCTAGCCATGAAGGCCTCACTGAGAAGTTGATAGCTGAGTAGAGACCTGAAGAAAATGAGTGCAGTGGGCTATTCAGCTTCCAGACAAAAGGAATAGTTACAGCAAAGACTCTGAGGCATGAGCGTGGCTATTGTGTTCTAGGATCAGAAAGGAGGCCAATCTGACTGCAGTTGAGTGAGCAAGGGGGAGAGTAGCAGGCAAAAGGTTAAATAATAATGCGGGTGGGAGTGGGAGGCGGGGGGCAGGTGATGTAGGGCCTTGAAGATCATTGCAAGGACTTTGGCTTTTACTATGAGGGAAATGGAAAACCACTGGGGGGTTCTGAGGAGTGAAGATGTGGAATGACCTAGGTATTATCCAGGTCATTCTATTGTTGTGTTGAGGCTAGCCTGAAGGGGGCCAAAGTCAGAAGTAGAAGCATTGGAGAACAACTACATGTCTGTTGCAGTAAACTAGCTGAAAAATTATATTTGGACTAGTGATTGGATTCTGAATATGTTTTGAAAAAATGTAGCAATAAGTATTTGCTAATGATTGGGCATTCACCATTTTCAATTGCCTCATACATGTGTGAAAGCTGGACAATGAATAAAGATAGAAGAAGAATTGATGCCTTTGAATTATGGTGTTGGTGAAGAATATTGAAAATACTATGAACTTCCAAAAGAATGAACAAATCTGTCTTGGAAGAAGCACAGCCAGAAGGCCCCTTAGAAGCAAGGATGGTGAGACTTCATCTCACATAGTTTGGACATGTTACCAGGAGGGATCAGTCTCTGGAGGACATTGCACTTGGTAAAGTACAGGGTCAGTGAAAAAGAGGAAGACCCTCAACGAGATGGGTTGACACAATGGGCTCAAGCATAACAACAATCATGAGAATGGTGCAAGACTAGGCAGTGTTTCGTTTTGTTGTATGTAGGGCCGCTATGAGTTGGAACCGACTTAATAGAACTTAACAACAACAACAAGAGATGATTGGGCTGTAAACTTTCACTTCCACCCATTGCTGTCCAGTTGATTCCGACTCATAGAGACCCTACAGTGACCCTATAGGACAGAGTGAACTGCCCCACAGAGTTTCCAAGGAGCGCCTGGTGGATTCGAACTGCTGCCTTTTTGTTTAGCAGCTGTAGCTCTTAACCGCTACACCACCAGCATTTTCAAACTTTCACCTAAAGCACAATTAAAAAAAAAATTCGCTAATGAATCAAATACTTTTGGACTTGACTGGCTGATTCGATTGGCTGTGATATGTCAGAAAGCAGATGAATATGAAAATTTTGGCCTGAGCAACTATAAGATTGGAGTTGATATTTACTGACATGGAGAGGATTGCGGGTAGAGCAGTGTGAAAGGGGATTGTGAGGAGCTCAGGTTTGGACAAATTACGTTTAAGATGTTCATTAGACATTTCGAGTGAAGATATCCAGTAGGCAGTTGGATATATGAGCCTGGAGTTCAGAAAAAGGTTCCAGGATAGACATATACATTTGAAAACCAACAGCAGATAAGCCTTAAGACTAGATGTGTTCCTCAGGGTATATAAATGGGGAGAAGGTCCAAGGACTGAGCACTAGAGCATTCTAACATTGAGAATGAATGGTTAAGAAGAAACCAGCAAAGGAGACTGAGTTTTGGCTGGAGAGCTAGGAGGAAAAAAAAAAAGGAATGGGTGTTCTGTAAGCCAAGAAAAGGAAATGTGCTTTGAGAAGGAGGGAATGATCAACTATGTCAAATGCTGCTGGAAGATCAAGTAAGATGACGTCTGAGAACTGATTTTTGGATTTAGAAACACAAAGGTAACTGAAATATTTTTATTTTTAATAACAAATTTTCTTATATGTCTCCAATGTATTATAACCAAACCAAAACCAAACTCACTGCTGTAGAGTCAATTCTGACTCATAATGACCCTATAGGACAGAGTAGAACTGCACCGTAGGGTTTCCAAGGAGTGACTGTGGATTTGAACTGCCGATCTTTTGGATAGCAGCCACAGCTCTCAACCACTGTGCTACCATGGCTCCCCTGTATATTATAAATAACCAAAAAAAGGTAAACCCATTGCAGGCAAGTTGATTCCAACTCATAGCGACCCTATTGGACAGAGTAGAACTGCCCCCATAGGGTTTCCAAGGAGTACCTGGTGGATGTGAACTGCTGCCAACCTTTTAGTTAGCAGCCAAATTCTTAACCACTATGTCACCAGTGTTTCCTACATATTATCAAAAAAAAAAAAAAAAAAGCCATTACCCATTGCCGTCAAGTCAATTCTGACTCATAGCGAACCTACAGGACGGAGTAGGACTGCCCCACAGAGTTTCCAAGGATTATGAATTATATTGCCTCCTAATTCCTACACAAAATCATTTGTAAATTTAAATTCTTTAACTCTGAATTCTGGGACACTTGTCAAGTCATAACTGCCATGGAGACTAGAAAGATGGGCTTGTTCTTCTTAAATCTGATGCTAGAATGAAGGATGGAAACTTTAAATAAAAATGTCTTTTACCTATATTTGTGTGATATCCTGATTTAAGCTAAAACGCATGCTACATGGAACTACATGGGAACCTGTGCTGAGAGAAGTACAGCCAGAATATTTCTTAGAAGCAAGGATAGCGAGACTTTGTCTCAAGTACTTTGGACATGTTATCAGGAGGGACCAGTCCCTGGAGAAGGATATCATGCTTGGTAAAGTAGAGGGTTGGCGAAAAAGAGGAAGGCCCTCAAAAAGATGGATAGACACAGTGGCTGAAACAGCGGGCTCAAACATAGCAACGATTGTGAGGGTGGTGCGGGACCAGGCAGTGATTCATTCTCTCATACATAGGGTCGCTATGAGTCAGAAATGACTCAATGGCATCTAACAACGGCAACCTACACTCCTGGAGTTAATTCCTCTGCTTCTTCACTTTGCAGCCATTCCAACCTTAAAAAACCCAAATCTGGTATTTTTACTCTCTGTCACACTCCCTACTCCATACGCCGTTAATCAGTTACAATCTGATTTGCCACATTCCTTAAAACATGGCAGGATCAAATGAGAATGTACTCAATAATAATACACTTTAAAGGCTTTTGATACTCCACGCTGATAGTGCGTTCATGGCTGCATATAATTGCTATTGTAATAAGTGCTGTTGTAATTAGGATCCAAGGAGTATATAACAGGAAGACCTAATCTAGTGGAGGTTTCCCTGAGGAGGTGACCTTAGGCTGAGACCTGAGGAATGAGTGTGGGAGTGGGAGAAAGGAAAAGCTAATGATAGAAGCCCTAAGAGAATGGGGACAGGGTACTGGGAAGAGCTGAAAAGTCAATGTAGCTGGAAACAGGGGTGCTGCTAGAGGCTTTCTTGGAGCTGAAGGTAGAAAAATCATGTAGGACCTTGTAGCTCATCCTAAGGGTTTTGATCTTCACCCTGAAAAGAATGGAAAGTAATTGAAAGGTTTTAAGGGTACATATTAACATGATGAGATTTAGCTTTTTAAAAGATCGTTCAGGCTGCTCCATGAAGTGTGCTCTTCTCCTTTCCGTTGGTTCTCAGTTTCCTGAAGAAAGCTAAGAAGTTGACAGTTGGACAAGCTTTGCAATGAGTCATTTCTGGCTTTTATTTCCCTTGACCTCCCTCAGATGGAGAGAATCACACCCTAGGTCGGTACCAACCTATCTTTTCCCTGCATAATAAGATTTTAAACAACAACAACAACAAAAAAAGAGCAGGAAAATCAAACCTGAGCAAAAGCTACACCATGTAGTGACTCTTCTATACAATTCTTGATCATCAGGCTACTTGGAAATAAGGGTCGCCATGATGGCAACTGGTGGACTCCTTTTTTTTGACTAAAGTAGGAGTTTTGAGTAAAAAGCACCTTTGTAATTTAAAAATACCTGCTGCTTCAGCTATTTGGCACCTAAAAATATTTGGTCCTAATGACCCCCAGATTTGGACCTCAGGAAACTGGAGTTTTATTTTCTGTACTGGTTATCAAGCAGCTCATCAGCTTCTTCTGTTTTTGCCCTTTCCTCCCCATGCATTCATCTATCCATCCATCCATCCATGCAGGAATTTAGAAACATTGTTTGCAATTGGATCCTAAAGGCAACTGCTGTGCTAAACACATTCTCCTAATAGATGTCAGCACTTTTAAAGTATTAAGAAACCATAAGGTGGTAGTTACCAGCCAAACCCACTGCCCTCGAGTGGATTCCAATTCATTGTGACCCTACCGGACAGAGTAGAAGTGCACACATAGGGTTCCAGGGCTGTAATCTTTACGGAAGCAGACTGCCACTTCTTTCTTCCGCAGAGTGGCCGGCTGCGGGTTGGAACTGCCGGTCTGTCAGTTAGCAGCCCGACGCTTTAACCACTGGACCACCAGGGCGCCTTGGTAGTTACCAAGACTCTCAGTATCCTAAATCACTCTCCTCACGCAGCTGTTGTGAAACAGCTAAATGCCATTTTAAACCCAGCAAAATCCTGTTGCCTCTAGCCTCAGCTGCTACCTAACATTTACTAAACACCCACTATGTGCAAGGGTTGAGGAGTGGTGTGGACACTGGAGAAAAATTATGAAAGAGATGAAAATACCGCAAGCCAAAACTCACGAATCCCCAAAATAAAAACATAGGGTTAATGGATTACTTGAAAAAGGTGCTTTTAGCAGTAAATGCCTCGAGAGCACCACTCCTACTCCTAAGTCCCCAGGGCTTTTCGTGGTGTCAGGTCTTCAGTACCCAAAATCCATTGCCCTGGAATGGATAACGACAGTACGCACCTAACAAACAGAAGCTGAGTAAAAACTCCTCCCCGCCCTGCCCACCCAAAAGCCCCTGACTGCTGAGTTCAGACCTCACACACCTCTTTCGGGCGGCTTTGGACTAGGTCACGTGACAGGCCCAGACCAATGGGCGAGCCGCCCGCCACGGGTCTCCTATAAAAGCGCCTGTCGCAGCCCAGCCAGCGGCCGCCATTACGGCGAGAGCTGGCGGCGACGGACGCTGTGGTACGCTGCCCTGCACAAATTCATCTTGTGCAAGCTGAAGGGACTGATCATATAAGGTCCTATTCACAAGAGGTAATACAGCTCTTGAAGGGAGCACTGCCCAGGGATCCGGGTCCAGGGTGCGACCTCGGGCGAGAGACAACCGTTTTTCCTCTCCTCCCCTCCCCCATCAGCGTTGTGCGACGGCCCGGACAGTTAAGAAGCGCCATCCTGTGTGTGGCTGCAGCCCAGGCGAGTTGTCAGTTACTTTCCTTTGGCCTTTGAAAACTCCAGAAGCCCCAGTGGACCCTTTTTTGTTTTGGCTTTGACTCCAAACGCTTGTTTTTTCTGTGAGGGAGGACTGGGAGGGAGCTTGGGACGAGGGGGATGGAGGCCCAGTTGTGCTCTTGCAGCAGCCTCCTCCCTACCCAGGAAATACTCGTGGTCTTTGTGGTTTCTCTTAGGTCATGGATTGGTGGATCGCTGCCTTAACTGCTAATTTCAGGGCTGCAAGAGAGTACGGAGCTTTAGCTGGCATTTTCCTTTATGTTTATTATGTGCATCATCATTTCGGACAGGAAGGCCCTTGATTAATTTGTTAGTTCATTTAACCGTGTTAGGCCTTTGGAACACTGTAAACTCTCTGCTGGGTGCCACAGAATCAGATGTGGGCCTGACCTCAGGGCACTAGATTGTACTCAGACATAAGATAGGTATGTACAGGGTACTTATGGGACTTGTGTATGGAAGGAAGCCATCCAGGGTGTTTTCTGAAGGAGGCTTCTGGGTAGAGATGATAACTGAACTGGATCTTGAGGGATAAATAGAAGTTAGGGTAAAGAGTGATGAGGGGTGCTCTGGTACGCTACTACAGAGTAGTGTAGTTTGGTGGAGAACTGCAAATTGTTGTGTGTGGCTGGCGGCAACTATGGGTTGAAGGGAGTAGCAAAAAATAAATCTAAGGAGATAGACAATAGGCCAGATTATAAAGGTATTTGTATAAAGAGATTATAAAAGTTTTCACTCCATGATCTTAAGCAAGTTGCAGGATAAAAATAAAAACACCATTGTTGCATTAGTAATTCAGGTGGTGACAAGTGGCAGTTTTGGGGGGATGGAGAGTGGGAACACAGTAAGTATCCAGAGTATGTAAATTTATATTTGGGAATCATTTGTGTAGAGATACTTGATACCTTGGAGTGGCTAAGATTAGCATAAAAGGAGTGTATAGACAGAGTGGAAAAAAAGGAAAGGGCAAAGCAAGACCCCTGGGGAACATAAATGGGTTAGCAGAATATGAGATTATGAAGGAGACAGCTTTCTTTGGAATCCCACTTTGATCCTCCTATTTGTTCCCTTAGCACCTTGTTCTTACCTCTGTCACAGCGCAAATTATATGTACTGTGTTATACTTGCCTGTTTACAAGTCTTTTTACAAGACTGTATCCCTAGTTCCCAGCTCAGTGCTTGGTACCATTGTAGGTGCTTTATAAATATTTAACAAACGAACAAATAGAACCTGAAAAAAAAGTGGTGTCCTGGAAACAAGAGAAGAGTTTCAAGAGGATCACAATAGTTTAGTGACAGATGTTGCTGAGGTGTCAAGTAAGATAAGAATCAAAAAGAATCCATTGGATTTAACAACTGAAGATGGTAAGTGTTAGCCTTAGTGTAAGGGGAGTTTTAGTGGAATGGTGGGCATTGAAGCCAGAAAGCCAAGTGTGAAGTGGGGCGTAAAGACAGTGTAGTTATTTTGGGTGCTTTGGTGTGAGGTACAGAAGAGAGATTGAGGTCTCAAGGAGGCAGTAGAATCAAGGGAAAAATTTTTGAGACTTGAATGTTTATATGAAAGGTCAGATGTTTAGATGCAGGAGAAAGATGTGGTGGTCTGTTTCCATAAAGATTTACAGCCTTGGAAACCATATGGGGCAATTCTGCTGTGTCCTGTAGAGTCGCTGTGAGTCTGAATCAACTCAGCAATCATTTTTTTTTAGTGTCTCTTGAAGGGAAAGAATGAAGGGAGGAGATGAGAAGACTGAATCATTGTGAAGAATATGTTTTCTACAAATTATCTCTGCTTGATCTTAACTGAAGCCTGATTTTATTTTGAAGAAGCCATTTTTTTTCTTGAATTGAAGACTACTCATTTGATGATACAGAATTGGGAGTCAGTTTTTGAGCTCATCATAGGGCAGATTCTCTGTAGTTATGTTATATTCCTTTCCTGCATGTGTAAGATCCACTTGGAAGTCCTACCAGAAGTGCTACTCAGCAGAATAACTTAAAACATTTATGAAAATGCATCAAAAGTATTTTTTCAAAAGTCTTTCTTTTTAAAGCCTCAAAAGATTCAACTGTATTTATCTAAAATGGAGGCTTGTAGGCTCAAGATGTTAACGTATTTTTTTGGTTTTTAATAAGCTGAATTCCTTGAGACCTCAGTATGCAGATAGGGCAACACAACTTAATGTCTGCACCATTGAGATAATTGAGCAATTAAATTTTTTTCTTGGCAAACTCAAGAAATTGGTTTGTCCTGATGTTTTTGAAAGAGTGAAGGGCAGATGAGAGGGTGGGGGGTTCGAAGATGGCAAAATGGACACGAAAAGAGAGGGTGGAGGGAGGGCGCTGGCTGTCTCATTAGGGGGAGAGCAATTGGAAGTATGTAGCAAGGTGTATATAAGTTTTTGTCTGAGAGACTGACTTGATTTTGTAAACTTTCACTTAAAGCACAATAAAAATTAAAAAACAAAAAAAGAGTGAGACCTTTGTCAAAGATTGGACCGTTCCTGATATGATGTACATCCATTCAATTACAGGTAGACTTTTATGTTTCTTGTAACATTTTGGAAACTTTTTTTAGTTTAATGTATACATTTATGAAAATCTTTGGTATATATAGTATTGTCAGGGATAACCTTGAAATATTCACAACTACCTCAAAGGCTCTCTTTTTCTTAGAAATTTAAATTTTTACTCTTGTACACTGTTGTTAGGAATATAAATTGGAATAACCTTTGGAGAACAGTTTAACATCTAGCAAAAGTTAAAAGCATTGGTCAGAAATTGTTTCCAATACCTATATCCAGTAGGTATTGGCGTACATATTGAGTGATGTATTTATAAGGGTATTCATTGCCACACTGTTTATAATAGCAGAGGATTGGAAATAGCCATAATGTCCATATGTACACATCCATGTGATGGCATTCTGTATAGCCATTTAAGAAGAAATGGGCAATAATGTATGTGCTGACCAAGGACAATTTCTAAAATGAATTAAGTACAAAAAACCAGGTTATTTCTGAAAGGAAACAGAAGAAATTGCTAACACTAAGGAGGGGATCTGACTGGCTGGGGGACAAGAATGGGAAAGGAAACTTTTTGTTGTATACTAGTTTCATCAGGATTTTGTAACACATGGATGTTAAAATTCAAATAAACTGGTTTATTTTTAAAAGTTCTTAAATATTGTGTTATCTCTTAGCTTTAAGAATTTCCCCGGAATTCCCAAAGTTGTTTTATAATGAGGTATTGAGTGGGCAAGAGACTTCTGATTTTCAGGCAACTTGCTTATGGAACCATGGAATGTTTTGACAAGATAATGCTACACTAAGCATGTGATTGTAGTCATCAGAGTAAACCAGAACTTTTCATAATCATTTATTATACTTTGTAACTGGCAATTACTACCCAAACATGTGATTCTTAATATTAGATTCATTTGCCCATGCCATCTTTCTTTTTAGAAATGTATCCATGAGTAACAAATGTTTTGAAACCACAAGTAACAATAAGATAAGAACTCAGCATAAACATTAGAAACAACAGTGGACTTTCACACAGACAGGGGAAAGTCCCAGTCCTATGTTGCAAACAGAGAGCGTCACTTCACACTAATAACCAGGGCCTCCAGCCAGGATGTGTAGAGCATCTGCCTCATCAGATTATCAAATATTATCTATTCTTTTGCTCAGTGACAATTATCAGAGCTCTTCTTATACCTGGTCCATCCCTCTACAGGCTTCAATCACAGTGTACTTTATTATTAAAAAATTTAAACACATTCCTGGCTCTCTTCCAATCAGTTTTTAAGGTTCCATTCAGTAGGAACTCCCAGGAAGACTCCTCTTCTCTCCTAGGCTGGGTTAGGTATCATACACCCAGGAGTTCCCACAGCACCCTGTACTCTCTTGCCTCATAGCCTGCATCACACTATACATGGTAATCCCATGTTTACTTGTCTTTCCAACTCTAGAGTAGAAGCTGCTTGAAAGAAGGGAATGATTGGTTCTCAGGTGTATGCCCAGAACCTAGCATACTGCCTACCACACTGCACAAGCTCAAAGAATTTTTAATGAATGAATGAGTAGTGTGGGAATAGATGGTAAAAGGAAAGACCTTTGTTGAGAAGTACTGCTGCCAGAGAAGGAAAGTAGTAGACCTGTAGCTAGCAAGAACATCAAGGTCAAGTGAAATGATGACCTTTCAAATTAAGGCTGGTTTGAGCCCAGTCCTAAAACCATCTAAACTGTAAACTAAGAATGTACCCAACATCAGGCTTTGAACTCAGCATTAAGACAACATCCGTATTAGTCTTGTCTCTTGGAAGACCAAAAAAAAACTAAGCACATATCATTTCTGGTCTTCTGTGCACAATCGACAATCATGTGATAATGCAGATTCCCCTCATATTTAGTCAACACAGCAACATTTGTGGAAGGAGAAAGACATGTTATTCTGATTTATTGTTATTATTTGAATGTTCACATTCAAATTGGTAGGCATTCTAGATGTAACTTGGAATAAAAACAAAAATCTAAAAAAAAAAATTTCAAACAGAAAATAGTACAAAGAACACATATATCTGCCACCTAGATCCAGCAATTGTCAACATTTTATCATGTTTGAGTATCTGTATAGGTTTTTCCCCAGACCATTTTAAAGTGTATTACAGATGTGACTATTCATACCAATTATCTGAACACATATATAAAAAAAAAATGTTTTTTTCTGTATAATCACCATACTATCATCACACCTATCAAAATTTACTCCCTAGTTTTCACTGGTTGCCTCCTAAATGTCTTTTTTAGCTAATTGTATTTTCAAATCAGGATTTGATACAGGCTCATACTTTGATTTTTATTATGTCTCAATTTAGAACAGTTTCTCCTTCCTTTAAGGACCTTGACCTTTCTTTTTTTAAGATAGGCCATTTATCTCGTAGATGTTTCATATTATAGATTTGTCTGTTTCCTTGTAGTTTTAATTTGTTCTAGCATTGTCCTATAGAACTTTCTGCAGTGACGGAAATGTTTTATATCTGTACTGTCTAGTACAACAGTCGCTAGCCACATGTGGTTATTGAGCATTTAAAATGTGGCTAGTGCAGAACTGAATTTTGTGTGGTAATGGGCTATCATGAAGGATAGTACAGATCTAGCCTCTAAATTTCTTGTGTTAGTCAAATGAAAGTTAAATCTTAAAAAGCTTGATTACATTCAGTTAAACAGTTTTGGCAAGAATCCTTCATAGGTGATGGTATGTACTTTCATACTTGGTCTCGTCAGGAGGCGCTTAGTCTCTTATCCCAACATATTCTAAGTTCTTGCTGGTTAGTATTATCTTCTTAAGTACTACAAAAAAACCCTTAATTTTAGACTTGACAGATTTGGTACAGAAGTTATAGTTTGGTCAGAGTGCTAGAAGCAAAAGAATTATGGACAAGGGTGGCTGGAATGTAAGGTTCATATGAGGAAGCAGTAGTATGTAGCTAGGGACGTATGGGATCCAGAGGAGAAGAACAGTTTACAAAGAGCGTTATTAGCCATGTTATATACTGCAGAGAAAGAAGTCTACAAAGATAACTGAGGAAGGCCAATGAGAGATTTGAAATGTTTCAAGGTACTGGTGACTTTTGGGAAAGCAGTTTCAGACAAGAGTTGAAGTAAGAAACAAAAACAAAACTTGGGTGCAAAATTTTTATCAGTAAACAAGCAGGTAGACGGAAAGGTGTTTTTAAGGAAAAAAAAAAAATTTTCAAAACATAGACCAGAGCATGTCTTTAGGCAGAGATGATAGCAGAAGTTAATTCCAGATAAAGAATTTTTTTTAATTTTTATTGTGCTTTAAGTGAAAGTTTACAAGTTAGTCTCTCATACAAAAATTTATATACACCTTGCTATATACTCCTAGTTGCCCAGATAAAGAATTTAATGTAGAAAATGAAACTTAAGACAGAGCAGAAAATAAAAGCAGGTATTGTATAATCTTTAAGTAGGGAATGGCCTTCATAAATCTAATAATAAAAGAAATTTTACACAATAATGGCAATACACAACAATGAAACAACAGGATTCTGGAAAAAGGAAAAGATCCTTATAGAAAAAAGATAAGGCACTTATGAAATAAGAGAGAATGGGAAATAGAGTTAGGGGAAGTTAGTTTTTAAAGATTTTCTCTTGTAAACGAAGAGATGAGGTCCTCTGCAAATGAGTGTAGTGGAATTGAGGGTTTGAGGAGTGGAAAAGGTTTGGAAAAAGCTTTTTGCAATTAATAGTCTTTATTTATTTGAAGGTAGGTTCTTAAACAGCAGTGAAGGTCTAACTTAGAAGTAAAGCACTCTTGATTTCTCTCTCCACTTCCTTTTATAAATGAGTCGTATCTACTCCATCTCTAACATAAAACTGGATCTGAACACTTTAACATATGTAGGCTGTTCCTAGGCATTTGAGTATAACTTATATCAATACAAACAAGGTCCCTGATCATCAGGGTGGGGTGGGGAGTAGAGACAGTAAACAAGTAGACAGAAAAATAAGGATGATAGTGGTGCAAGCAGAGTAGTTGATGATTAAAGAATTGGAGTGTTAGGGAGCAGGGAGTGAGTATGCCTGTTTAAAATGGGGTTGCCAAGAAAAGGTCTCCTTGAGGAGCTAACGCTTGAATAGAGATGGGAGAAGAGCATTTCAGGCAGGCTGTGAAGGTTCGGAGGCTTGATGCATTGCAGAGTACTGAAAGAAGAGCATGGCTGGAGTGAAGTGACTGGGCAGGGATAGTGAAGGCAGAAGTAGTTGAAAGAGCAGTAGAGGCTATGACATTAGTCCTTTTGAGAGATGATGGGGTGGGCTGTGGCTAGGGTCATAGCAGTAGAAGTAGTGAAAAGAACTTGGGATTTGTTCTGAAGGAAGAGCTAAAAGCATTTGCTGATGAATTGATGGGGGGAAGTGTACACTGGTGGGGGGGCTTAAGGAAAAGAAAAGTTGGGAGATCCTACATTTTTGTCTTGAACCATTGGTTAAATGGTAGTGCCGTTGTCTGGTAATGGGAAGGACTGAAAGAAGAACAAGCTTGAGAGATGGTCGGGGCTAAGATCAAGACCAGTCATGATGTCTCTTGCCTGGACTAGTTCAAAAAGCCCGTACTGATTTCCCTGCTTCTGTTACTGCTCTCTAGTTTTCACTTACACAATAGCCTGTGTAAGTGAATTTATAAAATTCAAATTCTTATCATTGCACAAAAGCCCTACATAATCTAGTCACTCACTGTCTACACTTTTTTTTAGTACTTCATCTTTTACAACTCTCACTCCCATTGTCTATACTCTGCTGACCTCCATGCTTTAAGCACAGAA
This sequence comes from Loxodonta africana, assembly GCF_030014295.1. Classification (NCBI taxonomy): domain Eukaryota; kingdom Metazoa; phylum Chordata; class Mammalia; order Proboscidea; family Elephantidae; genus Loxodonta; species Loxodonta africana. The sequence goes on along the minus strand of NC_087344.1, from coordinate 145,682,982 downwards.
AACTTGTTCCCACCTAAGGGGCTTTTCACATGCTGTTCTTTCTGCCCAGAGCTCTTTCCCCAGTCATTGCAGCTCCAGTGTCATCTCAGAGTGGCCTTCCCCGACTACCTTCCCAACAAATCACATTATTTTTTTTCTTTTTGGTCTTCCTCCATTAGAACGTAAAAGCCCTTAGGCTGCGAGCTCTATTTTGTGTACTGCTATATTGCTTTTTTTTTTTAGAACAGCATCTGGCCTAAGCCAGTGTATAACAAACATATTGAATGAATTGAATTGGGTAACGCAAATTTGTATTGTCTGGGTCCAAGAAGAGAAATTGCAGGATTTACCAAGGGCGGGCTGGGGCTTAGGCCCAAAGATAGGAGATTAAGGAGAGAAGGGAACATTGGATGCTGGGAAGAATATAATAGAAATTGCTGTCAGGGGAGAGGGCTGTAGTCCAGGCTGTATAAGGAGACAAATGAGTTGAAAAAGCATTGGAGGAAATGATGAAGGTCAGTAGTACAAACAGTACTGTATAGATGAGCACAACCCAATATAATTTTCTGCGGTGATGGAAATGTTCTACAACTGCTCTGTCCAATCAGTAGCCGCTAGCCATATGTGGCTATTGAGTACTTGAAATGTGGTTAGTGCTACTGAGGAACTCAATTTTAAATTTTATTAAATTTTGATAAAAGTTTAAATATCTCCATGTGGCTATAGTATTGGACAGCGTCACTTTAGATTAAGGAGATAAACCAAAAAGAAAAAAACAAGTTTATTCAAAGGGAAGTTTAAAACATATAAAGCACTTTCTTTAAAAAAATGATTATAAATGGTGCAATGGTTAAGCATTTCGCTGCTAACCGAAAGGTTGGTGGTTTGAATCCACCCAGTCTGCTCTGTGGGAGAAAGACTTGGTGATCTGTTTCTGTAAAGATTACAGCCTGGAAAACCCTATAGGGCAGTTCTACTCTGTCACATGGGGTTGCTATGAGTTAAAAATAGACTTGACAGCACCTAACAACACAACAAGAACTTTAAATCTGGTTCCTTGGGACTTCGAATTACTAATACTTCGTTAGATATATTCAGAAACAAAAAAATAAATTCAACTTTATTCAGAGAGTTTCTTCTGTATTTGTTAACTTTAGGAATATTTTATATAAATATATTTCATTAACAATAATAACTTCACTTCATCCAAAGACACCATTTAGGGGCTGAAATGTAAGCCACAGCTTGAGAAAAGATATTTGCCACACACGTAAGAGCGAATGTTTCGTATTCAGAATATGTGAAGAACTCCTACAAATGAGTAAGATAATGGCAGACAACTCAATAAAATGGGTAGAATGCTTCTACAGGTGCTTGACAGAGATAATATTCATGCAGCCAATAAATATACAAAAAGATGTCTAATGTCATGAATTATCAGAAAAATGCAAATTAAAGTCACAGCGACGTGCCATAACACACTAGAACAGCTGAAATGGAAGACACCGATGATACCAATCATTGACAAGGATATGCAGTAACTGGAATCCTCAGAGTGCTATTGTATATATGAACTGGTATAACATTTTGGAAAACTGTTTGGTAGTTTCTGCTAATGTTGAACGTATAGATAACCTGTTGTTGTTAGGTGCAGTTGAGTTGGTTCCAACTCATAGCGACCCTATGCACAACAGAATGAAATACTGCCCGGTCCTGCTCCATCCTTACAATTGTCGTTACGCTTGAGCTCATTGTTGCAGCCACTGTGTCAACCCACCTCGTTGAGGGTCTTCCTCTTTTCGGCTGATCCTGTACTTTGCCAAGCATGATGTCCTTCTCCAGGGACTAATCCCTCCTGACAACATGTCCAAATTATGTAAGATGTGGTCTCGCCATCCTTGCCTCTAAGGAGCATTCTGGTTGTACTTCTTCCCAGATGGATTTGTTCGTTCTTTTGGCAGTCCATGGTATATTCTCCGCCAACACCACAATTCAAAGGTGTCCATTCTTCTTCAGTCTTCCTTATTCATTGTCCAGCTTTCACATGCATATGATGCAATTGAAAATACCATGGCTTGGGTCAGGTGTACGTTAGCCTTCAAGGTGACGTCTTTGCTCTTCAACACTTTAAGGAGGTCCTTTGCAGCAGATTTACCCAATGCAATGTGTCTTTTGATTTTTTGTTTTAATTTTTATCCTACTTAAGTGAAAGTTTACAAATCAAGTCAGTTCTCTCACATAAAAACTTATATATACCTTGCTCTCCGCCTAATGAGACAGCCCTTTCCCTCCCTCCACCCCATCTTTTCATGTCCATTTCACCAGCTTCTAGCCCCCTCTACCCTCTCATCTCCCATCCAGGGAGGAGATGACAACATAGCCTCAAGCGTCCACCTGATCCAAGACGCTCACTCCTCCCCAGCATCCCTCTCCAACCCATTGTCCAGTCCCATCCCTATCTGAAGAATTGGCTTTGGGAATGGTTCCCGTCCTGGGCCAACAGAAGGTGTGGGGGCCATGACCACCAGGGTCCTTCTAGTCTCAGTCAGACCATTAAGTCTGGTCTTTTTATGAGAATTTGGGGTCTGCATCACACTGTTCTCCAGCTCCCTCAGAGGTTCTCTGTTGTGTTCCCTGTCAGGGCAGCCATCGGTTGTAGGCCGGGCACCATCTAGCTCTCCTGGTCTCAGGCTGATGTAGTCTCTGGTTTATGTAGCCCTTTCTGTCTCTTGGGATCGTAATTACCTAGTGTCCTTGGTGTTCTTCATTATCCTTTGGTCCAGGTGGATTGAGAGCAATTGATGCATCTTAGATGGCCGCTTGCTAGCGTTTAAGACCCCAGACGCCACTCTCCTAAGTGGGATGCAGAATGTTTTCTTAATAGATTTAACTATGCCAATTGACTTAGATGTCCCCTGAAACCATGGTCCCCAAACCCCCGCCCCTGCTACACTGGCCTTGGAAACATTCAGTTTATTCAGGAAACTTCTTTGATTTTCGTTTAGTCCAGTTGTGCCGACCTCGCCCGTATTGTGTGTTGTCTTTCCTGTCATCTAAAGTAGTTCTTATCTGCTATCTAATTAGGGAATACCCCTCCCTCCCTCCCCCTCATAACCATCGAAGAATATTTTCTTCTCTGTTTAAACTATTTCTCGAGTTCTTATAATAGTCATTTCATACAATATTTGTCCTTTGCAGCTGACTAACTTCACTCAGCATAATACCTTCCAGATTCCTCCATGTTATGAAATGTTTCACAGATTCCTCACTGTTCTTTATCGATGTGTGATATTCCATTGTGTGAATATACCATAATTTATTTATCCATTCATCCCATTGATGGGCACTTTGGTTGTTTCCATCTTTTTGCTATTACAAACAGTGCTGCAGTGAACGTGGCTGTGCATATATCTGTTTGTTTAAAGGCTCTTATCTCTCTAGGATATATTCGAAGGAGTGGGATTGCTGGATTGTATGGTAGTTCTATTTCTAGCTTTTTAAGGAAGCGCCAAATTGATTTCCAAAGTGGTTGTACCATTTTGCATTCCCACCAGCAGTGTAGAAGTGTTCCAATCTTTCCACAGCCCCTCCAACATTTATTGTTTTGTGTTTTTTGGATTAATGCCAGCCTTGTTGCAGTGAGGAGAAATCTGGTTGTACTTTAGATTTGTATTTTTCTAATGGCTAATGATCCTGAGCATTTCCTCACGTATCTGTTAGCTACCTGAATGTCTTCTTTAGTAAAGTGTCTGTTCACATCTTTTGCCCATTTTTTAATTGGGTTATTTGTCTTTCTGTAGTTGAGTTTTGCAGTATCATGTAGATTTTAGAGATCAGGTGCTGATCGGAAATGTCATAGCTAAAAACTTTTTCCCAGCCTATAGGTAATCTTCTTACTGTTTTGGTGAAGTCTTTGGATGAGCACAGGTGTTTGATTTTTAGGAGCTCCTAGTTACCTAGTTTTTCTTTTGCACTGTTAGTAATGTTTTGTATACTGTTTATGCCGTGTATTAGGGCTCCTAACATCCCTATTTTTTCTTCCATGATCTTTATTGTTTTAGATTTTATATTTAGATCTTTGATCCATTTTGAGCTCATTTTGTGCATGGACTGAGGTATGGGTCTTGTTTCCTTTTCTTACAGATCGATATCCAATTATGCCAACACCATTTGTTAAAAAGACTGTCTTTTCCCCATTTAACTGTTCTGGGGGCTTTGTCAAATACCAACTGCTCATGTGTGGATGGGTTTATGTCTGGATTCTCAATTCTGTTCCATTGGTCTATGTATCTGTTGTTGTACCAGTTCCAGGCTGTTCTGACTACTGTGGTGGTATAACAGGTTCTAAAATCAGGTAGAGTAAGGCCTCCCACTTTGTTCTTCTTTTTCAGTAATGCATTACTTATCCGGGGCCTCTTTCCCTTCCATATGAAGTTGGTGATTTGTTTCTCCATCTCATTAAAGAATGTTGTTGGAATTTGGATCGGAATTGATCGCTTTTGGTAGAATAGACATTTTTATAATGTTAAGTCTTCCTATCCATGAGCAAGGTATGTTTTTCCACTTATATAGGTCTCTTTTGGTTTCTTGCAGAAGTGTCTTGTAGTTTTCTTCGTATAAGTCTTTTACATCTCTGGTAAGATTTATTCCTAAATATTTTATCTTCTTGGGGGTTACTGTAAATGGTACTGATTTGGTGATTTCCTCTTTGATGTTCTTTTTGTTGGTGTAGAGGAATCCAACTGATTTTTATATGTTTATCTTGTATCTGGATTCTCTGCTGAACTCTTCTCTTAGTTTCAGTAGTGTTCTTGAGGATTCTTTAGGGTTTTCTATATATAAGATCATGTCATCTGCAAATGGAGATACTTTTACTTCTTCCTTACTAATCTGGATGCCCTTTATTTCTTTATCTAGCCTAATTGCTCTGGCTAGGACCTCCAGCAAAATGTTGAGTAACAGTGGTGATAAAGGGCATCCTTGTCTGGTTCCCGATCTCAAGGGGAATGTTTTCAGGCTCTCTCCATTTAGGGTGATGTTGGCTGTTGGCTTTGTATAAATGCCCTTTATTATGTTGAGGAATTTTCCTTCTATTCCTATTTTGCTGAGAGTTTTTATCATGAATGGGTGTTAAACTTTGTCAAATGCCTTTTCTGAATCAATTGATAAAATCATGTGATTCTTGTCTTTTATTTTTGTGATGGATTACCTTAATTGTTTCTCTAATGTTGAGACATCCCTGCATACCTGGTATGAATCCCACTTGGTCATGTTGAATTATTTTTTTGATATGTTGTTGAATTCTGTTGGCTAGAATTTTCTTGAGGATTTTTGCATCTAAGTTCATGAGAGATATTAAAAAAAACCAAACCCACTGCCGTCAAGTCTATTCCAACTCATAGCGACCCTATAGGACAGAGTGGAACTGCCCTGTAGAGTTTCCAAGGAGCATCTGGCAGATTTGAACTGCCGACCTTTTGGTTAGCAGCCGTAGCACTTATTCCACTATGCCACCAGGGTTTCCATGAAGGATATAGGTCTGTCATTTTCTTTTTTAGTGGTGTCTTTACCTGGTTTTGGCATCAGGGCTATGGTGGTTTCATAGAATGAGTTTGGGAGTATTCCGTGCTTTTCTATGTTGTGAAATATCTTTAGTAGTAGTAGTGTTAACTCTTCTCTGAAAGTTTGGTAGAACTCTGCAGTGAAGCCGCCCAGGCCAGGGCTTTTTTTTTGTTGGGAGTTTTTTGGTTACCTTTTCAATCTCTTCTTTTGTTATGGGTCTATTTAGTTGTTCTACCTCTGTTTGTATTAGTTTAGGTAGGTGGTGTGTTTCTAGGAATTCATCCATTTCTTCTAGGTTTTCAAATTTGTTAGAGTACAGTTTTTCATAGTAATCTCTTACAATTCTTTTAATTTCAGCTGAGTCTGTTATAATATCGCCCATCTCATTTCTTATTTGGGTCATTTGCTTCCTCTCCTGTTTTTCTTTTGTCAGTTTGGCCAGTGGTTTGTCAATTTTGTTGATTTTTTCAAAGAACCAGCTTTTGGTCTTGTTAATTCCTTCAGTTGTTTTTCTGTTTTCTATTTCATTGAGTTCTGCTCTAATTTTTATCATTTGTTTTCTTCTGGTGCCTGAGAGTTTCTTTTGTTGCTCTCTATTTGTTCAAGTTGTAGGGATAATTCTTTGATTTTGGCCCCTTCTTCTTTTTGGATGTGTGCATTTACTGATATAAATTGACCTCTGAGCACTGCTTTCGCTGTGTCCCAAAGGTTCTGATAGGAAGTGTTTCCATTCTTGTTGGATTCTATGAATTTCTTTATTCCATCCTTAATGTCTTCTATTATCCAGTCTTTTTTGAGCAGGGTATTGTTCAGTTTCCAAGTGTTTGATTTCTTTTCCCTACGTTTTCTGTTATTGATTTCTACTTTTATGGCCTTTTGGTCAGAGAAGATGCTTTGTAATATTTCAGTGTTTTGGATTCTGCTAAGGCTTGCTCTATGACCTAATATGTGGTCTATTCTGGAGAATGTTCCATGTGCAGTAGAAAAGAAAGTATACTTGGTTGCTGTTGGGTGGAGTGTTCAGTGTTTATGAGGTCAAGTTGGTTGATTGTGGCATTTAGATCTTCCTTGTCTTTATTGAGCTTCTTTCTGCAAGTCCTGTCCAAGTCTATTTTGTCAGAAATTAATATTACTGTTCCTGATCTTTTTTGATTATTGTTTGCTTGATACATTTTTTTCCATCCTTTGAGTTTTAGTTTGTGTCTCTAAGGCTAAGGTGTTTCTTTTATAGGGAGCGTATAGACGGATCGTGTTTTTTAATCCATTCTGCCACTCTCTCTCTCTCTTTATTGGTGTATTTAGTCCAGTTACATTCAGCGTAATTATGGTTAGGTATGAATTTAGTGCTATCATTTTGATGTCTTTTTTTGTGTGTTGTTGACAGTTTCTTTTTGCCATGTAATTTTATGTGCTGAGTAGATTATATATTGTCCTTTCCTCATATTTGTTGTTGTTGATTTTGTTTCTGCTGAGTCTGTATTTTTTTCTTGTATTTTATTTTGATCAGTAGTGTAGTTTGTATCCTTTGTGGTTACCTTATTATTTACCCCTATTTTTCTAAATTTAAACCTAACTTTTATTTCTTTGTATCGCCATTATCTTCCTCTCCATATGGACGACCTATGGTTATATTTCTTAAAAAAAAAAAAAAAAAATTTTTTTTTCTTAGTCCCTTGTTATTGTTTTAATGTTGTCTTCTTTTATAAAATAACATGACTGTTATCCAGTTTTGAGCTTTTTTTTTAAAATCTTGTTTTGTTTTTTTGATTTCCCTGCCTGGGCTAACTTCTGATTGCTCTGCCCAGTGTTCTAGTCTTGGGTTGATACCTGGTATTATTGATTTTCTAACCAAAGAACTCCCTTTAGTATTTCTTGTAGTTCTGGTTTGGTTTTTACAGATTCCCTAAACTTCTGTTTATCTGGAAATGTCCTAATTTCACCTTCATATTTGAGAGACAGTTTTGCTGGATATATGATTCTTGGCTGGCAATTTTTTTCCTTCAGTTTTTTAAATAAGTCATCCCATTGCCTTCTTGCCTACATGGTTTCTGCTGAGTAGTCTGAGCTTATTCTTATTGGCTCTCCTTTGTAGGTGACTTTTCATTTATCCCTAGCTTCTCTTAAAATTCTTTCTTAATCTTTGGTTTTGGCAAGTTTGATTATAATATGTTTTGGTGACTTTCTTTTAACATCTACCTTATGTGGATTTTGATGAGCATCTTGGATAGATATCTTCTCATCTTTCACAATATCAGGGAAGTTTTCTGCCAACAAATCTTCAACAATTCTGTCTGTAATTTCTGTTATCCCTCCCTGTTCTGGTACTCTAATCACTTGTAGGTTATTTCTCTTGGTAGAGTCCCACATGATTCTTAAGGTTTCTACATTTTTTTACATCCTTTTGTCTGATTTTTCTTCAAATATATTGGTGCCAAGTGTTTTATCTTCAAGTTAGAAATTATGCCTTCCACTTGCCCAGTTCTGCTGTTCTGACTTTCTATTCAGTTTTCTACTTCTGTAATTTTATTGTGAATCTTCTGAATTTCTGATTGCTGTCTGTCTATGGATTTTTCCACCTTATTAAATTTTACATTATGTTCCTGAATAATCCTTTTAATTTCTTCAATTGCTTTATCTGTGTGTTCCTTGGCTTGATCTGCGTATTGCCTGATTTCCTTCCTGATGTCTTGAAGAGTTCTCTGTATTAATCTTTTGTATTCTGCCTTTGGTAATTCCAGGAAGGCACTTTGATCTAGAAGATCCCTCAGTTGTTTGTTTTGAGAGCTTGTTGAGGTAATCATGCTCTGTTTCTTTATGTGACTTGATATTGACTGTGGTCTCTGAGCCATCTATAAGTTATTGTGTTAGGTTATTTTGTGTTCGCTTACTGTGTCATAGCTTCTTGCTTTGTTTTGTTTTGATATGCCCAAATGGGTTGCTTGAGTGAGCTAGCTTGATTATTTTCACCTTTGGAGCTTTGACACCCTGTCCCCAGATGGCTAGAGCTGTTATAAAGTGTATCCATCTAGGAGTCCGTTCAGTTTTCTTGTATGAATTCAGTTCAGGTGTCCAGGTGGCTGATCATCAAGTGTGTGCTATAGGCTCTGTCCTACAGTCTTTGAGGGGCAGTGGTGATTGGTGTAGGTACCGGTACCTGGTTGCAGCAGGGGGTTACATTCTGAACAAGGCAGGGGGCTGAGAATCATCCCCCACATGTCTCTTAGGAAAGCGTGTCCCTGTACCCTAGAGGGTACAGTTGGTTGGGTTCTGCAGGGGGACCATGGGCACCCAATATTTTTGGTTGTAAGGACTGGGAGGTATCACTTATCCTTGGACCCCTGTCATGGGTGGCTGGGTAACCTGAGTGGAACTACCAGTCCTTAGGCTCCTGATGTCGGTAGGTCAGGACCCTGTTTAATTGGCAAAGCAATGTCAAACATCAAACACCCAGTTCTCTGCCGCACAGCTGAAATGGTTGGAGTCTGCCAGCAAGGGCCTGTTCTACTGAAATAGGCCCACACTGGTCCATGCAGAGGGGAAAGGTACTCGAAGTCCCCGGACCATTTATGCCTGGTCAGGAGCCCCTTCTGACCTGAGCTCCTCTGGTTAGTGGAGCTGGCAAATTATCTTTTCCCCAAGTTGCCTATTTTTTCCTTCCCCAAGGTTGGGAGGATGGCTCTAGACGCTCAATAAGGCCTATCTCAGCCCCAGGGAAATCAGCTGCTGAAGCTGGCTTGGCGGCGGGGGTGGTAAAATATACGCAGGTACTTAGCTTTTGCCGAGAGCTCCGTTCTTCTCTGGTTCCGGAGGTGTGAGTGGGCTGTGTGGCTGGCTTCTTCTCCCTGAGGAAACTGCGGCTGAACACTAATACCAGCCTGCCACCGCTGCTCCCTGGAATGGTGCCTGAGGTCTCCCTGCGGTTCAGGTCTGGTAACTTCTCTCCGCTTCTCATTTCATTTTCTAAGCTTGCCTTTGATGCTCAGGGCTCCTAGCTTGTCATAAATATACTCGTTTCATTTGTTTTTTTGGGTCTTTGTTGTAAAGAGGGCTCACCAGAAGCATCTGTCTATTCTGCCATCTTGGCTCCACCTCATCTTTTGATTTCTTGACTTTTGCTTCCATGGCTGTTGATTGTGGATCCAAATAAAATGAAATCCTTGACAACTTCAATCTTTTCTCCATTTATCATGATGTTGCTCATTGGTCCAGTTGTGAGGATTTTTGTTTTCTTTATGTTGAGGTGCAATTCATACCAAAGGCTGTGGTCTTTGATCTTCATGAGTAAGTGCTTCAAGTCCTTTTCACTTTCAGCGAGCAAGGTTGTGTCATCTGCATAATGCAGGTTGTTATTGAGTCTTCCTCAAATCCTGATGCCCCTTTCTTCTTCATATAGTCCAGCTTCTTGGATTATTTGTTCAGCATACAGATTAGATAGGTGTGGTGAAAGAACACAACGCTGGAGCACACCTTTCCTGATTTTAAACCAATCAGTATCCCCTTATTCTGTCCGAACAACTACCTCTTGATCTATCTCTTGATCTTTCTAAAGTTTCCTCATGAGCACAATTAAGTGTTCTGGGATCCCCATTCTTCGCAATGTTATCCATAATTTGTTATGATCCATACAGTCGAATGCCTTTGCGTAGTCAATAAAACACAGGTAAACATCCTTCTGGTATTCTCTGCTTTCAGCCAGGATCCATCTGACATCAGCAATGATATCCCTGGTTCCACATCCTCTTCTGAAACTGGCCTGAATTTCTGGAAGTTCCCTGTTGATATACTGCTGCAGCCGTTTTTGAATGATCTTCAGCAAAATTTTGTTTGCGTGTGATATTAATGATATTGTTCTATAATTTCCACATTCGGTTGGATTGCCTTTCTTGGGAATAGGTGTAACTATGGATCTCTTCCAGTCAGTTGGTCAGGTAGCTCTGTCTTCCATATTTCTTGGCATAGATTAGTGAGCTCCTCCAGCGCTGCATCTGTTTGTTGAAACATCTCAATTGATATTCCATCAATTCCTGGAGCCTTGTTTTTCGCCGGTGCCTTCAGAGCAGCTTGGACTTCTTCCTTCAGTACCATCGGTTCCTGACCATATGCCACCTCTTGAAATGGTTGAATATTGACTAATTCTTTTTGGTATAATGACTCTGTGTATTCCTTCCATCTTCTTTTGATGCTTCCTGTGTCGTTTAATATTTTCCCCGTGGAATCCTTCACTACTGAAACTCGAGGCTTGAATTTTTCTTCAGTTCTTTCAGCTTGAGAAATGCTGAGCGTGTTCTTCCGTTTTGTTTTTCCAGCTCTTTGCACATGTCATTATAATACTTTACTTTGTCTTCTTGAGATGCCCTTTGAAATCCTCTGTTCAGTTCTTTTACTTCATCAATTCTTCTTTTTCCTTTAGCTGCTCGATGTTCGAGAGCAAGTTTCAGAGTCTCCTCTGACATCCATCTTGGTCTTTTCTTTCTTTCCTGTCTTTTCAGTGACCTCTTGCTTTCTTCATGGATGATGTCCTTGATGTCATTCCACAACTCGTCTGGTCTTCACTCACTAGTGTTCAGTTCATCAAATCTATTCTTCAGATTTCTCTAAATTCAGGTGGTATATACTCAAGGTCATATTTTGGCTCTCGTGTACTTGTTCTGATTTTCTTCAGTTTCAACTTGAACTTACATATGAGCAATTGATGCAAGGATAGATAACGTATGACCGAGCATTTTTACACCTGGATATATACCCCACATAAATGTATGCATATATATACTACAAACATATTTATAGCAGCATTATTTGTCATAATCAAAGCTGGCAACAGCCCAAAGGTCACCAACAGGAATAGATAAATTATGGTATATATTTCTATAGAAGAGTACTATACAGGAAGGAAAATGAGCAAACTACAGCTATAGGCAATAGCATAGTTAAATCTTGCAAACAGTGTTGAACTAAAGAAGTTAGACATGATGTAATACTTAATAAATACATACTGTATTTATATAAAGTTCAAAAACAGTCACAGCATCGTGATTACCTTTGTGGAAAAGAAAGGGTGTAGTGTTTGGGACAGCCAGAAAGAAGTAAGCTAGCTTTAAATAATTACAAAACCAGGATATGAGTCAGTTTTAGTTGTAACAACCTTTAAGAATATCTCCATCTTTTTTCTCAACGACTTTTATTAGAGTTTTATATATATAGCAAAGAATAGGAGTCCCTGGGTGGCACAAATGGACTGACTACTAACCAGTTGGTGGTTCAAACCCACCCAGAGGTACCTTGAAAGAAAGGCCTGGTGATCAGCTTCCGAAAGATCAGAGCCTTGAAAACCCTATGGACCACAGTTCTGTTCTGCAACACTTGGGGTCACCGTGAGTCAAAATTGACTTGAGGGCAACTGGTACAGCTGGTATATTAAATAAATAAATATATACCCACACAAACTCACATATACATGGAAGAGAGAAGTCAAATCATGAGATGAAATAAATTATAATATTGGTAATCATTCAAAGTTAATTCATTTTAATGCAGTGTTCTTAATCTTTAAAAAACGAGCAAAATCTGATTTCCAGGCCCTATCTTCAGAGATTGAGGCCTGGGTATTGATATTTTTTAAAAGGGTCCCAAGAAATTAATGTGCAGCCCGAGTTGAGACTGACAGTGAATTAATGCAAAGAAAGATATACTGGTTAAGTGTAACATCAGTCTCTAAAAATGAACAATTTACTTGATCATTATATTTTTATTTTGCTAATATAGTTGAGCAATTGTATGCACACTGGTAGTACCTTTGCTCTTTTATCGTTATAGCAATAATACTTTCTAGCAATATTAAATACTATCTGAAATACTCATGAAGTTTTGAAGTATTTTATATGTAGCAATATGTACCAAAGAGTAACGTTTTTCTATATCATGAATTAAGTTTTTAAAATAAATGACTTTAATTAGCTAGAAAATTCCTTTGCTTTGGCTTTCTCCCTTCACTGAATTATTCAATTCAAGAACATCTATCTACTAATGGTCTCTTTAACATTCTTCTGTTATTTCTTTTTTTGCCAGGAACTTAAGAGACTTTTCCTGCTAAGACCTCAATTTGTGTTTGTTTTACAAAGGCAGAAAGAAATACTGTGAAAGGTTGAAATAACTTAAACTATCCAAAACTAAGGCATACATAATGAAGCTTTAAGTACTTGTATACAAAAAGGTTTGTATTTGTTAAAATTGATTCATTTTTGTCCTTTGACTTTTTTTTGCCATCTTAATCATGATATGGAAACCCTGGTGGTATAGTGGTTAAGTGCTTTGGCTGCTAACCAAAGGGTCGGCAGTTCGAATCTGCCAGGCGCTCCTTGGAAGCTCTATGTGGCAGTTCTACTCTGTCCTATAGGGTCGCTATGAGTCGAAATCGACTCGACAGCACCGGGGTTGGTTTTGGTTTTGGAATCATGATATGCTTTAAATACTGCAACTGTTACTTTTGAATAACACTAGTTTTCTGCTTTTATAGAAACCGTTTTTGAAGTGCTTCTGCGATAACTCAGTCTTATAACAGATTTTTCTTTTCAGGACATATATTTGTAGACAACATTAAAACATCTGTATTTGAAGCAGTTAAGAATGTCTCTACCAAGTCGACAAACAGCTATTGTTAACCCACCTCCACCAGAGTATATAAACACTAAGAAGAATGGCCGATTGACAAATCAACTGCAGTATCTACAAAAAGTTGTCCTGAAGGCTTTATGGAAGCACAGCTTTTCTTGGCCCTTTCAGCAGCCTGTGGATGCCGTGAAACTAAAGTTGCCTGTAAGTGTGTCTTATAATCATGTCAGTTTAGAAAAGAAAAGTCCGGTAAACCTTCAAGAAGTAAACTAGTCTTTAATAGTATAAATACATTTAATTTAATAAACATCTGATTTATTCAGCACTGTCAAAGAATGTTCCAATGAGTATTTTTTCCTAATTAATGACAAAGTTTGTTTTTCTGAGCATTGAAATTCTTATTTTAGTAGTTTGTGATAATTGTAATTTTGTATTTTTACACAAATATCGAGCACAATTTACAAAAAAATTGACATAGCATGGTTACGAAAATACCCCACAGGGGGAGGGTGCCGTTGGCAAACGAATATACAACACATGAGTTTTTTGTGTAAAAATAACACTTTCTTGTTATAGCACGTGTCACTTGACCTTCTGACTCAGGGCAGTCCTCATGAATGCCTTCAGTGATTATCGAGCTATTAGGCTTTTTATAGTATTTTATTATAGATAATTCATATTTCTACATCTGTGTTGTTATTGTCATTTCTAACTATTGACACTGTTTCTACTTTTAGCAGACCTTCCCAAATTACACTTTCCTTCTACGTGCTAACACTTCTAATCTCCTATCATTATAACTTACAGTAACCAGAAGACTGTCAGGAAAACTGACTGGTAACTTAGCTGCAGAAGTTTAATGTGCTTTACTGTCTTTGGGTAAATATAAATAACCTGGTATTTCTGAGCTGAAATGAATTTTGCAGCATAATTGTATGGATCCCATAAGAATAGCTAACATATTTTGAGTATTGTTCATTTAATCCTCACAATGATTCCATAATATGTTGTTGTTGTTGTTGTTGTTGTTAGATGTCGTCGAGTCGGTTCCGACTCATAGCGACCCTATGCACAAAAGAACGAAACACTGCCCGGTCCTGCGCCATCCTTAAAATCGCTGTTATGCTTGAGCTTATTGTTGCAGCCACTGTGTCAATCCACCTCGTTGAGGGTCGTCCTCTTTTCCGCTGACCCTGTACTCTGCCAAGCATGATGTCCTTCGCCAGGGACTGATCCCTCCTGACAACATGTCCAAAGTATGTAAGACACACTTTTGCCATTCTTGCCTCTAAGGAGCATTCTGGCTGCACTTCCTCCAAGACAGATTTGTTCGTTCTTTTGGCAGTCCATGGTATATTCAATATTCTTCGCCAACACCACAATTCAAAAGCGTCAACTCTTCTTCGGTCTTCCGTATTCATTGTCCAGCTTTCACATGCGTATGATGTGATTGAAAATACCATGGCTTGGGTCAGGCGCACCTTAGTCTTCAGGGTGACATCTTCGCTCTTCAACACTTTGAAGAGGTCCTTTGCACCAGATTTGCCCAGTGCAATGCATCTTTTGATTTCTTGACTGCTGCTTCCATGGCTGTTGATTGTGGATCCAAGTAAAATGAAATCCTTGACAACTTCAATCTTTTCTCTGTTTATCATGATGTTGCTCACTGGTCCAGTTGTGAGGATTTTTGTTTTCTTTATGTTGAGGTGTAATCCATACTGAAAGCTGTGGTCTTTGATCTTCATTAGTAAGTGCTTCAGGTCCTCTTCACTTTCAGCAAGCAAGGTTGTGTCATCTGCATAATGCAGGTTGTTAATGAGTCTTCTTCCAATCCTGATGCCCCGTTCTTCTTCATATAGTTCAGCTTCTTGTATTATTTGCTCAGCATACAGATTATATAGGTATGGTGAAAGAATACAACCTGATGCACGCCTTTCCTGACTTTAAACCAATCGGTATCCCCTTATTCTGTCCAAACAACTGCCTCTTGATCTATGTAAAGGTTCCTCGTGAGCACCACTAAGTGTTCTGGAATTCTCATACTTCACAGTGTTATCCATAGTTTGTTATGATTCACACAGTCGAATGCCTTTGCATAGTCAATAAAACACAGGTAAACATCCTTCTGGTATTCTCTGCTTTCAGCCAGGAACCGTCTGACATCAGCAACGATATCCCTGGTTCCACATCCTTCTCTGAAACCGGCCTGAATTTCTGGAAGTTCCCTGTTGATATACTGCTGCAGCCGTTTTTGAATGATCTTCAGCAAAATTTTGTTTGCATGTGATATTAATGATATTGTTCTATAATTTCCACATTTGGTTGGATCACCTTTCTTGGGAATAGGCATAAATATGGATCTCTTCCAGTCAGTTGGCCAGGAAGCTGTCTTCCATATTTCTTGGCATAGACAAGTGAGCACCTCCAGCACTGCATCCGTTTGTTGAAACATCTCAATTGATATTCCATCAGTTCCTGGAGCCTTGTTTTTCGCCAGTGCCTTCAGAGCAGCTTGGACTTCTTCCTTCAGTACCATCGGTTCCTGACCATATGCCACCTCTTGAAATGGTTGAATATTGACTAATTCTTTTTGGTATAATGACTCTGTGTATTCCTTCCATCTTCTTTTGATGCTTCCTGTGTCATTTAATATTTTCCCCATGGAATCCTTCACTACTGAAACTCGAGGCTTGAATTTTTCTTCAGTTCTTTCAGCTTGAGAAATGCCGAGCGTGTTCTTCCCTTTTGGTTTTCCAGCTCCTTGCACATGTCATTATAATACTTTACTTTGTCTTCTCGAGATGCCCTTTGAAATCTTCAGTTCTTTTACTTCATCAATTCTTCTTTTTCCTTTAGCTGCTCGATGTTCAAGAGCAAGTTTCAGAGTCTCCTCTGACATCTATCTTGGTCTTTTCTTTCTTTCCTGTCCTTGCAGTGACCTCTTGCTTTCTTCATGAATGATGTCCTTGATGTCATTCCACAACTCGTCTGGTCTTCGGTCACTAGTGTCCAATGCGTCAAATCTGCTCTTCAGATGGTCTCTAAATTCAGGTGGAATATATTGAAGGTCATATTTTGGCTCTCGTGGACTTGCTCTGATTTTCTTCAGTTTCAGCTTGAACTTGCATATGAGCAATTGATGGTCTGTTCCACAGTCAGCCCCTGGCCTTGTTCTGACTGATGATATTGAGCTTTTCCATCGCCTCTTTCCACAGATGTAGTCGATTTGATTTCTGTGTGTTCCATCTGGCGAAGTCCATGTGTATAGTCACCGTTTATGTTGGTGAAAGAAGGTATTTGCAATGAAGAAGTCGTTGGTCTTGCAAAATTCTATCATTCGATGTCTGGCATTGTTTCTGTCACCAAGGCCATATTTTCCAGCTACTGATCCTTCTTCTTGTTTCCAACTTTCACATTCCAATCACCAGTAATTATCAATGCATCTTGATTGCATGTTTGATCAATTTCAGACTGCAGCAGCTGATAAACATCTTCTATTTCTTCATCTTTGGCCCTAGTGGTTGGTGTGTAAATTTGAATAATAGTTGTAATAACTGGTCTTCCTTGTCGGTGTATGGATATTCTATCACTGACAGGGTTGTACTTCAGGATCTTGAAACATTCTTTTTGATGATAAATGCAACACCATTCCTCTTCGAGTTTTCGTTCCCAGCATAGTAGACTATAAGATTGTCCGATTTAGAATGTCCAATGCCAGTCCATTTCAGCTCACTAATGCCTAGGATATCAATGTTTATGTGTTCCATTTCATTTTTGACAATTTCCAATTTTCCTAGATTCATACTTCGTACATTCCAGGTTCCGATTATTAATAGATGCTTGCTGCTGTTTCTTCTCATTTTGAGTCGTGCCACATCAGCAAATGAAGGTCCCAGAAGCTTTACTCCATCCACGTCATTAAGGTCGACTCTACTTTGAGGAGGCAGCTCTCCCCCAGTCATCTTTTGAGTGCCTTCCAGCGTGGGGTGCTCACCTTCCAGCACTATATCAGACAGGGTTCCACTGCTATTCATAAGGTTTTCACTGGCTAATTCTTTTCAGAAGTATATTGCCGGGTCCTTCTTCCTAGTCTGTCTTAGTCTGGAAGCTCAGTTGAAACTTGTCCTCCATGGGTGACCCTGCTGGTATCTGAATACCGGTGGCATAGATCCACCATCACAGCAACACACAAGCCCCCACAGTACGACAAACCGACAGACACGTGGGGGATTCCATAATATAGGTACTATTATTCTTCCCCATTTTGTAGTTGGGAAGACCAAAACAGATAAGTAATCTGCCCAAAGTCATCTTGTAGGTAGCAGAGCTAGGATTCACTCTTTGTACTTACTAAAGTTTAGAGGGCCATGGCCCAACAGATTAATGAGAAGCCAGCTTTAAATGAAACTAGAGAAAGTGACTGACAATTATACAAATTAACCTTGAACCCTCCAGGTCTCTCAAAATTCAAAGTGTCAAGTATAATGTTGTTAGGTGCCATGGAGTTGGTCCTAATTCATAGTGACCTTATGTACTGCAGAATGAAACACTGCCCGGTCCTGCACCATCTTCACAATTGTTTTTATGCTTGAGCCCATTGTTGCAGCCACTGTGTCAATCCATCTCCTTGAGGACCTTCCTCTTTTTCGCTGATCCTCTACTTCCAAGCATGATGTCCTTCTCCAGGAAGTGATCCCTTCTGATAACATGTCCAGAGTCTGTGAGACAAAGTCTCGTCATCCTTGCTTCTAAGGAGCGTTCTGGCTATACTTTTTCCAAGACAGGTTTGTTCATTCTTTTGGCAGCCCACGGTATATTTGTTGCAGGACAAAGCTCCCAAGCTTGGGACCAAGTCCTTTTTAGGTTCTTGCCTTCTACTGACCAAGAATGACCAGAAGAGGCTCAGAAGTTCCACACGAACAAAGGTTTATTAGTGACAGAGAAAAAAAAACAAAGGCTCGCCAGGGAGGGACGGAGAAGGGCTTCTACCTATGCTGGGCACCAGTCTCTCCCTGAATGGGGATTTTCCTGCAGTTTACAAGGGGCTTTAGGCACGAAGGATCTCATGTTTTATTCACTGCTTTCCGGGGAAAAAGGCAGGGCTTTCGGAGAAATAGATGGGTTAAGAAATTAGGTGCATCCTCATCTGGAATCCAAGGTGGAGTCAGTTTGGACATTGTCACGTCATCACTGTGCAGTCTCAGTGGCCACTTGACAAGACTGTAATGTTGTACCCATTCTCACTGCGCATGTCCTGGGGATCGGCTGATTGTGTTCATCTTTGGAAAGCAGCTTGTAGGGAAGATAATGTGGAACTTGGTGTGTCAGGATGTGGGTTATCTTGTAACACCACCCCCTATGGTGGAGTCCTGAAAAACAACTTACAAGAGAGAGATGCAGGATGCCACCCCCATAGTGGGGTCCTGAAAAACAGCTTGGGAGAGAGATATGTAAGACTTTGTGCATCACGGGCTGCATGTGTGGGTTGTCTTGTAACGTCCCCCACAGGATAGAGTCCGAGATCAATGGGCCTGTTATTCCGGCCTTGACGCTCTCCAGCCTTCTGTCCCTGTCTCATACTCAGTATTCTTCACTAATGGCATAATTCAAGGGCATGAATTCTTTGGTCTTCCTTATTCATTGTCCAGCCTTCACATGCATATAAGGTGATTGAGAACACCATGGCTTGGGTCAGGCACACCTTAGTCCTTAAAAGGCCAATATGATACAATTCATTTTTTTAAAATATTTGAGTGTTAACTCTATACCAGACTTTTTTACCCAAGTTACAACCTCTAAATTACCCAAACCAAATGCTGACACCTAAAGTTGATGCAAGTTCTCCCTCTCCTATGTATTTCCACCACACTTTGTATGGATCTCTGTTTTAACAATTTAATGTGTTATGGTTACCCATTTATATGACAAATTCCTTAAACCTAGTAAGCTAAGGAAAGAAACTATCTTCACCCCCACAATCCTTGTTTGAAGACTTTATCCCCTCCTCACAGCCTAGAGTTCTAAGCCCAAACTCCTTGAAAAACAACACAAGGGCCTTGACAACTAAAATACTTTTAACTCTCTCCATCCATGAATGACCCTGTGCTGGAGACACGAGGAACTTTCACTGCTGTCCAAACAGGCCGTCCCTTTTTCAAGTTCTTTCTTCTGCCTGCAGCACTCCTCCTTACCATCTTTACACAGCCAGATGATGATCAGGCTCACGTGTTACCTTCTCCATCAAGTCTCCCCTGACACTTCCAGGCAGAAGTAGTTTTCTCACACGCAGAGCTTAACATTAGGTCTTATGTTAAGAATTTTTAACCTAATAATAATCTGATAATACCAGTTCTTACATAGAGTGGTTAAAGGATTTGTAATATACCTAGTTAACTGTGGAGCTGGGATTGAACTTTGGATCTGTCAGAGAGACTCTATAAATACTAGTTTGTTTTTTTCTCATACACTTTACTTTTTACTTTCCAGGATAGTTTTGCTCTTAAATTCTTATCTTTGTTATTATTTCCTGGTTTTTTCCCCCTCTGAAAAGTAATTCCATGGCAGTCAGCTTTGTTTCTCCTTACTAAAGATTTTGGTTTCCAGCATATGGCTTTTTTAAGGTAATCAGTTGCTCTTTGGAGTTACAGGTGTATAAAACCAAAAAACCAAACCCATTGCCACCGAGTCAATTCCGACTCATAGTGACCCTATAGGACAAAGTAGAACTGCTCCATAGGGTTTCCAAAGAGCGCCTGGTGGATTCAAACTGTTGACCTTTTTTTGGTTAGCAGCTGAGCTCTTAACCACTGCTCCACCAAGGCTCCTGCAGTTGTATAATCATGTACTAATAGTTGTAGTGAATCATTTTTATTACTAATATTTAGAATTTCTTCTTCAAAACTGTAGGATTATTATACCATTATTAAAAACCCAATGGATTTAAATACAATTAAGAAGCGCTTGGAGCATAAGTATTACGTGAAAGCTTCAGAATGCATAGACGACTTCAATACAATGTTCTCAAATTGTTACTTATACAACAAGGTATGTAAACTTTGTACTTGCTATTCTTTGCTATTACCTATAGGAAATATAGTATAGTATATATAATATACTATAGTATTTTTTTATAGTATATATATATATTTTTTTATTTTATGTAATATAAACAAGTGTGCTGATTTCAGATTTTAAGCCTTGATTTGAGGTATTTTATATATTTTAAGGAGAATATCTTTTTCACTGAATTCTGTCATTTTTACATATTAAAATTTACACAATCTATTTGCCATGACGTTTCTTCCTCAATAGCTGTAGTGGCTTACTTGTTCTAAAAAATGAAATACCAAATGATAACTGGTTTCTATGAGTAAAGTATTATTTTAAAATGTCCTCTACCATACTCCTAACATATTAATTGTAAGATGAATGAAAAACCTTTCTATACAATAATCTTAGTTAAATTTTCATGGTGTGGATCCCTGGCCATAAGCTAAGAAGTCAAAGAAATTAAGCTGTCCTCTGACTCATGTGGTTGCCATGAGTCTGAATCGACTCGATGACAAATATTCTTTTGTTTTTAATTCATGACAAGATGATTTAAAGATGAGACATATTCTTTGTTACATCCTGGTGATAGTACTTGCATTCCTGTTAATCCGTTATCCTGTGTGATAATGCATGTGGACATTCTGAACTTGTTCTTCATGTTTGCGCTTATCTATAAAATTGTATTTGTATCTTTGTTTTTTCCCCATATTGTATTCCTGTTTCCCAGAGTACTATATCCTTTTCAAGCTGTTCTGTGGTATCTAAAAATTTTAAAGCACAGATCCCATTTAAAGAATTATGGTGTTATCATTCATTTAAATATGAGAAATCCAAGTATATGCCATGTAATTTATTTAAAAATCACTAGTAATACACAAGGAATTCTTACTGAAATGTAATAGAAGTTTTGGCTTGGTTCCTAATGCTACCTTATATGTGTAAAAGATTTAAGACATTAGCCAATGTGAATTTTTTAAAAAAAAATTTTATTGTGCTTTAAGTGAAAGTTTACAAATCAAGTCAGTCTCTCACACAAAAACTTACATACATTTTGCTACATACTCCCAATTGCTCTCCCCTACAGCCCACTCCCTCCCTCCACTCTCTTTTCGTGTCCATTCCACCAGCTTCTAACCCCCTCTACCCTTTCATCTCTCCTTCAGGCAGGAGATGCCAACATAGTCTCAAGTGTCCACCTAATCCAAGAAGCTCACTCCTCACCGGCATCCCTCTCCATCCCATTGTCCAGTCCAATCCCTGTCTGGAGAGTTGGCTTTGGGAATGGTTCCTGTCTTGGGCTAACAGAAGGTCTGGGGGCCATGACCACCAGGGTCCTTCTAGCCTCAGTCAGACCATTAAGTCTGGTCTTTTTATGAGAATTTGGGGTCTCCATCCCACTGCTCTCCAGCTCCCTCAGGGGTTCTCTGTTGTGTTCCCTGTCAGGGCAGTCATCCGTTATAGCCGGGCAACATCTAGTTCTTCTGGTCACAGGCTGATGTAGTTTGTGGTTTATGCGACCCTTTTTGTCTCTTGGACTCTTAATTGCCTTTTGTCCTTGGTGTTCTTCATTATCTTTGGTGCAGGTGAATTGAGACCAATCGATGCATCTTAGATGGCCGCTTGCTAGCGTTAAGACCCCAGACGCCACTCTCCTAAGTGGGATGCAGAATGTTTCCTTAATAGATTTTATTATGCCAGTTGACTTAAATGTCCCCTGAAACCATGGTCCCCAAACCCCTCCCCCTGCTTCGCTGGCCTTCGAAGCATTCAGTTTATTCAGGAAACTTCTTTGCTTTTGGTTTAGTCCAGTTGTGCTGACCTCACCTGTATTGTGTGTTGTGTTTCCCTTGAATGTGAATTTTTTTTAAAAAATTGGAAGAAAGGTTATCTCAAAGTATCATTTGCAACTATGTTTTAACAGTTTCAACAAGTTCTTTCATATTTAACATTTTAATATGAAGTTGACTAATTTCCCTGTACTACCTAGTCTGGAAATACTTCTCTGCTTTAGGCTGTTACTTTGTAATTCACTTAGTTTTTTCTCAGTAGTAAAGTAAAAGCAAGAGGAAGTCTTCTAAGCAGATAGAATTGTAAACTGAATCACCTCAACTCAAACTGTAAGGTACTTTCATGGCCATGAAGTTTTGTTTTAACCTATTTATGAGGTCGAAATTCCAAATTCTAATAATTTTTCTTAATTAGTAGGATTGGTTGGATTATAATCTTCTAGTGCTCAAATAGACATACTGGATCCTTTTTAGACATCGAAGGGGTAGGATGCTAGAATTTAAAATGTGAACTGCTTCACTATTTTCTATAGTTAGTTTCTATGAGATAAATATTGTCTAGGATACCATATCACACCTTCTCTTGGGCAGCCTGAATTATAGAAATGTGATACCATAACCATATGGTATAACCTTATGGTATATTTAATGTATTTTGTAGCCTGGAGATGACATTGTTTTAATGGCACAAGCTCTAGAGAAATTGTTTGTGCAAAAATTATCTCAGATGCCACAGGAAGAACAAGTTGTGGGTGGTAAGGAAAGAATGAAGAAAGGTAAGCCAGAATATAAACAACTTATGTTCATTATATGTGTTTCTCTTATATACTCGCAAGCTTATTTCAATATCGGTTCTAGCCTTACTATACCACCAGAAGACAGAGCAAACAGGGTTTGCTGGTGGATTATATAACATGTTTGAGAGAGAGTAGAGTCAAAGATGACTCTGAGGTATTTGGTCTGAGGAATTAGAAGAATGAAATGCGTTGATGGAAGGGTAGAATTTGACTAGGACTTTTGATGTAATAGAAAATTTTAGAGTGATGTGATCCAAATGTCTCAAGTCATGGCATTCTCTGAGAAAATACAGGGGAGAACATGCATAATTGTTCATTTGGCAGAATTGTCTGAAGGACATACTGATAAAAGAGTCATGTGCACATCTGTTACTCTGTGTCAGCCAGCGATGGATGGTGTATAATCATTTTGAAGTCCATGGGTGTTTATGCAGAGCACTCTGAAGACCTTACATAGTACCAGGTAGTTTGTCTCCACGGTGTCTGAAATGTTTGCTTGGGTCCACAGTTACCTGACACTAGCCACAGAACTTTGTGTGAGTTTAAGCCAGGCACCTTTCTGAACAACAACCATTGATAACAGGTTTTGAGATCTCCAGTACTTTGTGTAAATTGGTCCAACACTGTGAGTAAGTGTGGGGAGTGTCAAAGAGGAATGGAAGTCAACTGTGTTTATATTGCTGAAAAGCTGAACTACATGAATTAAAATAGAATAATAAGAGAGAAAATGGTGTTAGCTTTATATTTTACTCTCTCAAATATTTGACTCTGATTTCAACTTTACTAGGCACACAGCAGGATATGGTGGTTTCTTCTGTTAAAGAAAAACCGTACACCAAAGCACCAGAAAAAGTCG
Source organism: Loxodonta africana (assembly GCF_030014295.1). Lineage (NCBI taxonomy): Eukaryota > Metazoa > Chordata > Mammalia > Proboscidea > Elephantidae > Loxodonta > Loxodonta africana. The sequence goes on along the minus strand of NC_087344.1, from coordinate 145,659,343 downwards.
TTAAGCAGCAAGTGATTCCGTCTGTGTTTCCTGAGAAATCCCTGTCGACCTTAAACGTGACACGAGGAGCTGCACTCAGCTGTGCCTCGCAGACAGTTGCTCAGGTAAGTTTACTGTACTTTAAAATCATCGGTTCCTGAAATGTTTCGATGTAAGTTTGAATGTTGTGATATTTATGACTTTTTTTAAGTTGATATGAAAATTGGTCTTAGGCATACAGTAATCTTTTTTGTCATGTTATTTATATGTCAAATTATATCTATACATTTTGTAAACAGTGACACAGGATAGAGATTTCTTAGATAGACTTTGAACTATTTTAACATCTTTGCAGTATTAATATCAGAAGTTGTCAAACTACTTAGTTTTTTTGTTAAAATTCTATACCCTACCATCAACAGATGTATGGATAAACAAAATGCAGTACATAAAATACATACAATGAAATACTTTACAACGATAAATTATAATGATGAGTTTGTAAAACAACATGGATGAATCTGGAGGACATCAAGCTGAGTGAAATAAATCAATCACAAAAGGACAAATATTGTATGATACCTCTTTTATAAAAAGTCAAGATTAGGTTTACACATAGACAGCAATGTTATTTGGTGGTTACGAGGGATGGGATTGGGAGGAAGAGAGAATCACTCACTAGATGGTAAACCAAACTAAACCCATTGCCGTAGAGTTGATTCCCACTCATAGCAACCCTGTAACAACCCTATGGGACAGAGCAGAAGTGCCCCAGAGGATTTCTAAGGAGCAGCTGGTGGATTCGAACTGCCAACCTTTTGGTTAGGAGCTGAATGCTTAACCACTGCACCAGCAGGGCTCCCACTAGACACATGTTAATTCTGAAGGGAAATTCAATACAGAAATATGGGGGAGGTCAGCACAATGTGACCAGGGAAAATGAAGACACTGAGAGGTGCACAAGAATAAAGGACACCTACACTAAATGCTATACTGTATACAATTCTGCAGCAACAGAATCTGTAAGTGGTTATGCAGGTATATATGTATGCTATATAGGTGACAGAACATGCGTGGGAGCGCATGCTTGTTCATATATAGGTGTAGTGGTGGACATCTTGGTATACTTATTTGTATGTGCTGCATATTTGTTAATATATATAATAGAACACACGGGGCACAGTTATGGAAACTCCTTAGACATATTCAGATACCTCGTGGGACTGAGTTACTGGGCTTGAAGACTAAGGACGATGGTCTCGGGACATCTAAGTCAGTTGGCATAACATAGTTAGTAAGGATAATGTTCTACATCCTGGTTTGGTGAGTAGAGTCTGGGGTTTTAAAAGCTTGCAAGCAGCCATCTAAGATACAACTAGGAAACCAAAGACTCAAGGAAGCAACTAGTCCACAGAGTGCTGGCCCACACACACCACAGCTTCCTCTAGCCTGAGACCAGGAGATCTAAATGGTACCCTGTTACCACCACCTACTGCCCTGACCAGAGACACAATAGACAGTCCTGGTTAGAATGGCAGAAAAATGTAGAACAAAACTCACATTCATAAAAAAGACCAGGCTTACTTGACTGATAGAGATGGAAGGAATCCCTGAGACTATCGCCCTAAGATACTTGTTTAAACCTGGAACCGATGCCACTCCTGGAGGTCACCTTTTAGCCAAATAATAGATTGGCCTATAAAATAAGTAATAACACCCTTGAAGAATGTGCTTCTTAGGACAATCACCTGTATAAACGGGCAACATTTGCCCAGAAGCAAAGATGAGAAGGCAAGGAGAGGCAGGGAAACTGGAGGGATGGAGTCGGGGAAGGCAGGATGGAAATGGGGAGAGCACTCACACATTGTGGGGTTAGCAACCAGTGTCACAGAATAAATTGTTTATAAATTGTTGAATGGGAAATTAATATGCTATGTAAACTTTCACCTAAAACAGAGTAAAATGTTAAAAAGACCATGTTAAGCAGCCCCCAGCACCCCCGCCAAAATCTATACCCTGGTTGATTTCATATATTCAGAAACTTTCTTGGCATAATCATGAGTTTTTCCCCTACATTTCATTGGTCTCAAGGGTTTGTACGAGCAAATTCTTTGGGATAGGGGAAGAAAATGTTGTTGTTAGGTGCCACTGAGTCAGTTCCAATTCGTAGTGACCCTGTGTACAACAGAATGAGACACTGCCCCATCCTGCACCACGTTTACAATCGTTGTTATGCTTGAGCCCGTTGTTGCAGCTGCTTTGTCAATCCATCTCATTGAGGGTCTTTCACTTTTTTCGCTGACCTTCCACTTTACCAAGCATGGTGTTTTTCTGCAGGGACTGGTTCCTCCTGATAATGTGTCCAAAGTACGTCACATTCCTTGCCTCTAAGGAACATTCTGGCTGTACTTCTCTGGATTTGTTTGTTCTTCTGGAAGTCCATGGTATATTCAGTATTCTTTGCAGCACCGTAATTCATAGGTATCGGTTCTTTTTCAGTCTTCCTTATTCATCGTCCAGCTTTTGCATGCATGTGAGGCAATTGAAAATACCATGGCTTGGGTCAGGCACACCCTAGTCCTTGTCATGGATTGAATTGTGTCCCCCAAAAACATGTCAACTTCATTAGGCCATGATTCCCAGTATTGTATGGTTGTCCTCCCTTTTGTGATTGTAATTTTATGTTAAAGAGGATTAGGGTGGAATTGTGACACCCTCATCCAGGTCACATCCCTGATCCAATGTAAAGGGCGTTTCCCTGGGGGTGGGGCCTACACCATCTTTTATCTCTCAAGAGAGAAAAGGAAAGGGAAGCTAATAGGGGGGACCTCATACCACCAAGACAGCAGTGCCAGGAGCAGAGCATATCCTTTGGACCTGAGGTTCCTGTGCTGAGATGCTCCCAGACCAAGGAAAGACTGATGACAAGGACCTTCCTCCAGAGCTGAGAGAAAGCCTTCCTCTGGAGCCAGCTCCCTGAATTCGAACTTCTGGTCTACTGGACTGTGAGAGAATAAGCTTTTGTTTGTTAAAGCCATCTACTTGTGGTATTTCTGCTATAGCAGCAGTAGATAACTAAGACAGCCCTCAAAGTGACATCTTTGCATTTTAACACTCTAAAGAGGTCTTTTGCAGCAGATTTGCCCAATACATCATTTTATTTCTTGACTTCTGCCTATGAATCTAAGTGAAATGAAATCCTTGACAATTTCAGTCTTTCCTCTGCTTATCATGATGTTGCTTATTAGTCCAGTTGTTTTCTTTATGCTGAGGTGCAGTCTATACCGAAGGCTGTAGTCTTTGTTCTTCTTCATAAGTGCTTCAAGTCCTCTTTGCTTTCAGCAAGCTAGGTTGTGTCATCTGCATATCACAGGTTGTTCATGAGTCAACCTCCAATCCTGGTGCCACATTTATCATAGATTGAATTGTGTCCCCCAGAAATATCTGTCAACTTGGCTAGGTCATGATTCCCAGTATGATTGTCTACCATTTTGTCACCTGACGTGATTCTCCTATGTGTTGTAGATCCTATAACTATGATGTAATGAGGTCCATAAGATTAGAGGAAACAAGATTAGGTAGTATCTTAAGCCAATCTCTTTTGAGATGTAAAAGAGAGAAGCCAGCAGAGAGACAGGGAGACCTCATAGCACAAAGAAAGCAGCGCCAGGAGCAGAGCATATCCTTTGGATCTGAGGTTCCTGGGCTGAGGTGCTTCCAGTCCAAGGGAAGACTGATGACAAGGACCTTCCCCCAAAGCTGAGAGAAAGCCTTCCCCTGTAGCTGGCGCCCTGAATTCAGACTTCTAGCCTTCTGGACTGTGAGAGAATAAACTTTTGTTTGTTAAAACCATCCATTTGTGGTATTTCTATAACAGCAGCACTAGATAACCAAGACAGCATTCTTCTTCATATAGTCTAGCTTCTCAGATTACTTGCTTAGCATACAGATTGAATAAGTATGGTAAAAGGATACAACCCTGATGCACACCTTTCCTGACTTTAAACCAGGTAATATCCCCTTGTTCTATTCGAATGACTGCATCTTTATCTGTGTGCAGGTTCCTCATGAGTACAATTAAGCGTTCTGGAATTCCCATTCTTTGCAATGTTATCCATAATTTGTTATGATCCACACAGTCGAATGCCTTTGCATAGTCAATAAAACACAGGTAAATATCTTTGTTGTAGTCTCTACTTTTAGCCAAGATCCATCTAACATCAACAATGATATCCTTCTGTGATAGTTAAGATCTTGTGTCAACTTGGCTGGTTCGTAATTCTCAGTGTTTTGGCAATTGTATAACATGATCACTTCCCTGTTGAGATTTGATATGTGATCACCCCCATGATGGGATCTGCCATGAGTACCCAATCAGTCAAAAGGGAGTTTCCTTGGGCATGTGACCTGCATCAAATATAAGTAGACATTGTGGCAAGTCTTGGGTGCTTTTTCCTTGTGCTGGATCCTACAGCTGGCTCCTGTTCGTCTGACTTCCGGTTCTTGGGACTTGAGTTAGCAGCTTACCTGTGTTTTTGCCTGCCAATCTTGGGATTCATCAATCTGCGCAGCCTGTAAGAGCCCTGCTCCCTGACCTGCCGATCTTGAATTTGCCGTCCCCTTTTCTTTTTTTGGCTATGTGAATCAGGAGAAGCCTCTATCCTAACCCATGGACTTGGGACATTCTAGCCTGTACAATTGCATAAGCCATTTCCTTGATATAAATCTCTGTCTATATATATATTTATTGGTTTTGCTTCTCTAGAGAACCCAGCCTAAGATGCCCTCATTCAACATCCTCTTCTGAATCTGGTTTAAATTTCTGGCAGTTCCTCGTTGATATACTATTGAAACCACTTTTGAATGATCTTCAGTAAAATTTTACTTTTGAATGATATTAATGATATTGTTTTATAATTTCCACATTCTGTTGGATCACCTTTCTTTGGAATGGGCACAAACATGATCTCTTCCAGTTGGTTGGCCAGGTAGCTGTCTTCTAAATTTCTTAGCATAGAAAAAGGAGCACTTCTAGCGCTGCATCCTTTTGCTAAAACATCTCAGTTGGTTTTCTGTAGATTCTTGGAGCCTTGTTTTTCCACCAATGCCTTCAGTGCAGCTTGGGCTTCATCCTTCAGTACCATCTGTTCTTGATTATGTGCTGCCTCCTGAAATGGGTGAACATCGACCAATTCATTTTGGTATAGTGACTTTGTGTACTTGGTTCATCTTCTTTCGATGCTTCCTGCATCGTTCAGTATTTTCCCCATGGAATCCTTCAATATTGCAACTCAAGGCTTGAATTTTTTTTTTCAGTTCTTTCAGCTTGAGAAATGCTAAGTGTTTTTCCCTTTCAGTTTTCTAACTCCAGGTCTTTTGACATTTTATTATAATACTTTATTTTGTCTTCTTGAACTGCCCTTTGAAATCTTCTGTTCAGCGCTTTTACTTTGTATCTTCTGTTCACTTTAGCTACTTGAGGTTCAAGAGAAAGTTTCAGAGTCTCTTCTGACATCCATTTTGGTCTTTTATTTCCTATATTTTTAATGACCCCTTGCTTTCTTCATGTATGATGTCCTTGATGTAATTCCCCAACTCATCTGGTCTTCGGTCATTAGTGTTCAATGCATTAAATCTGCTCTTGAGGTGATCTCTAAATTCAGGTGGGATATACTCAAGGTTGTATTTTGGTTCTTGTGGACTTTCTCTAATTTTCTTCAGCTTTAGCTTGAACTTATATATGAGCAATTAATGTTCCGTTCCACACTTGGCCCCTGGTCTTGTTCTGACTGATGATATTGAGCTTTTCCATCATCTCTTTCCACGGATGTTGTCGATTTGATTCCTGCGTGTTCCATCTGGTGAGGTCCACGTGTATTATCGCCATTTATGTTGTTGAAAAAAGATATTTTCAGTTAAGTCGTCGTTTGTCTTGCAGAATTCTATCATGATCTCTGGTGTTGTTTCTATAACTGAGGCCATATTTTCCAATTACCAGTTCTTTGTTCCCAGCTTTTGCATTCCATTCACTAGTAATTATCATTGTATCTTGATTGCATATTTGATCAATTTCAGACTGCAGAAATTGGTAAAAATCTTCAGTTTCTTCGTCTTTGGCCTTAGTGGTTGGTGTGTAAATTTGAATAATAGTCGTATTAACTAGTCTTCCTTGTAGGTGTATGGATATTATCCTATCACTGACTGTGTTATATTTCAGGATAAATCTTGAAATTTTTTTTTGTTGATGAATATGATGTCATTCTTCTTCAGTTTGTCATTGCTGTCGTAGTAGCCCATGTGAGTGTCCAATTCAAAATGGCCAATACCAGTCCATTTCAGCTCACCGATGCCTAGGATATTGATCTTCATGCATTACATTTCATTTTTGACGATTCCAGTTTTTCTAGATTCATACTTCATAATTTCATGTTTTAATTATTAATGAATGTTTGCAGCTGTTTCTTCTCATTTTGCAGCGTGCCATATCAGCAAATGAAGGCACCCAAAGGTTTACTCTGTCTACGTCATTAGGATTGACTCTACTTTGAAGAGGCAGTTCTTCCCCGGTCATATTTTGAGTGCTTTCCAACCTGAGGGGCTCATCTTCCAGCAGTATATTCAGAAAATGCTCTGCTGCTATTCATAAAGTTTTCACTGGCCAGTTTTTTCAGGTCATTCTAGTCTGTCTTAGTCTGGTATCTCCACTGAAACCTGTCCTCCATGGGTGACCCTGCTGGTGTTTAAAATGCTAGTGGCATAGCCTTCCAGCATCACAGCAACACGCAAACCACCACAGTATGACAAACTGACAGATGAGGTCAGTATTTTGCCTATAAAAGAGGAATTAGCCCTGGTGTACAGTGGTTAAGCACTCGGTCGCTTACTGAAAGGTTGGCGCTTTGAACCCACCAGCCACTCCACAGGAGAAAGATGTGGCAGCCTTGCTCCCATAAAGATTGCAGCCTTGGAAACCCTATGGGGGTGTTCTACTCTGTCACACAGTGTCCCTATGAGTTGGAATCGACTTGATGGCAACGGGTTTGATTTTTTAGTTAAATGTTTAATACATGGATTCACAGCAGTGTGTGTAAGTTATCTATCTATAGATTTGGTACAGGTAATCCTTTCCTTTTTTAAAACCAATAGGATAATGATCAAAAAAAGAGTGGGGAGTATTGCTCTGAATGTTACTTTAAATATAGTTTTTGTTGTTGTCGAATTCCTTTGTTTTAGGTTACAAGAGGTGTGAAGAGGAAAGCAGATACTACAACTCCTACAACTTCAGTAGTTAAAGCAAGTAGTGAATCTTCCCCAACATTTACACAAAAAAAATCATTGAAAATGCCACCTATAAAAGAAAGTGTGCTGAAGAATGTTTTACCAGATTCTCAGCAACAATATAAAGTTGTAAAGAATGTTAAAGTAACCGAACAATTAAAGCACTGTAGTGAGATTCTTAAAGAAATGCTTGCAAAGAAACACTTATCATATGCATGGCCCTTTTATAATCCTGTTGATGTTAATGGTTTGGGACTCCATAACTACTATGATACAGTCAAAAATCCAATGGACCTTGAAACTCTTAAGGTAAATGTTGTCTTAATAGGAGGAACTTCTTTTCTTGGTTGTAAAAATAACTTCGTTGTTGTAAAAATATTTAAAAATCCCGAAGAAGATCAGGAAGATAATTAAAATCACCAGTAGTCATACCACCTGCAGTGTATCCTTGGTGACATTTTTAAATATATCTTTATTTTCTTCTATTCAAACACATCTGTGGTTCTTTACCACAACATTTGAGTTACAGTACATACTGTATACCCTGAATTTTCACATACTGTATAGTAGACATTTTCTGGTTACATATTCTTAAAGAATATTTTGTAATAATTGCCTAATTCTAATGTAATTTTTTTTTTGTTAAGATATTTGTGTAACCTCCAATCCCCTTCCTCCTTTTTTGTTTTTAAATCTTTTGCTGGATTGGTAAGATTTCTATATTGCTGATTTGGAAGCTTTAAATTACTGAAAAAAAATTTAATTATTGAACATATCATTAATATCATATGCAAGCAAAATTTTGCTGAAGATCTTTCAAAAGTAGCTGCAGCAGTATATCGACAGGGAACTGCCAGAAATTCAAGCTGAATTCAGAAGAGGACGTGGAACCAGGGATATCGTTGTTGATGTCAGATGAGTCCTGGCTAAAAAGCAGAGAATACCAGAAAGATATTTACCTGTGTCTCATTGGCTATGCAAAGGTATTCAACTGTGTGGATCATAACAAATTATTGATAAAATTGCCAAGAATAGGAATTCCAGGACACTGAAGAATCTGTATGTAGAACAAGAGGCAGTCGTTCAAACAGAACAAGGGGATACTGCGTGGTTTAAAGTCAGGAAAGGTGTGCATCAGGGTTGTATCGTTTTACCATACTTAGCCTGTATGCTGAGCAAATAATCTGAGAAGCTCGACTGTATGAAGAAGAACGGGGCATCAGGATTGGAGGAAGACTCATTAATAACCTACATTATGTAGATAATATACAACCTTGCTTGCTGAAAGTGAAGAGGACTTGAAGCATTTACTGATGAAGATTAAAGACTACAGCCTTCAGGATGGATTACACCTCAACAAAGAAAACAAGTATCTTCACAACTGGACTAATAAGCAACATCATGGTAAACGGAGAAAAGATTAAAGTTGTCAAGGATTTCATTTGGATCCACAATCAACACCCATGGAAGCAGCAGTCAAGAAATAAATCTGTTGCAAAAGACCTCTTTAAAGTGTTAAAAAGCAAGGATGTCACCTTGAAGACTAAGGTATTCCTGACCCAAGCCATGGTGTTTTCAGTCACCTTATAAGCATGTGAAAGCTAGACAATGAATAAAGAAGACCGAAGAAGAATTGATGCCTTTGAATTGTGGTGTTGTCAAAGAATATTGAATATACCACGGACTGCCAAAAGAACAGAAAAATCTGTCTTGGAAGAAGTACAGCCAGAATGCTCCTTAGAAGCAAGGATGGCAAGACTGCGTCTCATATACTTTGGACATGTTGTCAGGAGGAATCAGTCCCTGGGGAGTAACATCATGCTTGATAAAGTGGAGGGTCAGCGACAAAGAAGACCCTCAACAAGGTGGATTGATGAACAGTGGCTGCAGTAACGGTCTGAAGCGTAACAATTGTGAGGATGGTGCAGGACTGGGCAGTGTTTCATTGTATTGTACATAGGTCGCTATGAGTTGGAACCGACTCTACAGCACCTAACAACAACAACAACTGAAAGAATAGAGCTGGAGCATCTACAATATTATTCAATATCTTAATCTTCCTCCTGTATAACTACCCATTTCAGTGATTTCTTTATTACTATGCAGAATTTTTGTTAGTTGTTGTTCTTTAGGTGAAGGTTTACAAACTAGTTTCTCATCAAACCGTTAGTACACAGGTTGTTCTATGACACTGGTTAACAACCCCACGACATGTCAGCACTGTCCCTTCTCAACCCTGGGTTCCCTATTACCAGCTTTCCTGTTCTCTCCTGCCTTCCAGTCTCTGCCCCAGGGCTGGTATGCCCCTACTGTGTAGAATTTTGTTCTTCTTTTAAAACACTTTAATTTTTTCTTCATGTACATTAAGTTTATTAATATGTTACCAATTTTTGTGCTAATCCTTATTTTTTGCATCCTAGTCTCATCTGGGTTTGTGTTTCTTTTTGTTGACATGCAAACTTTAGTGATTCTTCCGTGAGCATCTATAGATAGTAAACTTGTATTTGTGTCTGAAAACGTCTGTATTTTGTCCTTACTCTGGAATGGTACTTTAACTGACTTTGGAATTCTAGAATGACAGTTATCTTCCCTCAACACTGGGAAGATATCTTCTGACATTTATTATTGCCAATAAGAAGTCTGCTATCAGTCTATTTGTCATCCCTGTAGGCAATCTGTCTTTCCTCCGTCTAGTTTTGCATTTAATTTTATTCATCTTGATTGCAAATTAGCACTTTCAGTCTGAAGATTCATGTCTTTCTTAAGTTCCCAAAAAGTATAAGCACTGTCTCTTAAAATACTGCTTTTCTACCTTTCCTTGTATTCTAACTCAGACCGAGAGGTCATGGACCATTACCTGAAGTACATAACATTTGATCAGAGTCTTAAAGGATAAATAGGATATAGTAAGTTATAGGACAGTCCCGGTATGGGGAGCCACTTGTAGAAAGGCTTTGAAGTGCGCAGAACATATTCAGAATACTATATTTAGGCCAATTTGAAACACATGGAAAATATGAAGAAATGACTGGGGAAAAAATGAGATTAGAAGGAAATCATTAAAGCCTTATTATAAAGAGCCCTAGAGCAGCCATTTTCATATTAAATGCAAGAGTAATGTCCTCATATTTGATCATTATAGTGGTTACTGTAGCAGCAGTGTGGAGAAAGGTTTGAAAGTGGGGCAAAACTGGATGTGGATGTAGGGAGACTAGTTAGGGGGCTGTTACAGAATTTCAAGGACGAGAAAATTGTGACTTTATTTTTGTTCTCTATGCCTATTATCTGACTGATGGAAAATTATGTTTCCTCTTTTATTTTAATAAATGAATTTCTTTAATTACAAATGAGGCTATCATGTTGCCTTTGTTGGCTTTTATATTTGTGAATTGTCTATTAATATATACATGTTTTGCCTTGTAGTCTACAAGATTATCTTTTTTGTTTTCTTTTTCTGTTGACTGTCTAGTCTACATCTCCACTCTTCTATACACTTTTATGCAGCCACCTAATATATTTCCTTATATATACATTTTTTTTTTTACTCTTCAATTTTTAATGTCTATTCATTCCCAGGAGAATTTTTTTTCCCTTTGTTTCCTAATTTTATTACTTATTGAAATTGAGCATATATCATATGTGCCTAACTATAAGTAGTTATAGTTAAGTATAAATATAAAGTAGTCCCCGATTTTCTTTATAAAAAAAGTCCAAAAACTATTTTTTTGTCAATTTGAAAACACGTGTACTTTAGGTATTTTATTTGTTTCCTGGGGCTGTGGTAGCAAATTCCCACAAACTGGGTAACAGAAATTTATTGTCTTAGAGTTCTGGAGGCTAGAAGTTCAAAATCAAGGTAGGGGCGACGCTTTCCCTAAAGACTCTAGGGGAGATCCTTCCTTGTCTTGTCCTTGCGTCTGGTGGTTCCTGGCAATCCTTGACGTTCCTTGGCTTGTAGATGCGTTGGTCCAGTCTCTGCCTCAGTCTTCTCATATTGGATTAGAACTCTACTCCAGTATGACGTCATGTTAGCTGATAGCACCTTCAAAGACCCTATTTCCAAACAGGTTCACGTTCATAGGTACCAAGGGTTAGAACTTTAACGTATCTTTTTAGGGGACACAATTCAATCCATAACAGGTATGTAGATGAATTAATCAAATGCCTATTTATGAAATTTGTATTTTAAATTTAGGTACATATACCTGTTTAAACTTGTTACTTTGTAAAATAACACTAATTTAGACACACTGTTTTCTTCCCCTTATTATTCACAGAACATTTTTCTTCAAACCATAAACTTAAACTCTTCATTTAGATGTTCAAGGTTGGTTTAAAGGGTTCATCTTTTAACTGCATCCCTTCTACAGAACTTGTCTACCCAAGGTTATCTGAAAACACTGTTGTGGCTTTTTTTCCTGTTCTTTTCTTTACCTGCAATGTCTCCCTTCTTTACTTGTCAAAAATCCACTGGATTTTTCAAAGTCTAAAGGTATGAGACAACTGTTGCAGAGTTTTAACATTTGTCAAATCTAGCTGGTAGGTGTCTGTCTTTTTTAGTATTTTCTGTATGTTTTAATTATTTTATAATAGAAACACTTACTATAAGTGTTCAAATAATTATTGAATCGAACTATGTTGTTTGTGAGTCCCTTCATTTAGTGAAAAATGGACAACCAAGAATATAAGGATGCATATGAATTTGCTGCAGATGTTAGATTAATGTTCATGAATTGCTACAAATACAATCCTCCAGATCATGAAGTAGTGACAATGGCAAGAATGCTCCAAGTGAGTTGTTACTGTCCTCTGAAAGTGTTTTTCCTCTGAACACAGTTTAGAAATTTTAGAACCATAATTCAAGAGATAAAAAATACACACACACACACACACTACTCCAAATAGTAAAAAGCAGTTTTACAAATTATACTCTTAAAACGTTGTGGTTTTTTTTTTTTTTTTTTTTTTTTTTGAATGCTGCTACCTTGAATACAGAGGAAATTGTGAAGAGGGGACAGTCGATATCTGAGATAGGGTTGATTGGAGCCCATGTCTCACTGAAGGGAAGGCCACAGACTTTTGAAACTGAGTCATTGAGAGGTAGTAGAATGATGCACCAACTAAAGAATGAAAAACCCTTTGAAGAGGGTCCCCTGTATAACTTCAGAGGTCCTAGAAGCCTGTCTTGTCTAAAAAAGAGAGAAAAGTTGCCAAAATTGGCAAGAAGGGAAGCATAAGTCTTTTTACTTATACTTTCTGCTTACTATATTTCTTCTATTATATCTTAAAGGGGAAAAAAAATTCTGACAAAAATATGATACTAAAATGCTCCCTTTGTTAAAAAGTATTTCTGTAGCATTAAATTAGAAGTGCAGAAAACCTTTACAGTCTAATTTTTTTGTTATAGGATGTTTTTGAAAAGCATTTTGCAAAGAGCCCAGATGAACCTGTTGAGAGTATGCCTGTATGTTCCAACAAAACAGATACCACAAAAACCCACGGTAGAGAAAGTAGTAGTGATGCTTCCTCTGAAGATAACACTTCTGATGATTCCGAAGATGAACGAGTTCAACGTCTTGCAAAGCTTCAGGAGCAGGTATTTGACTGTATTGATACAGCTTTTGTTATTCCTTTCTATGAGCTGTTACTGCTAGATCATTTATAAAATTCTTCTTGTAGATTAAAAGCTATTGTATTTAGACCACCTAGCAGCTATGGCTTTATTTACTTTTTAGCACAATTGTAATGTTTAATAGTGTTTCATACTCAAAAATCTATGTATCTTAAAATTTTATTTATATTCCTAACCACCGTAATTAGTGGTTAGGAGTATAAATACTGAAGCAATTTGTATGATATAATCTGAGATGTTTTATGGATGAAATCTTTACTTAACGTTTGCTACCTTTTGTGATAAAATGTTAACCTGCACTGAGCTTAAGGCTGAAAAATCAATTATTAAAAACTTAAGACTACCAGGAAATGTAAACTATTCTTGCTCAGTTATGGATGAATCTTCTAAGGTTGTGCACATGATGGTGTATGTAGTTTAATGTATGCCCTTCAAAACAATGAATTTATGAAATGAAATGAGAACTTGAAGGAAATATATGAATTTCAGGAAGGATACTCGACTTTTGAATACCTTCATTTTTTTCTAGTGTCTTTAGTTATTTGGAGCCATGAATGTTTAAAGACTTTTTCCTTTATCAGCTTAAAGCTGTTCATCAACAACTGCAAGTTCTGTCCCAAGGACCTTTCCATAAGATGAAGAAAAAGAATGAGAAGTCTAAAAGAGAAAAGAAAAAAGAGAAGTTTAATAACGGAGACGAACAGCCAAGGAAAAAGGCTAAGCAAACGAAACTAAAGGAAAAGTCCAAGAACAAGTAAGTATCTTTTACAGTGGCTTATTAAAACATAACATTATCTAAAATAAATCAGACTAAACCTAATTTTTGTTACAGTCAGCCAAAGAAGAGGCAACAACAGGTCGTTGCTGTGAAATCTGAGGTTGAAGATAATGCTAAACCGATGAATTACGATGAGAAGAGGCAGTTAAGTCTGGATATAAACAAACTCCCCGGAGATAAACTTGGGCGGATAGTTCACATAATACACTCAAGAGAGCCTTCTCTGAGGAGTTCCAATTCTGATGAGATAGAGATAGACTTTGAAACACTGAAAGCATCAACATTGAGAGAACTAGAAAAATATGTTGCAACTTGTCTAAGAAAAAGACCACTAAAACCTCATGGTATGTAAGTATATTAATAGAAATCAGCATGCTACGTGTGTTAGTTTTTGGTTATACTCAGTTTTGTTTTTTTTTCTCCCTCCTCCTGAAATACACAGCTAAGAAAATAATGAAGTCCAAAGAAGAACTTCAATTACAAAAAAAACGAGAGTTGGAAAAGCGGTTACTGGATGTCAATAATCAGTTAAATTCTAGAAAATGTCAAACAAAATGTAAGTGGCAGTTTTAAAATGTTCCTGAGGCTATTTAATTTTATTGGCATTTTAATATGTTTCCCTGTATTGCAGCTGAGAAGACTCAATCATCCAATCCAATTGCACAGGGTTCCCGACTGAGTGAAAGCAGCAGCAGCAGCAGCAGCAGCAGCTCCTCGGCGTCTGAGAGTAGCAGTGACTCAAGTTCTTCAGACAGCAGTGATTCTGAATCAGGTTAGCTGTCCCCTTAAGCGTACCTCTGTTTTGAGGCAATTCTTTTCATGTAATACTGAGACATATTTTCATATTTTGAAGAAATATTTGTTACTTACCCAGAACCTATGGTTTGGATGTCACACTTATTTAATTGCATGTAGACAGTCTTAATATTTTCTCATGTCATAAAATAGATACTGTATAAAATGAAACTTTATATTATAGCTATGTGACTTATAGACTTGTAATGTTGAAAATAAGTGTTTGAAAGGTGGGATAGTCATTTAATAAATAATACCAGATCTTAATACCAGGAAATATGAGATAATAAAATACCAGATCTTCACTTCTTTTTTATAAAAGATTACTTGAGGACATCTTTCACTTTATTGTCACAGATACATGACACATGTTATAGTGTGGATAGATCACTCTAATGTTGCAGAGTATTTCCTGTTGTGACAATGCATTTTGAATTGCATTAGCATCTTAAATTAAGAAATCAATACTCCCAGAAACTATGTAAAGCATATTTTCACTTCTGTAGTTTCTTCACAGTAGAATATTATCGCCCATTTATAGAAAAATGTACTTTAAATTCAGGTTGTCAGTTATGCTAAAGTATCGTATTACTTTGTATGATTTAGCATCAGCTGTTCCAAGCCTAAATGATTCATGCTTTCTTTTTGCCTTTTTTTTAATGGTTCTATAGTTGACAAAGCAATCACTGCCCCAAGGATACTGAGTTAGCAGTGGTGTTCCATCATTGTTGACCAAAAGACACATTCAGAATATGACACTTTTGTACCTAAAATTTTGTTTTATTTTTAAATGAGATGTTTCTTGTTTGTCAGTGAAATTTAATTCTCTTCTCTTTTAAAAACACCCCACACAGAATGTTGTCACATCAGGAATTCTTAGTGTTTGTTAAGAGCATTCCTCTTAATCTCTGTCTGATAGTAAAGATCTGCTGGCTTGCAATACATTCTGTGTCACGTTTTGTTTCGTGTAGTTTCTGTTTATGTGGTGTCGATTGCTGCATTTTGTTTTTTACATTTCTAAAGTTTATAGTGGTAAACACATTGTGTTTTTTGTAAGAATAAACAAAATTTGCACTTTTGTTGAATTTTGTCATAGTAGAAAATTGAAAAATTAATTTGGGGCTCTGATTATAAATTATTTCCTTATATTTGACTTTTAAGCATAAAACAATGCTGGAAAAAATCTAAGTTCCATTTAGTATTTTAAACTGTAATTAGCATTTGTAATTTCATCTAATAAAGCGTTTGTGGCCTAATAAGTTAGAGCACTTTGTCTTTTATTTGTAGGACAAAATTCTTATTGTGTTAGTTTGAGTTACCTAATTATATATTGAAAGCTGGTCAATAAATGCCTTGAGTATTAGAGGAAAAGCACTATATACACAGTGCTTCAATAAAGCACCTTGATTTTAATTTGAATTATCAGTTTCTGATAGAATATTCCAATATGTTACTCAAAGGAAAGACTGTTTATCAAATGTGCATTGTTAAAATGGTACAATATGTATTTTCTGTTTTCCCAACTTTCCAACAGAATAACTCAGGCACAGAATTCTAATCTTAAAACACTGCTTGTGTTGAATTTTTATTTTGTGACTGATATTCTTTAATGTCATCTTTTTTTATTAAAAGGAGCTGTTTTATGTATTATTACTAAAATAAAATCAAAGTAGCATATTTTTATATTTCTGTCTACATTGTGGATAGTGTACAGGTTTGTGACACTAAGATCAGTTTGTCTTCTAACGTGATAATATGAGTTGTCATTTAGCATTGAAATTTTAACTGTCTTATGAACATTCAAACTGTATGCTTTGTTGGAAAAATATTGTATATGTATATTATGAATTGTGAATGCAAAGTCTAACTTAATGGGGAAAAAAGTGTTCATAAAATAAATCAGTAAATGAAGCTATAGGACCTTGTCTTCTAAATATTAACTTCAGTTGTACGCATTAAAATACTTTAAGGCTCAAGAACATACTTTACTTTTCTGGGAACAACAACAAACTGTAAAGAGAAAGATTGTAAGTTGTGAAAAATAAGCAAGTCAGACCATATCAACAGTAATACCTATTGTAAAAATAAGTGTTGATTCTTGATTGTGCACATGACGTTCTGAAGGAATAGATGACAAATCCTATGTCCAGGTTCAGGGAGGAAATAGAGCTATTTACTAAGAAAATACAGTTTGTAAAAATTAGGTACATCAGCAAAAACTTTTTCTGAGGTTACGTAAGTAAAAATCAACTGAAAATAAAAGATTTTATAGCTTTAAAAGTATGATTTATCCAGAACTGAAACTTAGAGTTGAATACCATCTTCATTCTCAGAGCTCTGGTTAATTAGGCTTTTGACTATTTAAGATGGTAGATATGAATATACTTTCATCTTTTCTAATTCCTAATGGAGGAAACTTTTCTGAACATCTCTGTGAGAAATTATTTTCTGATAGACATTGATCTTTAGTAATTTTTTTTTAATTTGTTTAATACTTGTCTTCTGGGGCCTTTATAATAATTTAGCTATATTCAATTTTCTTAATCAAGTCACAGTCTTTTAGAATTTTGGTTTTCAGGGTCAGAGCTCTAAATTCACTTTTCTAAATTCTTTAAAATTATTGACTTGCTGTTCTTATAGTTATCCTGTATTATGAGTTTAGTTTCTCTTTACTGAAATACTCTGTTTAGGTGTGCCTAAATTTTTAAGAATAGTATCTGTGAAAAACCTTTAAGTGCCATAAGTAGTGTTAGGACTATTTATTCCATTATTATTTAAATAGTTATCTTTCATGTATCCTCAAACTTCAGATTATGCACTTGTGAAAAATACGGACTCATTATTTCTGCTCTATTGCAAAGGATTAGTTATGTGGCAGAGTATTGATTTCCAAGGAAAGTTTTATTTAAAAATATAGGAAACTCACTTTAATTCTTATCATTTCAAATAGCATATTAAATCAGGTTTAAGGAGGAGTTATGATGAAATCTCAAATCCATGAAGAATCAAAGTGAGAAATAAGTGGGCTAGAAGTACTCTGTTACAAATTTCAATGTGATTCAATTTTATCGTTGAAATTATCTTCTGACTGACTTCAAAAGTCAAACCAAACCCACTGCCCTTGAGTCAATTCCAATGCATAGTGACCCTATAGGATAGAGTAGAACTGCTCCATAGGATTTCCAAGGCTGTAAATCTGTGGAAGCAGACTGCCACATCTTTCTCCCCCAAAGCAGCTGGTGAGTTTGAACCACTGACCTTTTGGTTAGTAGCCCAGCATTTTAACCCCTGTGCCACCAGGGCTCCTGATTGACATCAGAATATGCAAGTAGTCATGTACAGATAAGTCAAGACCATTTATTAAATATTGTATAAGTATAAAACCTTAACAAAATATCATTAAATGTCAGATCAAAGGTGTAAATTAGGCTTGAGAATAAAATTAATTCCAGATGTCTAAGTTGGCTGTACTGTCCTAGTATGAACACACAAGCTATTCAAAGTTTTCCTAATGCACAGTAATTTCAGGGCTATCTACAGTGGTATAATACAGAGTTATATAACTAATAAGTAATGGCTTCAATTCTGTGATTCAAATATTACTGAGAAAAAGCAATCAAATAGAGCAGTTCAACAGTAGTAGTGCTTTTGATTGAAATCTTGTGGGAAACAACTACAAGAACTGTCTAAAATGGAATCTCATATTAGTGTGAAATAGAATATTTTTCAAGAATGTTCAACTTCAATTGTGAAACAGTGAAACATAAGCTCAATGTTATGACATCAATTCACCATTTTTCTTTACTTGGTTAAGATTTAAAGTGAGTTTGGACTTTTTGCTTTTATTGGCTTTAATGTAATCTTTAGGCCTTCTATAGAAGTGACAAGAATGTGATTTTTTTTTTCCATGCAAGAGCAAAAGGACTAACTTGGTTCAAGCCTAGATTTTGTTATAATTTTTTGGAATGATTATTTAGTAAATGTAGGAAGTATGCAATGACAATCTTGAAATAATCTTTTTTTATTCAAGCTAGTAAGTTTAAAACAAATGATTAGAGTTCATCATTTAAAATATTATTTAGCTTTTGATCAAAGCACTTTGGTTCAAAGTACTAGAAGGATAAAATTCAGGAACCCGGGCTTAATAAAAAATGCACATATTGAGGCCCATACTTGAACCCCGCTTGGGCCTTAGAAATAGTGGTAAATTATGTCTTAAGCATTTAGAATTTTTTTCTGCTCAAACTGGGTCACCCTGAATAAACAAGACTGTCAAGAAGAATGTTTCTAAACCTTAGCATGGTACATTAGAATCACCTGAAAAACTCTTCGATAAAATATTGTGTCTGGATTTTAATTGAATCAGGAGTGGGGCTAGGTATATGTATTGTTAAAAGTTTCCCAGGCGATTCCAACATGCTGCCAAGTTTGAGAATCATTTGTCTAGATTTTTTTTTTCCTACCTAGTTCCAATGCCCTTGATAAAAGTAACAGGCATTTCATAATTGGTTTGCTCTTTCAACTACTTTGATGAAAATTGCCAAAATATACTTGACAGGGAGGAAGTTTTTTTTAGTTCAAAAACAGATTGCTTGCTTTTCATCAATAGAACATGGCTTGAGTGATGGTGATAAACTTGGACAAATCATTTAATATCTCTGGACCTGCTTGCCTTCCTATAAAATAAGGTAGCAGAACCAAATAGTAACTTCCAATCACTTTTCTATACCCTGTCCTCTATACCTGAAGTGAGTAACTTGTCTTTTTAATTAAAAAATCTTCAGTAATGATTTCTGCTACATGTAGCATTGTATTCTGTTTTTGGATTATGACTATGTAATTTTAGTCCAAATTGCTGATAATTTTTGGTATTTCTGTACCATCTATCTCAGTGCCTCGGTAGGTGGTGGGAATTAAATAAAGCCTTTAATCGAATCTTCACGGTTCTTTCCAGCTTTTTTTATTTTGTAATTAAATGATTTTTGGCATAGTTTACAAGGCAGACTTTCTAATCAAAGCTTTATATTGAGGTATTTGGGGAGATGTGAAATGAGCCCATATTGTGTAATGCTCATAGTAGGCATTTGTTTATTAGTTTACATACATTACCTAATTTGATCCTTGTAAGGTGGGTGTGCATGTTATCATGGTTCCCCAGAGAAATTTTTTGACGTATATGTTGTCATTATAGTGCTCAATTTAATTGATATTTGTTAGACCTGGTAGGGCTTCGTTGCTAATTGAAATGTGATCTTAAGCTTGATGGTGAAAATATGTATGCTTGCCTTTTAATTCCAAAGACCAGGAACTCATTTGTAAAGAGAGAGATTTAGCAGTTTCGGTTCACTGTGCTCCTGAAAAGTCAATTATGTATGATTAGAACGAGAAGCAAAATTTTGAGTTACAGGCTATCATTATTCATCTATCTATAATTGTAAGACTTTTATGAGACATAATATACTTGGTAGTTTTGATTTTTCTATTAATTCTTTGATGCCTTTGCTAGTGTTTTCATTTTTTGAGAAGCTAATTTTATAGTAATTCTGAGCTTTAATTTCATATCTCAGAAAACTATGGGTTATGCCCTTGAAGTTTTTAGCAGAACAGTAATGTGATATGTCATATTTTTTAGTATAGCTTATATTGCAGGATAATGTAGTTTAGGTACATATTTGAATAACTAAAATAGATATATAGATGTGAATATATTATATAATCATATTAATGAAGTCTGTCTTTTTTTTTTTTAATTCAAAGCTGAAACCATAATTTCTCCCCTAAATGTAAACTACTTGGATCTGTACCCTCAATCTTTGCAGTCTGTCTTCTTCTCTTTCCCTTCCACTTAACCCCTGACACTTAATAATACTTAGTGGAGTAACAATAAGATGGCTCATATCATTTTAAATACTTGAATTCTTTAAATTAAAGCACGTCATTGAGTGGCATGTAGCAATTTTAACAATGTCCAGCATCAAACATTTTAGGAAAGAACAGTAACACATCCAATGGAAACTGATGGCATTTCAGGAGGCAGAAGGTAATTATTAAAATTAGAATGTTTTAAGTTTGAATAATATTTGGTGTTGACCAGCCTTGGTGCCCTGGAGCCTGCAGCAAGTGGCACATAGGTGGTTCATGAAAGCTGGCCTGAAGAGATGGATCAGGCAGTAACTACCAGCTGGATGCTTTGCCACACTGACTTAGGCTTGTGATTGGGGAGGATAGCACCAGATTCAATTGTAGGGTAAAGATAGAGGGACTGATTAGCACCCTGACAGATCTCTTTACATCTACTCCCAATGTCAGCTGTAAAGATATTTCTAAAGGTAAAGGAGGTACTATGTATTATAAAACTCATTTGTTGTTATATAGTTGAGGCTGCCAAATAGCTTGGAAGTAAATAGAGTATTAATTAGGTGGGATATTTGTTATAGTGCTTAGCGAGCAGAACACACTTTACCACAGAGATCAAATGGCTTCACTTTGAATAAAAGGCTATATCCATTCAGATAAATGATCATAACCCTTCTCTTATAATAAATTCTTAATTATTTTAATTAAGCCTCTAATGGCTATTATTTATAACTATTTGGTAAAAGATGATTTTAATATAATTGGTACTGCTTATTTAAAACCTTGTTATCTCTGTTGTAACTTGTTCCTTTTGAAGCTATCACTTATTCAAGCTCTTTACTGTGAAGTAACACACTGTTCTTTTTTGCCTAAACATAATCCAAATTGAAATTTGGAATGGATATTTATTCCATTGTGTGGAAAAGACAATATCGTAAAAACTAGTATACCTTCAGAAATATTGACTAATTCATAGAGGGCCAAGCCCTGTGACTACTAAGAGTTTCTTGATTTAAGAGGTTGGTATTAAAGAAATTCTCCTGAAATCACCATTTTATTTCTAATTTAGATGATAATTTCTTAAGCTGGCAAATATTGAAATACTTATTTATGTACATTTGCAGAAGCATTTCCTAAATTTACCGGAGTGAAACAGAATGATTCTCCTTCTAAAGAGAACATAAAGGTAAGTCAATTCTTTATTTGTACTTTAGACTTTATAAAGTATGTATGTTATAACTCACTGGCATAGTAATTAGCTTTCTTAGGTGACTTATATGAAAAGAGTTATCACTTTTTTCAGCTTATAAACTAAATGCTCAAAGATGTCTTTCTGAAAAAGATTTAATAGAGAAGCTATTTGGCTTCATTTTTCTAACAGGATAGAGCTGTTACATAAGTCAAACAGATTAGTACAACAAATTCCAGAAGCTTCAGTTTAGCTTTGGGAATCTCAATGCAGGCGATGGTGTTACCAGGTGGAAAGCCCAGGTTCTTCCTCGGCATGACTCATAAAACCCAAAAAAATCAAACCCGTTGCCGTTGAGTCAATTCTGACTCGTAGCAATCCTATAGGGCAGAGTAGAACTGCCCCGTAGAGTTTCCAAGGAGCACCTGGTGGATTACAAACTGCTCATCTCTTGGTTAGCAGCTGTAGCACTTAACCACTACGCCACCAGGGTTTCCGATGATTCACATTGGCCAATAAATGAAAGACCGAGGTGGGAGAACAGGAAAGGCACCTTTATTTCGTTGTACAAGGCAAAGGAGCCAGTCGGAGCTGCTGCCGCCAAGACTGCTCTCCAAGGGTGGGCAGGCAAGTTACTTTTAAAGGGGTTTACAAGTAGGGACTCATACAAGTTACGGCAGCAGCATTCTTAATCATACTATGCAGGCGCAGTGGGGTTTACGTATAACCTGCAAGCAAAAGCAGGATGCAGGTACAAAGCTGGGGGCGGTGGGGTGGTCGGGGAAAGCCCAGCAAAGGAAATCAGATTTTTAATACAACACTGTAGGGGCTCTGTCTCAATGGCCTTGCTGTCTCCATGCGTGCACAGCACTGTGTGCATAGTAAGTTGGAGTTTCTTAAAAAAAAAAAAAAAAGTATGGGAATGACAGCTAGGGTTTCTTAAAGATGAAGCTTATAATTGCCAGCTATCAATTTTAGCAGTTCTGTGTTCGATTAGTAGTTGACATGCTTTGTAAAGGAAAGAAGTAATTTTTTTTTTTACTACTTCAGGTTGTCATCCTTATATACAATTTTTTTTTTTATCCTTTGTGCCCATCCCAGGTATAGGATTATAGTAAATTTATTTGACAACATGTAACTACATTAGGAGAATATAATGATAACACTGTCTCGAAGGACCTCTGAGTTGTGAGAAGGGGTATAATCACACAGTTAAGAGATTGTATGATTAATGTTATGATAATCTGTATTCAAAATTTATTGAGAAAATGAGAGAGGAATACATATTGCCTGAAGGAGGGACAGGTTTCACAGAGGAGGTAATGCTTAAACTGCATTTGAAAGGATAGGAAAAGGAAGAAATGGGTAGTATACTGACATGCAGATTAAGGGTTTATTTTTTTAAACAAAGGCATGAAGAGAGGCAAAGAAGCACAGCAGGTGTCAAGGAAATGTAGCAGCAAGGATATTTGTAAGGAAGCAGGGGATTAGATGATTTGGGTAATGTAATAGGGAGTACTTTGAATATCTAAGTGAATTGTTGTCAGGTGCTTTAAGATTTTCTAGGCTGTCATCTTTACCGGAGTAAATTGGCATGTCTTACCCCCCACCCCCATCCCGCAGGACTTGCTGGGTAGGTTCAAACAGCCAACCTTTTGGTTAGCAGCCAAGTGCTTAACCGTTGCACCACCAAAGGCTCCTTCTAAGTAAATTACTAATATTTAATTGGATAGGGGGTGGGCAGACAGTAGTGGTTCATTAGAATTCTTACCTTCCATGTAGGCACCTAGGTTTGATTCCCAGCCAATGTACCTTAACTGCAGCCACCACTTATCTATCAGTGGAGGCTTGCATGTTGCTGTGATTTTGAATAAATTTCAGGGAAGCTTCCAGACTAAGACTAGAAAGAAAGGCCTGATAATCTACTTCCAATAAAATCAGCCAGTGAAAACCCTGCGGATCACAACAGTCTTATCCCATTGTGCATGGGGTTGCCACGAGTCAAGGGCCAACTGGAAGGCAGCTAACAACACTTTGCTGGGGAGGAGTGAGTTCTCAAAAGATTTTGAATAGGAAGAAGATACAGGTGGTCTGTCTTTCCATAGGTATTAGTAGAATCAGAAAATAATGCCAAGTTAAGAAAGAACTTTGAAAACATTTTTAATATATACCATGTGGAATACCACCATTATTGTCTATTTGTGGCCAAAATGTTTTGCTCATGCAGGAAGAAGATGCCCATTAGTGATAAAAGAGGGTATATATTAATTTATAGATTAATTAATGAATGAGTGTATTGAATATTTCTGAAAATGACCTTTTGTTTATTTAAACCTCAATCTTCGATTTTAAGTTTTGGGCTTGGGTCTACATTATTGTTGGGATAAATATTCCTATGGAATTCATTTCATCAGGCTAGCATAAGGGCTATACATACACTTGCCTTATCTACCCACTCATCCCCAATCCCCTTATTAGAAATCAGGAAAAAGACTGCCCTGTTCATCCCTGCAACTCAACGCTTAATAAATAAGGTACCGGGGCTTTGAAACTGTAACTGAGTTTGCCACTGGATAGGTGCGAGATCTTAGGCAAGTTACTTTTCTTATTTCTAAGTCCTCTTATAGACTGTAAATAGGGATAATATTTATATCTAAGGCATGGGCGTATTAAAGAAAAAGATATAAAGAGGCCTTAGCCTGGTGCTTCACACATAGTAAGCATTAAATAAATGTTTATTATTACAATACAGCTTTTACTAGACAGTAAACACTGATTCAGAGTTTGTTTTAAATTCCCCCCTCATGTCTGTAGTTCAGTAACGAAAAAGGGGGTAAAGAAAGTGGGTTGGTCTCTAAACTTGGTATAAAAGCTTAGTTGTTATTTTCAGTAGATCACTGGAATGTATTTGAAAATGAGTTGTTGTTAAATGCCATTGAGCCAATTTTGATACATAGCAACCTCACGTGACAGAGTAGAACTGCCCCATAGGGTTTTCTTGGCTGTAATCTTTATAGGAGCAGATTGTCAGATCTTTCCTCCCGCAGAGCTGCTTGGTGGGTTACAGTGCCAGCTTTTCAGTTAGCAGCTGAGTGTTTAACTGTTACACCACCTGGGCTTCTTTTGAAATGAATAGTACTGTTTAATAACATATTATCTACGTGTACCAGTAACTAAGATACTAGGATTTGACTAATTCTACTTCTGATTTGCTATATGATGGCCAACTTATTTAATCTTGCTAAACCTTACTTTCTTCATCTGTGAGATAGGGATAATTGTACCTCACAGGGTTGTGTGACTTAAATGATACGGTGTTCAAAAGGTAGTATTAAATTCTTTCCTCTTCTGTTTACATTCTCTTAGTTGAATTTCTTGTGTGGTTAAAATTCTGAAAGATAATTGTTTTTACAGACACAGTCTTTTATGCAAGACACGACTCCTGTTCATCAGACCACACATTCATGTGGAATACCACCAAATCACTACCAGTTAACATTTCATTATCAAGAATTAGAAAAATTACAGAGTGTGAAAAACATTTCACCTTTACAAATCTTGCCTCCCTCAGGTAAGAAATTAACAAACGGCTGTGATTGAGAAGCTGACTTCTTAAACTTTGTATATGAAAATGTTAAAATGTCATTATAAGTATTGCATACCGGGAAATACTGAAATCCTAACCAGAAAATTCCAGGTTAGAAATAATTACTGAAGTATATTGTTAGAAATAATATGCTTTATACCCATAGGTATTCATTACATTTGGATGAAGAAAAAAACATGTATGGTTCACACCCAACATACCTTCATATTGATTATATACATTGGAATGTGGGCTAGATATAAAAACCTGTCACTGCCAAAGCCCACACTATCAAGTTCTGAGCAGACTTGGAAAATATTACTCTAACCTCCATGATGCCCATGTGGGTTGGAAAGGTAGGATGGAATCAGGAAAAGATATTTAGGGATTCCATAGGTACAGAAATGAAGTTATGTAAATCAGAAATGTTTTACAGTTCAGAAACTTGGGCTAGAAGACTTGCCTAGTGTTGGTTCTTATTTACCTAAAACATCTTTCCAAACTAGCTAAATTTTATATTGTTAGATTCATCTGATTGTGTAGTTATGTTGTGTTTTAGTATTGTCAGAGGTGAAGGACCAGTTAAGGAACTGATTGCTGAAGTCTAGGAAAGAAATTATGAGGACCAAAATTAAGTCAGTGAGAACGGAAAGGATGTGGACATATTAGAAAGATATTTTTGAGGCAAAATTATTAGATTTTGTTAGACTGCATCATCTACCAGCAGATATCCAATAGTTAGATTCCAAATAGGAAGAAGAGCTCATTTTAGATATATTTGAGGTGCTGCAGAACATATGATTGGAAATAACTAATACACAACTAGAAATCGGTTTCTGAAACAAAGAAGAAATAACAAGAATTTAATTTAGGAATTAGTCACATAGAAGCCTTTTATGTCCCTGGGTGGTGCAAACAGTTAATGTTCTCACCTACTAACCAAAAGGTTGGCAGTTTGAATCCACCCATAAGCACTTCAGATGAAAGGCCTGGTTATCTACTTTTCAAAATTTCAACCATTGGAGCGAACATGGCACCCTAGACAGACACATCATGCCATCACTCTGCAGCAAAAACCAGAATAATAAATAAAACAGATATAAATGTCAATCCTGGAATCCTAAGCATCAAATGAAGGGGTAAAGAACTAGGTCAAACACAGAATGGGAGAAGAAACTGATGGAAAACAGAGAACAAGGAAAGATATGGAGTGGAGGACCTTTGCCAGCCAGCACAGTTGCCATCTTGGAACACAGTCAGCAATGATGCTGGACAGGGAATGCAGAAAGGCAACTTCATGGAGCTCTGAAAAGGAGACAGAGCACCCAGTAACCAGAGAAACACGCTTTCCTACCCCTCACTCTTCGGCACCATCGGGCCATGCTGTGCCACCTTGGCTAGCCTGCTGCCACCCTGGATTCACCCCACCCCTACCCGTTAGCTTCCACTACTGTTTTTTTTTTCTCTCTCCCACCTAGCCCCAAACCCCACCTCTACCCCTTCCTGCCTGGCCACGCCACACTCCCTTGGCTAGAGAGTTACCAGTCTGCCGCCACCACAAATCCACCCCACCCCCACCCACTGGCTCCCACCACATCATTTTTATTTTCTTCCTTTTCTTTCTCCCTCCCACCTAGCCCTGTACCCCACCTCTATGTCCTCCCACAGGGTTGCACCGCACCACCTTGGCTAGAGAGCCGACTGGCCTACTGCCACCCTGGGTCTACCGCACTACCACCCTCTGGCTTCTGTTGCGCCACCATTTTTTAAAAAATTTTCCCCTTTCTTCCTTCCTCCCACCTAGCCCCACATAACACTTCTCCTCCTTTCCACTGGGCCATGCCACACTGCCACAACTAGAGAACCACCAGTCCGCCACCACTCTGGGTCTGCCCTGCCCCAACTTGCCAGCTTCTGCACCACCTTTTTTTTTTTTTTTTTGCTTTTTTCTCTTACTCTTCTTTCTCTCTATCACCTAACCTTGTACATCATCTTCCCTCCCTTCCAACTGGGCCCCAGGTCTGCCCTACCTGCATTCACCAGCACCCACTCTGCTGCCAGTTTTTTCATTTATTTTTTCTCTTTTCTTCCTTCCTCCCACCTAGTCCAGTATGTCATTTCACCCCCCTGCCTCTAGACCCCACCATGCCACTGTGGCTAGAGAGCCACTGGCCCACAGCCATCCTGGATCTGTCCCACCAGCTCCTACTGCCCTCACCCCCTTTTTTTCTCTTCCTTTCTTTCTTCTTCACACCCAACCCCATATGTCACTTCCCCTCCCCTGCCACTGGCCTTCAGGACTGCCCCACCCTACCATGCTGCCAGTTTTCTAAGTTTTCTTTAATCTATTTTTTCTTTCTTTTCTTCCCTCCTCCCACCTAGCCCTGTACACCACCTCCCCCACTTCATGCTGGACTCTGCTGCACTGCCGCAGCTAGAGAACCACCAGCACATCAGCCCGCTGCTGCCCCAGGTCTGTCTCGCTTCCACCAGTGACCCCCACCGTGTCACCATTTTCTTTTCTTTCTTCCTCCCTCCTAGCCCAGTACATCACCTCCCCTCTGTTCCTACCAGCCCCCAGTTCCACCCCACCCCTACTTGCTGACCCCTGCCACACCGACTTTTTATTTTTCTTCTTCCGTTTCTTACTTTTCTTTCTTCCTCCCACCTAGCCCCAATATCAAAACATATAAAAAAGCAGGACAAGATGGCTCCAGCAAGTGACCAAGATAAAGAATCAGATGCCCATCTGGTAGAAGAAAGAACAGTGGAACAATCTGATGAGGAATTAAAAATACTAATATATAGGGCTCTCCAAGAGATTAGGAAAGGGATCAAGTAACACACAGCAAAAAAGGGAAAACATACCCAAAATCATGGAAAACACAGACAAAGCAATTGAACAATTCAGGAAAATTATACAAGAACAAAACGTTTAAATAATTAGTAAGCATACAAAAATAGCAACTAGAAATCCAAAAGGTAAACTATAAAATTTCAAAATGGACAACTCAGTAGAAGGGCTTAGGAGCAAATTTGAAACAATGTAAGACAGAATTGGTGAAATTGAAGACAAACCATGGACATCACTTTGAGGAAAAAATCAGAGAAAAGAATGAAGAAAACCTAAGAATTATGTGAGACAATCAAGAACAAAACTTGCACATGATTGGAGTTCCAGAACAGGGAAAAAATGGAAAACACAGAGAAGATTGTTGAAGATTTCATAGCATAAAACTTCACAAATATCATGAAGGACAAAAAGTTGACCATCCAAGAATGTCAACAAATGCCATGTAGGATAGACCCCAAAAGAAAGTCACCAAGACGTATCATAATCGCACCAGCCAATATCAAAGACAAAGAATACTAAGAGCAGCTTGAAAAAAACAAAAAGTCAAAAGAAAAACATTAAGTCTAAGCTCTGATTATTTGGCAGAAAGCATGCAGGCAAGATGACAATGGAATGACATATATAAAACCTTGAAAGAAAAAAAAAAAACTGCCAACCAAGAATAATATATCCTGAAAAGCTCTCCTCAAAAATGAAGGCAAAATTAGGTCATTTTCATATAAGCAGAAATTAAGGGAATTCATAAAAACCAAACAAAACTTATGAGAATATTAAAAGGAAGCCCTTTCATTAGAGAACCAACATTGGACAACAACCAGGATCTATGACACAGGACAGCATCAGCCAGATACCAACCTAGCTAAACCCAATAATAAATAATAAAACAAAACTGAAAGACTTAAAACAGGGAAACAGATGTCATTCTGTAAATAATGACAGCGTCAAAACAATAAAAGGGGGAAGAGACAGTGTAGGTATAGAACTTTCAAATGGAGAAGAAGTCAAGGTAATATCAAGTAATAAAAGACTGGTTCAAACTTAGGAAGATAAGGGTAAATTTTAAGGTAACCACAAAGTTAACAAACCTCTTTATCAGAATAAAAAGTAGAAAAACATAAGGTCTCAGTAACACAAAATCAACAATAACGAAAGAAAATAAAAGAAAATCTGCAAACAGAAGGAACTCAGGACAGGAAAGTAGGAGGAACAAAGACAATGTCAGCACCACCAAAAAAAAGGACAGCAGTACAACAACAATAAGCCATTACCTACTGAATAACACTGGATATAAATGGATTAAATGTACCTGTAAAAAGAGAGAGTAGCAGAATAGATAAAAAGCACGACCCATCAATACGCTGTCTACAAGAGACACATCTTAGACACGAGGACATAAATATATTAAAAATCAAAGGATGGAAAAAATACTTCCAGTAAACAGTAACCAAAAAAGGCAGGAGTAGCAAGGCTAATCTCAGATAAAATAAACTAAGGCAAAATCAACCATAAAAGACAAGGAAGAATGTTGTGTAATGGTCAAAGGGACAATCCACCAAGAAGATACAACCTTAATAAATATCTACACACCCAAGAACAGGGTTCCAAAATACATGAACTCTGACAGCACTGAAAAGAGAAATGGTCCTGCAATAATAGTAGGAGACTTCAACACATCACTCTTGGTAAAAGCATAAATTCAATACAAACCGTAACTGACAATGCACAAACACCAGAAGATAAACTAGGTAAGTGGGAGCTCCTAAAAATTAAACACTTAAGTTCTTCAAAATACTTCACCAAAAGAGTAAAAAGAGAACTTAGAGACTGGGAAATTTTTTTTGGTTACCTCATATCCAACAAGGGTCTAATCTCTAAAATCTATAGAATACTTCAACACTTCAATAACAAAAAGTCAAATAATGCACTTAAAAAGTGGACAAATGATATATGAACAGACACTTCACCAAAGAAGACATTCAGGCAGCTAATAAAGGCATGGAGAAAATTCTGGCAATCATTAGCCATTAAAGAAATGCAAGTCAAAACTACAATGAGATACCATCTCACCCGACATTACTGGTACTAATCAAGATAACAAATGTTGGAGAGGTTGTGGGGATATTGGAACTCTTGTGCACTGCTGGTGGGAATGTAAAATGGTACAACTGTGGAAAATGTTCTAACACCTCCTCAAAAAGCTAGAAATAGAAATACCATTTGATTTAGCACCCCCAATATCAGGATTGTATCCTGGAGAAATAAGAGCAGTCACACGAATAGACGTATGCACACCCATGTTTATTGCAGCATTATTCACAATAACAAAAAGATGGAAACAACTTAAGTGCCCATCCATAGATGAATGGACAAACAAATTATGGTATATACACAGAGTGGAATACTACAGAACAATAAAGAGCAACGATGAATCTGCGAAACATCTCACAACATGGGTGAATCTGGAGGACATTATGCTGAGTGAAAGTCAATCACAAGAGGACAAATATTGTATGAGACCACTGTTATAAAAACCCAACGAAAGGTTTACACACAGAAAAAAACAATTTTTCAGGATTGGGGGGAGGGGAGGGGAAGGTGAGAAAGTTACTTACTAGGTAGAAAAAAAAGTGTTAACTTTGGTAAAGGGAAAGACAACACACAGTATAGAGGAAGTCAACACAACTTGACCAAGACAAAGCTGTACATAGAAGCTGCCTACACACATCCAGATATCTTCAGGGATTGAATTACTGGGCCTGAGGGCTGGGGACCATGGTCTCAGGGAACATCTAAGTCAATTGGCATATTATAGTAAAAAAATGTTCTACATCCTACTTTGGTGAGTAGCGTCTGGGGTCTTAAACCTTGCAAGTGGCCATCTAAGATACATCTGTTGGTCCCATCACATTTGGAGCAAAGGATAATAAAACCAAAGACACAAGGAAAATATTAGCCTAAAGGACTTTAACCACAGCCTCCACCAGCCTGAGCCTAGGAAAAACTAGATGGTACCCAGCTACCAACACTGACCACTCTGACAGGATCACAATAGAGGGTCCCGGACAGAGCAGGAGAAATATACAGAACAAAATTTAAATTCACACACATTAAAAAAAAAAGACTAGACTTACTAGTCTGACAGAGACTGAGGAGCCCTGACACTGTGGTCCCTGGACACCCTGCTAACTCAGAACTGAAGCCACCCCTGAAGTCCACCTTTTCGCCAAAGATTAGACAGGCCTGTACAACAAGCAACAACACACATGAGGGACTTGCTTCGTAGTTCAGTCAAGTTGACAAGAACAAATGGTCGACACCTTCCCAAAAGTAAAGATGACAAGGCAGGAAGGGACAGGAAAACTGGATGGACAAGGAGAACCCAGGATGGAAAGGGAAGCGAGAAAGTGCTGACACATTGTGGGGGTTGCAGCCAATGTCACAAAACAACTTGTGTATAAATTTTTGAATGAAAAACTAAAAAAAAAGAAAGAAAACCTTAAGCAGCACAGTTCTACTTTTATATAAGTAGGAGGCTGGGGCTGCCTAAAGCTGAGAGTGCTGAGTTGCCATTCATTGGGCCTGGAAGGTGGAGCTGAAGGGCAGGGCTGAGGGGCCTCCACCCTAGAATCCAGAGAGTGCAGCCAATACCCAGAATCTCGAGGGCAGGGCCATTGCCTCAAAGAAGAAAGGATTAATTCAACAACATATCAAAAAAATAATTCACCATGACCAAGTGGATGCTTCAACATTAGAAAAACAATGTAATCCATCATATAAATAAAACAAAAGACAAGAACCACGTGATCCTATCAATTGATGCAGAAAAGGCATCGGACAAAGTTCAACACCCATTCATGATAAAAACTCTCAGCAAAATAGGAATAGAAGGAAAATTCCTCAGCATAATGAAGGGTGTTTATACAAAGCCAACAGCCGACATCATTCTAAATGGAGAGAGTCTGAAAGCATTTCCCTTGAGACTGGGAACCCGATAAGGATGCCCATTATCACCACCCTTATTCAACATTGTGCTGGAGGTTCTAGCCAGAGCAATTAGGCTAGATAAAGAAATAAAGGGCATCCGGATTGGCAAGGAAGAAGTAAAAGTATCTCTATTTGCAGATGACATGATCTCAAACACAGAAAACCCTAAAGAATCCTCAAGAAAACGACTGAAACTAATGGAAGAGTTCAGCAGAGAATCAGGATACAAAATAAACATACAAAAATTGAGTTGGATTCCTCTACACCAACAAAAAGAACATCGAAGAGAAAATCACCAAATCAATACTATTTACAGTAGCCCCCAAGAAGATAAAATCCTTAGGAATAAATCTAACCAGAGATGTAAAAGACCTGTACAAAGAAAACTACAAGGCACTGCTGCAAGAAACCAAAAGAGGCCTACATAAGTGGAAAAACATACCTTGCTCATGAATAGGAAGGCTGAACATTGTAAAAATGTCTGTTCTACCAGAAGTGATCTATAGATACAATGCAATTCCAACCCAGATTCCAACAACATTTTTTAATGAGATGGAGAAACAAATCATCAACTTCATATGGAAGGGAAAGAGGCCCCGGATAAGTAAAGCACTACCGAAAAAGAAGAACAAAGTGGGAGGCCTCGCTCTACCTGATTTTAGAACCTATTATACCAGCATAGTAGTCAGAACAGCCTGGTCCTGGTACAAGAACACATACACAGACCAGTGGAACAGAATTGAGAATCCAGACATAAATCCATCCACCTATGAGCAGCTGATATTTGACAAGGCCCAAAATCTGTTAAATGGGGAAAAAACAGTCTGTTTAACAAATGGTGTTGGCGTAACTGGATATTGATCTGCAAAAAAAAAGGAAACAAGACCCATACCTCACATCATGCACAAAAACGAACTCAAAATGGATCAAAGACCTAAATATAAAATCTGAAACGACAAAGATCATGGAAGAAAAAATAGGGACAATGCCAGGAGCCCTAATACATGGCATAAACAGTTTACAAAACATTACTAACAATGCACAAACACCAGAAGAGAAACTAGATAAGTGGGAGCTCCTAAAAATCAAACACCTATGCTCATCCAAAGACTTCCCCAAAAGAGTAAACAGATTACCTACAGACTGGGAAAAAGTTTTTAGCTATAACATTTCCAATCAGTGTCTGATCTCCAAAATCTGCTTGATACTGCAAAAACTCAACTACAAAAAGACAAATAACAGAATTAAAAAATGGGCAAAGGATATGAACAGGCACTTTACTAAGGAAGACATTCAGGTAGCTAACAGATACATGAGGAAATGGTCACGATCATTAGCCATTAGAGAAATGCAAATCAAAACCACAATGAGATTCCATCTCACCCTAACAAGGCTGGCATTAATCCAAAAAACACCAAATAATACATGTTGGAGAGGTTGTGGAGAGATTTGAACACTTACACACTCCTGATGGGATTGTAAAAATGGTAAAACCACTTTGGAAATCGATTTGGCGCTTCCTTAAAAAGCTAGAAATAGAACTACCATACAATCCAGAAATCCCACTCCTTGGAATATATCCTAGAGAAATAAGAGCCTTTACACGAACAGATATATGCGCGCCCATGTTCATTGCAGCACTGTTTACAATAGCAAAAAAATGGAGGAAGCAACCAAGGTGCCCATCAATGGATGAATGGATAAATAAATTATGGTATATTCACACACTGGGATCCTACACATCGATAAAGAACAATGATGAATCCGTGAAACATTTCATAACATGGAGGAATCTGGAAGGCATTATGCTGAGTGAAATTAGTCAGTTGCAAAAGGACAAATATTGTATGAGACCACTATTATAAGAACTCAAGAAATAGTTTAAACAGAAAAGAAAATATTCTTTGACGGTTATGAGAGTGGGGAGGGAGGGAGAAAGAGAGGTATTCACTACTTAGTAGACAAGAACTATTTTAGGTGAAGGGAAAGACAACACACAGTAAGGAGAGGTCAGCACAACGGGACTAAAGCAAAAGCAAAGAAGTTTCCTCAATAAACTGAATGCTTTGAAGGCCAGTGTAGCAAGGGCGGAGGTTTGGGGACCATGGTCTCAGGGGCCATCTAGGTCAATTGGCATAATAAAATGTATTAAGAAAACATTCTGCATCCCACTTTGCAGAGTGGCGTCTGGGGTCTTAAATGCTAGCAAGCGGCCATCTAAGATGCATCAATTGGTCTCAACTCCCCTGAAGCAAAGGAGAACGAAGAACACCAAAGACACAAGGTAATTAACGAGCTCAAGAGACAGAAAGGGCCACATAAACCAGAGAGTACATCAGCCTGAGACCCGAAGAACTAGATGCTGCCTGGCTACAACCAATGACTGTCCTGACAGGGAACACAACAGAGAACCCCTGAGGGAGCAGGAGAGCAGTGGGATGCAGACCTCAAATTCTCATAAAAAGACCAGACTTAATGGTCTGACTGAGACTAGAAGGACCCTGGAGGTCATGGTCCCCAGACCTTTTGTTAGCCCAAGGCAGGAACCATTCCCCAAACCAACTCTTCAGACAGGGATTGGACTGGACTGTGGAATAGAAAATCATACTAGTGAGGAGTGAGCTTTTTGGATCAAGTAGACACATGAGACTGTGTGGACAGCTCCTGTCTGGAGGGAAAATGAGAAGGCAGAGGGGTTCAGAAGCTGGCTGAATGGACACGAAAATAGTGGTGAGGGTGTGCTGTCTCATTAGGGGAGAGCAACTAGGAGTATATAGCAAGATGTATATAAATTTTTGTGTGAGAGATTGACTTGATTTGTAAACTTTCACTTAAAGCACAATAAAAATTAAAAGAAAAAAAGAGGATTATTTTCAAGGCTTGAGAGCTTGTATTATGTTTGTGTTCTGCTGACTTGCTTGCATCTGTTATCCCTTCTTTCCCTCTAATTCTTCCCATTTGTAATGGAAATGTGTATCTTGTGCCTGTTCAGCCATTGTACTTTGGATGCAAATAACTTGTATTCTAGATTTCACAGATGAAGAGGAATTTTTGGGTTTTGGACTTGGAGTTGATTTAAGACTTTTGCTTGGGGTGAATGTGTTTTACATGTGGCAAGGGCATTATTTTGGGGGGGGAGGCAAAGGGTGGAATGTTATGGATTGCATTGTGTCCCCCCAAAAATGTGCATCAACTTAGCTAGGCCATGATTCCCAGTATTGTGTGATTGTTCACCATTTTGTCATCTGATGTGATTTTCCTGGGTATTTTAAATCCCACCTCTATGATGTTAATAAGGCAGAATTAGAGGCAGTTATGTTAGTGAGGCAGGACTCAATCTACAAGATTAAATTGTATCTTGGGTCAATCTCTTGAGAGGTAAAAAAGAGAGGCCATCAGAGAGGAGAAGGACCGCCTACCACCAAGAATGAAGAACCAGGAGGGGGGCGCATCCTTGGGACCCAGGGTCCCTGCCCCGAGAAGCTCTTGGACCAGGGTAAGATTGATGACAAGAACCTTCCCCTAGAACCAACAGAGGGAGAAAGCCTTCCCCTAGAATTGGCACCCTGAATTTGGACTTCTAGCTTCCTAAACTGTGAGAGAATAAAATTCTGTTTTTTAAAGCTGTCCACTTGTGATATTTCTGTTATAGCAGCACTAGATAACTAAGACAGCTTGACGGCAACTAGTATGGTAAAAGCTATTTGAAGCCATGAAAACACCTATGAATATGAGAAGAGAGAAAGGTCAAGGACAGAATTCTAGGAAACAAAATCTCCTCTAGGAAACAAAAGTAGAAGAAATTAATAAAATAAAAGGAGGAGTAATCAAAGGTAGGAGGATTAGGAAAAATGCTATAGTAAGAACCAAGGAAAATAGGCTTTTATAAGGGAAACAACATCAATAGTATCACCTACTGCAGAGTATTAAATTAGGATGAGGAATTAAAAAGGAGAATTAAAATAGACAATGCAAGATATTTTGCTTTTGCAAAAGCTTTTTTAGTAGCCATTGTGATGGGAGCAGAGCCCTGGTGGCGCAGTGGTTAAGAACTTGGCTGCTAACCAAAAGGTTGGCAGTTTGAATCCATCAGCTGCTCCTTGGAAACCCTATGGGAGCAGGTCTACTCTGTCCTATAGGGTTGCTATGAGTCGAAATCTACTCAATGGCTATGGGTTTGGTTTTTTGGTTTGGTGATGGAAACAGAAGCCAGGTTGTTATAAGTTGAGAAGTAATGGAAACTGGATGTAGTGAATGTAAACCAGCCTTTCGTGAAGTTTGTTGATGAAGAGGATGGGAAAGATGGCTGTGGCTTTACAGGAGATGAATTTTTTTTTAGGGAGGGAGGGCTGTTTTGTTTTCATTTTTTGAATGGGAAAGATTTGAATATGTTTGAAGGCTGATCAGAAAGAACTACGTAGGGGAAAGTTGCTGCTTTTTCTTTAGAATAAATTTATAGAAAAATGGTTAGGGATATCCTTGGAAATGGATAAAACCAATGAAAAAAATGCAGTCAGATGTACTTTTGTTCCTGTTTTAAGAAAACAGCCTACCTATGAAAAGTCAGGCTTTTAATAATAGCTAATTCTGCAGTCAAGAAAAATTTAGTGTATTACTTCAGATACTGTTTGTATGATGCCTGCGAGTAACAAACTGTTTTGTAAAGGCCAAGTCTGGATGATGCTAGAATGGCCATTCCCTTACTGCAGTGATCAAATTTTTCAGAACCAAAGTGGTTTGCATTTTAACAGTAGGTGTCGCTACGCCCAAGGGAATAAGCTATAAACTATATATAGAAATGTACTTTTCTGGAGTTCATCTTGATGGAAATAAAATTTTGGTTAAACCTCACTTTAAATATAAACAATGAAAGTAAAATTTGTTTTTATTGTAGTGAAAATATACATAATAAAACATAACACCATCTCAACAATTTGTGCATGGACAATTCAGTGGCATTGATTACATTCTTCAAGTTGTTCAGCTGTTCTTGCTATCCTTTTCAGTCATTCCACCACCATTGTCATAAACTCACTGCCCCGTAAGCAAAAACTCTTCCTTCCCCTCTCCCTCTCCTTCCCACCCTTGGCAACCACTAATAAGCTTTGGTTTCTGTATATTTACTTCTTTTATATAAGTGAGATCATACACTTTTCATCCTTTTGCAGCTGACTGATTTCACTCAGAATGTTTTCAAGGTTCATTCATGTACTGGCATGCCTCAGAACTTCATTTCTCTTTATGGCTGAGTAGTATTCCATTGTGTATGTATATCACACTTTGTTCATCCATTCATCTGTTGATGGACATTTCAGTTGTTTTCAGCCTTTGGTATTGTGGTATTGTACAAGTTTCTGTTTGTGTTCCTGTTGTCACTTCTGGGTATATACCTAGGGTTGGAATTGCTGAGTCATATGGTAGTTCTACCTTCAACTTTTTGAGGAACTGCCAAACTCTCTTTCACAGAGCATTATACATTCCCACCAACACCTGTTATTGTCCTTTTTTTTTTTTTTTTTTGAGTCATTGCCGTTCTAATAGGGATGAGGTGGTATCTTAATGTGGCTTTGATTTGCATCTCTCTAATGGCTGATGATATTGGGTATCTTTTCATGTCCTTGTTGGCCATTTGAATATTTTTTTTGGTGAAATGTCTGTTCAAGTCCCTTGCCTATACTTCGATTGGATTGTTTGTCTTTTTGTTGCTAAGTTTAGAACATTTTTATAGAAAGTAATAAGCTTTTATGTGGAAAAGTTTAGTAAAGTTTTCTTGTTATAAAAATACTTTGACAAAATGTTAGAGTACATAAAAGATTTATGAAACTGAGAATTTTGAAGTGTTAATGAGTTTTTTTTTTTCCCAAAATACCCATCATTATCTCCACATCAGCTAGAAGATGGCTAATTTTTTCCTTATGATAAGTTGAAGTTTATTCACACGGAGAATTACCAACCTTATTACTTACCCTTTCCTTGCATTAAAATCTCCACTGGATTTGTATTAAGTTTTTGGGTTTTTTAAAAATAAATACTTATGCCATTATATCAATTTGAGTTCAAATGGCAAATAAAAAGGTAAATCAGGGAGCTTTCCATCTAGTAGGAGAAATGAGCAACTGGCATATAAAGTAAAAATAATATGTCCTAAAAGGAGCAAAGAAACCCTGATGACGTAGTGGTTAAGCACTCAGCTGCTAACTGAAAGGTTAGTGATTGGAACCCATCCAGCGGCTACGTGGGAGAAAGACCTGGTGATCTCCTGTAAAGATTACAGTCTGGAAACCCCTGTGCGGAAGTTCTGCTCTGTCACGTGAGGACTCTGTGAGTTGAACTTCACTCGATGGCACCTAACAACCACCACCAAAGAAATGTGAAAACTAAGGGGTGAAAAAGGCAGAATTATTTGATCTCTTTGCCAGATGCACATTTTATAGGAAAAATATCATTTGAGCCGGATATTGGAGAAAAAATAGAGTTATTTATATCTAGGGTGGAAAGGCATTCCAGGTGGAAGGTTAACTAATAGATAGCAGTTCAATGCAATTAAAGTGATTAAAGTTTTGGTTGGATAAACAAGAGTGTGGGGAAGTAACTTTGAAAAAGTTGATCAGGTTCAGATCATAAAGAACCTTGAGATCTTAATGGTATAGTCAGTGGGGCTTAATGGTATAGTCAGTGCGACTTAATGGTATAGTCAGTGGGAACCAATGAAGGTTTTTTGAAAAAGACATGTACTTCAAAGAAATCTGCCAATATTATGTAAGGTCGGTTGGGCGAATGGGGCATAGAGATCAGAGGTGGAGGAGACCAATTAGGTCGTTAGAGTACTAGAAAAAAAATAATGAAGTAAGGTGATGGAAAGAAAGAAAAGAAAAAAATTGAAAGAAATTACGAAGGTAGAATTAGCATGTCTACAAATGATGAGTGTATGTTAGATTTTAATAAGGGTGAGTATACATACACTTTGGTGGCTCAGAGGTTACAGATCATGGTTAACAGGTCTGGAACACAGATAAAGAACCAGTGTTGGAGGAGAGATAAGCTTTGTTTTTATAGTGTTTTGAGGCACCAGATGGTTATTCATAGAAAAATGTTTTTCAGAGTTGGTCACACTTCCTAGACTTCTGTGACATTCTTCCCCTGACCATCCCATCTGTCCGAATGTTCCTTTACCATTCTCTTCCATCTGCTTACGTTTAAATGTTGATACTGCTTTGGGTTGTATTCTTAAGCCTCTTTTTACCCTGCTCCAGAGCTTCCCAGCTATGTTACAGAGCACAAACTTAGGAGTTAACATACCCTCAGCTCTTCTAACAATAGACTTGGAGGAGATTCCCCACTCTTCCAGGTATGCCATACATTAACTATTTTCTACATGTGATTACATTGGAAAGTTGGAAAGTAATACTCTATATATTTTTCCTAGGTTATCTCCTTGGTGTCTATGACTTCTATTCCCATTTTTTTAACTCACACCTATCCATGCCCAAGGCATGTTTATAAATCTCCTGGATGTCTTTACCTGAGTATCACATAGGTATTTCAAACACAGTATGTCAAAATTGAATTTAACTTTTTTTAATTCCCAAATTTTAATCTTTCCCTTTTAATTCTTGGTAATGGCACCAATACCACTTACCAATATAGAGAATTTACTTTAAATTACCAATTTTAGAATTTACTTCACTTGCCATATATTTTTTCACTTCCTAATATATCCAGCCCCAAGTAGATAAGGGATATAGTTCTATATTTATAGGTTTTCTCCCGAGTTTTATCTCTTTTTAAAAAAATATTTTCTTGTGTTTTTGGTAAAAATTTATACAGTGAATTAGGTTCTCATTTAACAATTTCTACACATATTTTTCGGTGACACTGGTTACATTTTTCACAATGTGTATCATTTTCATTCTGCTTGTTCTGTTTTCATTAATCTAGTTTCCCTGCCCCCTCCTTACTTCTCATCTTTGTCCTAGGGTAAATGTTTATCATTTGGTTTCATTTAGGGGATTATTTTCAGAAGCGAAGAACTCACAAGTGGTATTATTCATTTTATGAATCAGTTTGTCATTTGGGTGAAAAGTGACCTTCAGGAGTGATTTGAGTTCCATATTTAAAGGGTATCCCTGGGCAGCAGTCTTGGGGGTTCTTCTAGTCTCTACTGGTCCAGTAAGTGTGGCCCTTTTTTAGGAATTTGAGTTTTCTGCATTCTTCTCCTATTTTACCATCTGTTGTGCCCCTGGCCAGAACAGTTTGTAGCGGTAGCGGGCACCATCTAGTTCTTCTAGTCTCACGGTAGGTGAGGCTGTTGTTTGTGTAGACTATTAGTCCTGTACACTAGTTTCTTCTTTGAGTCTTTGGTTTCTTTCTTTGTCTTTTGCTCTGGACGAGTAGAGACCAATAGTTGTATCTTAGATGGTCTCCCCATTTTTCAGTTTCCTGTTGAACAGAAGAAACACAGGTACATTGGGCTGTGTAGGGACAATACAAATTAAAAATTTGTTCTTTCATTCATGTACGCTTTGACAGTGTTCCTACTCTAACCACTATCCCCTTGATGTTTCTTTCTGTCTTTTACCGTCAACTTCAACTAGTGTGATTTAGCAGAGAATTGGTCAATGGATATATCAGGATAATTGAGTAATAGTGTATCCTTGTATTAAAGAGACTTACAGATAAGTGCTCGAAGCTTATTTGTAAGTTCCTACAGTATATAAGTGGCCAGGACTCTGTGAGCTGGAGAAGTTAATTAACAAAGATAGAAACTCAGTAAATACTTGATTTGTCGTCTCTGTTCTTTTGCCACTAGTTAGAACTTCTAGACAAGGACTGTGTGTTATTGAAACAGAAATGACGCCATTAAGTCATGCCTCAGGATGTTCTTGATTGCAAATGACAGGAAACTCAGCTCAAATTAGCTTAAAAAATAAAGAGTTTTGCAGGCATACTTACCGTATTTTTACACAAATAATGTACGCATTCTACGTTTGTTTGCCAACCAGTCCTTCCCCACAAGAGGTATTTTTGTAAGTGTACTAGACTAATTTTTTACAGCAGCATGTAAAAGAAAATTGCATTGTTGCACTTATGAAAGTACCTCTCGGGGTTGGGGAGCTCAGTTGGCAAATGTGGAAGGTGTACATTATTTGCATAAAAATACAGTAAATAGTAGTCCAAAGGTAGGTCAGTCATTTCGGTATGGTTTGATTAGGGCTGAAACTATTTCTTTAGTTGTCTTCACCCATAATAAGAAATGAAATGTTTGGACAAAAGCTCAAGAACCAATTGGCTTGTGTAACTTTTCTCTTCACTATGGTCAGACAGACAAACCTTTTGCACTTGCCATTCCTCTTCTCTTGCCTGCTATTAATCTAGCTATTAATCGGTGTCTAGTTAGTGTCTTAGTTCTTCCATTCTCTGTGTTTTATTCTCAAATTGGCTACCAGGCAGCATCTTTCTCTGGAAGTCCTGTATTGGCTTAGACCTTCACTTTCCTAGATGAGTTACTGTTAGAGGGATAAGATTACCATGATTGGTTTGGACTAACCAAGATCCATTCCTAGCGCTGAGGTCAGTCTATGTACTGGAGGGTGGCTATACCATGGAGACAGGTAAAATGGATTCTTGTCTGTGTGCCACAGTGTTTGCTATGCTTCACACACACGAAAATAATAAAGCATTTCTAGTGAAAAATGCTTATTTTACTGTAAAACAGTTTCCCAACTAAGATTACTCCAAAGTTAAGAATCATCAAGGAATTTGGCACTTTGTTTTCACAGTTTCTGACTTAGAAGGAAAAGAAATCAAATTCCAGACAAGCATGATGAAATATCTTGATTGTAGTGTTCTAAAAATGTTTGCATCCAGGTGAGTCTGAGCATGGCTTGAATGACCTAACCATGAAGCATCAGCCTGGTGATTTTGACACAATTGTGGTAGTACCTGAATGTCAAGTTCCTGTGCAGAAGGTAAGAGTAATGTTATTTTTTTTCCCCACAAATCTTGAAGAGATTTTAAATTGTGTGTGGTTCATTTATAAACTCTTCTCCCTTTCCATCCAAATTAAGTATCTTCAAAATATCATCTAAATTTCAGCGTTGGCTTCTTTTGAAGCATATAAAATGCCATATTATTAAATCATGTTGTCATGTATATAAAATGGCTTGGTAGGCCAAACTGTTCTGTGTTAGAGAAGTTAGGAAGATGTTGTGAAGACTCATTCATATAATGAAGTAGTGAGCTATTTTAGCCCTAACTTGAATGAGATTTTGAATCTCTAAGCCTAATTTTTGCCAATTTAAATTAAAAAAAAAAAATTACCTGTGAGTAACACCCTTCCCCCACTCCATGCTTGTATGTAATTGCAAATTCTATAATGCTGGTATTTGCCAGTCATCCTAATTTGAAAGCATTGACATAAAACTACTTTTTAGAATTCATTAGGATTTTCTAATGGAATCTTATGTATACTTCATCTCAAACTAGAACTGATTGTCATTCTTTCAACAAATATTCTAGATGTTTGGGATATATTAGATACATCAGGTATTGTTCTAGGCATTTAATTCTAGTTCTCAAAAAGTGATTATGAAGGGGATATTTACATATACCCCTCTTTTTTCTGTTTTCTTTTTTAACAAATGCTTCAGAGGACAAATCTTACCCTTAGTGTATTGAAATTATTATTTGGGCACACTTAGGAAATCTAACATTCCATCACAAGGGGTATATTCTTTTGGCTTTTGTGTATTCATAGTATGCTTGATGTTCTTACTACTGTATTAATAATTATCATTAAAGATGAACTGTTTAATTTGGATATTTAGTCATTAATAAGTATGATAAAACATCATACTTATTTAATAACAATAATTGTTATCATTAAAGGTGAACTGTTTAATTTGGATATTTTGTTATTAATAAGTATGATAAGAACCATTTAAAAAGTACCTTTTCTGATAACCAACATGATTGCTTGATTGATTGACTGGCTAATTTGAACAACAGAAGTGTCATCTATCCCTCTTTAGGATGGAAAAAATAGTACTGCAGAATTTCCTAAATTAAACCCTTAGTTTACTATGTAATCTTTATGTACACCATTTCTAATTTAATAAAACTATAATTTTGATTGACCCAGAACAGTGTTTGAAAATAGTGAGATTTCCAAAAGGGCAAAGGGATTACAGCAAAAATAAGCAGCAAAACATCAAGTATATGTCATACCACTGAAGTTTATTGTTGAAAATACATACAGCAGAATATACACCAATTCAACAACTTCTACTTGTACAATTCAGTGACATTGAGTACACTTTTCAAGTTGTGCAACCATTCTCACCCCCCTTTTCCAAATTATTCCTCCCTCATTAACATAAACTCACTGCCCCCAAGCTTCTTATCTAATCTTTCAAGTTGTCCGTTTGACCCCATATACATAGTTCTTTAAAAGAGCACAACGCTCAAGGAAGACATTGTTAAGCTAATCTATTGTTTGGCTTTAAGAAGACTTCAGGGGATATTTTTGGTGTAAGGTTTAAAGATTATTTCAGGGCAATAGTTTTGGGGGTTCATCCAGCCTCCATGGGTCCAGAAAGTCTAGAGTCTGAGAATTTGAAATTCTGTTCTGCGTT
The DNA here is from genome assembly GCF_030014295.1 of Loxodonta africana. Lineage (NCBI taxonomy): Eukaryota > Metazoa > Chordata > Mammalia > Proboscidea > Elephantidae > Loxodonta > Loxodonta africana. The sequence goes on along the minus strand of NC_087344.1, from coordinate 145,615,779 downwards.
TTCTACCTTTTGATAAGAATTCTTCTATAAACTCTTTGATCAAAACGTTCAGCAGTGGTAGCGGGGCACTATCCAGTTCTACTGGTCTCATGCCAAGGAGGCAGTTATTTGTTCATGGAGAATATTAGCCATGCATTCCATTTACTCTTCCTATTCCTGACTCTCCTTCTTCCTCTGTTGCTCCAGGTGAATAGAGGCCAATTGTTATACCTTGAATGGCCGCTTGAAGCTTTAAGACCCCAAGCACTAAAGTCTAATCTTTTTATTCCCAATGCCTAGCACATAGTAGATATGGAAATGTTGAAAGTTTAAGAAGGAATGAGATTGTATATAGCTTGTTCTCTTCATAGCAAATGGTCAAGCTAACTGTTTCCACTCTTGACATCATTTCCTATCCTTGCCTTCTCACTATCAGCAGTGTTACCACTTATTGAAAAGAGAGGCTACTGGAATTTGATTATAGAAGAGAGCTTTCAGAACTAGTCTTTATGAATTGTTATCGATTGAGTTGTGTCCCCCCCAAAATGTGTGTCAGCTTAGCTAGGCCATGATTCCCAGTATTGTGTGATTGTCTACCATTTTGTCATCTGATATGATTTTCCTATATGTTGTAAATCCTACCTCTATGATGTTAATGAGGAGGATTAAAGGCAGCTATGTTAATGAGCTAGGACTCAATCTACAAGATTAGATTGTATCTTGAGTTGATCTCTTTTGAGATATAAAAGAGAGAAGCAAGCAGAGAGGGGAACTTCCTACCACCAAGAATGAAGAACCAGGAGGGGAGCTTGTCCTTCAGCCCCAGAGTCCCTGCACTGAGAACCTCCTAGATCAGGGGAAGATTAATAACAAGGGCCTTCCCCAGAGCTGACAGAGAGAGAAAGCCTTCCCCTGGAGCTGAACTTCTAGCCTCCTAAACTGTGAGAGAATAAACTTCTGTTTGTTAAAGCCATCCACTTAAAATATTTCTGTTATAGTAGCACTAGATAACTAAGACAGGGATAAACTGTGGCCCATATTGTTCAAGCATCTTGCCCAAATAAGAGCTGGGGTTAAAACTAAATACTTCAGCAAACTCAGCTTCTCCTCTTTGTACTCCGAACCCCTAACTTTTGTCATTCTTCTATTGTTTACTTCTGCCTCAGGAAAAGATGTCTCTTCTTGCCAAGACTAATCCATCCGTGTCTATTCCTAATTTTCTTTTTATTCAACAGAGTTATCGTGGAACTCTTACTGCTATCTCTTTAACTTCTATTTCTGTCTTATTTCCCCATTACCTATTTACACCTTACCACCAGGGTTTCTCAACCGTGGCATTACTGGCACTTTGAGCTAAATAAGTTTGTTGGAGGCTATCCAGTGCGTTATAGAATATTTAACAGGAACTCTAACCTCTGCTCCCTAGACGATAGCATGTCCTACCCCTATGTGACAACCAAAATTATTTCCAGACGTTGCCAAATATTCCCTGGAGGGTACAAGATTGCCCCCAATTAAGAATCACTGCCTTATTTTTACCTAGCATCTGGCCACTTTCCTATCCCTGTAATTTGCCCTCTCAGAGGAACTGGTGACCTTCAGAATTGTTGCTTCACTCCCAAAGCCTAAACGAAGCCTTAGCCTTGAGAGGGTGAGAAACCAAGATCCATCATTTGTCTCTCTTATTGAGCACCCACTATAGTGACTTCAGTTATAGTTTTTATGCAGATGACTCAAATACATACTTCTAGACCCAACCTCTTTTAAGTTTTAATTTTTCTTTTTTTACAATGTCTCAGCCTCTCAGGCAGAGCTGCTAAATTCTTTGGATTCTACTTCGTAAGATGTCTCCTCCTTTTCTTTTCTGTCCACATAAACCATGTGTCATTGCTTTTAATCTGAGCTTCCTTTTTCTAAATTTTTTTTTTTGTGTGGTAAAATACATACAGCAAAATTTGCCTTTTTAACCTTTTTAAGTGCAGAATTCAGTGATATTAATTATATTTACAGCGTTCGTCGACCATCACCATTTTTATTTCCAAAACTTTTTTATCACCCCAAACAGAAGCTCTATACACATTGAATCGTAATTCCACATTCCATCTTCCCGCCAGCCCCTGGTAACTTCTAATCTACTTTCTGTCTCTATTAATTTGCTTATTCTAGATATATCATAATGGGAGTCCTGGTGGCTCAGTGATTAAGTGCTCAGCTGTTAACTAAAAGGTCAGCCGTTTGAACCTACCAGCTGCTCCATGGGAGAAAAGGGTGATCTGTTCCTGTAAAAGATTTTGGCCTAGGAAACCCTGTGGGGCAGCTCTTCTCTGTTCTGTAGGGTCACTGTGAGTCAGAATCAACTCAACAGCTCACAGCAACAACAGATATATCATAAAGTGGAATCTTACAGTATTTTCCTTTTATGTCTGATTTATTCATTTAGCATAATGTTTTCAAGGTTTGTCTATGTTGCAGCATATATCAGAACTTTATTCCCACTTATTGTTGAGTAACATTCCGTTGTATGTCCTTTTTTTAATCCATTCATCTGTTGATGGACACTTCAGTATCTCCACTTTTTGGCTATTGTAAATAATGCCGCTGTGAACATTGGAGTACAAGTATCTGTGTGAGTTTCTGCTTTTAAAGCTTTTAGGAGTGGAATTACAGGGACATATGAGGAACCACCAAACTGTTTTTCACAGTAGTTGTACCATTTTACCTATCTACCAGCAATATTCAAGGTTTCCAATTTCTCCACATCCTTGTCAATACTTCTTTTCTTTTTTTTAATAGCCATCCTATTAATGGATGTGAAGTGGTATCTCATTGTGATTTTGACTTGCATTTCCCTAGTGATGAATGACATTGGGCTTTTTTTCATGTGCTTATTGGCCATTTGTATATCTTCTTCGATGAAATATCTATTCAAGCCTTTTCCTCGTTTTTTTCAGTTATTTGTCTTTTTGTTTTGAATTGTAGGAGTTCTTTATATATTATACGTATTAAACTCATCAGATATATACTTTACAAATATTTTCTTCCATTCTGTACATTGTGTTTTCACTTTCTTGATAATGTCCTTTGATGTAAAAAGGTTTTAATTTATTTTTAAATATTAACTTTGTTGGAGTTCAGTTAATCTGTATTTTTCTTTTGTTGCTGATGCTTTTGGTATTGTGTCTCAGAATCCATTGTCAAATCCAAGATCATGACAATTTACTTCTCTGTTTTTTCCTAAGAGTTTTATGGTGTTAGCTCTTATATTTAGGTCATTGATCCATTTTGAGTTAATTTTGAGTTTATTCTTTTGCGTGTGGAAATCCAGTTGTCCCAGCACCATTGGTTGAAGAGATGTTGAATGGTCTTGGCACCTTTGTTGAAAATCAGTTAGCCAAAAATATATGAATTTATTTCTAGACTCTACTTCTATTCCATTGGTCTTTATATCTATTCTTATTCTAGTACCACACTGTTCTATTTACTGTAATTTTGTAGTAAGTTTTGCGATCAGGAAGTGATCTCCTCCTACTTTGTTCTTTTTAAGAGTGTTTTGGCTATTCAGGGCTCCTTGTAATTCCATATGAATTTGAAGATCAACTTTTCTATTTCTGCAAAAAAAAAAAAGACTGTTGGAATTTTGATAGGAATTTTCCTTGAATCTGTAGATTACTCTGAGTAGTACTGATATCTTAATAATACTAAATCTTCTAATCCGTGAACACAGGACATCTTTCCATTTATTTATGTATTATTAATTTCTTTCAGGAACATTTTATCATTGTACAAGTCTTTCACCTCCTTGGTTAAATTTATTCCTATTGTTTTAGAAGCTGTTGTAAATAGAACTGTTTTTAATTTCCTTTTCATATTGTTCATTGCTGGTTTACGTAAGAACTACAACTGATTTTTGTCTGTTGATCTTATACTCTGCAACTTTGGTGAACTAGTTTATTAGTTCTGGTAGCTTTCTTGTAGATTCTTGGGAATTTACTGTACATACAGGATCATGTCATTGTGAATAGAGATAGTTTTACTTCTTCCTTCCCAATTGGGATGTCTTTTCTTTTTCTTGCTTAAAAACTCTTGACTAGAATATCTAATAAAATGTTGGATAGCAATGGTGAAAGCAGGCATCCTTGTTGTTACTGGTCTTAGAGGAAAAGTTTTTATTCTTTCTCCATTGAGTATGATGTTAGCTATGGGTTTTTCATAAATGCCCTGTATCGTGCTGAGGACGTTTCCTTCTATTCCTAGTTTGCTGAGTGTTTTTTAATGAAAGTGTGTTAAATTTTGTCTTTTCTGCATTGAAATGATCGTTTGTTTTGTCCCTCTCCCCCTTCATTCTATTAATGTGGTATATTATGTTGATTGATTTTCTAATGTTGAACCCAACCCTTGCTTTCATGGATGAATCCCACTTAGTCATGTGTGTATAATCCTTTTAAAATGCTGTCACAATCAGTTTATTAGTATTTTATTGAGAAATTTTTGCATCTATATTCATAGGGGGTATTGGTCTGTAATTTTCTTTCACTGTGATGTCTTTACTAAATTTGGTATCAGAGTGATGTTGGCCTCATAAAATGAGTTAGGAAGCGCGGTGCAATTAATTACTTTTGTGTGTGGCCTTTCTAGCCATGGTCTTGTAACTCCCACCCAGGTGATTGTGTGATAGGGTAATCATGGCCTACCAAGGGGATTTGGTCAGTTTTGCCTTAAAAGAGAGCCAAGTCCAGACCAGAGAGAGAGAGCCTACCACCACCAAAAAAGGAGAGACACACAGCGGAGACCAACAGCAGAGACCCATAGGAGATGGTGCAGTGGGCTTCTTGGCCCACGGAGCAGGAAAGCTGAGTGGCTTTGGGCAGAGACTGAGGGCCAGGGAGAAGCCTATGCCTGACCCATGAATTTGGGACTTGCCAGCTTCCACAACCACAGAAGCCATTTCCTTTATACGGTTTGTGAGTTCTGTGAGACATTACAGCGAATTAGGGAGAGTACTGAGGCAAGAGGGAGTAGGTGATGTTAGAGATGATGAAGTGGTACAACAGCTTGGCAAAGTTAGACATTTGGGACGTCTTTTAACCTCTGGTTCATAGGAACCAGCTTTGTGCTGATCCTTATAAAAGAAATTGTTCATTTAGGAAGTGTTTCCTCTTCTATTTTTGGAAAAGTTTGAGAAAGATTGGTGTTAATTCTTTTTTAAATGTTTGGTAAGTTCACCAGTGAAGTTGTTGCCAGGTGAAAATCCCAGGTGTTGCTTGGCGTGGCTTGTCACAGCAAGTAAACAAGAGTCCAAGGTGGGAGATCAGAAAGACACCTTTATTTCATTGTACAAGGAAAGGAGCAATCGGGGCTGCTGACTCTAAGACTGCGCAGGCAGCTTGGGGAGGGGGGCTTTTACAGAGAGCAGAGAACGAAATTTAAATTCATCATGAATATTCAGGGTTGACCTTCATGCAGGTGCTCAGGGCTTGGGGGTGATTATGTATTTTCTCTAGACAAGGGTTCAATTTTCCAGCGGGGTGCTTTTGTGTATTTTGCACTTAATGAGCTGATAGGTCACTTGAAGTGTTGAGATAGCATAGAAAGCCTGCTAAGACCAGTTGGGGCCACCACTAAGGCTGTTCTGTGGTTATCTTGCCAAGGACAGTTTTGGGCCCATTCTATAGCTACCTCGTCAAGAACAGTTTCAGAAGAACGTGTAGCCTGTTTTGCTCAGTGTAGGAGGGTAAGCCAGAGCAGGTGTCTCTTAGAAGTGCCGAGCTCTGAGGCTGCCTTTGTCTCCTTGAAGTGTTGAGCTTTGAGGCTGCCTGTCTTAAAGCCATCTGGCCATTTGGTTTTGGATTTCTCTTTGTTAGGCGTTTTTTTTTTTTTTTTAATTACTGATTTAATCTTGTTCTGTTGAGATTTTGTTTCTATTTTTTATTGTTATTGAGAATATGCACAACAGAATGTACACCAATTCAACAACTTCTACATGTACAATTCAGTGACATTAATTACATCCTTTAAGTTGTACAAGCGTTTTTGTCCTTCTCCAAGTTGTTCCTCCCCCATTAATATAAACTCGATGCCCCTTAAATTTCCCATTTAATCTTTCAAGTTGCAGTTGTCAATTTGATCCCAAATAGATACATATTAGAAGAACACAGTGCTCAAGGCAGACATTCTTTACTAGTTAAGCTAAACTATTGTTTGCTTTTAAGAAGGTTTCAGGGGACATTTTTGGCTTAAGCTTTAAAGATGAGATTTTCTGTTTGTTGAGTCAGGTTAGGTAATTTGTGTGTTTTGAGGAATTTTTCCATATTATTTATATTACCTAACTTGTTGGCATACAGTTGTTCATAGTATTTTCTTATATAACCAATCCCTAGGTTACCAACAACTGAATTACTTACAACTCATAGTCATGAACCAACCCCCATAAAGCCTATCAGAAAAAAAAACTAACTCAGAGAAAGCCAAAAAGGGGTGAGGGACTGGCCCATTCCAGACACTCTAGCCCTCTCCTCTCTGCAGCCCCACTGGTTGACAAGCTCAGAGCAGCAAGGCTCCTTTATTATTGGATGGGCAGCCCCTTGTAGGCAGCCCGCTCATTTCGCAGCATACTAATTGGCCAGGGCTGCCATGCTGAAAGAAGCAGCAGTGCTTAGAGCACATAGATGGTGGGGCCCGCCTTTTCCAAGATCTGAGGGAGGTGGATGCACACATGCTCTCTGCTTGCTCCTGCCGGCTGTAGTTGGCGCACCATGTCACAGGAGCCACCCAAGGACCTGCTGCAGCATCTGCGCACGTGGGAGAAGCGCCGCTCATTGTAGGAGCCTGGGGGGGCCTGAATACCGTGTACTTGCAAGTGGTAGCGGCTTTTATTTTGCAACAAGCATCAAAACATTATGATTTTTATTACTCTACTATTATGTTAAAGATGTTTTAGTGTATCTGGAAGCGTTTCTGTAATGTTTTCTATGCATAGAAATGTACACCGTATACTAAGACAAACATTTCACTAGCTGATGTTAGATGCTAACCATGCCTTACTGTTCCAATTTATGTAAAAATTTGACCTGAAGACAGTTTTAGGAACAGAACTAGCTCATAATCCCGGGACTGCGTGTAATCCATTTTATTTCACTAAAATCCCCCGTTTTCATTTTTTATTTTAGTTATTTGTGTCTTTTTTTTGGTCAGTCTGGTATAAAGGCTTGTCACTTTTGTTTCTCTTTTCAAAGAACTAACATTTGGTTCTGTTGACTTGCTCTGTTATTTTCTATTATCTATCTCATTTATGTCCACTCTAATTTTTATTGTTTCCTTCCTTCTGGTAGCTTTGCGTTTAGTTTATTCTTGTTTTTCTAGTTCCTTAAGGTGTAAAGTTAGGTTATTGATGTGTACTCTTTCTTCTTTTTTAATGTAGGCATTTACTGCTGTAATTTCCCTCTGAGCACTGTCTTTGATGCACCCCATAAGGTTTAGTTTGTTGTGTTTATGTTTTCATTTGTTTATAAGTATTTTCTAATGCCCCTTTTGATTTCTTTCTTGACCGATTGGTTGTTTAAGACTGTGTTGTTTAATTTCCACATACTTGTGAATTTTTTTTGTGAATACTTCAGTTTTTCTTCTTTTTTCTTTTTAATTGTGCTTTAGTTTCTCATGAAACACTTAATACACAAATTGTTTTGTGACATTGGTTGCCAACCCTGCAATGTGTCAACATTCTCTCCTTCTCAAACTCAGGTTTCCCATTTCCATTCGTCCCCTTTCCTGCCTTCTCGTCTTTGCTTTTAGACTGGTGTGCCCATTTAGTCTCACATACATGGTTGAACTATGTGTGTTATTGTTTGTTTTATAGGCCTGTCTAATCTTTGGCTGAAGGGTGAACCTCAGGAGTGACTTCAGCACTGAGTTAAAAGGGTGTCTGGGGGTCATACTCTTAGAGTCTCTACAGTTTCTGTCAGACCAGTAAGTCTGGTCTTTTTTTGTGAGTTTGAATTTTGTTCTACATTTTTCTCCTGCTCTGTTTGGGACCCTCTTTTGTGCTCCCTGTCAAAGCAGTCAGTGGTGGTAGCCAGTCACCGTCTAGTTGTTCTGGACTCCATCTGGTGGAGGCTGTAGTAGTTGTGATCCATTAGCCCTTTGGACTAATCTTTCCCTGTATCTTTGGTTTTCTTCATTCTCCTTTGCTCCAGACAGGGTGAGACCAGTAGCTCACAAGCTCTTAACACCCCAGACTCTACTTAGCAAAGTAGGATGTAGAACATTTTTTTAATAAAGTATGTTAACACCAATTGAGCTAGATGTCCCCCGAGACCATGATCCCCAGCCCAGTAACTTGGTTCCTCTTGGAGTCTGGATGTGTCTATGAAGCTTCTATGATTTTGCCTTGTTCAAGTTGTGCGGACTTCCCCAGTATTGTGTACTGCCTTACCCTTCACCAAAGTTATCACTTATCTGTTGGCTAGTGTTTTTCCCTTCCTACCTGTCTCCTCCTTTGTAACCATCAAAAATTGTTTCTTTCTGTGTGTAAACCTATTCATGAGTTTTTTTTTTTTTTCTAATTGTGCTTTAGGTGAAAGTTAACAGCTCAAGTTAATTTCTCATACAAAAATTTATACACATATTCTTTCATGACATTATTGCAATCCCCACAATGTGGCAGCACATTCCCCCTTTCCAGCCCAGGTTCCCTGTGTCCATTCGATTCAGTTCTTGTCCCTTCCTGTCTTCTTATCCTGCCTCCAAACAGGAGTCACCCATTTGGTCTCATGTATCTGACTGAACTAAGAAACACATTTCTCATGTGTATTATTTTTTTGTTTTATTATCCTGTCTAACTTTTATCTGAAGAGTGGGCTTCAGGAATGGTTTCAGTTCTAGGTTAACCATGTGCCCAGGGGCCATAATTTCAGGGATTCGTCCAGTCTCTGTCAGACTGTTAAGTCTGGTCTTTTTACGTGAATTTGAGTTCTGCTCCACACTTTTCTTCTACTCTGTCTGGGACTATCTGTTGTGCTCCCTGTCAGGGCAGTCATTGATAGTAGCCGGGCACCATCTAGTTCTTCTGGTCTCATGCTGGTGAAGTCTCTGGTTCATGTGGTCCTTTAGTCTCTTGGGCGAATATTTTTCTTGTGTCTTTGGTTTTCTTCATTCTCCTTTGCTCCAAGTGAGATGGGGCCTATTGATGCGTCTTAGTTATCTAGTTAGTGAATTCCACTCCCCCTCTCTCTCCACCCTCATAACCATCAAATAATTTTTTTTAATAATTTTTATTGTGCTTTAAGTGAAAGTTTACAAATCAAGTCAGTCTCTCACACAAAAACCCATATACACCTTGCTACACACTCCCAATTGCTCTCCCCCTAATGAGACAGCCCGCTCTCTCCCTTCACTCTCTCTTTTCGTGTCCATTTTGCCAGCTACTAACCTCCTCCACCCTCTCATCTCCCCTGCAGGCAGGAGATGCCAACATAGTCTGAAGTGTCCACCTGATCCAAGAAGCTCACTCCTAACCAGCATCCCTCTCCAACCCATTGTCCAGTCCAATCCATGTCTGAAGAGTTGGATGCAGGAATGGTTCCTGTCCTGGACCAACAGAAGGTCTGGGGGCCATGACCACCAGAATCCTTCTAGTCTCAGTCAGACCATTAAGTCTGGTCTTATGAAAATTTGGGGTCTGCATCCCACTGCTCTCCTGCTCCCTCAGGGGTTCTCTGTTGTGTTCCCTGTCAGGGCAGTCATCGGTTGTAGCCAGGCACCATCTAGTTCTTCTGGTCTCAGGATGAGGTAGTCTTTGGTTCATGTGGCCCTTTCTGTCTCTTGGGCTCATAATCGCCTTGTGTCCTTGGTGTTCTTCATTCTCCTTTGATCCAGGTGCGTTGAGACCAATTGATGCATCTTAGATGGCTGCTTGCTAACGTTTAAGACCCCAGATGCCACTCTTCAAAGTGAGATGCAGAATGTTTTCTTAATAGATTTTATTATGCCAGTTGACTTAGATGTCCCCTGAAACCATGGTCCCTAGACCCCTGCCCCTGCTACGTTGGCCTTCGAAGCATTCAGTTTATTCAGGAAACTTCTTTGCTTTTGGTTTAGTCCAGTTGTGCTGACCACCCCTGTATTGTGTGCTGTCTTTCCCTTCACCTAAAGTAGTTCTTAATCTACTATCTAATTAGTGAGTGCCCCTCTCCCACCCTCTCTCCCTCCCCCCTCTCATAACCACAAAAGAATGTTTTTGTCTCAGTTTAAACTGTTTCTCCAGTTCTTACAACAGTGGTCTCATACAAAATTTGTCCTTTTGCAACTGACCAATTTCACTCAGCATAATGCCTTCCAGGTTCCTCCATGTTTCCTCACTGTTCTTTATCAATGTGTAGTATTCCATTGTGTGAATATACCATCATTTATTTATCCATTCATCCACTGATAGGCACCTTGGTTGCCTCCATCTTTCTGCTATTGTAAACAGTGCTTCAGTGAACATGGGTATGTGTATATCTGTTCTTGTAAAGGCTCTTATTTCTCTAGGATATATTCCAAGGAGTGGGATTGCTGGATCATGTGGTAGTTCTATTTCTAGCTTTTTAAGGAAGTGCCAAATCAATTTCCAAATGTACCATTTGCAGTGACCATGGGTGTGCATATGCCTATTTTTTTTTTTATATTCCTAGGAGTGGGATTGCTGGATTGTATGGTATTTCTATTTCTAGCTTCTTAAGGAAGCACCGAATCATTTTCCAAAGTGGTTGTGCCATTTTACATTCCCACCAGCAGTGCATAAGAGTTCTAATCTCTCCAGAACCCCTCCAATATTTATTATTTTGTGTTTTTTGGATAGCGCCTTGTTGGGGTGAAATGGTGTCTCATCGTAGTTTTGATTTGCATTTCTCTAGCTGCTGATGATTGTGAGCCTTTCCTCATGTGTCTGTTAGCCACCTGAATGTCTTCTTTGGTAAAGTGTCTGTTCATATCATTAACTCATTTTTTAATTGGATTTTTTGTCTTTTTATTGTAGAGGTGTTGGATTTCCCTATAGATTTTAGAGAGATTAGACCTTTGTCAAATATGCCTTAGCCAAAATTTTTTTTCCAGCCTTTTTACTTTCTGGGTGACTCCCGTTGCTGTCAAGTCGATTCCAACTGATAACAACCCTATAGGACAGAGTAGAACTGTCCCATAGGGTTTTCAAGGAGCGGCTGGTGAATTCAAACTGCCGAATGTTTGGTTAGCAGCTGTAGCTCTTAACCACTGTGCCATCATGGCTCCTTGAGGAGCATAAAGTGTTTAATTTTGAGAAGATCCCAGTTTTCTAGCTTATCTTCTGGTGTTTGTGTATTATGATCGTTAAGTTTGTGTGTCATCTTGGCTAGGCCTTGATTCTCAGTGGTTTGACAGTTGCATATGATCGTTTCTCTGATAAAATTTGGTATAAAGTGATCACCTCCATGATGGGATCTGCTGTGAGTAACCAGTCAGTAGAAAGGGAGTTTCCTTGGGCGTGTGGCCTGCATGGAATATAAGTGGACATTCTGGCAAGGCTCGTGGGCTTTTGCTCGTTCTGGATCCTGCAGTTGGCTCTTGTTCATCTGACCTCCGGCTCTTGAGACTTGAGCTAGCAGCTTACCTGTGGTCCTGCCTGCTGATCTTGGGATTTGTCAATCTTCGCAGCCTCTGAGCAAGAGCCCTGCTCTCTGACCTGCAGATCTTGGGTTCACCAGCCCCTGTGGCTACGTGAATCAGCAGAAGACTCTATCCTGACCTACAGATTTGGGACATTCCAGCCTCTACAACTGAGTGAGCCACTTCCTTGATACAAATCTCTGTCTATATATGTATTTATACGCTTCAGTGGTTTTGATTCTTTAGAGAACCCAGGCTAAGACGTACATCGTTAGTTAAGGTTTATGCCATATATTAAGGCCCCTGTTGTTGACACTGATAGCATAGTGGTTAAGTGCTACAGCTGCTAACCAAGAGGTCAGCCATTTGAATCCACCAGGCGCTCCTTGGAAACACTATGGGGCAGTTCTACTCTGTGCTCTAGGGTCGCTATGAGTCAGAATCGACTCAATGGCACTGGGTTTGGTCTTCTTTGGTTTATTGTTAACACTATTTTTTCTTCCACGACCTGTATAATTTTTGGTTTTATATTTAGGTCTTTGATCCATTTTGAATTAGTTTTTGTGTATGGTGTGAGGTATGGGTCCTGTTTCATTTTTTTTTACAAATAGACATTAAGTTTTTCTAACATCATTTGTTAAAAAGTCTGTTTTTTCCCCATTTAATGGACTTTGGCCTTTGTCAAATATCAGGTGACTGTAGGTGAATGGATTTATATCTCAGTTCTCAATTCTATTCCATTGGTCAGTGTGTCTGTCATTGTACCAGTACCAGGCCGTTTTGACTACTGTAGCTGTATAGTAGGTTCTGAGGTTAGGTAGTGCAAGGCCTCCAACTTTGTTTTTCTTCTTTGATAATACTTTACTTATCTTGGGCCTCTTTCCTTTCAATATAAAGTTAATGGTTAGTTTTTCTCTCTCATTAAAGAATACTGTTGGTATTTAGGTCGGGATTGCATTGTATTTGTGAGATTGCTTTGGGTAGAATTGACATTTTTACAGTATTGAGTGTACCTATCCATGAGCATGGCTTGCTTTTCCATTTATGTAGGTCTCTTTGGTTTCTTGCAGTAGTACTTCGTAGTTTTTTCTGTATAGGTCTTTTGTATCTCAGTTTAGATTTATTCCTAAGTTTTTTTTTTTTTTAGGGGCTATTATAAATGATATTGCTTTCCTAATTTCCTTTTCATAGTTTTCTTAATTGCTGTATAGGAATCCAATTGATTTTTCTGTGTTTATCTTATATCTTGCAACCGTGCTGAATCTTTCAATTAGTTTCAGTAGATTTCTTGTGGAGTCTTTAGGCATTCTCTAGGTATAATATCATTCATGAATAGCAATAATTTTACATTTTCCTTACCAATTTGGATGGCCTTTATTACTTTTTCTTGCCTGCTTGCTCTAGATAGGACCTCTAGCACCGTGTTATATGGGACTAGTGATAAAGGGCATCCTTGTCTTGTTCCCATTCTCAGGGGAATGCTTTCAGCATCTCTCCATCGAGAATGATGCTGTCTGTTGGTTTTGTATGTTGTTGTTAGGTGCCATCAAGTCAGTTCCAACTCATTGAGACCCTGTGCACAACAGAACGAAACACTGCCTGGTCGTGCTCTATCCTTACAATCGTTGTTATGCTTGAGCCCATTGTTGCAGCCACTGTGTCAATCCACCTCGTTGAGAGTTTTCCTCTTTTCCACTGACCTTGTACTTTGCCAAGCATGATGTCCTTCTCCAGGGACTGATCCTTCCTGACAACATGTCCAAAGCATGTAAGATGCAGTCTTGCCATCCTTGCTTCCAAGAAGCATTCTGGTTGTACTTCTTCCAAGACAGATTTGTCTGTGCTTTTGGCAGTCCATAGTATATTCAGTATTTGTCTCCTTTTTACCACGATTCAAAGGCATCAATTCTTCTTCGGTCTTCCTTATTCATTGTCCAGCTTTCACATGCATATGAGGCGATTGGAAATACTATGGCTTGGGTCAGGCACACCTTAGTCTTCAAGGTGAGGTCTTTGCTTTTCAACACTTTAAAGAGATCTTTTGCAGCAGATTTGCCCAGTGCTATGTGTCTTTTGATTTCTTGACTGCTGCTTCCATGGCTGTTGATTGTGGATCCCAGTAAAATGAAATCTTTGACAACTTCAGTCTTTTCTCTGTTTATCATGATGTTGCTTATTGGTCCAGTTGCAAGGATTTTTGTTTTCTTTATGTTGAGGTGTAATCCGCACTGAAGGCTGTGGTCTTTGGTCTTCATGAGTAAGTGGTTCAAGTTCTCTTCAGTTTCAGCAAGCATGGTTGTGTCATCTGCATAATGCAGGTTGTTATTGAGTCTTCCTCCAATCCTGACGCCCTGTTCTTCTTCATATAGTCCAGCTTCTCGGATTATTTGCTGAGCATACAGATTGAATAGGTATGGTGAAAGGATACAATCCTGATGCACACCTTTCCTGACTTTAAACCACTCAGTATGCCCTTGTTCTGTCCAAACAGCTGCCTCTTGATCTATGTACAGGTTCCTCATGAGCACAATTAAGTGTTCTGGAATTCCCATTCTTCACAATGTTATCTATAATTTGTTATGATCCACACAGACAAATACCTTTGCATAGTCAATAAAACACAGGTAAATATCCTTCTGTAGACCCGGCAGTCTACTTCTGAAAAGAATTAGCCAGTGAAAACCTTATGAATAGCAGCAGAACATTACTGGTTTTGTATAGATGCCCTTTATTACGTTGATGAATTTCTCTTCTGTTCATATTTTATTGGGAGTTTTTTATCAGGAATGGGCGTTGGACTTTATTAAATCCCTTTTCTGCATTGATTGAGATAATCATGTGATTCTTTCCTTTTTATTTATGTGGTAGATTATGTTGATTGATTTTCTAATGTTGAAGCATCGTCGCATACCCAACATGAATCCCACATTGTCATGGTATATTATTTTTTTGCTATGATGATGAATTCTATTGGCTAGAATTTTGTTGAGAATTTTTGTGTCTATATTTACAAGAGATGTTGGTCTATAGTTTTCTTTTTTGTGGCATCTTTGCCTGGCTTTGGTATCAGGGTTATGCTGGCTCCATAGAACGAATTTTCTGTGTTCTGAAATAGTTTGAGTAGTACTGGTGTAAGCTCTTCTCTAAATGTTGGTAGAATTCTCCATTGAAGCCATTTGTGCCAGGAATTTTTTTGTTGTTGTTTTTTTAACCTTTTCAATCTATTCTTTTGTTATGCGTCTGTTCAGATTTTCTATGTCTCTGCTAGTTCAGGTAGGTAGTATGTTTCTTGAAATTTGTCCATTTTCTCTAGGTTTTCAAATTTGTTTGGAGTACAGTTTTTCTTAGTACTCTGTCATGATCCTTTTTATTTCAGTTGGGTCTGTTGTAATGTCCCCCATTTCATTTCTTGTTTGGGTTTTTTGCTTCCTTTCTTCTTTTTCTTGTCAATTTGTCCAGTGGTTTCTCCATTTTGTTGATTTTTTTCAAAGAACCAACCGTTGGTTTTGTTGATTCTTTCTGTTGTTTTTCTATTCTCTATTTCTGCTCTGATCTTTATTGTCTTCTTTCTTCTGGTGGCTGTGGGTTTCTTTTGCTGTTCCCTATTTGTTAGAGTTGTAAAGCTAACATTTTGATTTTGTTCTTTTTTTCTTGTTTGATGTGTGCATCTATTGCTATAAATTGACCTCTGAGTACTGCTTTTGCTGTATCTCAAAGGTTTTGGTATGATGTATTTTCATTCTCAGTTAATTCTAGGAATTTTTTTTTATTTCCCCTTTAATTACTGGATTACCCATATTTTTTAAGCAATGCATTATTCAATTTCCATGTAACTGATTTTTTTTCCTTGTTCTTCCTGTACTGATTTCTACTTTTTTATAGCATTGTGATCAAAGACAATGCTTTGTATTATTTCGATGTTTTGGATTTCATTGAGGGTGGCTTTGTGGCTTAAAATGTGTTCTATTCTGGAGAATGTTCCATGTGCATTGGAAAAGAATGTATACTTTTCTGCTGTTAGGTGGAGTGTTCTGTATATGTCTATGAGGTCAAGTTGGTTGATTCTGGCCTTTAGATCTTCTGTATCTTTCTTGAGTTTCTTTCTAGATGTTCTGTCCTTTACCAAGAGTGGCGTGTTAAAGTCTCCTACTATGATTATGGAACTGTCTCTCTTTTCAGTGCTGTTAGAATTTGTTTTATGTATTTTTGAGCCCTGTCGTTGGGTGTGTAGATATTTATTAAGGTTATGTCTTTTTGATGGATTATTATATAATGTCCTTCCTTGTCTTTTATAGCTGATTTTGCCTTAAAGTCTATTTTATCCGAGATTGGTATTACCACTCCTGCCCTTTCTTGATTACTGTTTGCTTGATATATTTTTTCTATCCTTTGATATTTAATATGTTTATATCTTTGTGTCTAAGTTGTGTCTCCTGTAGACAGCATATTGATGGGTTGTGATTTTTTATCCATCCTGTTATTCTCTGTCTCTTTACGGGTGTGTTTAAGCCATTAATGCTCAGTGTGATTATTGATAGGTATGAGTTTATTACTCTCATATGGTTGTGCTTTTTTTTTTTTTTTTGTGGTGCTGACATTTTCTTTGTTCCCCTTACTTTGTTGTACTGAATTCCTTTTGTTTGTAGAATTTCTTTTCTTTCGTTATTACAGATTTTGTGTTTACCAATTCTTTTTTTATGCTGATGAGATTTGTTAACTTCCTTTGTGGTTACCTTGGAATTTATCCTTCCTAAATTTAAACCAGTCTTCTATTACTTGATATTACCTTGCCTTCCTCTCCATTTGAAAGTTCTATACCTACTCCACCCAGGTGGCACAGTGGTTAAGAGCTCAGGCTGCTACCCAGAAGGTCAGCAGCTCAAATCCACCAGCTTCTCCTTGAAAACCCTATGGAGCAGTTCTACTCTGTCCTGTAGGGTCGCTATGAGTCAGAATTGACTGGATGGCAATGGGTTTTTTTTTTTTTAATACCTAACAGCATTTATTCACCCTTTTATTGTTTTGACATTGTTATCATTTATGGATTGGCATCTCTCTGTTGTCCTGTTTTAAGTCTTTTAGCTTTGTTTTATTATCAAGAGTTCTTTACCTAGGTTGGTATCTGGCTGATGCTGTCCTGTGTCCTAGACTCTGGTTGTTGTTTGATGTTGTTGGTTGTCTAACCAAAGGGCTCCCTTTAATATTTCTTGTCAGTTTGGTTTGGTTTTTACAAATTCCCTTAATTTCCAGTGTCGTTGCTGGCTGTGGTGCAAGATGGTTACACCGTACTTTGTTAGTTGGCAGGGGACCTCCACTCAATATCTCTCCTGTTGTCTCTTTTTTCCATTAGTTTGTTCTTCCATTCAGTGTTTGATCTAGTTCCTTATCCTTTCATTTGATTCTTAGGGTCCCGAAGTTGATGTCTGCATCTGTTTTACTTAGTTTTTCAGATCTTTGCTGCAGAATGATGGCATGGCACCATGTTGGCTTCCTAATCTCAGCTGATTTTTTTGACAGAGCTAAAAAAAAAAAAAGACAGGAAAGAAAGAAAAGACCAAGATGGATGTCAGAGAAGACTCTGAAACTTGGTCATGAACATCAAGAACCTAAAGCAAAAGGAAGAATTGATGAAGTAAAAGAACTGAACAGAAGATTTCAAAGGGCAGATCAAGAAGACAAAGTAAAGTATCATAATGACATGTGCAAAGAGCTGGAGATAGAAAATCAAAAGGGAGGAACACGCTTGGCATTTCTCAAGCTGAAAGAACTGAAGAAAAAATTCAAGCCTCGAGTTGCAATAGTGAAGGATTCTATGGGGAAAATATTAAACGATGCAGGAAGCATCAAAAGAAGATGGAAGGAATACTCAGAGTCATTATACCAAAAAGAATTAGTCAATCTTCAACCACTTCAAAGGGTAGCATATGATCAGGAACCAATGGTACTGAAGGAAGAAGTCCAAGCTGCTCTGAAGGAGTTGGCGAAAAACAAGGCTCTAGGAATTGATGGAATATCAATTGAGATGTTTCAACAAACGGATGCAGCGCTGCAGGTGCTTACTCATCTATGCCAAGAAATAAGGAAGACAGCTTCCTGGCCAACTGACTGGAAGACAGCCATATTAATGCCTCTTCCCAAAAAAGGTGATCCAACCGAAAGTGGAAATTATAGAACAATATCATTAATATCACACGCAAGTAAAATTCTGCTGAAGATCATTCTAAAACAGCTGCAGCAATATATCAACAGGGAACTGCCAGTTGCGCGTAGGGTCACTATAAATTGGAACAACTCGACAGCACCTAACAACAACTAAAAAAAAAAAAAGTGGAAGAAGAAAGAAAAAATACCTCTCCTCGTTTTTGCAGGTTGACTCTGTGTGGGGGCTGTCCTTCAACACTTGGCCAGGCTTGCTCTGAGCCTAGTGATCAGTCAGAGGTGAAAACTTAGGGTCTTCTTAGCTCTTTCTGAGTGTGTGCCTTGCCCTGGGCGTGCATGTGGCTTTATGAGTTTTCCAGTATACACAGGTGCTTTTGAATGCCCTAATTTCCCACAGCAACCCAGATTTTCCTCTGAGGCTTAAGCAGCCTATGTTATGTCAACCATAATATGTTACCCTAGGCAGTTGTAGGTTGATGGTTACCTTACTGTGTTTTCAAGCAATGTCTACTGCATTACCACCTTGAGTAGGTTCTGTGTGAGGTGAAACAGGAAAGGTACCTTGTACCAGTCCTCATGTAGCCCCCATACAGGTTAGAACCAACATACACAATAATTTGCAAATAAGGTCTGTTATACTCCCCCTGGAACCAGAGACCAGAGTCCCACACTGGGCACATGGGCTGCCATCTTCAAGACTGGCACTGAGCTGGGGAGACTGTGCCACAAAGGCATGTAAAAATGCCACAAAGCTTTCCTACTATGTTTGAGTTGTCTTTTTCTTGATTCAGCATTTACGGTTGCTGCATAGTTTTCCATAGTTCTGGAAAAGTTGGTTCTTATATTTTCTTGTTTACAAACATACAAACTTAAGTATATTTTGTGATGTTTCTGTGAAGAGATGGGAACTTGGAGTGGCCTGCACTACCGTTTTGCCAACATCAATGCTAGTCTTAGTTCTTTTAACATTCATTATTGGTCTGACTGACTTGAGACTCTACTTGCTTTAATTCATTCCACTTTTAAATTCTTAGATTAGCCATCTTGATGTACTGCTGTGGTTGTATTGTTCATCTGTGTGAAACCTTTAGTGGTTTCCAACTTGTGCTGGAAGAATGATAATTAAATACCTCTACGTTCTGACCCCAGGCTAGCTCTTCAGTCTTAACTATATGCCTTGAAATTCATTGAAACTAAACTACTCATTCCTCGTCAGATACATCTGGTAGATTATGTTCCTTCTTCCATGAGAAATGCTTTCCACCTTCATCTCTGTCTGTCAAAAGATTTCTCATCCTTCTCGGTAATACCTGAAAAACTTTGCTGTACTCCAAACCCACATGTGAACTTTCTCCTGTTATAGGGCCTGCCAAAATTCGTTGCAATGAAATAGACATTTCAGGACACAGAGCAAGAGACCAGGGTGTCATCCTTCCTTTAACAGAATATGCTACCTAAATATACTACCAGGTATTACCTGCCCTGTTTCAAATCTTTGTGTGAAGGTGAGATTTTTTAACTGACTGAGTAGTCACATTAGCTCTGGAACTGGTATTTAGCTCGTTCTGTAGATAGGGAAAAAACAGAGGTTTTATCGGCAACTTATAAGGAAGGTGTTGTAAGTACAACTAGATGGTCATTGGCAAAGGTCTTTGCGTGTGTTGGTGGGGGTTCATTCTGATCCCTTTTATTATTTCAGGACAGAAATTAAAGGCCCAAAGACATATCTAGTCATAAATTTTCTTTTTCCTTATATGGGACCGTGGACAAGTTTTTCCCTAATATTTCATGGAAATATATCAAAACAGCAATCAAGCATAATTATCAAGTAGACAATTATTAAAAAAGAAAATTCAGCAGAAGATGTTTAGGCATTGCCTGATTCTCTTTCCTTAGCCACAGATAGGCAGGTTAATTTCTAGAAAGGCCATCGAAACTTGTAATATTCAATATGGTAGCTACTAGCCACATATGGCTATTGAGTCCTTGAAATGTGGCAAGTATAACTGAGGAACTAATTTTTTAATTTAATTTATTTTTAATTAATGTAAATTTAAAAAATGATATTCAGTTCAGTTATTATAAAGCTTAAGTATATTTGGAACAGCTCAGTTATATACATCTACTTTTTCAGCTATAAATTTTATGAAATATAAATACAAATCAGTTATTTCTGATCAGAATATAGCACCTGAATTGAGATGTACTATAATTGTAAAATAGATACTGAATTTTGAAGAATTAGTATGAAATAAAATATCTTAAGTTTTTTATATTGATCACAAGTTGAAATGATTCTGCTTTGTGTGTATTGGGTTATCTAGAATATTAATTTTACTTTTGGCTACTGGGAAATTTGAAATCACATATATTTCTATTGGATGGTACTGATCTAGACCATGGCGTATCTTATTTAGGAACATTGGTCACAATCAGTTATTTTTTTCTTTCTATCACGGAAAGGAAAAACATACCGATGTCAGGAGTTCCCAACAAATCCTATGCCATTCTTATGGCCTAATCTTACCTAGCCTCTTATTAATCATCTCATTAATGCTTTATTCTCCCTATAGGGTCAAAAATATCTTCATTACAGTGACTAGTTTATTTCTGCAGATTTGTCATGCAATTAATATATTTTAAGTTAGTTAATATATCTTAAATTGAAATAACTAGCAAGCATACTACTTTTATTTAATCTTAGATGAATAATTATGTTTAGATTACCTATTCTCAAACTTTTATCTTGTTTTTCTGATTTTTGTAATCTTTAACTTAAGTTTAAGTAAAAGTTATGAGAATCTTTGAAAACGTAATCTGATCTATTACTGTATAAAAAATTATTGTCCTCCTTCCAAAATTTCATTGACATCTCTAGACATAGACTGAGTCATACATTTGTTTTAGGATATAAAGATCAAGAATGCAGACTCTTGGAAAAGTTTAGGCAAACCAGTCAAAACATCAGGTGTACTGAAATCCTCAGATGAGCTCTTCAACCAGTTTAGAAAAGCAGCAATAGAAAAGGAAGTAAGAGCTCGAACGCAGGAACTAGTACGGAAACATCTTGAACACAATACAGAGGAACTCAGAGTATTTCAAGAAAATCAGAGGTATGTAATTTACTTGATTAAAGGAGGCCTTGGGAGGTATATAGCCATGTATATTAAACATATTAAATTTCAAGTTCGTCAAGTGACTATGATTCAACTGTTCAGTAGTACAAAGAGCAAACGATAATCGGTAAAAGAATAAATCTTTGTTTTTTTTCAATTTTTATTGTGCTTTAAGGGAAAGTTTACAAATCAAGTCAGTCTCTCACACAGAAACTTATATACACCTTGCTACACACTCCCAGTTGTTCTCCCCCTAATGAGACAGCCCGCTTCCTCCCTCCACTCTCTCTTTTCATGTCCCTTTCACCAGCTTCTAACCCCCTCCACCCTCTCATCTCCCCTCCAGACAGGAGATGCCAACATGGTCTCAAGTGTCCACCTGATCCAGGAAGCTCACTCCTCACCAGCATCCCTCTCCAACCCATTGTCTAGTCCAAGCCCTGTCTGAAGAGTTGGCTTTGGGAATGGTTCCTGTCCTGGACCAACAGAAGGTCTGGGGACCATGACCACCAGAATCCTTCTAGTCTCAGTCAGACCATTAAGTCTGGTCTTTTTATGAGAATCTGAGGTCTGCATCCCACTGCTCTTCTGCTCCCTCAGGGGTTCTCTGTTGTGTTCTCTGTCAGGGCAGTCATTGGTTGTAGCCGGGCACCAACTAGTTCTTCTGGTCTCAGGCTGATGTAGCCTCTGCTTTATGTGGCCCTTTCTGTCTCTTGGGCTCGTAATTACCTTGTGTCCTCGGTGTTCTTCATTCTCCTTTGGTCCAGCTGGATTGAGACCAATTGATGCATCTTAGATGGCCGCTTGCTAGCGTTTAAGACCCCAGACACCACTCTCCAAAGTGGGAGGCAGAATGTTTTCTTAATAGATTTTATTATGCCAATTACTTAGATGTCCCCTGAAACCATGGTCCCCAAACCTCCCCCCCTCCCCACTACGCTGGCCTTCGAAGCATTCATTTTATTCAGGAAACTTCTTTGCTTTTCGTTTACTCCAGTTGTGCTGACCTCGCCTGTATTGTGTGTTGTCTTTCCCGTCACCTAAAGTAGTTTTTATCTACTATCTAATTAGTGAATACCCTTTTGCCACCCTCCCTCCCTCCCCCTTCTCATAACCATCAAAGAATATTTTCTTCTCTGTTTAAACTATTTCTCCAGTTCTTATAATAGTGGTCTTATACAATATTTGTCCTTTTGCAACTGTCTAATTTTACTCAGCATAATGCCTTCCAGATTCCTCCATGTTATGAAATGTTTCACAGATTCCTCACTGTTCATTATCAATGCGTAGTATTCCATTGTGTGAATATACCATAATTTATTTATCCATTCATCCGTTGATGGGCACCTTGGTTGCTTCCACCTTTTTGCTGTTGTAAACAGTGCTGCAGTAAACATGGGTGTGCTTGTATCTGTTCGTACAAAGGCTCTTATTTCTCTAGGATATATTCCAAGGAGTGGGATTGCTGGATCGCATAGTAGTTCTATTTCTAGCTTTTTAAGGAAGCGCCATACCGATTTCCAAAGTGGTTGTACCATTTGACATTCCCGCCAGCAGTGCATAAGTGTTCCGGTCTCCCCACAACCTCTCCAAGATTTATTATTTGGTGTTTTTTTGGTTAATGCCAGCCTTTTTGGAGGGAGATGGAATCTCATTGTAGTTTTGATATGCATTTCTCTAATGGCTAATGATCATGAGCATTTCCTCATGTATCTGTTAGCTACCTGAATGTCTTTTTTTTTTTAATTAACTTTTATTGAACGTTTACAAATCGAGTCAAACTGTCACATATAAGTTTACATACATCTTACTCCGTACTCCCACTTGCTCTCCCCCTAATGAGTCAGCCCTTCCAGTCTCTCGTGACAATTTTGCCAGCTTCCAACTCTCTCTATCCTCCCATCCGCCCTCCAGACAGGAGATGCCAACACAGTCTCAAGTGTCCACCTGATACAAATAGCTCACTCTTCATCAGCATCTCTCTCCTACCCACTGTCCAGTCTCTTTCATGTCTGATGAGTTGTCTTCGGGGATGGTTCCTGTCCTGTGCCAACAGAAGGTTTGGGGACCATGACCGCCGGGATTCCTCTAGTCTCAGTCAGACCATTAAGTATGGTCTTTTTATGAGAATTTGGGGTCTGCATCCCACTGATCTCCTGCTCCCTCAGGGGTTCTTTGTTGTGCTCCCTGTCAGGGCAGTCATCAGTTGTGGCCGGGCACCAACTAGTTCTTCTGGTCTCAGGATGATGTAGGTCTCTGGTTCATGTGGCCCTTTCTGTTTCTTGGGCTCTTAGTTGTCGTGTGTGACCTTGGTGTTCTTCATTCTCCTTTGATCCAGGTGAGTTGAGACCAATTGATGCATCTCAGATGGCCACTTGTTAGCATTTAAGACCCCAGACGCCACATTTCAAAGTGGGATGCAGAATGTTTTCATAATAGAATTATTTTGCCAATTGACTTAGAAGTCCCCTTAAACCATGGTCCCCAAACCCCCGCCCTTGCTCCACGGACCTTTGAAGCCTTCAGTTTATCCCGGAAACTTCTTTGCTTTTGGTCCAGTCCAGTTGAGCTGACCTTCCATGTATTGAGTATTGTCCTTCCCTTCACCTAAAGCAGTTCTTATCTACTAATTAATGAGTAAAAAACCCTCTCCCACCCTCCCCCCCTCGTAACCACAAAAGTATGTGTTCTTCTCAGTTTATACTGTTTCTCAAGATCTTATACTAGTGGTCTTATACAATATTTGTCCTTTTGCCTCTGACTAATTTCGCTCAGCATAATGCCTTCCAGGTTCCTCCATGTTATGAAATGTTTCACAGATTTGTCACTGTTCTTCATCGATGCGTAGTATTCCATTGTGTGAATATACCACAATTTATTTAACCATTCATCCGTTGATGGACACCTTGGTTGTTTCCAGCTTTTTGCTATTGTAAACAGAGCTGCAATAAACATGGGTGTGCATATATCTGTTTGTGTGAAGGCTCTTATTTCTCTAGGGTATATTCCGAGGAGTGGGATTTCTGGGTTGTATGGTAGTTCTATTTCTAACTGTTTAAGAAAACGCCAGATAGATTTCCAAAGTGGTTGTACCATTTTACATTCCCACCAGCAGTGTATAAGAGTTCCAATCTCTCCGCAGCCTCTCCAACATTTATTATTTTGTGTTTTTTGGATTAATGCCAGCCTTGTTGCAGTGAGATGGAATCTCATCGTAGTTTTAATTTGCATTTCTCTAATGGCTAATGATCGAGAGCATTTTCTCAGGTATCTGTTAGCTGCCTGAATATCTTCTTTAGTGAAGTGCTTGTTCATATCCTTTGCCCACTTCTTGATTGGGTTGTTTGTCTTTTTGTGGTTGAGTTTTAACAGAATCATATAGATTTTAGAGATCAGGCGCTGGTCGGAGATGTCATAGCTGAAAATTCTTTCCCAATCTGTAGGTGGTCTTTTTACTCTTTTGGTGAAGTCTTTAGATGAGCATAGGTGTTTGATTTTTAGGAGCTCCCAGTTATCTGGTTTCTCTTCATCATTTTTAGTAATGTTTTGTATTCTGTTTATGCCTTGTATTAGGGCTCCTAAGGTTATCCCTATTTTTTCTTCCATGATCTTTATCGTTTTAGTCTTTATGTTTATGTCTTTGATCCACTCGGAGTTAGTTTTTGTGCATGGTGTGAGGTATGGGTCCTGTTTCATTTTTTTGCAAATGGATATCCAGTTATGCCAGCACCATTTGTTAAAAAGATTATCTTTTCCCAATTAACTGACCCTGGGCCTTTGTTGAATATCAGCTGCTCATATGTGGATGGATTTATATCTGGGTTCTCAATTCTGTTCCGTTGGTCTATGTGTCTGTTGTTGTACCAGTACCAGGCTGTTTTGACTACTGTGGCTGTATAATAGGTTCTGAAATCAGGTAGAGTGAGGCCTCCCACTTTCTTCTTCTTTTTCAGTAATGCTTTGCTTATCCGAGGCTTCTTTCCCTTCCATATGAAGTTGGTGATTTGTTTCTCCATCACATTAAAAAATGACATTGGAATTTGGATCAGAAGTGCATTGTATGTATAGATGGCTTTTGGTAGAATAGACATTTTTACTATGTTAAGTCTTCCTATCCATGAGCAAGGTATGTTTTTCCACTTATGTAGGTCCTTTTTAGTTTCTTGTAGTAGTACTTTGTAGTTTTCTTTGTATAGGTCTTTTACATCTTTGGTAAGATACATTCCTAGGTATTTTATCTTCTTGGGGGCTACTGTGAATGGTATTGATTTGGTTATTTCCTCTTCAATGTCCTTTTTGTTGATGTAGAGGAATCCAAGTGATTTTTGTATGTTTATCTTATAACCTGAGACTCTGCCAAACTCTTCTATTAGTTTCAGTAGTTTTCTGGAGGATTCCTTAGGGTTTTCTGTGTATAAGATCATGTCATCTGCAAATAGAGATAATTTCACTTCCTCCTTGCCAGTCCGGATGCCCTTTATTTCTTTGTCTAGCCTAATTGCTCTGGCTAGGACCTCTAGCACAATGTTGAATAAGAGCAGTGATAAAGGGCATCCTTGTCTGGTTCCCGTTCTCAAGGGAAATGCTTTCAGGCTCTCTCCATTTAGAATGATGTGGGCTGTTGGCTTTGTATAGATGCCCTTTATTATGTTGAGGAATTTTCCTTCAATTCCTATTTTGGTGAGAGTTTTTATCATGAATGGGTGTTGGACTTGGTCAAATGCCTTTTCTGCATCAATTGATAAGATCATGTGGTTTTTGTCTTTTGTTTTATTTATGTGGTGGATTACATTAATGGTTTTTCTAATATTAAACCAGCCTCGCATACCTGGTATAAATCCCACTTGGTCATGGTGGATTAATTTTTTGATATGTTGTTGAATTCTATTGGCTAGAATTTTGTTGAGGATTTTTGCATCTATGTTCATGAGGGATATAGGTCTGTAATTTTCTTTTTTTGTGGTGTCTTTACCTGGTTTTGGTATCAGGGAAATGGTGGCTTCATAGAATGAGTTCGGTAGTATTCCGTCATTTTCTATGCTTTGAAATAGCTTTAGTAGTAGTGGTGTTAACTCTTCTCTGAAAGTTTGGTAGAACTCTGCAGTAAAGCCATCTGGGCCAGGGCTTTTTTTTGTTGGGAGTTTTTGAATTACCTTATCAATCTCTTTTTTTGTTATGGGTTTATTTAGTTGTTCTAGTTCTGATTGTGTTAGTTTAGGTAGGTAGTCTTTTTCCAGGAATTCATCCATTTCTTCTAGGTTTGCAAATTTGTTAGAGTACAGTTTTTTGTAATAATCTTTTAATTTCAGTTGGGTCTGTTGTGATGTGGCCCATCTCGTTTCTTATTCAGGTTATTTGTTTGCTTTCCTGTATTTCTTTAGTCAGTCTGGCCAATGGTTTATCAATTTTGTTAATTTTTTCAAAGAACCAGCTTTTGGCTTTGTTAATTCTTTCAGTTGTTTTTCTGTTCTCTTTTTTTTAATTCATTTAGTTCAGCTCTAATTTTTATTATTTGTTTTCTTCTGGTGCCTGATGGATTCTTTTGTTGCTCACTTTCTATTTGTTCAAGAGTAGGGACAGTTCTCTGATTTTGGCTCTTCTTTTTGTATGTGTGCATTTATCGATATAAATTGGCCTCTGAGCACTGCTTTTGCTGTGTCCCAGAGGTTTTGATAGGAAGTATTTTCATTCTCGTTGCATTTTATGAATTTCCTTATTCCCTCCTTAATGTCTTCTATAACCCAGTCTTTTTTCGGGAGGGTATTGTTCAATTTCCAAGTATTTGATTTCTTTTCCGTAATTTTTCTGTTATTGATTTCCACTTTTATGGCCTTGTGCTCTGAGAAGATGCTTTGTAATATTTCGATGTTTTGGATTCTGCAAACGTTTGTTTTATGACCTTTTTATGTGGTCTATTCTAGAGAATGTTCCATGTGCGCTGGAAAAAAAAGTATACTTTGCAGCAGTTGGGTGGAGAGTTCTGTATAAGTCAATGAGGTCAAGTTGGTTGATTGTTGTAATTAGGTCTTCCCTGTGTCTATTGAGCTTCTTACTGGATGTCCTGTCCTTCTCCGAAAGTGGTGTGTTGAAGTCTCCTACTATAATTGTGGAGGTGTCTATCTCACTTTTCAGTTCTGTTAAAATTTGATTTATGTATCTAGCAGCCCTGTCATTGGGTGCATAAATATTTAATATGATTGTATCTTCCTGGTCAGTTGTCCCTTTTATCATTATGTAGTGTCCTTCCTTATCCTTTGTGGTGGATTTAAGTTTAAAGTCTATTTTGTCAGAAGTTAATATTGCTACTCTTCTTTTTCGCTTATTGTTTGCTTGATATATTTTTTTCCATCCTTTGAGTTTTAGTTTGTTTGTGTCTCTAAGTCTAAGGTGTGTCTCTTGTAGGCAGCATATAGACGGATCGTGTTTCTTTATCGAGTCTGAGACTCTCTGTCTCTTTATTGGTGCATTTAGTCCATTTACATTCAGCATAATTATAGATAAGTATGTGTTTAGTGTTGTCATTTTGATGCCTTTTTATGTGTGTTTTTGACAATTTCAATTTTCCACTTACTTTTTTGTGCTGCGACTTTTCTTTGTAAATGGTGTGTTCCTCATTTTCATAGTATTTGACTTTATGTTTGCTGAGTCATTACGTTTTTCTCGGTTTTTATTTTGAGTTATGGAGTTGTTATACCTCTTTGTGGTTATCTTAATATTTACCCCTATCTTTCTAAGTAAAAACCTAACTTGTATTGTCCTATATCGCCTTGTATCACTCTCCATATGGCAGTTCTATGCCACCTGTATTTAGTCCCTCTTTTGGATTATTGTGATCTTTTACATATTGACTTCAATGATTCCCTGTTTTGAGCATTTTTTTTTATTTAATCTTAATTTGTTTTTGTGATTTCTCTATTTGAGTTGATATCAGGATGTTCTGTTCTGTGACCTTGTGTTGTGTTGTTATCTGATGTTATTGATTTTCTGACCAAACAATTTCCTTTAGTATTTCTTGTAGCTTTGGTTTGGTTTTTGCAAATTCTCTAAGCTTGTGTTTATCTGTAAATATCTTAATTTCGCCTTCATATTTCAGAGAGAGTTTTGCTGGATATATGATCCTTGGCTGGCAGTTTTTCTCCTTCAGTGCTCTGTATATGTCATCCCATTGCCTTCTTGCCTGCATGGTTTCTGCTGAGTAGTCTGAACTTATTCTTATTGATTCTCCATTGTAGGAGACCTTTCTTTTCTCCCTGGGTGCTTTTAAAATTTTCTCTTTATCTTTGGTTTTGGCGAGTTTGGTGATAATATGTCTTGGTGTTTTTCTTTTTGGATCAATCTTAAATGGGTTTCGATGAGTATTTTGGATAGATATCCTTTCATCTTTCATGATGTCAGGGATGTTTTCTGCCAACAGATCTTCAACTATTCTCTCTGTGTTTTCTGTCCTCCCTCCCTGTTCTGGGACTCCAATCACATGCAAGTTATCCTTCTTGATAGAGTCCCACATGATTCTTAGGGTTTCTTCATTTTTTTAAATTCTTTTATCTGATTTTTTTTCCAGCTATGTTGGTGTTGATTCCCTGGTCCTCCAGATGTCCCAGTCTGCATTCTAATTGCTCGAGTCTGCTCCTCTGACTTCCTATTGCATTGTCTAATTCTGTAATTTTATTGTTAATCTTTTGGATTTCTGAATGCTGTCTCTCTATGGATTCTTGCAACTTATTAATTTTTCCACTATGTTCTTGAATAATCTTTTTGAGTTCTTCAACTGTTTTTATCAGTGTGTTCCTTGGCTTTTTCTGCAGATTGCCTTATTTCATTTCTGAGGTTATCCCTGATGTCTTGAAGCATTCTGTAAATTAGTTTTTTTATATTCTGTATCTGATAATTCCAGGATTGTATCTTCATTTGGGAAAGATTTTGATTCTTTTGTTTGGGGGGTTGTAGAAGCAGTCATGGTCTGCTTCTTTATGTGGTTGGATATCGACTGCTGTCTCCGAGCCATCACTAAGATATCGTAGTGATTTATTCTCTATTTGCTCACTGAGTCTTGCTTTGTTTTCTTTCAATATATGTGGATGGGCTACTAGATTGTGCTGTCTTGATTGTTGTCGCCCTTGACTTACTTATGACCTATTACCTGCTGGTTTGGGCTGTTACCAGATATATATGCCTGAGTCCATTCACTATTCTTGAGTAGAATCTGATTTTGGGTCATCAAGTGTGTGACGCACCCTGTCACCTATCCACCTTGAGAAGTAGTGGTGATAGTTGTGTGCACCAGATTCTAGTAGCAGCTGGGGTTCACACTCTGGGGGTGGGGGGCAGGATGCTGACGGGCTACCCCACGTGTCAGTGAGGTAGGTGTGTCTCTATTCCTAAAGCACCTTGGTGGGTGGGCTCTGCAGCTGTACCTTAGGCCCCCAGTGCAAGTACCTCTACAGATTGGTAGGTGTCACCCTCCTTAGACCCCTAAGGCAGGAGGCTAGGTGGTCTGGGGGGAGCTTCAGCCCTCAGTTCCCTGTTGTGGGTCAGTGAGGGCTCTGCTGAATATGCAGAGATATCAGACCTGGGAAACTTGTCTTTCTAGTAAATCCGCTAAAAAAAAAATCTTGTCAGATCCCTATCAGAAATGCCTTTGCATTATAATAGCCACCTTGTTGCCTGTAGGGACGAAAGCCGGAGACTGTGGATCACATATGCTTGGCTGGAGCTGGTTCTGTGTTTTTAGTCCAATTAGGGAAGGATTTTTGGTTCCTGGGTTATGTGTGCTGGCTGGGTAGAGATTGCACTCCCCCGAGGGTCAGGCCCGCAGGAGCCGCAGTCATTTCCTGCGCTGCCAGTCCAAAGCCCAGCGTCAAGGTAGCCCGGCTGGGACGCTTCACTCCTGGCTCCAGAAGTAGTCGCTGCCTCCTGGGGACTTCTCCTCCCACCAGCCGTGTCGCCGTGCCACCCTCGCGGACTGGCTGGGCGCCCTCCTGGGGTCAGTTCAGGGGTGTAGGGCTGCACCCCGTGTTTGCACCATCACAATATGTGGTGCTCATCTCCCCTGCGCCCGGTCCAAAGCCCAGCACCAAGGTTCCCCACCTGGGACGCTGCACTCCGGGCTCCAAAACCAGTCGCTGCCTCCCGGGGACTTCTCCTCCTGCCAGCTGCGTTGCCGCACCGCCCGCCCGGACTGGCTGGGCCCCCTCCCGGAGTCAGTTCAGGGGTATAGGGCTGCGCCCCATGTTTGCACCGTCACAGGATGTCCTGCTCAGCTCCCCTGCGCCCAGTCCAAAGCCCAACGCCAAGGTTCCCCGGCTGGGACGCTGCACTCCTGGCTCCAAAACCAGTCACTGCCTCCCGGTGACTTCTCCCGCCAGCCGCGTCACCGCACCGCCTGTGCTGACCGGCTGGGTCCCCTCCTGAGGTCAATTCAGGGGGTAGGGCTCCGCCCGTGTTTGTGCCGACACAGGATGTTGTGTTCAGCTTCCCTGCGCCCAGTCCAAAGCCCGGCTCCAAGGTTACCTGACTGGGACACTGGCCCCAGGCTCTGAAAACAGCCTCTGCTTCCCCATAGTTGTTCGTTCTCCGTCTCTGTCACTCAGGTCAACTCTTTAAATCTGTGTTTGTTGGTCAGGGTTCATAGATTGTCATGTTTGTGATCGAGTCACTTGTTTTTCCGAGTCTTTGTTGCAAGAGGGATCCGAGGTAGCGTCTACCTAGTCAGCCATCTTGGCCGGAACTCCCTGAATGTCTTCTTTAGTGAAGTGTCTGTTCATATCTTTTGCCCATTTTTTAATTCTGTTATTTGTCTTTTTGTAGTTGAGTTTTTGCAGTATCATGTAGATTTTAGAGATCAGGCACTGATTGGAAATGTCATAGCTAAAAACTTTTTCCCAGTCTGTAGGTAATCTTTTTACTCTTTTGGGGAAGTCTTTGGTTGAGCATAGGTGTTTGATTTTTAGGAGCTCCCAGTTACCTAGTTTTTCTTCTGCATTGTTAGTAATGTTTTGTATACCGTTTATGCCATGTATTAGTGCTCCTAACATTGCCCCATTTTTTCTTGCATGATCTTTATCATTTTAGATTTTATATTTATGTCTTTGTTGCATTTTGAGCTCATTTTGTGCATGGAGTGAGGTATGGGTCTTGTTTCCTTTTTTTGCAGATGGATATCCAGTTATGCCAGCACCATTTGTTAAAAAGACTGTCTTTTCCCCATTTAACTGTTTTGAGCATTTGTCAATAATCAACAGCTTATACGTGGATGGATTTATGGCTGGATTCTGAATTCTGTTCCACTGGTCTATGTATCTGTTGTACCAGTACCAGGCTGTTTTTACTACTGTGGTGGTATAATAGGTTCTAAAATCAGATAGAGTTAGGCCTCCCACTTTCTTCTTCTTTTTTCAGTAATGTTTTACTTATCCAGGGCCTCTTTCCCTTCCGTATGAGGTTGGTGATTTATTTTTCCATCCCATTAAAAGATGTTGGAATTTGGATCGGAATTGTATTAAAGCTATAGATCACTTTTGGTAGAATAGACATTTTTATAATGTCCAGTCTTGCTATCTATGAGCAAGGTATGTTTTTCCACTTATGTAGGTCTCTCTTGGTTTCTTTCAGAAGTACTTTGTAGTTTTCTTTGTATAAGTCTTTTACATCTCTGGTAAGATTTATTCCTAAGTATTTTATCTTCTTGGGGGCTACTGTAAATGGTAGTGATTTGGTGATTTCCTCTTCGATGTTCTTTTTGTTGGTGTAGAGGAATCCAACTGATTTTTGTAAGTTTATCTTATATGCCGATACTCTGCTGAACTCTTCTATTAGTTTCAGTCATTTTCTTGAGGATTCCTTAGGGTTTTCTGTATATAAGATTATGTCATCTGCAAATAGAGATACTTTGACTTCTTCCTTGCCAATCTGCATGCCCTTTATTTCTTTATCTAGCCTAATTGCGCTGGCTAGGACCTCCAGCACAATGTTGAATAACAGTGGTGATAAGGGGCATCCTTGTCTGGTTCCTGATCTCAAGGAGAATGCTTTCAGGCTCTCTCCATTGAGGATGATGTTGGCTGTTGGCTTTGTACAAATGGCCTTTATTATGTTGAGGAATTTTCCTTCTATTCCTATTTTGCTGAGAGTTTTTATCATGAAATGGTGTTGACCTTTGTCAAATGCCTTTTCTGCATCAATTGGTAAAATCATGTGATTCTTGTCTTTTGTTTTATTCACATAATGGATTACATTAATTTTCTAATGTTGAACCATCTCTGCATACCTGGTATGAATCCCACTTGGTCATGATGAATTATTTTTTTGGTATGTTGTTGAATTCTATTGGCTAGAATTTTGTTGAAGATTTTTGCATCAAATTTCATGAGGGATATAGGTCTGTAATTTTCTTTTTTTTGTGGTGTCTTTACCTGGTTTTGGTATCAGGGATATGGTGGCTTCATAGAATGAGTTTGGGAGTATTCCGTCCTTTTCTATACTCTGAAATACCTTAATAGTAGTGGTATTAGCTCTTCTCTGAAAGTTTTGTAGACCTCTGCAGTAAAGCAGTCCAGGCCAGGCCTTTTTTTTGTTGGGAGTTTTTTGATTACCTTTTCAATGTCTTCTTTTGTTACGAGTCTATTTAGTTGTTCTACCCCTGTTTGTGTTAGTTTAGGTAGGTAGTGTCTTTCTAGGAATTCATCCATTTCTTCTAGGTTTTGAAATTTCTTAGAGTACAGTTTTTCATAGTAATCTGATAGGATTCTTTTAATTTCAGTTGGGTCTGTTGTAATGTTGCCCATCTCATTTCTTTTTCAGGTTATTTGCTTCCTCTCCTGTTTTTCTTTTGTCAGTTTGGCCAATGGTTTATCAATTTTGTTGATTTTTTCAAAGAACCGGCTTTTGGGCTTGTTAATTCTTTTAATTGTTTTTCTGTTTTCTATTTCATTTAGTTCTGCTCTAATTTTTATTATTTGTTTTCTTCTGGTGCCGAGATTTTCTTTTGTTGCTCTCTATTTGTTCAAGTTGTAAGGATAATTCTTTGATTTGGGGCTTTCTTCTTTCTATATCTGTACATTTATTGATATAAGTTGACCTCTGAGCACTGCTTTCACTGTATCCCAAAGGTTCTGATAGGAAATGTTTTCATTCTCGTTGGATTCTGTGAATTTCTTTATTCCATCCTTAATGTCCTTTATAATCCAGTCTTTATTGAGCAGGGTATTGTTCAGTTTCCATGTGTTTGATTTCTTTTCCAAACTTTTTCTGTTATTAATTTCCACTTTTATGGCCTTATGGTCAGAGAAGATGCTTTGCAATATTTCGATGTTTTGGATTCTGCTAAGGCTTGCTTTATATGCTTTAATATGTGGTCTATTCTAGAGAATGTTCCATGTGCACTAGAAAAGAAAGTGTACTTGGTTGCTGTTGGGTGGAGTGTTGTTCCGTATATGTCTGTGAGGTCAAGTTGGTTGATTGTGGCATTTAGATCTTCCGTGTCTTTATTGAGCATCTTTCTGGATGTCCTGTCCTTCACCAAATGTGGTATTATTGTGGAGCTGTCTATCTCACTTTTCAGTGCTGATAAAGTTTGTTTTATGTATCCTGCAGCCCTGTCTTTGGGTGCATAAATATATAATATGGTTATATCTTCTTGGTATATTGTCCCTTTAATCATTATATAGTGTCCTTCCTCATCCTTTATGATGGATTTAACTATAAAGTCTATTTTGTCAGAAATTAACATTACCACTCCTGATCTTTTTTTATTGTTGTTTGCTTGATATATTTTTTTCCATCCTTTGAGTTTTAGTTTGTGTCTCTAAATCTGAGGTGTGTCTCTTGTAGGCAGTATATAGCGGATCATGTTTTTTAATCCATTCTGCCACTCTCTGTCTTTATTGGTGCATTTAGTCCATTTCCATTCAGTGTAATTATGGATAGGTATGAATTTAGTGCTATCATTTTGATGTCTTTTTTTTTGTGTTGTAGACAGTTTCTTTTTCCCACTTAATTTTATGTGCTGCATAGATTATATATTGTCCTTTCCTCATATTCGTTGTTGTTGATTTTGTTTCTGCTGAGTCTTTATTTGTTTCTTGTATGTTATTTTGATGTGTAGGATAGTTTGTCTCCTTTGTGATTACCTTATTATTTACCCCTATTTTTCTAAATTTAAACCTAACTTTTATTTTTTTGTATCGCCTTGTCCTCTCCATATGGAAGAACTATGACTACATTTCTTAGTCCCTCTTTATTGTTTTGATGTTGTCTTCTTTTACATAATAACAGCGCTGTTACCCTGTTTTGAGCATTTTTTTATCTTTTGATATCCCTGCCTGGGTTGACTTCTGATTGCTGTGCCCAGCATTCTAGTCTTGGGTTGGTACCTGATATTATTGATTTTCTAACCAAAGAACTCCCTTTAGTATTTCTTGTAGTTTTGGTTTGGTTTTTATGAATTCCCTAAACTTCTGTTTATCTGGAAATGTCCTAATTTCACCTTCATATTTGAGAGACAGTTTTGCTGGATATATGATTCTTGGCTGGCATTTTTTTTCTTTCAGTTTTTTAAATAAGTCATCCCATTTCCTTCTTGCCTGCATTGTTTCTGCAGAGTAGTCGAAGCTTATTCTTATTGGCTCTCCTTTGTAGGTGACTTTGTTTATCCCCAGCTTTTCTTAAAATTCTCTCTTTATCTTTGGTTTTGGCAAGTTTGATTATAATATGCCTTGGTAACTTTCTTTTAACATCTACCTTATGTGGAGTGCGATGAGCATCTTGGGTGGATATCTTCTCATCTTTCACAATATCAGGGAAGTTTTCTGCCAACAAATCTTCAAGAATTCTCTCTGTATTTTCTGTTATCCCTCCTTGTTCTGGTACTCCAGTCACTCGTAGATTATTTCTCTTGATAGAGTCCCATGTAATTCTTAGGGTTTCTTTGTTTTTTTTAATTCTTTTATCTGATTTTTCTTCAAATATGTTAGTGCCAAGTGCTCTATCTTCAAATTCAGAAATTCTGCCTTCCACTTGCCCAAATCTGCTTCTTTGAATTTCCTCTGAGTTGTCCATTTCTGTAATTTTATTGTTAATCTTCTGAATTTCTGATTGCTATCTGTGTATGGATTTTTCCAGCTTATTAAACTTTTCATTATGTTCCTGAATAATCTTTTTAATTTCTTCAGTTGCTTTATCTGTGTGTTCCTTGGCTTGTTCTGCATATTGCCTGATTTCCTTCCTGATGTCTTGAAGGGTTCTGTATATAAATCTTTTGCATTCTGCCTCTTGTAATTCCAGGAAGGCACTTTCATCTAGAAGATCCCTTGATTCTTTGTTTTGAGAGCTTGTTGAGGCGATCATGGTGTGTTTCTTTATGTGACTTGATATTAACTGTTGTCTCCAAGCCAATCTATAAGTTATTGTATTAGTTTATTTTATGTTTGCTTACTGTGTCATAGCTTCTTTCTTAGTTTTGTTTTGATATGCCCAAATGGGTTGCTTGAGTGAGGTAGCTTGATTATTTTCACCTTTGGAGCTCTGACGTCCTGTCCCAGATGGCTAGAGTTGTTATCAGGTGTATTAGTCTAAGAGTCCACTCAGTTTTCTTGTACGAATTCAGCTCAGGTGTCCAGGTAGCTGAGAATCAAGTGTGTGGTACAGGCTCTGTCCTACAGTCTTCGAGGGGCAGGGTGGCTGGTGTAGGTACCAGTATCTAGTTGCAGCAGGGGATCACACTCTGAACAAGGCAGGGGGCTGAGAATCGTCCCCCATGTGTCTCTGAGGAAAGCGTGTCCCTGTTCCTTAGAGCATACGGGTGGGTGGGATCTGCAGACAGACTGTGGGCACCCAATGTTTTTGGTTGTAAGGACTGGGTGGTACCAGTTATCCTTGGACCCCTGTCGTGGGTGGCTTGGTGACCTGAGTAGAACTACCAGTCCTTAGGCCCCTGATGTGGGTAGGTGAGGACCCTGTTTAGTAGGCAAAGCTGTGTCAAACATCAAACACCCACCTCTCCGCCACACAGCAGAAACGGTTGGAGTCTGTCAACAAGGGCCTGTTTTCCTGAAATAGGCCCACACAGGTCCATGCAGAGGTGAAATGTACTCAAGGTCCACAGATTGTTTATGCCTGGACAGGAGCCACATCTGTCCTGAGCTCCCCCAGTTAGTGGAGTTGGCAAATTATCTTTTTCGCCAATTGCAAATTTATTCGTTCTTCAAGCCTAGGAGGATGGCTCTAGGCACTCAATAGGGCCTATCTCCAGCCCAGGGAAGTCAGCCACTGAAGCCGGCTCAGGAGTTGGGGGAGCGGTAAAATATACGCAAGTACTTAACTTTTGCTGAGAGCGCCGTTTTCCTTTGGTTCCGGAGGTGTGAGTAGGCTGTGTGGCTGGCTGCTTCTCCCTGAGGAAACTGTACCCGAACGCTAGTACCAGCCCACCACCAGCGCTCTGGGAATGGTGCCTGAGGGTTCCCCATGATTCGTGTCCAGTAACTCCTCTCCACTTCTGAACCATCTCTTACTCCCCCTGCCCCTCGGTTCGTTTTCTAAGCTTGCCTTTGATGTTTAGGGCTCCTAGCTTGTCATAAATATACTCGTTTCACTTATTTTTTTGGGTCTTTTTGTAAAGAGGGCTCGCCGGAAGCATTTGTCTGTCCTGCCATCTTGGCTTCGCCTCCTTCAAAAGAATAAATCTTTACTGACCTTTTTTCTAATAGCAACATCTACTCCGAAAAGGATAGTAATTATCAAGTACTTAACTAAAGTATTAAAGGTATTAATATTGTTGTTAGTTTTCAATGAGTCCAGTGCAGTGCAACCTGATGTATAACAGAACAAAACATTACCCAGTCCTGTGCCGTATTTATAATTGTCAGTATGTTTGACTTCATTGTTGTGGCTGTTGGGTCAATCTGCTTCATTAAGGACTTCCCTCATCTTTTGCTGCCCCTCTCTAGCAAACATGCTGTCTTTTTCTAGTGATAAAAAAAAAAAAGTGATAGATTATAAAAATACCACTATTTTCCAGAAATGTCTAAATGTTGTTTTATATGTAAGAAGAGAGTAATGCAC
The DNA here is from genome assembly GCF_030014295.1 of Loxodonta africana. Classification (NCBI taxonomy): domain Eukaryota; kingdom Metazoa; phylum Chordata; class Mammalia; order Proboscidea; family Elephantidae; genus Loxodonta; species Loxodonta africana. Next base: position 145,578,853 of record NC_087344.1, on the reverse strand, counting down.
CTTGGCTACAGTTTTTCAGACTTTTTCTTTGTTAATATAGATTGCCCTATGTAAAATTTGACACAGCAGAAATAAAACTTAAAAATAATGTCATAATGTGGGCTTAAGCATAGCAACGACTGTGAAGATGGCCCAGGACCAGGCACTGTTTCATTGTTTTGTACATAGAGTGGTTATCAGTTGGAATGGACTCAATGGCACATAACAACACCATGTGAGAATAGATATCTGAAGCATTGTCTTGTTTGTCGTTTAGTAATGTATTTTTGTAATAAAAACTTTTAAGGAACTTGAAACCTAATTTGTGCTATGACTATTTTTTTTCTAATTTTATTGTTTTAGGTGAAAGTTTACAGCACAAATTAGTTTCTCATTCAAAATTTATAGACATATTGTTTTGTGACATTGGTTACAACCCCCAAATGTGTCAGTACTCTCCCCCTTTCCCTTTATGCCCTGAGTTCTTTGCATTTATTTATGCAGGCTTCCTGTTCCTTCCTGCCTTCTTGTCTTTACTTTAGGGCAGGTGTTGCCCATTTGATCTCATATACTTGATTGAACTAAGATGCATATTCCTCACATGTGTTATTGTTTGTTTTATAGGCCTGTGTAAACTTTGGCTGAAAGGTGGACTTTGGGAGTGGCTTCAGGTCTGAGTTAGCAGGGGTGTCCGGGGGCTGTAGTCTCAGGGGTTCCACCAGTCTTTGTCAGACCAGCAAGTCTGGCTTTTTTGTGTGAGTTTGAATTTTGTTCTGCATTTTTCTCCTGCTCTGTCTTGGACCCTCTATTGTGATCCCTGTCAGAGTGGTCAGTGGTGGTAGTGGGACACCATATAGTTCTTCTGGGCTTAGGCTGGTGGAGGCTGTGGTTCATGTGATCCTCTAGTCCTTTCGATTAATATTTTCCTTGTGTCTTTGGTTTTCTTCATTCTCCTTTGCTCCGGATGTGGTAGGACCAATAGATGGTTCTTAGATGGCTGCTCACAAGATTTTAAGGTCCCAGGTGCTACTCATCAATGTATAATGTAGAACATTTTCTTTATGAACTATGTTATGTCAGTTGACCTAGATGTCCCCCAAGACCATGGTCCCCCACCCTCACCCCAGTAACTTGGTCCCTGAAGATGTTTGAATATGCCTAGAAAGTTTCTATGGCTTTGCCTTGGTCATATTGTGCTACCTTCCCCTATATTGTGTGTTGTCTTTCCCTTTACCAAAGTAAACACTTGTTTTCTATCTAGTAAGTGATTTTCCCACCCTACCCCTCCCTTCCCTCCTAATTATCAAAGTTTTTTTTTTCCTGTGTGTAAACCTTTTCTTGGATTTTTATAATAATGGTCTCATATAATATTTGTCCTTTTGTGATTGACTTATTTCACTCAGCAAAGTGCTCTCCAGATTCACCTGTGTTGTGAGATGTGCAGATTCATCATTGTTCTTTATTGTTGTATACCATTGTATGTATGTATCATAATTTGTTATCCATTTATCTGTTGATAAGGCACTTAGGTTGTTTCCACCTTTTTACTACTGTGAATAACGATACAAGGTACATGGGTGTGCATATGTCTATTTGTGTGACGGCTCTTATTTCTCTGGGGTATATTCCTAGGAGTAGGATTGCTAGATCATATGGTCTTTCTCTTTCTAGCTTTTTAAGGATGCACCATATCGTTTTCCATAGTGGATATACCATTTTACATTCCCACCAGCAGTGCATAAGAGTTCCAGTCTCCCCACAAACTCCCCAACATTTGTTTTTTTCTGTTTTTTTTATTAGTGCCAATAATGGCAGGTGAGATGGTATCTCATTGTAGTTTGGATTTGCATTTCTCTAATGGCTAATGATCATGAGCATTTCCTTGTGCGTCTGTTAGCTGCCTGAATGTCTTCTCTGGTGAAGTGTCTGTTTGTATCCTTTGCCCATTTTTTAATTGGATTATTTGTCTTTTGTTATTGAAATGTTGAACTATTGATAGATTTTAGAGATTAGACCCTTGTTGAATATGTTGTAGCCAAATTTTTTTCACAGTCTGTAGGTTCTCTTTTTACTTTTTTTTTTTTAATAACTTTTATTAAGCTTCAAGTGAACGTTTACAAATCCAATCAGTCTGTCACATATAAGTTTACATACATCTCACTCCCTACTCCCACTTACTCTCCCCGTCTTGAGTCAGCCCTTTCAGTCTCTCCTTTCTTGACAATTTTGCCGGCTTCCCTCTCTCTCTATCCTCCCATCCCCCCTCCAGACAAGAGTTGCCAACACAATCTCAAGTGTCCACCTGATATAATTAGCTCACTCTTCATCAGTGTCTCTCTCCCCGCCGCTGACCAGTCCCTTTCGTTTCTGATGAGTTGTCTTCGGGGATGGTTCCTGTCCTGTGTCAACAGAAGGTCTGGAGAGCATGGCCGCCGGGATTCCTCCAGTCTCAGTCAGACCATTAAGTTTGGTCTTTTTATGAGAATTTGGGGTCTGCATCCCACTGATCTCCTGCTCCCTCAGGGGTCCTCTGCTGTGCTCCCTGTCAGGGCAGTCATCAATTGTGGCCGGGCACCAACTAGTTCTTCTGGTCTCAGGATGATGTAGGTCTCTGGTTCATGTGGCCCTTTCTGTCTCTTGGGCTCTTAGTTGCCGTGTGGGCTTGGTGTTCTTCGTTTTCCTTTGCTCCAGGTGGGTTGAGACCAATTGCTGCATCTTAGATGGCCGCTTGTTAGCATTTAAGACCCCAGACGCCACATTTCAAAGTGGGATGCAGAATGATTTCATAATAGAATTATTTTGCCAATTGACTTAGAAGTCCCCGCAAACCATGTTCCCCAGACCCCCGCGCTTGCTCCGCTGACCTTTGAAGCATTCATTTTATCCCAGAAACTTCTTTGCTTTTGGTCCAGTCCAATTGAGCTGACCTTCCATGTATTGAGTGTTGTCTTTCCCTTCACCTAAAGCAGTTCTTATCTACTGATGAATCAATAAAAAACCCTCTCCCACCCTCCCTCCCTCCCCCCCTCGTAACCACAAAAGTATGTATTCTTCTCAGGTTTACTGTTTCTCAAGATCTTATAATAGTGGTCTTATACAATATTTGTCCTTTTGCACCTCACTAATTTCGCTCAGCATAATGCCTTCCAGGTTCCTCCATGTTATGAAATGTTTCACAGATTCGTCACTGTTCTTTATCGATGCGTAGTATTCCATTGTGTGAATATACCACAATTTATTTACCCATTCATCCGTTGATGGACACCTTGGTTGCTTCCAACTTTTTGCTATTGTAAACAGAGCTGCAATAAACATGGGTGTGCATATATCTGTTTGTATGAAGGCTCTTGTATCTCTAGGGTATATTCCTAGGAGTGGGATTTCTGGGTTGTATGGTAGTTCTATTTCTAACTGTTTAAGATAACGCCAGATAGATTTCCAAAGTGGTTGTACCATTTTACATTCCCACCAGCAGTGTATGAAAGTTCCAATCTCTCCGCAGCCTCTCCAACATTTATTATTTTGTGTTTTTTGGATTAATGCCAGCCTTGCTGGTGTGAGATGGAATCTCATCGTAGTTTCAATTTGCATTTCTCTAATGGCTGATGATCGAGAGCATTTTCTCATGTATCTGTTGGCTGCCTGAATATCTTCTTTAGTGAAATGTGTGTTCATATCCTTTGCCCACTTCTTGATTGGGTTGTTTGTCTTTTTGTGGTTGAGTTTTGACAGAATCATGTAGATTTTAGAGAACAGGCGCTGGTCGGAGATGTCATAGCTGAAAATTCTTTCCCAATCTGTAGGTGGTCTTTTTACTCTTTTGGTGAAGTCTTTAGATGAGCATAGGTGTTTGATTTTTAGGAGCTCCCAGTTATCTGGTTTCTCTTCATCATTTTTGGTAATGTTTTGTATTCTGTTTATACCTTGTATTAGGGCTCCTAGGGTTGTCCCAATTTTTTCTTCCATGATCTTTATCGTTTTAGTCTTTATGTTTAGGTCTTTGATCCACTTGGAGTTAGTTTTTGTGCATGGTGTGAGGTATGGGTCCTGTTTCATTTTTTTGCAAATGGATATCCAGTTATGCCAGCACCATTTGTTAAAAAGGCTATCTTTTCCCCAGTTAATTGACACTGGTCCTTTGTCAAATATCAGCTGCTCATACGTGGATGGATCTATGTCTGGGTTCTCAATTCTGTTCCATTGGTCTATGTGCCTGTTGTTGTACCAATACCAGGCTGTTTTGACTACTGTGGCTGTATAATAGGTTCTGAAGTCAGGTAAGGTGAGGCCTCCCACTTTCTTCTTCTTTTTCAGTAGTGCTTTGCTTATCCGGGGCTTCTTTCCCTTCCATATGAAATTGGTGATTTGTTTCTCTATCCCCTTAAAATATGACATTGGAATTTGGATCGGAAGTGCGTTAAATGTATAGATGGCTTTTGGTAGAATAGACATTTTTACTATGTTAAGTCTTCCTACCCATGAGCAAGGTATGTTTTTCCACTTAAGTATGTCCTTTTGAATTTCTTGTAGTTGAGCTTTGTAGTTTTCTTTGTATAGGTCTTTTACATCCTTGGTAAGATTTATTCCTAAGTATCTTATCTTCTTGGGGGCTACTGTGAATGGTATTGATTTGGTTATTTCCTCTTCGGTGTTCTTTTTGTTGATGTAGAGGAATCCAAGTGATTTTTGTATGTTTATTTTATAACCTGAGACTCTGCCAAACTCTTCTATTAGTTTCAGTAGTTTTCTGGAGGATTCCTTAGGGTTTTCTGTGTATATAATCATGTCATCTGCAAATAGTGATAACTTTACTTCTTCCTTGCCAATCCAGATACCTTTTATTTCTTTGTCTAGCCTAATTGCCCTGGCTAAGACTTCCAACACGATGTTGAATAAGAGCGGTGATAAAGGGCATCCTTGTCTGGTTCCCGTTCTCAAGGGAAATGCTTTCAGGTTCTCTCCATTTAGAGTGATATTGGCTGTTGGCTTTGCATAGATGCCCTCTATTATGTTGAGGAATTTTCCTTCAATTCCTATTTTGGTAAGAGTTTTTATCATGAATGGGTGTTGGACTTTGTCAAATGCCTTTTCTGCATCAATTGATAAGATCATGTGGTTTTTGTCTTTTGTTTTATTTATGTGATGGATTACATTAATGGTTTTTCTGATATTAAACCAGCCTTGCATACCTGGTATAAAGCCCACTTGATCAGGGTGAATTATTTTTTTGATGTGTTGTTGGATTCTATTGGCTAGAATTTTGTTGAGGATTTTTGCATCAGTGTTCATGAGGGATATAGGTCTGTAATTTTCTTTTTTTGTGATGTCTTTACCTGGTTTTGGTATCAGGGAGATGGTAGCTTCATAGAATGAGTTGGGTAGTATTCCGTCCTTTTCTATGCTTTGAAATACCTTCAGTAGTACTGGTGTTAACTCTTCTCTGAAAGTTTGGTACAACTCTGCAGTGAAGCCGTCCGGGCCAGGGCTTTTTTTTGTTGGGAGTTTTTTGATTATCGTTTCAATCTCTTTTTTTGTTATGGGTCTATTTAGTTGTTCTACTTCTGAATGTGTTAGTTTAGGTAGGTAGTGTTTTTCCAAGAATTCATCCATTTCTTCTAGGTTTTCAAATTTGTTAGAGTACAGTTTTTCATAATAATCTGAAATGATTCTTTTAATTTCATTTGGTTCTGTTGTGATGTGGTCCTTCTCATTTCTTATTTGGGCTATTTGTTTCCTTTCCTGTATTTCTTTAGTCAGTCTAGCCAATGGTTTATCAATTTTGTTAATTTTTTCAAAGAACCAGCTTTTGGCTTTGTTAATTCTTTCGATTGTTTTTCTGTTCTCTAATTCATTTAGTTCAGCTCTCATTTTTATTATTTGTTTTCTTCTGGTGCCTGATGAATTCTTTTGTTGCTCACTTTCTATTTGTTCAAGTTGTAGGGACAGTTCTCTGATTTTGGCTCTTTCTTCTTTTTGTATGTGTGCATTTATCGATATAAATTGGCCTCTGAGCACTGCTTTTGCTGTGTCCCAGAGGTTTTGATAGGAAGTATTTTCATTCTCGTTGCTTTCTATGAATTTCCTTATTCCCTCCTTGATGTCTTCTATAACCCAGTCTTTTTGCAGGAGGGTATTGTTCATTTTCCAAGTATTTGATTTCTTTTCCCTCGTTTTTCTGTTATTGATCTCTAGTTTTATTGCCTTGTGGTCTGAGAAGATGCTTTGTAATATTTCGATGTTTTGGACTCTGCAAAGGTTTGTTTTATGACCTAATATGTGGTCTATTCTAGAGAATGTTCCATGTGCGCTAGAAAAAAAAGTATATTTTGCAGCAGTTGGGTGGAGAGTTCTGTATAAGTCGATGAGGTCAAGTTGGTTGATTGTTGTAATTAGATCTTCCGTGTCTCTGTTGAGCTTCTTACTGGATGTCCTGTCCTTCTCCGAAAGTGGTGTGTTGAAGTCTCCTACTATAATTGTGGAGGTATCTATCTCACTTTTCAATTCTGTTAAAATTTGATTTATGTATCTTGCAGCCCTGTCATTGGGTGCATAAATATTTAATATGGTTATGTCTTCCTGATCAATTGTCCCTTTTATCATTATATAGTGTCCTTCTTTATCCTTTGTGGTGGATTTAAGTCTAAAGTCTATTTTGTCAGAAATTAATATTGCTACTCCTCTTCTTTTTTGCTTATTGTTTGCTTGATATATTTTTTTCCATCCTTTGAGTTTTAGTTTGTTTGTGTCTCTAAGTCTAAGGTGTGTCTCTTGTAGGCAGCATATAGATGGATCGTGTTTCTTTATCCAGTCTGTGACTCTCTGTCTCTTTATTGGTGCATTTAGTCCATTTACATTCAGGGTAATTATAGATAAATAAGTTTTTAGTGCTGTCATTTTGATGCCTTTTTATGTGTGTTGTTGACAATTTCATTTTTCCACACACTTTTTTGTGCTGAGGCGTTTTTCTTAGTAAATTGTGAGATCCTCATTTTCATAGTGCTTGACTTTATGTTAGTTGAGTCGTTACATTTTTCTTGGTTTTTATCTTGAGTTATAGAGTTGTTATACCTTTTTGTGGTTACCTTATTATTTACCCCTATTTTTCTAAGTAAAAACGTAACTTGCATTGTTCTGTATCGCCTTGTATCACTCTCCATATGGCAGTTCAATGCCTCCTGTATTTAGTCCCTCTTTTTGATTATTGTGATCTTTTACCTATTGACTTCCATGATTCCCTGTTATGTGTATTTTTTTTAATTAATCTTAATTTGTTTGTTTTTGTGATTTCCCTATTTGAGTTGATATCAGGACGATCTGTTTTGTGACCTTGTGTTGTGCTGATATCTGATATTATTGGTTCTCTGACCAAACAATATCCTTTAGTATTTCTTGTAGCTTTGGTTTGGTTTTTGCAAATTCTCTAAACTTGTGTTTGTCTGTAAATATCTTAATTTCGCCTTCATATTTCAGAGAGAGTTTTGCTGGATATATGATCCTTGGTTGGCAGTTTTTCTCCTTCAGTGTTCTGTATATGTCGTCCCATTTCCTTCTTGCCTGCATGGTTTCTGCTGAGTAGTCAGAACATATTCTTATTGATTCTCCCTTGAAGGAAACCTTTCTTTTCTCCCTGGCTGCTTTTAAAATTTTCTGTTTATCTTTGGTTTTGGTGAGTTTGATGATAATATGTCTTGGTGTTTTTCTTTTTGGGTCAATCTTAAATGGGGTTCGATGAGCATCTTGGATAGCTATCCTTTCGTCTTTCATGATGTCAGGGAAGTTTTCTGTCAGGAGTTCTTCAACTATTTTCTCTGTGTTTTCTGTCCCCCCTCCCTGTTCTGGGACTCCAATCACCCGCAGGTTATCCTTCTTGATAGAGTCCCACATAATTCTTAGGGTTTCTTCATTTTTTTTAATTCTTTTATCTGATTTTTTTTCAGCTATGTTGGTGTTGATTCCCTGGTCCTCCAGATGTCCCAGTCTGCATTCTAATTGCTCGAGTCTGCTCCTCTGACTTCCTAGTGTGTTGTCTAATTCTGTTATTTTATTGTTAATCTTTTGGATTTCTACATGTTGTCTCTCTATGGATTCTTGCAACTTATTAATTTTTCCAGTATGTTCTTGAATAATCTTTTTGAGTTCTTCAACAGTTTTATCAGTGTGTTCCTTGGCTTTTTCTGCAGATATCCTAATTTCCTTTGTGATATCATTAAGCATTCTGTAAATTAGTTTTTTATATTCTGTATCTGATAATTCCAAGATTGTATCTTCATTTGGGAAAGATTTTGATTCTTTTGTTTGTGGGGTTGGAGAAGCTGTCATGGTCTGCTTCTTTAAGTGGTTTGATATGGATTGTTGTCTCTGAGCCATCACTGGGAAACTAGTTTTTCCAGAAAATCCGCTAAAAAAAAACTGCAGTCAGATCCCTATCAGAGTTCTCCCTCTGGCTCAGGCTATTCAGATGTTAATGAAGCCGCCTGGCGAGGGTGGGGGAGGGAACAGAGAGATAGGAGAGTAGCACCTCAGAATATAGCCAGAGTTGCTTGTCTTGCTTGGAATGACTATTATATCTGAGATTCCCGCGGGCGCGTCGCCTATGTGTGCTGGCTGTGTGGAGATTGCCCCCGGGGGCTCTGGCCCGCTGGAGTCACTGTCAGATCCTCCGCTTCCAGCCCCATGCCCAGCGTCAAGGCTCCCCTACTGGGACGGTGCACTCTCGACTCCAAAATCAGTCGCTGCCTCCCGGGGACTTCTCGTCCCTCCAGCCACGTGGCCATGCCGCCTCCGAGAACCAGTTGGGCCTCCTCCCGGGGTTAGTTCAGATGGGTGGAGTAGCTCCCCGTGCTTGTGCCGTGACCGAGTGTCCCTGCTGGGACGCTGTTCTCCCCGCTCCAATACCAGTCGCTGCCTCCCGGGGACTTCTCCTACCGGCTGCATCCCACGCCGCCCGCGCAACCCAGCTGGTCCCCTTCCCGGGGTTAGTTCAGGGGGGTGGAGCAACTCTCCGTGTTTATGGCGTACCTGCGTCCAGTCCAAATCCCTGCGGGACGGTTCCCCGGCTCGGGTGCTGCTCTTTCAGCTCCAAGATCAGTCACTGCCTCCCCGGGACTTCTCCTACCAGCTGCGTCCCACGCCGCCCGTGGAACCGGCTGGTCCCCCTCCCGGGGTTAGTTCAGGGGGGTGAAGCAGGTCTCTGTGCTTGTGCCGTACCTGACTGGTATGCTGGCTCCAGGCTCTGGAAACAGTCGCTGCTTCCCCGTATTAGTTCGTTCTCCGTCTCTAAATCTGTGTTTGTTGTTCAGGGTTCGTAGATTGTTATGTATGTGATCGATTCACTTGTTTTTCCGTGTCTTTTTTGTAAGAGGGATCCGAGGTAGCGTCTGCCTAGTCCGCCGTCTTGGCTCCGCCCTCTTTTTACTCTTTTGATGAAGTGTTTTGATGAGCATTAAGAGTTTAATTTTTAGGAGCTCCTAGTTATTTTATTTATTTATTTATTTTAGTTATATAGCTTATCTTCTGGTGTTTGTGCATTGTTAGTTATGGTTTTTATTGAATTTATGCCGTGTCTTAGGGCCCCTAGTGTTGTCCCTGTTTTTTTTCTTCCATGGTCATTGTTTTAGGTTTTATATTTAGGTCTTTGATCCATTTTGAGTTAGTTTTTGTGTGTGGTGGTGAAGTATGGGTGCTGTTTCATTTTTTTTACAGATGGACATCCAATTTTGCCAGCACCATTTATTAAAAAGATTGTCTTTTCCCCTATTTAATGGATTTTGGTCCTTTGTCAAAGATCATAGGTGCGTGGATTCTTTATTGTGTCCCATTGGTCTATGTGTCCGTTGTACCAGTACCAGGCAGGTTTGACTACCATGCCTGTATGGTAGGTTCTGAGATCAGATAGTGTGAAGCTTCCTGTTTTGTTCTTTTTCTTCAATAATGTTTTGCTTATCCATTGCCTCTTTCCTTTCCATATAAAGTTGGTGACCAGTTTTTGCACCTTGTTAAAGAGTGCTGTTGGTATTTTGATCAGGATTTCATTATATCTGTAGATCACTTGAGTAGTACTGACATTTTTACAATGTTGAGTCTTCCTATCCATGAGCATGGTATGTTTTTCCATTTATGTAGGTCTCTTTTGTTTCTTGTAGTAGTATTTTGTAGTTTTCTCTATGTAAGGTTTTTACATCCCTGAATAGATTTATTCCTAAATATTTTATCTTTTTAGAGGCTATTAGCAATCATATTGTTTTCCTAATTTCATTTTCGAGGTTCTTTTTTGATGGGTAAGAATCCAACTGATTTTTGTATTCTGCTACTGTGCTGAATCTTTCTATTCGTTCCAGTAGTTTTCTTGTGGAACTTTGGGGCTCTCTATATACAGAATCATACCATCTGTGAATAGGAATAGTTTTACTTCTTCCTTTCCAATTTGGATGCCCTTTATTTCTTTTTCTTGCCTTATTGCTCTAGCTAGGGCCTCTAAAAAAAAATTCTAGCAGATGTTAAGTAGGAGTGGTGATAAAGGGCATCTTTGTCTTGTTCCCATTCTAGGGCGAATGTTTTTAGCCTCTCTCCATTTAGAATGATGTTTGTTGTTGGGTTTATATAGCTGCCCTCTATTGTGTTGAGGTATTTCCCTTCTGTTCCTGTTTTATTGAGAATTTTTATCAGGAAAGGGTCTTGGGCTTTATCAAATGCCTGTTCTGCATGAATTGAGATGATCAGGTGATTTTTTTTCTTTTGTTCTATTTATGTGGTGGATTATGTTGATTGATCTTCTAATGTTGAAACACCCTTGCATACCTGGTATGAATCCCACTTTGTTGTGGTGTGTTATTTTTTTTTCATATAATGCTGAATTCCCTTGGCTAGAATTTTGTTGAGAGTTTTTGCTTCTATATTCATGAGAGATATTGGCCTGTAATTTCCTTTTTTGGTGGCATCTTTGCCTGGTTTTGCTATCAGGGTTATGCTGGCTTCATAGAATGAATTTGGTAGTATTCTTTCCTGTTCTCTGCTGTGAAATAGTTGGAGCAATACTGGCGTGAGCTCTTCTCTGAATGATTGGTAGAATTCTCCGGTGAAGCTGACCAAGCCAGGGCTTTTTTTTGTTGGGAGTATTTTTGTTATCTCTTCAATCTCTTGTTATGAGTCTGTTCAGATTTCTATCTCAGATTTTGTTAGTTTAGGTAGGTCGAGTGTTTCTAGAAATTCGTCCATTTCCTCTAGGTTCTCAGATTTTTTAGAGTATAATTTTTTATAGTATTCCGTTAAATGATCCTTTTTATTTCAGTTGGGTCAGTTGTAGTGTCCCCTGTCTCATTCCTTATTTGGGTTATTTGCTTCCTCTCCTTTTTTTTTCTTGACAGTTTGGCCAGTGGTTTGTCAACTTTGTTGATCTTTTCAAAGAAACAACTTTTGGTCTTGTTGATTCTTTCTATTGTTTTTCTGTTCTCTGTTTCATTTATTTCTGCTCTAATCTTTATCTGCAACAATGAGCTCAAGCATAACAACGATTATAAGGATGGCACAGGACTGGGCAGTGTTTTGTTCTGTTGTGCATAGGGTCGCTATGAGTCAGAACCGACTTGACGGCACCTAACAACAACAACCTAATCCTTATTATTTCCTTTCTTCTGGTGGCTATGGACTTCTTTCGCTGTTCTCTTCATATTTGTTCAATTTTTAGGGCTAACATTTTGATTTTGGCCTGTTATTTTTTCATATGTGTATTTATTTCTATAAATTGACTTCTGAGCACTGCCTTTGCTGTGCCCCAAAGGCTTTAGTATGATGTACTTTCATTGTCATTTGATTCTAGGAATTTTTTTTATTCCCTCTTTGATTTCTTCTGTTACTCAGTGGTTTTTAAGTAAGGTGTTATTCAGTTTCCATTTCTTTTGCTTGTTTTTTCCTATTACTGGTTTCTACTTATATGGCATTGTGATCCAAGAGACATATGTTTTGGATTTTATTGAGGGCTGCTTTGTGGCCTCAATTGTGGTTTATTCTGGACAATGTTCCATATGCATTGGAAAAGAATATAGACTTTGCTGCATTATATCCAAATGTATAGAATGGGTGGAGCATTCTATATATTTCCATGAAGTCAAGTTGGTTGATTTTGGCCTTTAGATCTTCTATATCTTTTAGTTTCTTTCTAGATATTCTGTCCTTTACCGAGAGTGGTATGTTGAAGTCTCCTACTGTTATTGTAGAACTATTTCTCTTTTCAGTGCTGTTAGAGTTTGTTTTATGTATTTTGGAGCCGTGTCACTGGGTGTGTAGATATTTATTAAGGTTATATATCTTCTTGGTGAATTGTCTCTTTGATCATTTTATAATGTCCCTCATTGTCTTTAATGGCTGATTTTGCCTTAAAGTCTGTTTTATCTGAGATTAGGTATTGCCACTTCTGCCTTCTTTTGGTTACCATTTGCTTGATGTATTTTTTCCATCCTTTGATTTTTTAATGTATTTATATCTTTGTGTCTAAAGTGTGTCTCTTATAGACAGCATATTGATGGGTCATGCTTTTTTTATCTGTTTTGCCACTCTCTGTCTATTCACTGATTCATTTAACACATTTACATTCAGTGTGATTATCAATAGGTATGACTTTATTGCTGTCATATTGTTGTACCCTTTTTTTTTTTTGTCATGCCAATGTTGTCTTTGTTCCTCCTACTTTCCTGTGCTAAGTTCCTTTTGTTTGTGGGTTTTCTTTTTTTTTCATTATTATAGATTTTGTGTTTACTGAGACCCATGTTTTTCTACTTTTCTATTCTGATGAGTAAGTTTGTTAACTTTCTTTGTGATTACCTTGAAATTTACTCTTATCTTCCTGAGTTTGAACCAGTTGTTTATTACTTGATATCACTTTGACTTCCTTTTCGTTTGGAAGTTATATACCTGCACTGCTTATTCCCCCTTTTATTGTTTTGACATTGTCATCATTTACAGATTGATGTCTCTGTTTCCCTGTTGCAAATTTTTAGCTTTGTTTTATTATTGAGAGTTCTTTACCTTGGTTAGTATCTAGCTGCTGCTGCCTTGTGTCCTAGACTCTGGTTTTTGTTGGTTCTCTAACCAAAGGACTCCCTTTAATACTACTTCTAAGTGTGGTTTGGTCTTTACAAATTCCCTTAATTTCTCTTTACCTAGAAATGTCCTAATTTCACCATCATCTTTGAGAAAGAGTTTTGCAGGATATATTATTCTTGGTTGGCAGTTTTTTTTCTTTCAAGGTTTCATATATGTCATTCCATTTTCTTTTTACCTGCATAGTTTCCACCAAGTAATCAGAGCTTAGTTTTATTGTTTCCCCTTTGTGACTTTTCATTTTTCTCAAGCTGCTCTCAGTTTTCTTCTTTGTCTTTGGATTTTGCAAGTATCATTATGATATGTCTTGGCAACTCTCTTTAGGGTCTATAATATATGGAGTTCATTGAGTCTCTCAAATGGTCAGCTTTTTGTCATTCATGATATTTGGGGAGTTTTGTGTCAGCAAAATTCGAACAGTCTTCTCTGTGTTTTCCATTTTTTCACCCTGTTCTGGATCTCCGATATCACACAAATATTTGCTCTTGATTGAGCCCCACATAGTTCTTAGGTTTTCTTCATTTTCTTGATTCTTTCCTCTGATTTTTCCTCAAAGGAGTGTCCATGATTTTGTCTTCAATTTTGCTGATTCTGTTTTCCCTTATTTCAAAATTGCTCCTAAGACCTTCTGTTAAGTTGTCCATTTCTGAAATTTTGTTGTTTATCTTTTGAATTTCTAGTTGTATGATTATTTATTTTGACATTTTTTGTTCTTTCATTATTTTCCTGAATTCTTCTATTGCTTTGTTTGTGTTTTCCTTGATTTTGGCTATGTTTCTATGGCATTGTCTGTGTTTTCCATGATTCTGTGCTTTGTTTCTTTAAGGAACCTTGGTAATGGCTTGACTCTAGACTCTTTTTCAAATAAAATGCAAAACAAATACCTTGGAGAAGAGCAGAAAGAACATCAGCAGTCATTGGAAACTCAAGATAAATGCAAACTCTGGCTTCTCAAAGACCGTAATTTAGCAAGGGAGAGAGAGCAAGAGCGGAGGAGGAGAGAAGCAGTAAGTGAACTTTAGCTTACTAAATCTAACTTTAACAAAGGAAAGATTTAACAGAGAAATATTTTTTATATGTTCAAAGATGCATTCAGGATAGTTTTTCAGTAACGATGTAGCTAACTTTTTAGTGAGGATCGGGTTCTAAAATCAGAACCCCAAATAAAAATTTGACGTAGTCAAAAGAAGCAGGCATAGTGTGATAAATAACATAGCATCAACCCTGGAGCTACTAGATTGCCTGAGTTCAAATCCTGTTTTTCCCATTACTTGCCTTTTTTGTGTGAACATGTGCCTTCATTTCTCTTGGATATAACCTAAGAGTGACCCAAAGAGTGAAGTGACTGTTAATTCATGTTCGTGTTCATTCATGTTCTCCTTGATACCTGCTTGGTCAATATTGAGAGTTTTCTTACCTGGAGACAGAAGTCAGACTTGTTCTTAGTGTTCTTACAGGTTTCAGTTTTTATTTACCACACAAAAATTATATTAAGAAAAATCAGTCATGGTCCCCAGACCTTCTGTTAGCCCAAGACACGAACCGTTCCCAAAGTCATCTCTTCAGACAGGGATTGGACTGGACTATAAAAAAGAAAAAGATACTGGTGAGGAGTGAGCTTCTTGGATCAAGTAGACACAAGAGACTATGTAGGCAGCTCCTGTCTGGAGGGGAGATAAGAAGGCAGAGATGGTCATAAGCTGGCTGAACTGACATGAATATAAAGATGGAGGGAAGAAGGAGCGTGCTGTCTCATTAGAGGGAGAGCAACTAGGAGTATATAGCAAGGTGTATAAATTTTGTATAAGAGACTGACTTGATTTGTAAACATACTTAAAGCACAATAAAAATTTTTAAAAAAGGAAAAATCAGGTTGTATTTGAACAGAAGTAAAAAATTATGAACTTATGTTCAGTAAATTTATTCATTTTTATGATTCATTCTAAGTATTGCATAGTAATTTTTATATAGATGTAATTAAGGCATGAATTTATTAAGTAACATTTGTTTTAAAATTTTGCCTTTTCTACAGATGGCTGGTACCATTGATATGACTCTTCAAAGCGACATTATGACAATGTTTGAAAACAACTTTGATTAAACCTCCATTTTCTGATTAGCCATCAACCCTAAATGAAATTGAGGTTATAAAATGTGGATGATAAAATGATTGCTCTCAGACACCAAGATACCAATCTTATATTGTATTTTAACTGCTCTAAAATGATTAAACAATTTTCAGTTACATTTTTAAATAGCTTTATGTTCATTTTTTAAATTATAAAATTTATAGGACATTATATAATTTGGATCCTAAAATATTGAATAAATTCCCACATGTTATTTAGTCTGTAAACAATTATCTATTATAGACCTTGTTCTAAGTAATGAAAATCCAGAAAAGATAGTCTCCACTTGTTTAAAAATGAAGAATATGAACAAATGTATCAAAAACAATGAAAGACTTAGTTCCTGTTGAGTTTTTGAATCAAATATTTGTCTGCCTTCCGAAACTTAGATCCTGTAACAAATAATACTTGGATTCCTTGAGTGTCAGGTTATATAAGGTTCTCTGCTAGCTCTGTATTTATAAATTAAATAAAATATTACCTATGGTTTGAAAGATATTGAATTTAAGGTAAAATAACTAACAGTAGGTATTATAGATAAGTTTCTATAGGAAATTATAAGACAGTTCTTAATATGCATATGTGGTAGCAATGAATGTTTGAATTTTTTACTATAGTAGGTTTTTTCATTTAAATATTCTGTAAATTATTTTTTGTTATTCTCCAGTTAAAATTATGTATATATCATGTTTACCAGATGTGTGTATTTTTAAATTTTGAAATCTTGAAGTGTAGCAAATGATTCAGGCACTATTCTGATACCATTTAAAAAGTATGTGTGTATATATGTATATAGAGAGAGAGAGAAATAGTTTCCTTGGCTCCATTTGTTTTTATAATCAGTATGATAAATTTCTGAAGTATCTTTAAAGTATCAGCCATTTTAAAAACAAAATGAACTAGTAGCTAAATGGTGGTGTTACTATGAAACATAACCAGAATTAAAGGAATAGTTCTTCCTATTCATATATATATATATGGAGGAAATCAGTATGTATGTATTAAACAGTATGCACTATATGCCTTTTTCTTAAGAGATCATATATTTATATATCATGTAAATATATAAAGATACATCAGGGATACCTAGTGGTTACCTCTAGGTGATGGGATTATAAATATTTTCTTTAGACTTTTCAGTATATTCTGGTTCTTTTTTAATTTTAATTATGTAATAGTTTCAAGATTTTGAACAGAAAGAATGAAAATACTAAATAAGAGTTTATTTCTGTCAAACACACAGTATATATTAAGTCTCTCAGCTGCCTTTAAATAACTAATAAAACCTGATAAATTCAGTGATAGTTTCCACATCTAAAAATCAAAGTCCAACTTAATTAACGTATCCTTTTACATTGAAGAATAATGGCATACATGAGGCTTCCCTGTGCACATGTGAAGCAGCCCTTATAGAGAGCTATGTTATGCTTACCCTTATGGTTATTGTGTTTAGTTTAAACAACTTTACCCTTTAACCTGTTTCCAGTCACTAAAGGGCCTGGCACATTCTAGGTAACTAACAAACTTTTGGTAGGTTGGTTAAAGTCAGTTTAGCAGAGAAAAATGTTGGCTTATAAATGATCTTCCCTATATTTACCTTTTTTTTAGGTAAAGAATTGTTTGGTTTCTCTTAACTTCCTTCATGGAATTAACTGTTACTAACTTCAGGCACTGGGAAATCCATGCATAAAAGATTGGGTATAACTTATTTGCCTTGAACTAAAGCCTGGTTTTGTGAGGATCCTTTTTCTGACCCCATCTTTCACCCTTCAACTCCTAAAGCCTTTCCATTGTGTGTTCTGGTATTCACGATCAGTCATTGACAACATCTCATATATAGTCAATGTTTTGCTTATTTCTTTCATCTTTTTGTCCTAAGTTGTTGTGGACGTGTGATCCCCAGACCAACAGCATCAGCATTACCTGGAAACTTTTTAGAAATACAAATTCTAAATTCAGTCTTACTAACCAAAAATTCTGGCAGTGGGGTCCAGCAATCTATAGTTGAACAAGCTCTACAGGTGAGTCTAATGCACACTAAAGTCTGAGAACCACTGCTCTAACTGAATCCTGGCTCTCCTGAAGCCTTTGTTTCTCTTGCCTCTGCCACTTACAGCATACTTCCTCCTTCCTCCCTAAAACCACAAGTTTTAAATTTTTCATGACCATCAGACTATAATAGCCACACTCATTTGCCATCCCCGGTTCACTTCCTCTAGTTCCTCAGAGATTTTAGTCTCCATCTCACAGTCACCCTTCAATTGACACTTCTTGGTCCCTTGATTTCTCTACTAATGATCTTGACCTCTAACCAGTCTCAGCCACTCACTTCTTTGTCATTACTAAGTAACTTAAACCCTTCTTTAGTCTGAATTTCAAGCACCCTGTTCTCTCGTTAGGAAACTCTGGTGGTGTAGTGGTTAAGAGTTCGGCTGCTAACCAAAAGGTTGGCAGTTTGAATCTACCAGGACCTACAATCCATTAATCCTAGTGCCTTTGCCCAGTATCTGTCCCGTTCATGCCCTCACTTCTCTCCTTATCCAAAGTTTCTAGTATTATTACAATCACTTTGTTGCATACACCCCTAACTCCATTGCTTTTCTCTTTATTTTATTCACTTGGAAAAGCTCTTATTAAATCTGACTGCCTGCTCTGAACCCATGAAACTGAATGTGGTTATAGAAAAACACAACCGTGATAACCAGTCTTACTTCATGTTATGAGCAATAAATTAAAGCCCGTAAAAAGTGCTGCCCAAAAATTTTACTACATTTCCATGGTCAGTTCACTTTCCCCAGACAGACAACTATTCTATACCTCCTTTCTACTCAAACCTCCAAACGATACTGCCTCTCCCATCCTCACTCTTTTCACTACTACTTTTGTCACTAAGGTAACAAAAACAATCTGAGGAGACCTTCCACATGCTTCCACCACCACATCTATAATCATCACTGTTCATATGCTCTGTTCTCTCTTATATTACTAGGGATGAATTGTCATGCTTCCAGTTAAGGTCATTCTCTCCACTTGGACCCATTGCCATTCTTTTTCACCTCCCCAAGGATATTATCGTAGCAGTTCTGATTTCTACCATCAATGTTCTGGATATTTATCAGCATACAAACTGGTTTTAATTTATGGAAGATGAGTTAGGAGGAAATGTGTTTTTTTCTATAAATTGGCTCCTCACTCCTTTGGTTCATTTTTAATTTTTGTCTTGATAGGAATTCTTTTTTTTATTATTAAGGCATTGTTCACATATCATAAAATTCATCATTTTAAAATGCTTAATTTAGTGGGTTTTAGTATATTCAATCTTTATAGGAATTCTTGTTTCTTTTTCTTATAGTTCTTTATACATTCCAGATGTTAATTTTTTGTTACAGATATTGTCTCCCGGTTTGTCACTTATTAATTTATTAATTTGTACATAATTATATAGAAGTAAATGATTTAAGCCAATTTTCCAGTCTAAAAATCATATTAAAAGTCATTTATACATGAGTATTATCTAATTACGAATTTTGTAATCATTTCTTTTTTAAAATTACAAAGCTTTTAGATATGATTTAAAGATACACTTTAAAGTTTTTTGTTTTTTTTTTAAGTTTCTCCACCTCAGTCCCCAATTACTGAAGGAATCAAAGCTTCTGCATTTTTCTGTCTTCTTTGTGCTCATCCAAGCAAGGACATGTAGAGAATTTGAGGGGTCTGATTTTTTTACAAAAGTATGATCATTTATACATATTACTCTGCAACTGTTTTTTCCTATTGAATCATGAGTCTAGGTCATTAGATCTGTAGATTTAATTCATTCTTTTTTTAAAATACTGGGCAACATTCCTTAGCATAGCTATATCATAATTTATATAAATACTCCACTGTTAATTCAGTTGATTGCAGCATTTTTCTACTATAAACAAATGCTGCAGTAAACATCTGTTTATATAGCCTCACATAATTGTCCTTCTGTTTCTAAAGGGTAGACTTTCTAAAATGTGATTGTTGGATCAGAGATATAGTCAAAGGGTGTAATTTTCATTTTAATGGATGATGCCAGATAACTATTCCAATAAAAGTTACAACAGTGCACATTCCTATAAGTTTCAGAGTATCACTTTTCCACATCCTCACCAGCACTGGGTGTTATTGACCTAGTATTTTTTGTTAATCTGAATGAAATAAATATATAACATTTCTATAATTTGCATTTCTCAGATTACAAGTGGGATTGATAATTTTATATTTGTTTGCCACGTGACTTGTTTGTTCATTAATATCCTTCAGTTTTCTTTTTGGGTTATGTTTTTCTTATTGATGTGTAGACTCTTTCCTTTTTTAAAAATGGATATGACCCTTTGTTTTGCAAAGATTTTTTCACAATTTATTGTTTGCCTTTTGAAGGTTATTGTCTTTTCCATTAAAAATTTTAATTTTATGTAGTCATATGTTTGGCTTTTCTTCTATGGTGTCAGTATATTCTGCCTTCCTTAAGAATTTATCTCCCATATCAAGATGATAAAATATTCTTAAACAGTTTTTACACTTAAAATCCAGATATATTTAATTTATACTCAATTTCAAAATGGATTAAAGATTTTTTTTGTTTATGGTGTGAGATAGGGGTCCAATTTTCTTTCAAATGAATTGTCAGCTACACTATCATAGTTTACTTACTATGGAACAACAGAAGTAGTACCGAAATTCAGCACCACTGAATTTCAGTACTGCTTCTGTTGTTCCATAATAAATTTATAACCACTTTATCTACTTTGTAAAAATTGAATGAAATTAAGCACCATTGGAATTTTGATTGGGATTAGATTAGAATTAAGATATCTACCAATTTTGTTTCCAGTGTTATAAATATATCCTTCATGAAATCCACTTTTTGGGCCATTGCTGGTTTCAAGAGGCAAGAGAGTTTTCTCAGGGTCCCTTCCCACCCCAGAATTAGTTGGGATCAGGGAAGTGAGTAACTGGGATGATGGGGCTTCCTTGAGGAGACATGCTTGGAGCCATGTTATCAGGCTAGTTGTGCTGTGGGCCAAGGGTGAGGTGGGAAAGTTGAAAGAAGTTAGTCAAGAGGCTAAAGAGGTCTCAAGCTGGCTATAGACAGAAGCAGGATGCTGAAAGGGCAGTCTGCTTTTACAACTTTCATCTAGGCCACCTAAGCCGAGGCCTTGGGCTCACAACATTCTCTGATAATGAGGCTGGGAATTGGGTTTCACACTTTCTCCCAATTTCTTCTTGTCAGAGAAGACTTTCTTCCTATTCTGAGCTCACAGTAACCTTCTCTGTCTCCATGACTATAACTGCTTAATTGTAGAGAATCTTGTAGCTAAGAGAAATCTCATTACAGAATGGTCATGCTATTTGCTCCCAAAGGCACCTTCCTAGTCACAGGATGGTTATGCTACCTGTACCTAAACAAAGAAACCCTCTTACCCTCCTTTCTCTCGTTTCTGTGCAGTCCAGCACATATACCCCTCTGATTTATCTGTATAAGCCCCAGGCCTGAGTTCCCTTTTGTTCTCTCTATCATGGTGCATTGAGGGGCATACATGGAAGTGACTAAACATCCCAGGCTTGGATGAGCGCCTTTGGGAAGAACAAACTAAGGTCAGGAAATTAGCTCATGATTAAAGATGAATCACTTAAGAAAGCAAGTTACAATGAATGTCAACAGAAACAACGCAAATGTAGATTGCCACCTTACCCCACTCCTGCCCCTGTACTGCAGTAGAAGTAATAGAAGACTTTTTGGAAAAGATCAGCAGATTTGGAAAAATAGAACTTCTAGAAAAGTGTTGAACAAACTCAATTTAAAATGTTTTCATGGGTTAAAATAGACAACAGCTGAAAAAAAAAAAAGTGACCTGGAAGATTTCTCCAAATATCCCAGTATACAGCAAGGGGAAGGAAAATGCAGAAGAGGCATGAAGAAATCTAGAGCAGTGATTGGTAAACTGTAGCCCCTGGGTCATCTGCCTTGCCACCTGTATTTGTAAAGTTTTATTGGAACACAGTCCCACCCACTTATTTACAAACTATGTCTGTTTTTGTGCTGTAATGCAGAGTTGAGTAGACAACAAAAACTGCCCTCCAAGTCTATTTATTTACTACTTGGCCTCTTACAGTGGCATAGTGGTTAAGAGCTATGGTTGCTAAGCAAAAGGTTGGCAGTTCAAATCTACTAGGCTTTCCTTAGAAACTCAATGGGGCAGCTCTACTCTGTCCTATAGAGTTGCTATAAGTCAAAATCGATGGCAAAGGGTTTGGGTTTTTTTTTTTTTTTTTTTTTTTTTTGTCCTCTTACAGAGAATTTTGCCAACCCTTGATCTAGAAAATAAATAAAAAGGTCTAATACACATTTAAGGTCCCTAGGTGATATAAATGATTCGTGCTCAACTACTAACCTAAAGGTTGGCATTTCGAACCCACCCAGAGGCACTGCAAAAGAAAGGTCTGGCAATCTGCTTCCATAAAGATTAAAAAAAATCCATTGCTGTCAAGTCTATTTTGACTCATAGCAATGTTATCAGACAGAGTAGAACTGCCTCATAGTATTTCCAAGGCTGTAATCTTTGTGAAAGCAAACTGCCACATCTTTCCCCCATGGAGCAGCTGGTGAGTTTGAACCACGATATTTCCATTAGCAGCTGAGTGCATAACCAGTGCACCACTAAGGTTCTTTTCTGTAAAGATTGCAGCCCAGAAAACCCTATGGAGCAGTTCTACTCTGTAACACATGGGGTTGCCATGAGTTGGAGTAAACTTGATGGCAACAGGTTTTTTTGTTTTGCTTTTGTTTTGACATATATTTAACCAGAGGCTTTAGGACAAATCAAGAGTGTTTGAGAAAAGGAAGGTCTGCATTTAAGGAGACAGTGATTGTGACCTTGAAATTATGAAAAATGATTCTCTTATCCTGGAGATATAGCATTACAAGCAGGATAAATAAAAAGAAATCCATACCTAAGACATTTTTCAGCAGCCTTCACAACATCATAAGCAAGGAAGATTTCGCAAGCAGCCAGAGAAAAGGCGCTATCATAAATAGAAGAATGAGTTATCAGTGGCAACGAAAACCAGAAAAGTGGAATTAAATATTCAGTTTTGAGAGAAAATAACTTTCAGCATGGGATTGCATACTCAGCAAAACTATCAAAATGAGGGTGAAAAAAAAGTTTACCGCCAAGTGTTCTACCCTAAAGGAAATTAAAAAAGGACATTCTATTTTCATAAAAAGTGAGAATTCATACAGATGGAAATTGGTCTCAAATTTTCTATAAACTCAATGCAATTAACAAAATTTTAATGAAGTTTCTCATGGAACCGATAAAATGATTCTTAAATTTCTATAGAAGAGCATGGGGCCAAGAACAGCCAAGATACTTCTGAAGAAGATAAAAATTAGAGAATTTGCTTTATGAGATATTAAGACTTATAAAGCTATAGTAGTTACAGTGGAACAGTCTTGGGAATATAAAAATTAGAACAGGAGAAAATGCAGAACAGAATTTCTAATTCTTATGGACTGAAACTATTACCCTGAGATAATCTTTAAACATTAAACCAAAAATATCCCCTGAAGACTTCTTAAAACCAAACAATAGCTTAACTAGTAAAAAAATGTCTGCCTTGAGCATTATGCTATTTTAAGAACTATCTGTATGGGATCAAATTGACAACAGCAATTAGAAGATTAGATAGAAACCTTAGGAGGCAGTGAATTTATGTTAAGGGGGGAGGAACAATTCAGAAAAGGAGGGTGAGAACAGTTGCACAACTCAAAGAATGTAATCTAATGTCACTAAATGGTACATGTAGAAACTTGAATTGGTATATGTTTTGCTGTGTATATTCTCAACAACAAATTAAAAAAAAATCTTTAAAAATTTGAACAGAATGCCAAAACAGACCTGTGCATACAGGGAACTCTGTAGTATGCAAGAGGTGGCACTGCAGGTCAACAGGGAAATAAGATTTTTAATACTTGATTCTAAGACAACTGGTTATCATATGAAAAAATATATATATTAAATTCCAGGTGGATTAAGGACTTAAATATCGAAAGCAAAATGATGAAACTTTTAGAAGAAAACAGAGGGTAACATATTTCTAACCACTATGTACGGAGGGATTTGAGACTCAAAAAGATAATCTTGAAAGGACAATTTGATAAATTGTAACAGTTACAAACTTCTGCTCAACAAGACACTTTAAAGAAAGCAAAAAGAAAAGCTACAAACTAGGAGAGGATATTTGCACCGTACATAACTGTCGAAAGTTTAGTATCTAGAATATTAATAAAAAAAAGATAGAAACAAGTATTAAAATAATTAAGGCCAGCTACAACTAGTTTTTTTTTTTTATTACAATGGAAAAATCCAAAATTTCAGTGGCTTAACAAACATTTAGTTTTTGAAGCACAGTTCAGTGCAGCTTGAGTGGCCCTATTACATCTTGTAGTTATGCCACCTAAAACATGTAGTCTCTAATGTTGTAGCAGAGGAAAAGAAAGTTGGGGGATCACACAGGATGTTTTTAAGGGCCAGACATGGAAGTGACTTACATCTATCTCTTCCACCTACATCCTTCTGGCCATAAACCAATCGCTTGACCACAACCCACTTGGCCACAACCCAACTGCAAGTCTGGAAAATTCAAAGCTGCACATGGATATTGGTAATTTTCTGCCATAAATAGGCATTTCACTTAAGAGTAACTAGCTAATAAACATGAGAAGATGTTCAGCCTCTTTAATACTGAAGGAATTGAAAATCGAGGACACAGGAGATACCAATATTACCCATTATATTAGCTAAAATGATGATATCTCTAGCATCAAGTGTTGGAGAGGATCAGTGGGAACTCATACAGTGCTGGTGGTGAGTATAAATAGGTATAACAATTTTGGTAAACAATTTGACATTATCTTATTTATAAAAAATGCAATAGTGTAGACGTAATCCAGCAATTCCACTCCAAGTATATCACCTAGAAAAACTATTATAAACCAGGTGGCATGTACAAGAATATGCAAAGCATGTATAAACAATAAGGATTATAATATAGAATAAAAAAGGAAGAGAGGAGAGGAAGGAAGGAAGGGAGAAAAGGAGGGAAGAAGAGAAAAGTTATAGATAAAGAAAAACAAGAACCAACCTAAATGCTGTTGATAGAAGGATGCATAAACTGGCATAATTTCACAGGGCAATATTAGCATTGAAAATAAATGAATCATAGCTATCTATATGCAGTAACATGAATGATAGAATGCTGAGGTCTCCTGCATTTTTGTGAATGCAGTTTCAATTTCTAATTGGTTAATGCTAGTATATGGAAAAACTATTAATTTTTATGTACTTACCTTGTATCTAGCCACCTTACCAAATTTTCTTTTTAATTTTATTATTTTTTAACTAACGTTTTTTAAGATTAATAGGAATATAGTAATTTCAAGACAAATGTAACATTGCCTCTTTTCAAATTTTTATATCAATTTTTAAATTATTTGGGCTTTTTTCCCTTGGTCTATTTTTTAGCTAGAATTTCCAAAGCAATGTTAAATAATGGAAGTAATAGAATGAGAAATTTTTACTCCCATTTTTTAAGTAAATGTCTTTAGGATTTCACCATAGCAACTATGTTTTGATAACTGTAATATTTAAGCAGTTTCTTTCTGTCTGAATTAATTTATCTGTTCACAAATAGCTGCTGAATTTTAACGCATGCTTTTTTTTTGCACCTATTGTTGTAATTACGTGGTTTTTCTTCTATAAGCTTTGATGTAACATACTATGATTATAGGTTTCCTATTATTGGACTACTCTTGCAGTCCTGAAATAAAACCTACTTAATTATGCTGTATTATTCATATAATACACTCCTAGAATCAATTTCTAATGTCTTATTTAGAAATACTGCAACAATTTTCATAAGTGAAATTGATATATAGCATAATTTTTGTATTGCCGTTATCAAATTTTGGTATTATGACCCATAAATTGAGGTACTTAACTATTTGGTCTGAATGAGTTTAACAGGAATTACGTCTTCTTTAAATGTAGATAGGACACAATCAATCAACATGATCTAATTGATATACGTGGAAAATTCCATAAAGGGCCACATAAACCAGAGACTGTATCAGCCTGAGACTGGAAGAACTAGATGGTGCCCAACTACAACCAATGATTGACCTGACAGTGAGGAGTGAGCTTCTTGGCTCAAGTAGACACATGAGACTATGTGGGCAGCTCTTGTCTGGAGGCAAGATGAGAAGGCAGAGGGGGACAGGAGCTGGTTGAATGGACAAGGGGAATACAGGGAGGAGAGGAGGAATGTGCTGTCTCATTAGGGGGAGAGCAACTAGGAGTACATAGCAAGGTGTGTATAAGTTTTTGTGTGTGAGACTGACTTGATTTGTAAACTTTCACTTAAAGTACAATAAAAAATTTTAAAAAAGAGAATTTCATGCAACAACAACAGAATACACATCTTTTTCTCAAGCACCCATGGAACACTCACCAAGATAGACCACATTCTGGGCCATAAAAAAACTTCAACAAATGTGAAAGAATTGAAATCTTATACAGTGTGCTCTTTGATCATAGTAGAATCAAATTACAAATTAATAACAGAAAGACAACAGGAAAATCTCTAAACATGTGGAAATGAAACAACACACTTAAATATAGTCCATGGGTCAAAAGAGAAATCGTAAAGGACTTTTTAAAAATACAATAGAACTGAATGAAAATGAAAATATAGCATATTAAAATATGTTGTGGTGCCAAGGGGGATACCAGTGCCAAGAGGACAATTTTTAAGTCTTAAATATTTGCATTATAAACATGGAGGATCTCAGATCAATAATCTCAGTTCCTACCTCAAGAAACTAGAAAAAGAAGAGCAAAATAAACTAAAAGAAAAAAGAAGGAAGGAAATAATAAAGACCAGAACATAAATCAATGAAATTGAAAATAGGAAAATAGAGAAAAATCAATGGAAAAAAAGTTCACTCTTCAAAAAAACAATCAATAGAATTGATAAATCTTTGGTAAGAATGATAAAAATAAAAGAAGACACAAATTGCCAGGATCAGGAATGAAATAGTAAATATCAGTACAGATCCCATAACCAGTAAAAAGATAAAAGGTAAAATACTGCAAACAATTTTACGCTTAGACATCTGACAACTTAGAAGAAATGGACAAATTCCTCAAAAACTACAAACTACCAATATTCAACCAAGATGAAATAAATAATCTAACAGCCCTATAACAATAAAGAAGCTGAACTCATAGTCTGAAAGCTCTGGGAAAAGAAATGTGCTGGCTGAAGTGGTTTCACTGGAGAATTCTACCGTTTAAAGAAGGATTAATACTAATTTAACACAATCTCTTCCAGAAAATGCAAGAGGAGGGAACAGTGCCCAACTCATTCTATGAGACCACTCTTACCCTCATACCAAAACTAAAGACAGTACCAAAAGAAGAAGAAAAAGAAAACGAAAGACAAATATCACTCATGAATTTAGACACAAAAATACTGGCAAACAAAATGCAACAATGTATAAGAATTATACACCATGACAAATTGGGATTTATTCGAGGTACGCAAGGCTGGTTCAACATTTGAAAATCAATGTAATCCACCTAACAACAAGCTAGAGAAGAAAAATAATATGATCATATCAATTGGCACCCAAAAAGCAATTGACACAATGTGATATTCATGATAAACTCAGCATGTTAGGAAAAAAAAAAAAAAATTTTTTTTTTTTTTAGTAGAGGAAAATTACCTCAATTTGCTAAAGAACATCTACAAAAAAACCTGCAGCTAACTTTATATATTTTATTTCTTTATTTTTATTGTACTTTAGAAGGTTTACAGAACAAACTAGTTTGTCATTAAATAATTAATACTTATATTGTTTTGTGACATTGGTTGCCAACCCACGACATGTCAACACTCTCCCCTTCTCAACCCTGGGTTCTTTGTTACCAGCTTTTCTGTCCCCTCCTGCCTTCTAGTTCTTGCCCCTAGGCTGGTATGCCCATTTA
This sequence comes from Loxodonta africana, assembly GCF_030014295.1. NCBI lineage: Eukaryota > Metazoa > Chordata > Mammalia > Proboscidea > Elephantidae > Loxodonta > Loxodonta africana. The sequence goes on along the minus strand of NC_087344.1, from coordinate 145,551,573 downwards.
GTCTCATTTTGTTTTATGGGCCTGTCTAATCCTTGGCTGAAAGATGAACCTCAGGAGAGACTTCATTACTGAGCTATAAGGGTGTCCAGGGGCCATACTCTCAGGGTTTCTCCAGTCCCTCTCAGACCAGTAAATCTGTTTTTTTTTTTTTTTTTGCAAGTTAAAATTTTGCTGAGCACCATCTAGTTATGCTGGACTCAGTCTGGCGGAGGCTGTGGTAGTTGTAGTAATTTCATATTTAATGGTGAAAGACTACAATTGGAAACAAGGCAAGAATGTCCACTCCTCACCATTTTTTTTTAATAATTTTTATTGTGCTTTAAGTGAAAGTTTACAAATCAAGTCAGTCTGTCACATATAAGTTTATATACACCTTACTACATACTCCCATTTACTCTCCCCCTAATGAGTCAGCAGCTCCCTTCCTCCAGTCTCTCCTTTCGTGACCGTTTTGCCAGTTTCTAACCCTCTCTACCCTCCCATTTCCCCTCCAGACAGGAGATGCCAAAACAGTCTCAAGCGTCCACCTGATACTAGTAGCTCACTCTTCATCAGCATCTCTCTCCAGCCCATTGTCCAGTCCCTTCCATGTCTGATGAATAGTCTTCGGAAATGGTTCCTGTCCTGGGCCAACAGAAGATTTGGCGACCATGACCGCCAGGATTCTTCTAGTCTCAGTCAGACCATTAAGTCTGGTCTTTTTATGAGAATTTGGGGTCTGCATCCCACTGTTCTCCTGCTCCCTCAGGAGTTCTCTGTTGTGTTCCCTGTCAGGGCAGTCATCGGTTGTGGCTGGGCACCATCTAGTTCTTCTGGTCTCAGGATGATGTAAGTCTCTAGTTCATGTGGCCCTTTCTGTCTCAGGCTCATAGTTATCGTGTGACCTTGGTGTTCTTGATTCTCCTTTGATTCAGATGAGATGAGACCAATTGATGCATCTTAGATGGCCACTTGTTAGCATTTAAGACCCCAGACACCACACTTCAAAGTGGGATGCAGAATGTTTTCATAATAGAGTTTATTATGCCAATTGACTTAGAAGTCCCCTTAAGCCATAGTTCCCAAGCCCCCGCCCTTGCTCCGCTGACCTTCGAAGCATTCAGTTTATCCCAGAAACTTCTTTGCTTTTGATCCAATCCAATTGAGCTGACCTTCCCTGTATTGAGTATTGTCCTTCCCTTCCCCAAAGTAGTTCTTACCTACTAACTATGCAGTAAATAACCCTCTCCCACCCTCCCTCCCTCCCCCCGCTCCTAACCACAAAAGAATGTGTTCTTTTCAGTTTATACTATTTCTCAAGAACTTAAAATAGTGGTCTTATACACTATTTGTCCTTTTGCATCTGACTAATTTCACTCAGCATAATGCCTTCAGGTTCCTCCATGTTATGAAATGTTTCACAGATTCGTCACTGTTCTTTATCGATGCGTAGTGTTCCATTATGTGAATGTACCGTAATTTATTTAACCATTCATCTATTGATGGACACCTTGGTTGCTTCCAGCTTTTTGCTGTTGTAAACAGAGCTGCAATAAACATGGGTGTGCATATATCTGTGTAAAGGCTCTTATTTCTCTAGGGTATATTCCGAGGAGTGGCATTTCTGGGCTGTATGGTAGTTCCTATTTCTAACTGTTTAAGAAAACGCCAGATAGATTTCCAAAGTGGTTGTACCATTTTACATTCCCACCAGCAGTGTATAAGAGTTCCAATCTCTCCGCAGCCTCTCCAACATTTATTATTTTGTGTTTTTTGGATTAATGCCAGCCTTGTTGCAGTGAGATGGAATCTCATCGTAGTTTTAATTTGCATTTCTCTAATGGCTAATGATCGAGAGCATTTTCTCATGTGTCTGTTAGCTGCCTGAATATCTTCTTTAGTGAAGTGCGTGTTCATATCCTTTGCCCACTTCTTGATTGGGTTGTTTGTCTTTTTGTGGTTGAGTTTTAACAGAATCATATAGATTTTAGAGATCACGTGCTGGTCGGAGATGTCATAGCTGAAAATTTTTTCCCAATTTGTAGGAGGTCTTTTTACTCTTTTGGTGAAGTCTTTAGATGAGCATAGGTGTTTGATTTTTAGGAGCTCCCAGTTATCTGGTTTCTCTTCGTTATTTTTAGTAATGTTTGTATTCCGTTTATGCCTTGTATTAGGGCTCCTAAGGTTATCCCTATTTTTTCTTTGATGATCTTTATCGTTTTAGTCTTTATGTTTATGTCTTTGATCCACTTGGAGTTAGTTTTTGTGCATGGTGTGAGGTATGGGTCCTGTTTCATTTTTTTGCAAATGGATATCCAGTTATGCCAGCACCATTTGTTAAAAAGACTATCTTTTCCCCAATTAACTGACACTGGGCCTTTGTCAAATAGCTGCTCATATGTGGATGGATTTATATCTGGGTTCTCAATTCTGTTCCATTGGTCTATGTGCCTGTTGTTGTACCAATACCAGGTTGTTTTGACTAATGTGGCTGTATAATAGGTTCTGAAATCAGGTAGAGTGAGGCCTCCCACTTTCTTCTTCTTTTTCAGTAATGCTTTGCTTATCCGGGGCTTCTTTCCCTTCCATAAGAAGTTGGTGATTTGTTTCTCCATCACTTTAAAAAATGTCATTGGAATTGGGATCGGAAGTGCATTGTATGTATAGATGGCTTTTGGTAGAATAGACATTTTTACTATGTTAAGTCTTCCTATCCATGAGCAAGGTATGTTTTTCCACTTATGTAGGTCCCTTTTAGTTTCTTGCACTAGTACTCTGTAGTTTTCTTTGTATAGGTCTTTTACATCTTTGGTAAGATTTATTCCTAAGTATTTTATCTTCTTGGGGGCTACTGTGAATGGTATTGATTTGGTGATTTCCTCTTTGATGTTCTTTTTGTTGATGTAGAGGAATCCAATTGATTTTTGTATGTTTATCTCATAACCTGTGACTCTCCTGAACTCGTCTATTAGTTTCAGTAGTTTTCTGGAGGATTCCTTAGGGTTTTTTATGTATAAGATCATGTCATCTGCAAATAGAGATAATTTTACTTCTTCCTTGCCAATCTGGATGCCCTTTATTTCTTTGTCTAGCCTAATTGCTCTGGCTAAGACCTCTAGCACAATGTTGAATAAGAGCAGTGATAAAGGGCATCCTTGTCTGGTTCCTGTTCTCAAGGGAAATGCTTTCAGGCTCTCTCCATTTAGAATGATGTGGGCTGTTGGGTTTGTATAGATGCCCTTTATTATGTTGAGGAATTTTCCTTCAATTCCTATTTTGCTGAGAGTTTTTATCATGAATGGGTGTTGGACTTGGTCAAATGCCTTTTCTGCATCAATTGATAAGATCATGTGGTTTTTGTCTTTTGTTTTATTTATATGGTGGATTACATTAATGGTTTTTCTAATATTAAACCAACCTTGCATACCTGGTATAAATCCCACTTGGTCGTGGTGGATTATTTTTTTGGTATGTTGTTGAATTCTATTGGCTAGAATTTTGTTGAGGATTTTTGCATCTATGTTCATGAGGGATATAGGTCTGTAATTTTCTTTTTTTTTGTGGTGTCTTTACCTGGTTTTGGTATTAGGGATATGGTGGCTCCATAGAATGAGTTAGGTAGTATTCCATATTTTCTATGCTTTGAAATAGCTTTAGTAGTAGTGGTGTTAACTCTTCTCTGAAAGTTTGGTAGAACTCTGCAGTGAAGCCATCCGGGCCAGGGCTTTTTTTTGCTGGGAGTTTTTGGATTACCTTATCAATCTCTTTTTTTGTTATGGGTCTATTTAGTTGTTCTACTTCTGTTTGTGTTAGTTTAGGTAGGTGGTGTTTTTCTAGGAATTCATCCATTTCTTCTAGGTTTGCAAATTTGTTAGAGTACAGTTTTTCATAATAATCCGATACGATTCTTTTAATTTCAGTTGGGTCTGTTGTGATATGGCCCATCTTGTCTCTTATTTGGGTTATTTGTTTCCTTTCCTGTATTTCTTTAGTCAGACTGGCCAATGGTTTATCAATTTTGTTAATTTTTTCAAAGAACCAGCTTTTGGCTTTGTTAATTCTTTCAATTGTTTTTTCGTTCTCTATTTCATTTAGTTCAGCTCTAATTTTTATTATTTGTTTTCTTCTGGTGCCTGATGGATTCTTTTCTTGCTCGCTTTCTATTTGTTCAAGTTGTAGGGACAGTCTCTGATTTTGGCTCTTTCTTCTTTTTGTATGTGTGCATTTATCGATATAAATTGGCCTCTGAGCGCCGCTTTTGCTGTGTCCCAGAGGTTTTGATAGGAAGTGTTTTCATTCTAGTTGCATTCTATGAATTTCTTTATTCCCTCCTTAATGTCTTCTATAACCCAGTCTTTTTTGAGCAGGGTATTGTTCAGTTTCCAAGTATTTGATTTCTTTCCCCTAATTTTTCTGTTATTGATTTCCACTTTTATGGCCTTATGGTCTGAGAAGATGCTTTGTAATATTTCGATGTTTTGGATTCTGCAAAGGTTTGTTTTATGACCTAATATGTGATCTATTCTAGAGAATGTTCCATGTGCACTAAAAAAAAAAAGTATATTCTGCAGCTGTTGGGTGGAGTGTTCTGTGTAGGTCTATGAGGTCACATTGGTTGATTGTAGCAATTAGGTCTTCCGTGTCTCTGTTGAGCTTCTTACTGGAAGTCCTATCCTTCTCCAAAAGTGGTGTGTTGAAGTCTCCTACTATAATTGTGGAGGTGTCTATCTCACTTTGCAGTTCTGTTAAAGTTTGTTTTATGTATCTTGCAGCCCTGTCACTGGGTGCATAAATATTTAATATGGTTATATCTTCCTGGTCAATTGTCCCTTTAATCATTATGTAGTGTCCTTCTTTATCCTTTGTGGTGGATTTAACTTTGAAGTCTATTTTGTCAGAAATTAATATTGCTACTCATGCTCTTTTTTGATTGTTTGCTTGATATATTTTTTTCTGTCCTTTGAGTTTTAGTTTGTTTGTGTCTCAATTCTAAGGTGTGTCTCTTGTAGGCAGCATATAGACGGATCGTGTTTCTTTATCCAGTCTGAGACTCTCTGTCTCTTTATTTGTGCATTTAGTCCATTTACATTAAAAAAAAACTCCTTTTTTTTATTCAGTGTAATTATAGATAAGAATGTGTTTAGTGCTGTCATTTTGATGCCTTTTTGTGTGTGTTGTTGACAATTTCATTTTTCCACTTACTTTTTTGTGCTGAGACGTTTTTCTTTGTAAATTCTGTGTTCCTCATTTTCATAGTAGTCGAACTTATGTTTGCTGAGTCGTTATGTTTTTCTTGGTTTTTATTTTGAGTTATGGAATTGTTAGATCTCTTTGTGGTTACCTTAATATTTACCCCTATTTTTCTAAGTAAAAACCTAACTTGTATCGTCCTATATTGCCTTGTTTTCCTCTCCATATGGCAGGTCTATGCCTCCTGTATTTAATCCCTGTCTTTGATTATTGTGATCTTTTACATAATGACTTCAATGATTCCCTGTTTTGAGCATTTTTTCCTTTTTAAAATTAATCTTAATTTGTTTTTGTGATTCCCTTATTTGAATTGATATCAGGATGTTCTGTTCTGTGTCTTTGTGCTGTGTTGTTATCTGATGTTATTGATTTTCTGACCAAACAATTTCCTTTAGTATTTCTTGTAGCTCTGGTTTGGTTTTTGCAAATTCTCTAAGCTTATGTTTATCTGTAAATGTTTTAATTTCGCCTTCATATTTGAGAGAGAGTTTTACTGGATAAATGATCCTTGGCTAGCTGTTTTTCTCTTTCAGTGCTCTATATATGTCATCCCATTGCCTTCTTGACTGCATGGTTTCTGCTAAGTAGTCTGAACTTATTCTTATTGATTCTCCTTTGTAGGAGACCTTTCTTTTATCCCTGGCTGCTTTTAAAATTTTCTCTTTATCTTTGGTTTTGGCAAGTTTGATGATAATATGTCTTGGTGATTTTCTTGTTGGATCAGTCTTATATGGGGTTCGATGAGCATCTTGGATAGATATCCTTTTATCTTTCATGATGTCAGGGGAGTTTTCTGCCAACAGATCTTCAACTATTCTCTCTGTATTTTCTGTTATTCCTCCTTGTTCTGGAACTCCAATCGCACGCAAGTTATTCTTCTTGATAGAGTCCCACATGATTCTTAGAGGTTCTTCATTTTTTAAATTCTTTTATCTGATTTTTCTTCAACTATATTGGTGTCAACTCCGTTGTCTTCCAGGTCCCCCACTCTGCATTCCAATTGCTTGAGTCTGCTCCTCTGACTTCCTATTGAGTTGTCTAATTCTGTAATTTTACTGTTAATCTTTTGGATTTCTGAATGCTGTCTCTCTATGGATTCTTGTAGCTTATTAATTTTTCCACTATGTTCTTGAATAATCTTTTTGATTTCTTCAACTGCTTTATCAGTGTGTTCCTTGGCTTTTTGTGTAGATTGCATTATTTCATTTTTGAGGTCATCCCTGATGTCTTGAAGCATTCTGTAAATTGTTTTTTTATATTCTGCATCTGGCAATTCCAGGATTGTATCTTCATTTGGGAAAGATTTTGATTCTTTAATATGGGATGTTGTAGAAGCAATCATGGTCTGCTTCTTTATGTGCTTTGATATCAACTGTTGTCTCTGCGCCATCTATAAGATATTGTAATGATTTATTTTATATTTGCTCACTGAGTCTTATCTTGTTTTGTTTTCTTTCAATATACGCAGATGGGCTACTAGGTTGCGCCGTCTTGACTGTTGTAGGCTTTGAATCACTTATGTCCTCTTACCAGCTGGTTTGGGCCGGTACCAGAAATATAAGCCTAAGAGTCCATTCGCTATTCTTGAGTAGAATCTGATTTTGGGTCACCAAGTGTGTGGTGTAGACTGTCACCTATTCGCTTAGAGGAGTAGTGGTGATAGTTGTGTGCACCAGATTCTAGTATCAGCAGGGGGTCACATTCCAGGGGGGGCAGAATGCTGATAGGCTTCCCACAAGTCCCAGTGTGGTAGGTGTGTCTCTATTCCTAAAGCACTTTGGTGGGTGGGTTCTGCAGCTGTATCTTAGGCACCCAATGCATGTACCTCTAAAGATTGGTAGAAGTCACTATCCTCAGACCCCTATGGCAGGAGGTTAGGTGGTTTGGGTCGAGCTTCAGTCCTCAGTTCCCCGTTGTGGGTCAGTGAGGGCTCTGTTGAATATGCAGAGATATCAGACCTGGGAAACTTGTCTTTCCAGTAATCTGCTAAAGCAGTTACAGTCAGATCCCTATCAGAATTGCCTTTGCATTATAATAGCCACCTTGTTCCCTGTAAGGATGAAAGCCCAAGACTGTGGATCTCACATGCTTGGCTGGAGCTGGTTCTGTATTTTTAGTCCAATTTCGGGAAGTCAGGGAAGGATTCTTGGTCACTGGGTTTTTTGTAGCTGCTTCTCTCAGGCCAGGAGAATGGGTTAGGAAGAGAAAAAAAAAAAAAAAAACGAAGAGCACTTCACTCCCTGGCCCAGGACATTCCAATGTTAATGAAGCCGCCTGGGGCAGTGAGGGGAGGGATCAGATAGATAGGAGAGAGAGTAGCACCCAGCAATATAGACAATGTTACTTATCTTGCTTGGTAAGGACTGTTTTATCTGAGATTCCCGAGGGGCGTGTAGCCTGTGTGCACTGGCTGGGTCGAGATTGCCCCCAAGGGTCAGGCCCTCATCCCCCGTGCTTGTGCTGTCTCAGAAGCTGTAGTCAGCTCCTCTGCTCCTCTGCTCCCAGACCAAGGCCCAGAGCCAAGGTTCCCTGGCTGGGACTCCGCACTCCAGGCTCCAAAACCAGTTGCTGCCTCCCGGTGACTTCTCCTCCTGTCAGCCGCATCGTTGTGCTGCCTGCATGCGCTGGCTGGGCTTCCCCCGAGGTCACTTCAGGGGGCTAGTGCTGCCTCCCATATTTGTGCCATCTCAGGAAGCTGTGCTCAGCTCCCCTGTGCTCAGTCCAAAGCCTGGCAGTGAGGTTTTCTGACTGGGACGCTGGCTCCAGGCTCCGAAAACCATCGCTGCTTCCCCATGGTAGCTCATTCTCTCGTTAGCCGCGTCAGTGTGCATCCTTCTTGTGCTGGCTGAGTCTCTACTGAGGCTACCCCAGGGGGCTAGGGGTTAGGGCTGTGTCTCGTGCCTGCCCCGCCTCAGCAAGCCGCAATCAGCCTTGCCACTGGGCACCAGGGAACCGCGAGGGCTCAAGACTGTGGAGCGGGATGCTGGTTCCAGAGGCAGCTGCTGCTTCAGGGCGCAGCTTTTCACTCCCCTGTCACTCAGGTCAACTCTTTAGATCTGTGTTTGATGGTCAAGGTTCATAGATTGTCACATATGTGATCAATTCACTTGTTTTTCCGAGTCTTTTTTGCAAGAGGAATCCGAGGTAGCTTCTGCTTAGTCAGCCATCTCGCCCCGCCTCCGTCCATGTTGTCCTTTTTTTGAGGGTACATAACTAGGAGGGGAATTCGCTTAACAGCTCAGCTGCTAACCAAAAGGTCAGCATTTTGAATCCACCAGCGTCTCCTTGGAAACCCTATGGGGAAGTTCTACTCTGTCCTATAGGGTCACTAGGAGTCAGAATTGACTCAACGGCAATGGTTTGGGTTTGCTTTTTTCCTTTTTTTGGTTATGGTAATTCTATCTTTAGCCATTTGAGGAACTGCCAGACTATATTCCAAAGTGGCTGCATTATTTTATATTCCCACCAGTAGGGTATGAAGATTGCAATATCTTCACATCCCTGTTAACACTTGTTATTATTTGTTATAGCCATTCTAGTAGGTGTGCAGTGGTGTCTTATTGTGGTTTTGATTTGCGTTTTTCTGATGGCTAATTGTATTGAGCATCTTTTCATGAATTTATTGACTATTACCTTATTTTTCCCCCATGTGTCTGCCAGTTTGTCATACTGTGGGGGCTTGTGTGTTGCTGTGATGCTGGAAGCTATGCCACCAGTATTCAAATGCCAGCAGGGTCACCATGGCAGAAAGGTTTCAGCTGAGCTTCTAGACTAAGACAGATTAGGAAAAAGGACCTAGCAGGCTACTTCTGAAAAGAATTAGCCAGTGAAAATCTTATGAATAGCAGCAGAACACTGTCTGATATAGTGCCAGAAGATGAGCCCTTCAGGTTGGAAGGCACTCAAAAGATGACTCTGGAAGAGCTGCCTCCTCAAAGTAGAGTTGACCTTAATGACATGGGTGGAGACAAGTTTTGGGGGCCTTCATTTGCTGATGTGGCACGACTCAAAATGAGAAGAAACAGCTGCAAATATCCATTAATAATCAGAACCTGGAATGTACAAAGTATTAATCTAGGAAAATTGGAAGTCATCAAAAATGAAATGGAATCCACAGAGGTTCATATCTTAGGCATTAGCGACCTGAAATCGAACAATCATATGGTCTACTATGCCAGGAATGACTTGAATAGGAATGGTGTTGCACTCATCATCAAAAAAAAAAAAAATGTTAAGATCCATCCTGAAGTACAATGCTGTCGGTGATAGGATAATATCCATACCCCTACAAAGAAGACCAGTTAATACAACTATTATTAAAATTTATGTACCAACCACTAAGGTCAAAGATAAAGAAATTGAAGATTTTTACCAACTTCTGCAGTCTGAAATTGATCAAACATCCAATCAGGATGCGCTGATAATTACTGGTGATTGGAATGCAAAAGTTGTAAACAAAGAAGGATTGATAGTTGGAAAATGTGGCCTCGGTGATAGACACAATGCTGGAGATTGCATGATTGAGTTTGGCAAGACCAATGACTTCTTCATTGCAAATACCTTTTTATACCAACATAAACAGTGACTATACATATGGACCTCACCAGATGGAATACACAGGAGCCAAATTGACTACATCTGTGGAGAGAGAGGAAACCATGGTGGCATAGTGGTTAAGTGCTACAGTTGCTAACCAAAGGGTCGGCGGTTTGAATCCTCCAGGTTCTCTTTGGAAACTCTGTGGGGCAGTTCTACTCTGTCCTATAGGGTCACTATGAGTCCGAATCAACTTGACTGCACTGGATTTGGATTTTTGCATTTGGTGGAAAGAGATGATGGAAAAGGTCAATATTATCAGTCAGAACAAAGCCAGGGACAGACTCCAGATCAGACCACCAGTTACTCATATACAAGTTCAAATTGAAACTGAAGAAAATTAGAACAAGTCCACAAAAGCCAAAGTATGACCTTGAGTATATCCCACCTGAATTTAGAGACCATCTCAAGGATAGATTTGACGCATTGAACACTAATGACCGAAGACCAGACAAATCGTGGACTGGTATCAAGGACATCATACCTGAAGAAAGCAAGAGGTCATTAAAAAGACTGGGGAGAAAGAAAAGGCCTGAATGGATATCAGAAGAGACTCTGAAACTTGCTCTGGAACGTCGAGTAATTAAGGCAAAAGGAAAAAACAATGAAGTAAAAGAGCTGAACAGATTTCAAATGGCAGCTAGAGAAAACAAAGTATTATAATGACATGTGCAGAGACCTGGAGATGGAAAACCAAAAGGGAAGAACATACTCGGTGTTTCTCAAGCTGAAAGAACTGAAGAAAAAATTCTAGCCTTGAGTTGCAATAGTGAAGGATTACATGGGGAAAATATTAAACGACACAGGAAGCATCAAAAGAAGATGGAAAGAATACACAGAGTCACTGTACCAAAAAGAATTGGACGACGTTCAACCATTTCAATAGGTAACAGATGATCAGAAACCGAAGTCCAAGCTGCACTGAAGGTATTGGTGAAAAACAAGTCTTCAGGAATTGGCAGAATACCAATTGAGATGTTTCAACATATGCAGCCCTGGAAGTGCTCACTCATCTATGCCAAAAAATTTGGAAGATAGCTACCTGGCCAACCAAATGGAAGAGATCCATATTTATGCCTATATTTATTGGTGATCCAGCCAAGTGTGGAAATTATCGAACAATATCATTAATATCACACACAAGCAAAATTTTACCGAAGATCATTCAAAAATGGCTGCAGCAGTATATCAATAGGGAACTGCCAGAAGTTCAAGCTGGATTTAGAAGAGGACGTGGAACCAGGGATATCACTGCTGATGTCAGATGGATCTTGGCTGAAAGCAGAGAATACCAGAAGGATGTTTACCTGTGTTTTATTGACTATGCAAAGGCATTTAACTGTGTGGATCATAGCAAATTATGGATAATGTTGTGAAGAATGAGAATCCCAGAACAATTCATTGTGCTCTTGAGGAATCCATACAGGGATCGAGAGGCAGTTGTTTGGACAGAACAAGGGGATACTGTATGGTTTAAAGTTAGGAAAGGTGTGCATCAGGGTTGTATTCTTTCACCATACTTGTTCAATTTGTATGCTGAGCAAATAATCTGAGAAGCTGGACTATGTGAAGAAGAACATGGCATCAAAATTGGAGGAAGACTGGTTAACAACCTGCCATATTCAGATGACACAACCTTGCTTGCTGAAAGTGAAGAGGACTTGAAGCACTTACTGATGAAGCTCAAAGACCACAGCCTTCAGTAAGGATTACACCTCAACATAAAGAAAACAAAAATCCTCACAACTGGACCAATAAGCAACATCATGATTAAAGGAGAAAAGATTGAAGTTGTCAAGGATTTCATTTTACTTGGATCCACAACCAATGCCCATGGAAGCAGCAGTCAAGAATCAAATGACATACTGCATTGGGCAAATCTGCAAAAGACTTCCTTGAAGTATTAAAAAGCAAGATGTCACCCTGAGGACAAAGGTGCACCTGACCCAAGCCATTGTATTTTCAATCACCTCATGTACATCCAAAAACTGGACAATGAATAAGGAAGACTGAAGAAGAATTGATGCTTTGAATTACAGTGTTGGTGAAGAATGTATAATAGACTGCCAGAAGAACGAAAAATCTGTCTTGGAAGATGTACAGCCAGGATGCTCCTTAGAAGGGCAGATGGTGAGACTTCGTCTCAGGTACTTTGGATATGTTATCAGGACAGACCAATCCCTGGAGAAGAATATTACGCTTGATAGAGGGTCAGCAAAAAAGACAAAGAGAAAATGAGATGGATTGACACCAAGGCTGCAATGATGGGCTTGAACATAGCAATGATTGTGAGAATGGCGCAGGGTTATGGAATCTTTCCTTCTGTTGTACATAGGGTCGCTATGAGTCAAAACTGACTTGATGGCACCTAAAAACAACAACAGTCCTGGCTCTGTGTGTGGCCCTGCTGTGTGTGTGTGTGTGTGTACGTGTGTGCCTATGTGTGTGTGTGTGTGTATGCTGTTTACATAAAAGAGAGAGATAAAGTAAATCTGTCAAAAATGTTAATAATTGGTAAATGAAGGTGAAAGTTATGCGGGTGTTCCCTGAATTAGTCCTTCAACATTTCTGAAGTCTGAAATTTTTCAAAAGAAAAATACAAAGAGGTGACAAGGGTCAGTAAGATGTAGGATGCAGGAAGGCTTTTTGTTTGTTTGTTTTGGCGGGGCGGGGGGGGCGGTGTTTAGAGGCATGGAGTGAGTTGGGGGAAAGAGGAAAATGTGGAAATATTGACAGAAGAAGTTCACTGAGAAGGCCAGAGAAGGTAATGTGGCACCAGAGCAAAGGTAGAGATAGATTCTATACATTTGAGGTCATGCAACTTTTTTGTGTTTGTAACTGGAGGGAGGATGGAAAGATAGGTGCAGAGGTTATAAGTTTTTAAAGTTTAGTAGAAAGTTCAGAGAGTTGCTGCCCTCCCATACCTTCTATTTTTCCCTGTGAAAAAGCCAAGATTGATTGCTAGGAAAAATGGAGGCTATGATGAGACAGAGACTTGAGAGTAAGGAAGGAAGATTGTTTATGGATATGGCTTCTTCCTCTGCTCTTCTTACCTCCCAGTCCTTAGTTTTGGTCTCAGAGTTCTACCTATCGATTTACCTCAAATATTATTTAGCACACTTGTTCTGCTTTTGGGAGAAGGTGGAAACAAATAAACAAAAAACCTTAGCACCAAGATTGGGGTTTTGAGTAAATAGTCTCTAAATTTTATCCAGGTTTGGCAGTTTAGCATTCACTGTGAAGGCCAAGTGGGATAATGGAAAGAACTGACTTTAGAACCACAGAGGCCCATTTGCCATTTGCTAGTTGGAGCCCTAGTGGCGCAGTGGTTAAGAGGCTGGCTGTTAACCAAAAGGTTGGCAGTTGGAATCCACCAGCGGCTCCTTGGAAACCCTAAAGGGCAGTTCTACTCTGTCCTATGTGGTCACTATGAGTCCGAATCAACCAGACAGCAAATGGGTTTGGTTTTTTTTACTTGGGCTGGTAATGATTCTGAGCATATTTCCTCAGAAGACTGTCAGAAATAAAGTAATATTTAAAGATCATCACACAATGTGTGTTATGTGGTACAAAAACTGTTTACTCCCTGCATGCCCCATAATTGTATGATCCAGAAAAAGGTCTAATTAAATTCCAACAGTTTACCTGGGCACTGAAGAATTTGAACACTGGTCAAAACAAGTGTGGTGGTGCTTCCTTGCTCTTACCCAGAATGATTTGGGAAAGTCTCATCCTCATTTCCTCCACAGTTTAGTAATTTAGAAACAGAATTTCACTCTCTGAGGAGTGCCGGGTCTCCGCCATTGCCTAGTTCTGAGCCGACCTCGTCGCCCAGAGTGTCTCTTCGGAACTGGGCGCAGCAGCCCCCGAGCGCGCGGCGGTGACACAGAACCCTGGCGGTGCGCGGCCACCCGGTGTCCGCGGGGAGGCGCGCGCGGAGCGGGCGGGCCTGACGCGCCGCCGCGCTCGCTCTCTCACTCGGCAGCCAGAGTCCAGCGCGGCTTCTCCTCGCGCCTTGGAAGGGCAGCGGGCCCCTCCGCCGCCACCCGATGGCAAGGCTGAGGGATTGCCTGCCTCGCCTGATGATCACGATCCGGTCCCTGCTCTTCTGGTCCCTGATCTACTGCTACTGCGGACTCTGCGCCTCCATCAACCTGCTCAAACTTTTGTGGAGCATCGGCACGGGACCCGCGCAGACCTTCCATCGGCTCGCCCGGGAACACCCTCCCGCGTGCTTGAACGACCCCTCCTTGGGCACCCACTGCTATGTGCGGATCAAGGTGAAGGCCGGCGCGGGCCCGGCAGGAACGGGAGGGAGTGTGACCGCCGTGAGAGTGGAGGGCGCCGGGGCCGCTCCTTCCGTGACGCCGGCGGTTCAGCGTCCCCTGGTGTTCCTAGGGCTCGCAGGGCGCGCGGCGGGGTCGGGAGGATGGCAAGAGGAGACAGGAGAGGCGAGGTCTGGCAGGAGTGGGGACCGGTGTGTGTGTGTGTGTGTGTGTGTGTGTGTGTGTGTGTGTGTGTGTGTGTGTGTGTTGTGTGTGTTGTGTGTGTTGTGTGTGTGTTGTGTGTTGTGTGTGTGTGTGTGTGTGTGAAAGAGAGCGAGAGTGTGTGAGAGAGAGAGACAGATAGCAGCAACCGTTTTGCAGGTTCTTTGGTTTCTAAATGTGGAATTTCTCTAATCAAGGTCCTCTTGTATTACTGTCCCCTGTTCTTCTGCCACAACAACCCAGAATAATTCTGCTCCCTTTCCTACTCTAAAGGAAGCTATCTCCTGTCACCTTTTTGCCCTTTAGATCTCAGATCAGCTGTAGGGAATTGTTCCTGGTGGCGCCCTACTGTCTCAGGAGGCTGTCCTTGTCCAAATTTTAGAGATTGAAACAGTAAACAGAGCAAGTCAGTGAAAACTAAGAGTCTATTCATGTCAGCAGAATGGAGCATTCACAGATGACCTAGGCAGCAAAAAACAGCTAAATGGTGTATGTTTGTGGGGGAGGGAAGCAGGCTTATGAAGTCAGGGACCAAAGGAAAGGAACAAAAAGTAAATGTCAGTCCTGCATAAATACAGCCTCTTAATTGTCCATGCTTGTCCCAAGCCCCCTCACAGCCCCAAGATGGTGAAGGCTCCAGGTGGTGAAGGGAAATAGCCCCCTAGGATGCACCCTATAGTCTGCCTCACAGGCCTTTCCAAACTAGCCTCACAGGAGGGGCTGTTTACTTTGCCAAGTCCTGATTCCTCTTAGGAGCTTAACTGCCCAGCAGCTGGAGTTCAGAAGGACAAGGGGACTCTTCTTTCTTGTCTTTGTTAGGCCTGGGGTTGATGTAAAAATTAAATGAGTTAATATCTGTAAAAGAGCTTAGGACAGTGCATAGTAAGTAGCATAAAGTACTTGTTAACTAAATTCAATCATGCACTCACAGAGCTTAACCCTCCAAGATTCACTGAACCACCATTTAGAGAAGTTATTGAATCTCTAGGAATGTATCCTACAGCTGAGGGCAAAGTCAGATTTGTTATCTTGGGTCAACCCAAAGAGCAAAAGTAGTGTCAGAATCATCTGGAGTTCCTCATAATGCTTTTCTTTTGACTCTGGACACCTAAAGAGTTTCCCCCAGAGACTCAGAACCAAGGAATTGTCTGTTAGTTAGAAGAAGATGGGGATTCTGAGCCCAGCCCTGCTCCCAACCACATTTATGACTTGTGCTAACACTTTGGGCCTCAGTTTCTAAATCCATAAAATGGTGGAGTTGAATTAAATGACCTTTAAAATTCTTTCGGAGTACCTGGGTGGTGCAAACGGTTAATACATTTGGCTGCTAACTGAAAGGTTGGTGGTTCGAGTCCACCCAGAGGTGTCTTAGAAGGCCTGGCAGTCTACCTCTGAAAAATCAGCCGTTGAAAACCCTGCGTAACACAGTTCTACACTGAAATACGTGGAGTCACCATGAATTGGAATTGACTCAACAGCAGTGATTTGGTTAAGATTCTTTCACATCTGAAAAGCTAGTGGTTTGGATTGCCTGATATAAAACCCAGTCTCCATGCTCAGCTTTTGGTTCTTGGTTTCCTTCCTAGATTTCCTTTTTTTTGGACTTTTTTTTTCCTTGCTATTTTACCACATTCCTCTCTTTAGTTTACCGCGTTATTTGCTGTATTCCTCTCTCATTCCAATGCTTTTTATTTTCCTTGTCACTCACATGCAGAATGAAGTCTTGAGCACTCAGGGCATTCCGCTGTTAGGAGCAGACACTGACAAGACAAGAGGAGCCGGCAGCAAGTGGAACAGTACATGCAACACTCAACTTAAAATAATAATGTGGGAAGGAGAGACCTAAAAATAAGGGAAGGAGGTGTGAATTATGTAACTGACGGCACAGCTCCTGACGGGCAAGCTGAGAAAAGTACATGACTAGGAGGTAAACCTGGCAGGAATGTAAATTCAGATCAGAATTATTTACATGTCCTGCATAATTTGAGTGAGATGGGATATGACACATCGGTAAGAGGAAAGTCACAAATTGTGACATTGGTTCACAAGCTCATAAAGTATAAACTGACCTTGCAGGAGAACAAGAAAGGAAGGGAATGAACACCAAAGTGAGTCTGTCATTTTACCGTATAGATAAATCATGGGTTTATTTCTTTTTTAAAATTACTAAAACCTATTTTATTTCCTGATGTTAAAAATAATGCGAGTATTTTTTTATGAAATGGAAATAGTAAATGTACTGTTTTGATAATCGATACAAAATATCACTAAAATTCCATGTCCATTATTTTCTACTGCAGGACTCAGGGTTAAGATTTCACTATGTTGCTGCTGGAGAAAGAGGCAAACCACTTATATTGCTGCTTCATGGATTTCCAGAATTCTGGTAAACACTTATCAGCTAACTTTTTCATTTGCATTAAATGTTTCTCTTATCATAGTGTCATTTTCTGGTAATGACTTTTGACAGATCCTACTCTATGATCATTTGCCCAGAGTAATCATTCCTGAATGTTCCTGAATCACAGGAATGGTCTTCCTCCTAGTCTAAAGATACCTGCATGCTACCATGCTACCATGCTAAATTTATGTTTTCTGAGGATTTAAAGAAGTATCTTTAATGTCGCAAATTTATGAAATATTCATGTCTTAAGCTGGGCTCTTTAGAGAAGCAAAATCAGCAAAGTGTATATATATAGAGATACATAGAGAAAGACAGAGAGAGATTTATACCAAGGAAATGGCTCATATGGTTGTAGAGGCTGGAAAGTCCCAAGTCTGTGGGTCAAGTTGGCGGCTTCTCCTGACTCTGTAGCTGCAGGGGCTGGCAAACCCAAGATCAGCAGGTCAGACAGCAGGCTTCTGGCTCACAGGCTGTGGAGGCTGACAGATGCCAAGATTAGCAGGTAAGATGATAGGCGGCTGGCTCACAGGCTTTAGAGGCTGATGAATCCCAAGATCAGCAAGTAAGCTGCCAGCTCAATTCCCAAGAACCAGAGGTCAGATGAACAGGAACCAACTGCAGGATACAGAGTGACCAAGAGCCCACCAGCTTTGCCAGAAAGTCCACATGTATTGGATGCAGGCCACACCTTCAAAGAAACTCCCTTTCCACTGATTGGCCGCTCATAGCAGAGCTCATTATAGAAGTGATTAGATTACATCAGATCTCATTATGGAGGTGATTATGTCATTACATAACTGCCAAACCACTGAGAATCATGGCCTATCTTAACCATCACAAGTCAGTTACAAAATAGTGTTCATAGAGTAACTATTATGGACAATATAAAACATTGGGTGGAGAAGGAGGGTTAGAAGAAACAAAGGCTTGGAGTGCCTGTTAACAGGAAGCTTTTTGAGAATTGGAATGAGTGAGAGGCAAGAAGAGAAGAGAGCGCATGGAGACTGAAAGATGAACTGTTGCCTACACACACAGCAACAGGCTCATATGAATTCAGAACAGAATAAGGACCTAAATATTTATGCTAGGAAGAAAATTTATAGCCAAAAATACACAGTTGCTAGAGGAAAATGTCCTGTTCTCCTTTGAACCCCTATAGGGTCAAATAAGTTCTGATGAAAGCAACACATGATTAAATTTTTTTTTTTTAATGAACATCTTTAAAAGAGATGTTAATAAAACGAACTTTTTGATAGCACAGGGCTGTTATTTTGAGACAGTTCATGAACTAAATAGGTCAAGAAATGAATTAAAAAAAAATTCTCTGAGTCAACTTAAGGCTGAATATGTAGTATCTTGAAAGGTCTTGGATAACAACCAGTAAAATTTCTCCTTTGCTATCTCTTGTGATATCCAGAATTCCACCATTCTAGATTCCTGACCTTCTTTTATGTTTTAAAGATTTTGTATCATCTAAAGTCCTGATTTAATATGCATCTAGCTCTGAACGGGGTACTATCTTAAGACACTGTAGTTAATACTTTATGGGTGAAAGGGATTTTATGAATAAACACATTGAGGATGGCAAGTATTGGGCATTGAAAACAGAATGGAGGATCGCAAAGATTCATCTACCTCATAATTTTTCCAGAGCAAGAAGTCTATGGATACCTCTTCTAAGAATTTCCCCTCATGAAGTTTTTTCCTCTGAATTTACCTACATACAGAAACATAAATCATTCTCATGTTAAACCTTTATCTTCCATTCTGGAGACTAATGAGGTGGTAGATAAACAACCTAGTGCAATTCAAGAATATGTATGTGGACTCACCTAGTGGAGCTTGTGACATGATTAGCTCACAGTAAAATGGTAGTCTGAAGCATTAGTCAAATCTGCCTAGAGTATCCTGGGTAGTGATTCCAGCTCAGCCACTTGCTGCAGCATCCTGAACACTCATCTACAATAATCTTGTAGAGTTGTCGTAAGTATAAAGAGGGACAAAACAGGCAAAAGGCCTTTCGTGTGACTCCAAATGAACACTTAGTAAATTTTTGTTTTATTCCTTCATTCCTTTCTCTTCACTCATTGTAGAAATCCATGTGCAAGGTAATAATTTCCTGGTTCTGAGTAATGATGATGTTGATGATAGCTAACATTACTGAGCATTTATTATGTGTGCCAGATCTGTTCCAGGTATTTTACAAATAGCATCTCATTTAAGCCTCATAGCTACCCATAGCTTCCAAAATTGGCAGTGTCAGAAAGGTGCACCTCATTCTTAAAATTTAGGGCTGACTGCTGCTGCTTGTCCGGTACACATAGAAATGATAATGATCTGATAACATTCATGGACTTGTACTCTTCAAATTTCGCAGGTTATAGAAACATCCAAGAAGGTGTTAAAAGCAGGCAACAATATAAGAATATCTTACTTTAATATTTTGAATATTCATCCTAAATAAAATTTATGATCTGAATGAAGGGATGGAATTTAACTTTTTAGGAAGAAAAGATTTAAAAGTCTCTCCAACCCCACACCAACCCCAATACTTGTCCATGCTCTTTTTCCTCCTGGAACTTTACCTATTTACATGTGGAACAATATACGTGAAGATAAAAATAAACCCACAACCACTTGGTAATTATTTTAAGGAGTTCCAGAGAATGGCAGTGATACCCATTTAATACAGGGCAGTAGTTGCTCTCTGTCCAACTGGAAGAAATGATACTTTTGCACATGTTTTTCATAGCATTCCCATTATTTGTTCCTCATGAGAGCCCTTTTGCAAAATAGAAATTGCTGGTGATTCCTGTATATGTTCTAGAATCTTCAGTGAATGGAAGAGCCTAGGAATGGCACAGCACTACTCCTGGATATCAGTCCCATTTGCTCCAACAAAATCAAGTCTTGGATGTGTCCAAAAGAGAACTGATCATATGAAGAAGAGCTCAATTTTCAAAATGTTTCTAGAGATATTTTCACTCTGCCATGGATTAGAAGACATATATTGACCATAGGGGCAAGTCTCTTTTACTCACCACGTCTACCGATTCCCTACTCCAGCAAGAGCCTGTTGTTGTTGTTGTTGTTAGGTGCCATCGAGTCGGTTCTGACTCATAGCGACCCTGTGCACAACAGAACGAAACACTGCCCAGTCCTGAGCCATCCTTAAAATTGTTGTTATGCTTGAGCTAATTGTTGCAGCCACTGTGTCAATTCACCTCATTGAGGGTCTTCCTCTTTTCCGCTGACTCTGTACACTGCCAAGCATGATGTCCTTCTCCAGGGACTCATCCCTCCTGACAACATGTCCAAAGTATGTAAGACGCAGTCTAGCCATCCTTGCCTCTAAGGAGCATTCTGGCTGTACTTCTTCTAAGACAGATTTGTTCGTTCCTTTGGCAGTCCATGGTATATTCAATATTCTTCGCCAACACCACAATTCAAAGGCATCAATTCTTCTTCGGTCTTCCTTATTCATTGTCCAGCTTTCACATGCATATGATGCGATTGGAAATACCATGGCTTGGGTCAGGCGCACCTTAGTCTTCAAGGTAACATCTTTGCTCTTCAACACTTTAAAGAGGTCCTCTGCAGCAGATTTACCCAATGCAATGCGTCTTTGGATTTCTTGACTGCTGCTTCCATGGCTGTTGACTGTGGATCCAAGTAAAATGAAATCCTTGACAACTTCCCATCTTTTCTCTGTTTATCATGATGTTGCTCGTTGGTCCAGTTGTGAGGATTTTTGTTTTCTTAATGTTCGGGTGCAATCCATACTGAAGGCTGTGGTCTCTGATCTTCATTAGCAAGTGCTTCAAGTCCTCTTCACTTTCAGCAAGCAAGGTTATCTCATCTGCATAACACAGGTCGTTAATGAGTCTTCCTCCAATCCTGATGCCCTGTTCTTCTTCATGTAGTCCAGCTTCTCGGATTACTTGCTCAGCACACACATTGAATAGGTATGGTGAAAGAATACAACCTGACGCACGCCTTTCCTGACTTTAAACCCATCAGTATCCCCTTGTTCTGTCCGAACAACTGCCTCTTGATCTATGTAAAGGTTCCTCATGAGCACAATTAAGTGTTCTGGAATTCCCATTCTTCGCAATGTTATCCATAATTTGTTATGATCCACACAGTTGAATGCCTTTGCATAGCCAATAAAACACAGGTAAACATCCTTCTGGCATTCTCTGCTTTCAGCCAGGACCCATCTGACATCAGCAATGATATCCCTGGTTCCACGTCCTCTTCTGAACCCAGCAGGAATTTCTGGCAGTTCCCTGTCGATATACGGCTGCAGCTGCTTTTGAATGATCTTCAGCAGAATTTTGCTTGCGTGTGATATTAATGATATTGCTCTATAATTCCCACATTCAGTTGGATCACATTTCTTGGGAATAGGCATAAATATGGATCTCTTTCAGTCAGTTGGCCAGGAGGCTGTCTTTCATATTTCATATTTCTTGGCAGAGACAAGTGAGCACCTCCAGCACTGCATCCATTTGTTGAAACATCTCAATTGATATTCCATCAATTCCTGGAGCCTTGTTTTTCGCCAGTGCCTTTGGAGCAGCTTGGACTTCTTCCTTCGGTACCATCGGGTCCTGATCATATGCCACCTCTTGAAATTGTTGAATATCAACTAATTCTTTTTGGTATAATGACTCTGTATTCCTTCCACTTCTTTTGATGCTTCCTGCGTCGTTTAATATTTTCCCCATGGAATCCTTCACTATTGCAACTCGAGGCTTGAATTTTTTCTTCAGTTCTTTCAGCTTGAGAAATGCCAGGCACGTTCTTCCCTTTTGGTTTTTTATCTCCAGCTCTTTGCACATGTCATTATAATACTTTACTCTGTCTTCTCGAGATGCCCTTTGAAATCTTCTGTTCAGTTCTTTTACTTCCTCAATTCTTTCTTTTGCTTTAGCTGCTCGATGTTCGAGAGCAAGTTTCAGAGTCTCCTCTGACATCCATCTTGGTCTTTTTTTTCTTTCCTGTGTTTTCAGTGACCTCTTGCTTTCTTCATGCATAATGTCCTTGGTATCATTCCACAACTCGTCTCGTCTTTGGTCACTAGTGTCCAATGCATCAAATCTGTTCTTCAGACGGTCTCTAAATTCAGATGGGATATACTCAAGGTCATATTTTGGCTCTCGTGGACTTGCTCTGATTTTCTTCAGTTTCAGCTTGAACTTGCATATGAGCAATTGATGGTCTGTTCCACAGTCGGCCCCTGGCCTTGTTCTGACCGATGATATTGAGCTTTTCCATCGTCTCTTTCCACAGATGTAGTCAATTTGATTTCTGTGTGTTCCATCTGGCAAGGTCCATGTGTATAGTCACTGTTTATGTTGGTGGAAAAGGTATTTACAATGAAGAAGCCGTTGGTCTTGCAAAATTCTATCATTTGATCTCTGGCATTGTTTCTATCGCCAAGGCCATATTTTCCAACTACTGATCCTTCTCCTTTGTTTCCAACTTTCGCATTCCAATGGCCAGTAATTATCAATGCATCTTAATTGCATGTTCGATCAATTTCAGACTGCAGAAGCTGATAAACATCTTCTATTTCTTCATCTTTGGCCCTAGTGGTTTGTGTGTAAATTTGAGTAATAGTGGTATTAACTGGTCTTCCTTGTAGGTGTATGCATATTATCCTATCACTGGCAGCATTGAACTTCAGGATAGATCTTGAAACATTCTTTTTGACAATGAATGCAACACCATTCCTCTTCAAGTTGTCATTCCCAGCATAGTAGACTGTATGATTGTCCGATTCGAAACGGCCAATACCAGTCCGTTTCAGCTCACTAATGCCTAGGATATTGATGTTTATGCATTCCATTTCATTTTTGACGATTTCCAATTTTCCTAGATTGATACTTCGTACATTCCAGGTTCCGATTATTGATGGATGTTTGCAGCTGTTTCTTCTCATTTTGAGTCACACCACATCAGCAAATGAAGGTCCCGAAAGCTTTACTGCATCCACATCGTTAAGGTCGACTCTACTTTGAGGAGGCAGCTCTTCCCCAGTCATCTTTTGAGTGCCTTCCAACCTGGGGGGCTCATCTTCCAGCACTATATCAGACAGTGTTCCACTGCTATTCATAAGGTTTTCACTGGCTAATGCTTTTCAGAAGTAGACTGTCAGGTCCTTCTTCCTAGTCTGTCTTAGCCTGGAAGCTCAGCTGAAATCTATCCTCCCCGGGTGACCCTGCTGGTATCTGAATACTGGTGGCAGAGCTGCCAGCATCACAGCAACATGCAAGCCCCCACAGTACGATAAACTGACAGACACGTGGAGGAGCAAGAGCCTAGCTGTAAATAATTAAACAAGATAGCTTGGTCACTCCAGTAGACCAGATGGAATTCACTGAACTTGCTGACCACTAATCAGAAGGCTACCTGGTTGTTCAGGAAAGGTCCTAAAGCAACTGCATAGAGATTGTTGTTGTTAGCTGCTGTTAAGTCGACTGCTAGTCATAGTGACCTTATATACAACAGAACAAAATGTTGTCAGGTCCTGTATCATCCTGACAGTCACCAGCTTCTTCAAGTCCATTGTTGCAGTTACTGTGCCAATCCATCTTACCAAGGGTCTCCCACGCCCTCGTTGGCCCTGTGCTTCACCAAACATGATGTCCTCCTCTAGCGATTGAACCCTCCAAAGCAAGCAACCCAAACATTGTTTTGTTATGATCCATAAGGTTTTTCATTGACTGATTTTCAGAAATAAATCACCAGGCCTTTCTTCCTACTCTGCCTTTGTTGAAAGTGCCCACTCTGGGTGACCTTGCTGGTATTTGAAATATCAATAGCACAGCTTCCAGCATCACAGCAACATGCAAGCCATCATAGTATGACAGATTGGTGGTGGGCATGGTAACCAAAACACCTCTGAGAATGGCACACTAAACTAACCTCTATGTGATGCTCCCCGTCTTTCCTTCCAATAAAATTGACATTATTACCCATTTGGGGTCTAGTGAAGTCCATTCAGTGAATAAGTCAATCCAGTTCTTTAAGTTTAAGGCAAAACTGTTTGAATAAGTCACTTAATTTCTCTCTCTCACACTTCCCCTTCTCTTTTACAAAGGCTTTTTCTCTTGCATTTCTCTACTCTTTCTTTTTCTTTTTCTTTTTTCATTTTAAAAGCCCCCCCAACATTAAGTGAGAGTTCCCCATGAGGACAACTAGAAAAAGCATTTCAGTAGAGGAAATTGCTTGTGAAAAGGCATGGATGGATGAAGAGGATGTGAAATATTGGCAAATTCAGTTAGGCCAAGATAACCTTGTGGTGGGGGGAAGAATTATCTCATTGTTTGTTGCTTTTCCCATGGTGTCTCTGAAGGTGCATTAGTATATAATGCTAATCGTTCTTTGAAAACAGGAAAGCTTATTGACAATACACTGGGGCTGAAGTGATGGTCCTACTACAATTTCCCCTGGAAGAAGGATTCTCTTGTACCGTTGAACTCATTCATAAGCTAGTACTGGCAAGGTTGTATTTTCTTGCTACTGGTGATTGTTGATGTTTAAGTAAAAAGATACTCTTAAATGAAAGAAAAAAAAAAAAGCCCCCCCAAATCTTTATTTCTGGCATTTCAAATCAATTTAAATTTATATTATAAATATAAATGTTATTCAACTTTTGCCTAAATACACTCAAAATTATGAGCTTGTAGGTAAAAAAAAAAAAAAAAAAAAGGTCAAGTGGGCCTGAACTATTTGATACAGTGAAAACAAAATGATCAAAACTATAATGTGTGTGAAAGTGATTTTTAAGCAGAAAAGCACCATACAAATGCATGTATCATCTGCATTTATCATCATTACCTAAGAATTAGCTGTTGAGAAATGATGACATTCAATATATTTGATGTTACACAGAAACAGTAAAATTCCAGGTCTTCTTTCCTAAAGTCTAAAGGAAACCTCAAACAAGATACACACTTATGAGCCTTTTAGCTAAATTATCCCAAAATAAGCCTCCTTGTCAAAGAACGGTTTTTCTCCCAGTCTCTCTCCGCCTCAATTGAAATTTCTTTTTAAAATATTTTGAGCTGATGTGGCAATTTGTTTTGAGTTGTCTTCCTCACCAGCTGTATGGAAGGCGTGCATCACCGCTCGAGTGCTGAGGCAAGTGAGGGCTCCTTACAGCCGCAGCTGAGCACAGAGGCTGATGGCGGCGGCCTTTTCTCTGTTACGATGAGGAGAGGATATTCTATATCTGAAAGTTGCTGGCTGATAAAACCAGGAGCACTCCTGTTAAGTGTAATAACTGGCGAGAGGTTGTTCCCTTTTGAGTGTCCTTTGTTACTACCTGTGGAGCCCTGGTGGCGCAGTGGTTAAGAGTTACAGCTGCTAACCAAAAGGTTGGCAGCTCGAATCCCTCAGCCGCTCCCCTTGGAAACCCTATGGGGCAGTTCTACGTTGTCCTATAGGGTCACTATGAGTTGAAATTGACTCTACAGCAATGGGTTTATTTGTTTTTTTGTTATCACTTAAAGCTACCTGAAAAAAAGACAGTATGGATGAAAATAGCAGTTTTGCTTATAATATTTTCAGGGGTTACTGATTTTGTAATTTCTTTCCTTATAAGGAGGTTGTTTTTGTTTGATTCAGATGAGTAACATACCCATTCATCTATCACTGGGGTTTAGAGTTAACGTGTAAATCAAATATGCTTTATTTATGAACTCGGGGAAGATGACATTTAAAAATTATTTTGTACTTTAAAATAGCAGTTGCTCTATTTTTTTAGAGATGCTTAGCATATTGCTTATCTTCACTCATTGTTAGCAACAATACTTGTTTTTTTTAAGGCAATTTGAATTATTCACAAGATAATGAAATTCTCATCTACTAAGTTTTTTATGTTTACATGGTCCCTAAAACAATTTTGGAGCCCTGGTGGTGCAGTGGTTAAGAGCTACAGCTGCTAACCAAAAGGTCGGCAGTTCAAATCCACTAGTCACTCCTTGGAAACCCTATGGGGCTATTCTACTCTGTCCTTATAGGGTCGCTATGAGTTGGATTCGATTCAGTGGCAACAGGTTTGGTTTTTTAAAACAATTTTAAATGCAAAATATTGCATGATTCTACACATTCTTTAAATCGTCAGCATGTCAAAGTTTGATATGGGACAGAAGTCTGTTATCTTATTGAGCAACTGGTACTATCATTATTCAGGGCTTTGTTGGTTGTTTCACTTGCTCAACGTGAGCTAGGTATTCTGCCAGACAGCTCAGGGAGCTCACAACCTAATGGAAGAGCCAGATATCAACAGATCACTATATAACAACATGCCAAGTGCAATAAAGAGTTTATGTGCAAGGTCAGGAATACAGAAGGGGCCCACCTAATGCAGCTTATAAAGGCAGGATCCTGGGAAGTCTCTTGGAAGAGGAGATGCCCAATGTGAGGAAAAGTTAATTGAGGAAGAAAGACAGGGATGGTGGTTGAGAGGTGGGAGATAGGGATGTTGGGGAACAGGGGAGTGGTGGGGAGAGATGGAGCTTCAGACAAAGGAAATCAAATAAGCAAAGTAATTAGAGCAAAAAACAATATCCGTGTGCCTTCACTACAAGTAGCTTCAAGTTGCAGAGGCAGCATAGCCCAGAGTCTGAGGCCAGATTACCTGGGTGTGAATCCTGGCTCTGTTATTTGCTAACTTGTGACCTCCGGCACATGAATTAACCTCTGTGCCTCTGTTTCGGATAATGATAATGATAATACCTACTTCCTAGGGCTGTTTTGAAGTTCAATCTTTACTATATATGAAACATTTAGAATTGTCCTTAGCACACAGTAAGAATGATATAAACCAAAAACTAAACCTACTGCTGTCCAATTGATTCTGATTCAGCCGAGTGCTTAACCACTGAACCACCAGGGCTCCTAAGAATGATATAGATGTTCCAGAAACCAAACCCATTGCCGTCGAGTCGATTCTGACTCACAGCGACCCTATAGGACAGAGTAGAACCGCCCCATAGGGTTTCTAAGAAGTGGCTGGTGGATTCAAACTGCTGACCTTTTGGTTAGCAGCCATAGCTCATAACCACTACACCACCAAGGCTCCAATATAGATGTTAGCTATTATTATTATAATGACAGAGAGTGTAATGTAATTGAACTGGAAGAGTCAAATCTTGGCGGGTTTGTCTACCCGTTTAGTGAGCTTGGGCTTCACTCTATAACTAATAAAAAGTCAAGAAAAAGTTTTAAGCAGGGCAGTTACACGAATGAATTTGTGTTTTTTCTACACCACTCTGCTTTTTTGTTGAAGACAGTGCTGAAGCAATAAAATGGACACAGAGCACTCAATAGACTGCCACATAAATGGAGGCCTGAATTAAGATAATGATAGTAGGGATGGAGAGGAGGAGTGATTACATAAATATTTAAGAGGTTAAACCTGCAGAACTTTATTGATTGGGTATGAGGGATTATAAAAAGGGTAGAGTTGGGCTTGAGTTACAAAGACATAAATAATCAATTCGAAATTTTAAGTAAGGCTAATGAGAAAATGATAAAATCATCTGGGTTGACATATGAGTATCTCTAAGGAAACAAGCTGCTTCATTGTTTGTTAAAACTCAAAGACAAGATTCCTAAGGCCTCGCCAAGAAGGATACTGTTTTTTAAAATTTTCAAGTCCATCTTATTTGGCAATGCGCTTGTAGATTTTCATAAATCTTAGGCATCCTAGTAATAGATCAGACATTCTGTGTTCATTCATAATTCCAAATACGTGTCTGACACCTTTCCTGAAGATCTGTTAATGTAAAGTGGTTGCCTTGTTTCATTGATCTTCTTGCTCTGTGTCTCCCTTCAGATTGCCGTCTCCCTCTCACTCTTGGTTTATAATCTCACATCACTGTGTTTGTTTACCTATTGTCCTTTAAAAGTGTTTTCAGATAATGATCTCCCTTTTGGTTTGTGTCAGATCATTTTACACTGTGCTTTCATGAACAGATGTGCACGCAGATGCCTTTTTTAAAGAGGCATATTTTGAGTTCTAAAACATAGTGAGTTGCTTTGAAGATCCCATCTTTTCTACATTTCTTATCCAAAATGATTTTTCTTACTTGAAGAAGAAAATCTCATGGATCTCTGGATTTCAGTTATTTCTGCAGTTCCATGATCAGGCCCATGGGGAATACCTGGCCCAACAGAGGTGTCCAGAGTTGGCTCCAGCACTATGTCCACTCTAATTGGTCAGTGCTTGTGCCATTTTGGTTTTTGTCATGGATTGAATTGTGTCCCCCCAAAGTATCTGTCAACTTGGTTAGCCCATGATTCCCAATATTGTATGCTTGTCTACCATTTTGTCATCTGATGTGATTTCCCTAAGTGTTGTAAATCCTATCACTATGATGTAATGAATGGATTAGTGGCAGTTATATTGATGAGATCTACAAGATTACATAGTGTGTTAAGCCAATCTCTTTTGAGATATAAAAGAGAGAAGTGAGCAGACAGACATGAGGACCACATACCACCAAGAAAGCAGTACTGGGAGCAAAGCGTGTCCTTTAGACTTGAGGTTCCTGTGCTGAGATGCTCCCACACCAAGGGAAGACTGATGCATCACAAGGACCCTCCTCCAGAGCCGACAGAGAGAGAAAGCCTTGCCCTCGAGCTGGCACCCTAAATTTGGACTTCCAGCCTACTGGACTGTGAGAGAATAAACTTCTGTTTGTTTATGCCATCCACTTGTGGTATTTTTGTTATAGCAGCACTACATGACTATGACAGCTGTTAAATTGTTTTAATATCATGCTTGCTTGTACCCATGGTTTAGGATCTTATCCACTGGAGAATTTTGCTATAGCAAGCAGAGGTTTATCTTAAACTGTTGTGTTGTTGAATTATTTCAGTGATAATTTTTTTTTAAACCTCCAGACATTTCATCCAAAGTAAGCTATTAGGGCCATAAAACCAAATGAGATTAAATAGGCACACCAGCCCATGGGCAAGGATGAGAAGGCAGAAGCAGACAGGAAAGCTGGAAATGGGAACTGAAGGTCAAGAAGGGGAGAGTATTGACCTTCATCTAAAGCACATTAAAAAAAAAAAAAAAAAAGATTACAGCCTAGAAAACCCTATGGGACAGTTCTACTCTGTCACATGATGTCCCTATGCAATGAGTCAACAACAAGTACTGTTATAATTAAAAAGCCAGATCATAACAAGCGTTGGTGAGAATGTGGAGATGTTGCAACCCTCATACATTGCTGGTGGGAATGTAACATGGTACAGCTGCTTTGGAAACCAGTTTGGCAGTTCCTCAAAATCTTACACATCTAGTTACCATGGGACCCAGCAATTCTACTCCAAGAGAAATGAAAATATATATCCACATAAAAATTTTTATACCTATGTTTTTATGTTTATTCATAATAGCCCAAAGGTGGAGACAATCCAAATGTCCATCAGCTGATGAATGAATAAATAATGTGCGGTATATCCATATAATGGAATATTTAGCAATCAAAATAAATGAAGAACTCATACATGCTGCAACCTTGAAACATTATACTAAGTGGAAGAAGTCAGCCACAAAAAGCCACATATTATTTGAAATGTCCGGAATAGGCAAATCTACAGGGACAGAAAGTGGATTAATCGTTGCCTAGGGATGGGGGAAAATGGAGAATGACTACTAATGGGCATGGGGTTTCTTTCTGCGGGTAAAGAAAATGTTCTAAAATTGAATACGGTAGTGGTGCACAACTCTGTGAATATACTAAAAACTACTGAATTGTATACTTTGAATGGTGGAATTATATGATTTGTGAATTATATTTCAATAAAAATGTTACTAAAAAAAAAGTAAGCTGTTACTACTAAAGACATTGAGCCCTATTTGACAGTGCAGCAAGGTGAGTAAAACCCACTTTTTTTTTAAGGGAAATAGAATTTCAGCTAGTAAATTTTTCAGTCAGAGAACCAAATGGGTCTGCAATGAAGAAGCATTTTACTCATGTTACTCCACCAGAGTCCAAGGTCGTATAAGCATTCAGATGTTTAGGTAAAACTCTGAAGCTCATCTTCCCTCTCACTTTTTTTTTTCTCACTTTATGTTATAGATTGAATTGTGTCCCCCCAAAATGTGTGTCGACTTGGCTAGGTGATGATCCCCAGTATTGTGTGGTTGTCCTCCATTTTGTGATCTGATGTGATTATCCTATGTGTTGTAAATTCTAACCTCTATAACGTTAAAGAGGCAAGATTAGAGGCAGTTATATTAATGAGGCAGGACTCAACCTACAGGATTAGGTTGTATCTTGAGTCAACCTCTTTTGAGATATAAAAGAGAATCAAGCATGGAGGAAAGGGACCTCAGTACCAGAAAGCAAGGGAGCCAGGAGTGGAGTGCGCCCTTTGGACCCAGGGCCCTTGTGCTGAGAAGCTCCTAGATCAGGGGAAGATTGATGACCAGGGCTTTTCCCCAGAGCCAGCAGAGAAAGAAAGCCCTCCCCTGGAGCTGGCACCCTGAATTCAGACTTCTAGCCTCTTAAACTGTGAGAGAATAAATTTCTGCTTGAAAAAGCCATCCACTTGTGGTATTTCTGTTATAGCAGCACTAGATAACTAAGACACTTTATAATCCATTTATTGTGTCTAGAAATCCAGCTGTGAAATAACTGCACACAGTATACATCTCCTGTTTCCTGTAAGCATCATTTAAGAAAGGGTTAGAAAATTGACCTTTTAAAGACAAAGTATCTGGTATTTTGTAGTTTCTATAAATACCAACCCTTTGTTATACCCCACTGCAACTGGTTAAAAAAAAAAAAATTCTAATAAAGTCAATATTTCTTTCCCAAACAGATCTCCCATTTCCTGCTTACATGCAGCTATATAACCTTTCTTAAAACAGG
This sequence comes from Loxodonta africana, assembly GCF_030014295.1. Taxonomy (NCBI): domain Eukaryota; kingdom Metazoa; phylum Chordata; class Mammalia; order Proboscidea; family Elephantidae; genus Loxodonta; species Loxodonta africana. Next base: position 145,520,953 of record NC_087344.1, on the reverse strand, counting down.
GAGTTTCCTATAGTTTTCTGTTTAGAAAATGTATAATGTCACTCTTTGTACTGGTTGTTATGGTCTTTTTCATGTTTCTTTCTTCTGCAGGTATTCTTGGCGTCACCAACTGAGGGAATTTAAAAGTGAATACCGAGTTGTAGCGCTGGATTTAAGGGGTTATGGAGAAACAGATGCTCCCATTCATCAAGAGAATTATAAATTGGACTGTCTCATTACAGATATAAAGGATATTTTAGACTCTTTAGGTAAGTTAGTTTAAAAAAAAATGGTAATTCTTGTTAAGGGGTTAATATACAATAAATTATAAATTGATAACTTCATTTCTTCAGAGGATGCATTTTCCATCTTCCTTAGCTGGTATCTGGGTCCTGTCACCATGATTTTGGGTATACAGCAAGAAATATTTATACAGGGAATTCAAAATAATGCATCCAGAGTTACTATTCAGTCCACCAGTCAAGAATGACTTTGAAGATTTGTTTTTAAAACTAGATATCATGATTGTTTATTCTTTTAGAACTAATTATTGAAAATTTAATTTTTGTACTCAGAAAATTGATTTCTTCGGAAGCTACACCTAAATATTCATGTAGAAATGTTATAAGATGTGGAAGCACTTGCATTATCTCTTTTGTGTTGAACAGTAGTGCCACAATAACATTGTGTAACAAACCACCCCAAACTCAGTATAACAGAGCAATAAGCATTTATTCCTGTGCTCATGGATCTGCAGGTCGACTGGGGACTGGCTAATATAGGCTGGGCCCCGCTGGGTGGCTTTGCTTCAGTCTGCAGGCCCAGCTGGGATTGGCTTCTTGCTGTGGATAAAAAGCTAAAAGGGAGTAGCTATCTGAGGGAGGATCATCTTTTGCCAGTGACAGAAGAGGCAGAAGGGCGAACCCAGCTGCACAAATATATTTCAAGTTTCCACTAATTGAAAAATAAAGCAAGTCATATGGCCAAGCCCAAAGTCAAGTCATGTACCCAACATGAGACCAACGCCAATCATATGGCCAAGCCTGTTTTCAAGGGGATAGTGAAGTATATTTCTTCTATGGCAGCGAGAAAAAGGGAAGGAGTAAATATTTTTTCAGCAATCTAATCTATTACATTCCCTTTGACTCAAACTCAGCTGCTAAGCTGGCATATGTTAATAGAACTAGTATAGTGAGAAACACTGTATACTAAAGGTCCTTTCTATAATAATCTAATGACAGCATAGATAAAGCCAGCATTTTTAGAGGAGAAAAAATAGATCGAGTCAGGGACTGACAATGCAGTGTTGTCATTTAGTCTGATTACAGTAAAATAGCCTCAGAGACTCTGATTTACAACAGCCACATTTCATTCAAATTTTGTGATAATTCAGTCAGACCTGGCCTAAATTTGTCATCATGTAATTTTCTACACAAATCAATAATATAAACAAGATTTTTAAAAAATGTGTGTGTATGTGAGGGGGTAGTATAGTGGTGGAGGGTAATGGTGAGGAATATTATTTTGAAAATGATTTTAAGTGTTCTAGAAGTAAATTACAAATGAATCTTATCCACCTATTCAAAGGCAATCCTGCAGGAATCTCCATTAAGCAGTATTTTAACCAAATTCAAATTACCATATGATTACATGAACTGAAACTTATATATAATCGATGTTATAATCAAGACATTCCACTAATTCAGTCTGACTTCACGGTTCCAAATTTGTGACATTTTACCGTGTTCAGTTGTAACATTGGATCTACGAAGTTAGGGAGTAAATACATGCTTTCTCAAAATAAAGGTTTACAAGTTAGACATAAATGGGACATTTATGATTTTCTGTAACTAGAAATTTCTCAGCATTCCAAATAGGCAACTTAAATAATCTTCCTTAGGACTTGATTATGTACAGTCCTTTACTATGGTTTCCAAACTCCAGTCCATGGGGCCAGAGCTGAGTTGGCTATTCTAGAATTTAGAAAAGAAAAAAAATAAAATAAAACTCCTGGAAGAGATTTGAATTTGTATGTCTGGAGTGGAGCCGTAGCATCTAAATTTTCCGAAAAGCTACCTAGATGATTCAGAGACGGGTTTTAGAACTACCGAACTCAATGATCTCTGCACAAGTGCGTCTGAGGGTAGTGGAGGGATAAGTTAGGTTCAGAAGTGTAGCTCCCTTTACGTGAGGTAATGATGCATCCACCTGTTTCCTTTCACTAATGTCAACATATATTTCTCAATTACAGGGTATAGCAAATGCATTCTTATTGGCCACGACTGGGGGGGCATGATTGCTTGGCTAATTGCAATCTGTTATCCTGAAATGGTGATGAAGCTTATTGTCATTAACTTTCCTCATCCAAATGTATTTACAGGTGAGTTTTAAGTTTTCATTAAGTTTGCTGTGTTAAAGCAACGATTTAAATCTGACACTTTGGGTTTAAAAAGCAAAACTTGATTAACATAATCTTTTTAAACATTAAATGACTAACATATCATATTAGGGCATGGTAATGTCAGATATTTTGGCTTTAAATCTTCCTGAAGAGTCAAAGAAAATTCAGCTTCATGTTGGCTTGCATAATTTTATTCCTTTTTAGAAAACATTTTACTGTTAAATTGGGAAGAGGGGAAAATGTAGTGATCTGGTTTGGACAGTAATGAATCTTGATGGCCTAGAAATAAATTCTCCTGCCTGACTGCTCTGGCTATCAGGAATGGTAGTATTCTTTAAAGCTGTCATTCTCAAACATTTTGGTCTCAGGACTCCTTTATACTCTTAAAAAATATTAAAGACTCCCCATTGTTTCTATGTCTATGTGGTTTATATCTATCAATTTCATTACACTGGGAATTAAAACTGAGACATTTAAAAAATATTTATATATAAATTCATTTAAAAATAACAAAAATAAATCCACTATGTTAACATAAATGACATATTTTTAATAAAAATAATTACATCTTCCAAAACAAAAATTTTAGTGAGGAGAGTGTCATTGTTTTGCATTTTACAAATTTACTAGATTTTTTGACTTAAGACAGCTGGATTCTCATGTCTGTTTCTGCATTCAATCTGTTACCCCCTGTTGTTTGAAGTACAGGTAGTCCCCGACTTACAACATATTCAAGTTACAATGAACCGCCCATTTTTTAATGATTTGTGTATTTTTTTTAATTAATTTTTATTGAGCTTTAAGTGAAAGTTTACAAATCAGGTCTCTCATACAAAAATTTACATACACCTTGCTATACACTTCTAATTGCTCTCCCTCTGATGAGATAGCACGGTACTTCCCTGATTTGTGTATTTTTTTATGTATGTATGTGTTAAAATATATCTGTAAGGTTATATGCAATGTTTCCAACTCCCAAAGAGAAATAAAGATTGGATTTTTAAAGATACTAATAATAAAAGTCCATAGTAATGAAAATTAAAAAAAAAAGGTATTTGATGTCAGAACAAGCTTATGATGGAGTTGTCAGAATGGAGCCCTGTTCTAAGTCAGGGAGGATCTGTATATGAAGAAATCTGGGCTCACACAGATACATAGCTGGAAAAGGCAGGAGTATTTTAATAGCTCTTTTCAGGTAACTGTGGATTTCCTTCTTTAATATTACACCAAACTCAAATATTAGTGGTTTCTTAAACCTTAATTAGAATATGGAATATGAAATCATATAAATGAACTTTTCATACTCTGTTACATTAAAATCTGTTGGTCTCTCTGGCACTTTAAATTTATCTTTTGCCACGCATGATATTGTATTATCATGCATTGGAAAATATTGGTTCCCCAAGTTATACAAATCTTCCAAATGTTGACACATTTCATTTAAAAAAAAAAATATATATATATATATAAATACATTACTATCATCCCAATGTCATAAGAAAAGCATCAAGCTCATAGGAGCAACTGTGAGTTTTCCAAAATTCTAATTTTCACTTGAAAGCTTAAAGTTTATCACGGGCAACAAATACTGTCAGTTGTTTTCCTTGAAGTGACAGGCCCGCTTTGTTCATTTTTAAGAGAATAACAAATACCCAAGTCTGAATGGCTAAGTAGTACTTTCAAGTAAAAACGATGTTCCCTAAAAAAGACGGCTGGTAATTCACCAAGTCAAACAGTTGTAGAAGTGCATTTTCTGAAGACACGCATTGCATGTGGATGTGCAGCGGAACTGCTCTCTGTGTGCTTCCTGCTTGATCACACAGAGTATTTTTAGACATGTGCTCAAAGGTAGAGATTTTACAAAAATAACAATTTTTGCTACTTCAGCGGGGAATTTCATGAATAAAGCTGGCACTTTAATCAATCAATCAATTAATCTATTTATTTATTTACTTCCAGTGTATGGTGAACACAGTGACAACTGGTGTTGGTTGCCACTGCCTTGATTCGTGTTAAGGCACCAGGGGTTTCATCCACAGTCGCTTTTGTCCCATCCGTGCAAATGTCGACACAGTGAAACAGGCAAATAATGCCAGTATTGTTATGAAGTAATTTTGACCTCTTGGATCCCTTGAAAGGGTCCTGAGGATTTTGGAAGGGTCTCCATGGGCTATACTTTGAGAACCTCTGCTTTAAAGGGAACTCCTAAAATCTTAAGAGTGATTAAAGACCTATAAACAATAGTGAGGCAGATTGCTATCTGGTTTAGACAAAAATTAAAATTTTGTACTTCTTTACCTTTATCAAGTTTTCTGAGGTTCAGGTACTACTACAACCCACAGCAGCCCTCTAGGGCACAAAAAAGTTTTAGAACAACATATTTCTGTTTATTCCTTAAAATTAAGTAGGTGAGGAAGAAAGGGACTGTGACTACATAAATAATATATATCATGGTGTAAGAGTTGGCTGTGAGATGCATACCCAGTTGACCCATCCCTACTGGGGTACAGGAGGATAGCTGCACAGGATTCAAATGTCACACTCAGATTCATTACATTTTTCTGTTGAATTAGGCAGTGGAAGTCACGCTACTGCTTGTTACATTGATCAGGTCTCTAGACTAGCTATGATTTTAGTGGTGCTGCTGTATGGACACATTGTAACTGGTCGTTTCAGCAAGAAGACACTTGGAATACTTCTGGAACTATTTTATCAGTAATAGTTTCAACCTTGATCAGGTCCATATGAGGTCTCCAGGTAACATGCCTATATTTTTCTCATAATTATATTGATATTTCTTAATGCAGGGCTGAAAAGATTTTGTTCAATGATGATTAAAAAAAAAAAAAAGGTACACCATAACAATGTTTCATTTAGCATAACAATGTTCCATTTGCCTGAAAATGATATTTCTAAAAACTCTGACCACATTGAATATAGTTACAAAATGAGAAATAAGGAAAAACAAGCTCTATAGCAAGAAAAATGAAAGCACAGTATATTAGACACAAGTACACATTTTTAATATATATGTCAGATCATATGACTCCCTAGTATAAAACCTCAGTGTTTTCCCAAAGCCCTTGAAATAAAGCCCTTACCATTCTGGCCCTAAATGATCAGGCTTCAGCATTTCTTTCTGACTCATTTCAAACCATCTCCCTGTCATTCACTACACACCAGCCACACTGGCCATCCTTCGGTTCTTGAATGTGCCAAGCCCAGATCTTTGTACTTTCTACTTGATTCTTGAATTACTCTTCCTAGATTTTTACATGGCTGACTCCCTCTTACCACTCAGCACTCAGCACACCTCTCATTTCCCAGAGGGGCCTTCTCTGACCACCTCTACTACATAATAGTCTTCCACACCACCACACCATCACTCTCCATCAGGTTACTTTGTTTTATTTTCTTGATAGTATTATTGCTATCTAAAATGGTCTTTAAGTTTTTGTTACTTATTTATTGTTTTAGTTCCTTGTTAGTGGGGACTTTTTTCTGTCTTGCCCACTGCTAATTACCCTGGCAAGCAGCAGATACTCAAATATTCACTGAATGAATGAATTTTCTATATACATGGAAGAATTTATACGGAACCCTTCAGCTCCCATATTGAGGCCCAATAAAAATCTGTAATGAAAATCTTTTAAACAACAGGAAATTACCTCCCTGTGTATCTCTTGGGAAACTGTTACCACCACCAGTTATTGTCAAGTGGATTCTGACTCACAGTGAACCCATGTATGTCAGAGGAGAACTGTGCTCCACAGGGTTTTCAATGGCTGATTTTTCTAAAGTATATCTCCAGGCCGTTCTTCAAGATGCTTCTGGGCAGCCTCGAACCTCCAACCTTTTAGCTAGCAACCCAACTCATCAACCATTTGCACCAGAGAAAGTGTTAGGTCACTGAAAATGACCTTGGAAGAAAGGTAGTGTTGCTTGGATTTCCTGTTCCCTCCTGAGTCAACACTTCAGAAAGCAGAACTTTCTTTTTCCTTAAAGTGCTATAAATTCTCTGAACACCAGAAAGAAATACCCATGTTCAAATATAAGAACATAGAAATTGTTCCAAAAAGAAATATACAGAGCCTTAATTTTAGATTCTTCAATGAGATCACCTTAAGGATGAAATTGCCTGTAAAAGAAGATCTTTCAATAGTAAGTAATTTATACCCCTTGAATAATGTCTAACACAGCATTTTGATTTCAGAATATATTTTACGACACCCTGCTCAGCTGTTCAAATCCAGCTATTACTACTTCTTCCAAATACCATGGTTCCCAGAATTTATGTTCTCAATAAATGATTTCAAGGTACGTCACTCAAATAATGTATTATTAATGAAAAATGTTTTAATGTTCATTCTTAAGAAAAAAATTTTAAAATGTTAAAACTTAATAAATACTTTGAAAGCCTCACCTGTAGGGCATACTGAGTGCCTAGCTGTTATTCAGGTTTTTATAAAAGCCTGTGCTCTGACAGGCACACCTCGCATGGGGAGATGAAGGAATATGAATGCCAGGTGAGAGAGTCTGACAGCAGCAGAGGTGAAACCTCATGAAAGTAAACAAAACCCCCAAACAAAGTAAGCAAGCAGGTGTTGGTATACTGTGTACACTGACACCAGGAGCCATATGCACGTACCTATTGCTTGGAAGCTTGCTAAATGCTTCTTATATGTTCAGAATTGTCTTAGATATTTGTTGTTGTTAGCTGCCGTTGAGTTGGCTCCCAACTCAGCACAACAGAATGAAACACTGCCCAGTCCTGCATCATCCCCATGATTGGTTGCAAATCAGACCATTATGATCCAGAGAGTTTTCACTGGCTGATTTTCAGAAGTAGATCACCAGGCCTAGTCTGTCTTGGAGCCCTGGTGGCTTAGTGGTTAAAAGCTGTGGCTGCTAACCAAAAGGTGGGCAGTTTGAATCCACCAACCACTTCTTGGAAACCCTATGGGGCAGTTCTACTCTGTCCTATAGGGTCGCTATGAGTCAGTATCAACTTGACGGTAATGGGTGGTCTGTCTTAATCCAGAAGCTTTGCTGAAACCTGTTCAGCACCGTAGCGATAGGCAAACCCCCACGGACAGACGGGTGGGGGTTGCACATGAGGTGTTTTGACTGGGAATCAAACCCTGGATGACCTTGTGGAAGGCGAGAATTCTACCATTGAACCTTGTGACATTCTGATCTTTAAGAGGCTTGGGTTGGGGGCCCAGGAATTTGCATTTTACTTATAAACTTTTTATTACGGAAAATTTAAAACACAAAGAAAATAGAACAATGAATCCCCATATAACCATCACCCAGCTTCAACAGTGTTCAACATTTTTCTGATCTTGTTTCATTTCTCCCTCTGTTTCAGTTATTACTATACTGCAAAACACTCCAAAACTTATTAGCTTAAACCGGCAACCATTTCATTATCTTTTGCCTTTCTGTGAGTTTCCTGAGCTCAGCTGGGTGGTTCTTGCTTTCCATATCATACCTATTGAGGCTGCCATTATCTGGGAGTTCAAGATGGCTCATTTGACTCTTGGACAATAGGTACAGCAGGAACTGCTGGGCTTCTTTCTGTGTCTTAGTGGTCTCAGAGCCGCTTTCTCTCCATATGGTGTCTCCATGTGATCTCTCTACATGATCTCTATAGCAGTGTAGCCTGATTTCTTACATGGTGGCTCAAAAACCAAAATAAACCCCATTGTTGTTGAGTGGATTCTGACTCATAGCAACCTGACAGGACAGAGTAGAATTGCCCCATAGGGTTTCCAAGGCTGTAATCTTTATAGAAGCAGACTGCCACATCTCTCTCCCACATCTTTTTGGTGTTCTCTGCTTTCAGCCAAGATCCATTTGACATCAGCAATGATATGTCTGGTTCCATAGTCCTTTTCTGAACCCGGCTTGAATTTCTAGCAGTTCTCTGTCCATATATTGCTGCAGCCACTTTTGAATGATCTTCAGCAAAATTTTACTTGCATATGATATTAATAATATTGTTTGATAATTTCTGCATTTGGTTGGATCACCTTTCTTGGGCATAGGCATAAATATGGATCTCTTCCAGTCGGCTGGTGAGGTAGCTGTCTTCCAAATTTCTTGACATAGACGAGTAAGCACCTCCAGTACTGCATCCATTTGTTGAAACATCTCAACTGGTATTTCATCAATTCCTGGAGCCTTGTTTTCACCAATTCCTTCAGTGCAGCTTGGTCTTCTTCCTTCAGTACCATCAGTTCCTGATCATATGCTACCTCCTAAAATGGTTGAACATTGACCAATTCTTTTTGAAATAGGATTCTGCGTATTTCTCCCATCTTCCTTTGACGCCTCCCTGCTCTGTTTAATATTTTCCCCATAGAATCCTTCAATATTGCAACTTGAGGCTTGAATGCTTTCTTCAGTTCTTTCAGCTTGAGAAATGCCAAGCGTATTCTTCCCTTTTGGTTTTCTAACTTCAGGTCTTTGCACATGTCATTATGATACTTTGTCTTCTCGAGCTGCCCTTTGAAATCTTCTGTTCAGATTTTTTACTTCATCATTTCTTCCTTTCGCTTTAGCTACTCTGCATTCAAGAGCAAGTTTCAGAGTCTCTTCTGACACCCGTTTTGATGTTTTCTTTCTTTCCTGTCTTTTCAATGAACTCTTGCTTTCTTCACATATGATGTCTTTGATGTTATTCCATAACTGGTGTAGTCTTTGGTCATTAGTGTTCAACACATCAAATCTAGTCTTGAGATGGTCTCTAAATTCAGGTGGGATATACTCAAGGTTGTACTTTGGCTCTTGTGGACTTGTTCTACTTTCTTCAATTTCAAGTTGAACTTGCATATGAGCAACTGATGGTCTGTTCAGCAGTCAGTCCCTTGCCTTGTTCTGACTGATGATATTGAGCTTTTCCACCATCTCTTTCCACAAATGTAGTTGATTTGATTGCTGTGTATTCCACGGGTGAGGTCCACATATATAGTTGCCATTTGTGTTGTGGAAAAAAAGGTATTTGCAATGAAGAAGTTGTTGGTCTTGCAAAATTCTATCATGGGATCTCCAGCATCATTTCTATCACCAAGGCCATATTTTCCAACTACTGGTCCTTCTTCTATGTTTCTAACTTTGGCATTCCAATCACCAGTAATTATCAATACATCCTGATTGCATGTTGTGTCAATTTCAGACTGCAGTTGTTGGTAAAAGTCTTTAATTTCTTCATCTTTGGCCTTAGTGGTTGGTGTGTAAATTTTGATAATAGTTGTATTAACTGGTCTTTCTTGTAGGGTATAGATATTATCCTATCACTGGCAGTGTTGACTTCAGGATAGATCTTGAAATGTTCTTTTTAACGATGAATGCAACACCATTCCTCTTCAAGTTGTCGTTTCAGGTATAGTAGACCATGTGATTGCCTGATTCAAAATGGCCAATACCAGTCCATTTCAGCTCACTAATGTCTATGATATCGATGTTTATGTGTTTCATTTCATTTTTGTCAATTTCCAATTTTTCTAGATTCATACTTCGTACATTCCGGGTTCCGATTATTAATGGATGTTTGCAGCTGTTTCTTTTTCTTTTGAGACGTGCCACATCAGAAAAAGCTTGATTCCATCCACATCATTAAGGTCAATTCTACTTTGAGGAGGCATTTCCTTCCAACCCAAAGGGCTCATCTTCTGGCACTATATCAATGTTCCACTGCTATTCAAAAGGTTTACACTGGCTAGTTCTTTTCAGAAGTAGACCACCTAGTTCTTCTTCCTAGTCTGTCTTAGTCTGGAAGCTCAGCTGAAACCTGTCCACTATGGGTGACCCTGCTGGTATTTGAATACCAGTGGCATAGCTTCCAGCATCACAGAAACACGCAAGCCCCCACAGTACTACAAACTGACAGACTCCTGGGGGGATCATTGCCTGGATCCATTATTTCATTAAGGTGTGCAAAACAGTGATTTTTCTCATTCTATATATATATTTTTGAAACCCTGGTGGCACAGTGGTTAAGTGCTATGGCTGCTAACCAAAAGGTCGGCAGTTCGAATCCACCAGACACCCCTTGGAAACTCTATGGAGCGGTTCTACTCTGTCCTTCAGGGTTGCTATGAGTCAGAATCGACTCAACAGCAATGTTTTTTTTTTTTTTTTTTTAATCATTCTTTTTGCTTTTATTAACTGGAATTCCTCTGTAAAGAACTTTTCCACATCTACTGTTTGGTTATTCTGAAATACAGGTTACACAAGAATAACAGGTCAAATGCTTATTCTTTCCACTTATTAATCAATTTTAGAGTAATGAATTAGTGCCCTAAAAATCTTCAGTGATGTCCAGTGAGGGGTTTTGTTTGTATATCATTATGAGCTCATGATTTTTAAGAATATTTGATATGTATCAATCAATTACAATCATTCTTTTGATGCCCAAATTGCCCCATGTTAGGAAACAGGCCTGGCGATCTATTTCCAAAAGGTCAAAGCCTTGAAAACACTCTGATATAGTTCTACTCTGCACACGTGGGGTCACCATGCATCGGAATTGACTCGATGGCAATCCAATAACAACACCATTTTTATTCCCTGCCCCAGAGATCACAATCTGGGTGTCAAGGTGATCATTGCTACTGAGTTTTCATTGCTTCTAGGTCTTGCCATTGGACAGAATTTGGACATACATATTTTTTTTTTAGAAAGAAAAATATGTCATGAATTCACACTTGTATTTCCAAACCAAATTTCAGACTACAGGATTTTTAATTCTGTGAGTTTATAGAAAACACATGCATGGTTTCAAGTGATAACTCTAAAATAAGGTACATTCAGGGAAGTCTCACTTGCTTCTCTCTTTCCTCTACCCTGTTCCCACCCTCTGCCATGGGAAACTACTTTGATTAGTTTTTAGTTTATCTTTCTATTGTTTCTTTCTTAAAATACAAGCAAATATGTATATATTTGTCCCCCACCCCTTCCTTCCTTACACAAAAGGGAACATAAAACACTACTTTCCACCCTTGCTTCCCCCCCGCCACTTAACAATATATTCTAGAGATCACTCGATATCAGCCTACAGAGATTGTCTTCATTTACTTTTGTAATACACTATTTTTTAAATAATATAATATGCCATCGTTTACTCAGCCAGTCCCCCTCTGATGAACATTTGCTTGTTTTCGGTCTTTTCTTGTTATGAATAATGGTGCAATCACTTCATGTATATGTCATTTCATACCTTCCAAGTGTATTTTTAGGCTGAAGGATCTGCATTTTAGATAAAACATCCCAGTGATTCTGATGCAGATGGTTTAAACCCATACTTTGAGAAACGCTGGTATAGAACAGTGTTTTTCAGATCATGGGTGGGGATCCATCAATGAGTCACGAAATCTTTGCAATTCGAATTTTAAAAAATGAAGTAGGACAGAATTGAATAGAAAATATTAGTGCACACTATAATTAAAGAGCTGTTTTTAGTTATATATACTGTATGGGTGCGAACTGGATTGTGATGTAAAATGTATCTCTTACTCTGGGTTGAGCTCAAAAAAGTTTGAGCAATATTGATACCAAAAAAAAAAAAGCTCTATGGTGGGGAAGAGGGTTGATTGTGAAAAAGTGAAGAAACTATTGTTAAGTTGGAACATTAAGGAAGACTTGAGGGAAAGGGAGCCCTGGTGGCACAGTGGTTAAGTGCTCAGCTGCTAACCTAAAGGTCCACAGTTTGAATCCACTAACTGCTCCAAGGGAGAAAGATGTGGCAGTCTGCTTCCGTAAAGGTTACAGCTTCAGAACTCCCTATGGGGCAGTTCTACTCTGTCCTATAGGTCACTATGACTCAACAGCAACGGGTTTGGTTTTTTGGTTCAGGGTGGGAGTAGCACTGTGGCTAGGCCTTGTAGGATTTGAATAGGCACTGAGAAGGCAGAATGCTCTTCACAAAAGTGAAGAGTGCTTGGGAGACTAGAAGGAAAGAATATTTTTTAAAAAGTCAGGAAAGCGAAATGCATAAAATGTGTTTGTAAACAGTGAGATCCCTTAGCCTGGCTATGGCAGAAACCAGGAGTTGTCACTGCCCACTGTCCCTCATTCCCTTTCAAAAGCCAAGAATTCAGTTCATTATTAGATAACTGGAAAGTATTAATTATTCTCTCTTCATTTAAATTAGGCTTTGAAACATCTCTTTACCAGTCACAGCACTGGCATTGGAAGAAAGGGATGTCGATTAACAACAGAAGATCTTGAAGCTTATATTTACGTTTTTTCTCAGCCTGGAGCATTAACTGGCCCAATTAACCATTACAGAAATATCTTCAGGTTTGTATAATTTCTTTATAGTTAAATAAAATATTTCAGTCTGATCCTAAAGAGCTGAGGCTTTATTTTTAAGATTAAGTTCATCTCTTATCCAAAGACTCAAATAAAGTACTCTATTTAATAAGTTGCATAATAATTTTTATGAAAATTTCAAACACAGGGATAAAAAAAATTGCTGTCGAGTCAATTCTGACTCATAGTGACTGTAAAGAACAGAGCAGAAGTGCCCCATAGGGTTTCCAAGGAGCACCTGGTGGATTCGAGCTGTCGACTTCTTGGTTAGCAGCCGTAGCTCTTAACCGTTACGCCACCAGGGTTAGAATAGTTTAATGAAACCCCTCTCCCCCATCCCCACATAGCTGTCATTTGTTTTATTCTTCACTTTATCTACTTCTTTACTCCCTTTGGATTACTATGAATAGATGTCTATTTTTAGTAATTTTTTAAAATGGTCATTTATTCATTCGATAAATACTTACTGTTTTCTATGTTCTAGACCATGCTAGCACTCATGATACTGTAATGAGCAAACCTAGACAAGGACCCTGATCTCACAAAACTTGTAGCCTCATGGGACTGACATTAACCAAATAATCACAGTAATGAATGCATAATTCTAAGCTAACACAAAAGCTTTGAAAGAAAGTCATGGGGTTCTAAGAAAGTGTATTTGCAAAAGAGCCTGGCCTAGACTGGGGTGGAGGGAGAGGTCAAAGAAGTCTTCTCTGGAGAAATGATGTTTAAACAAAGAAGTGGAAGATGAGTTAGGTGTTGACTAGACAAGGCTGGGAGTGGGGCAGCTAGCATTCCAGAAAAAGGAAACAGCATGTCCCAAAATTGTGTGGGAGAATGGCTGATTGTGGTCTCAAGGAACACAGTGAAGGCCAATGTGGCTGGAGCGCGGAGAGTGAGGGCAAGAAGAAGGCATGGTATGAGAATGGGCTGGAGCTAATGGACAACTTTAGAATCCTGCACCCCAAAACTAGAAAATACTCATTTTTAAGCACATAAGGAACATCTGAAAAGACTGATTACATACTGGACAAAAAAGCAAATCTTAACCAATACTGAAGATTCAGTATCATATAGATTATGTTCTCTGAACACAATGCAGTTAGAAAATAAAAACAAAACAAAATTAAAAAAAAAAAACAAAAACCAAACTCCATATATCCAGAAATTTGAAAACACTTCTAAATAACTCACAGGTCAAAGAAAAACACCATAATGGAAATTAGTAAAGCTTAGAACAAAATGATAATATCAAAATGTGGACTAATACTTAGGAATGTATAGTTTTACATGTTTATATTCCTGATTCCTTATATTATTTGTGCCTTTTTTTTTTTTTTTTTTTTGACCAATCTTACCAAAGCTTATTGATTTTAACAGTCTTTTCAAAGAAACTGCTTTTGGTTTTGTTGATTCTATCTATTGTGTCTGTTTTTTATTATATTAATTTTTGCTTTTACGTAATTGAAATTATCTTCCTTCTAATCTAATATCGGGATACTGTAATGACAAGGTCTCTGACACCTCAAAGCTTGTAGCCTAGTGGGACAGACATTAATCAAATAATCACAGTAACGAATGCATAATTCTAAGCTTTTCTTTTTCTAACTTCTTGAATTAGAATTTTAGCTCCACTAATTTTCAATCTCCTTTTCTGATATGATTTGGCAAGAATCAAATTCAGCTTATATAATGATTACTCCTAGACTAGTGTTTCTTAAACTTTAGTGTGTATCAGAATCACCTGGAAGGCTTGTTAAAACTTCTGGTTCAGTATGTCTGGAGTGGGGCCCAGGAATCTGCACTCGTAGTAAGTTCACAGTTGACGCTGATGCTGCCTTATGGTGAGGGGAAGGAGACAAACGAAAGGAAGGTAAGCAGAAAGATGCAGTTATATCTGCAATGTTTTTATTTCTTAAGCTGGGTAGTGAATATGTGGATGCTATTATCTGCTACTTTACTTTTAATGAAAGTAGTAAAATATGTCCACATGCAAAAGTAATGATGGAGTGTGTAACACTCTGAAAATCACTGCCTTAATACTTATAAACCAGCTGATAGCTCAGAGTTTAGAGGAAAACAATATGTTAAATTCAGACTAATTTGAAATAGTTAAGTTAAAAAAACCTTTTCATAGGTTAATTGGTTAACAATATGGGGCAAGTCACTACTTGTTACAGACTTTTAGATTTTTCAAATTGCTTCTGTGCTTGACTAAAATAATTATTTTTCTAATCAAACTGTTTTATCAAGTGTTTTCTAATAAGTTATTCAACATACTAAAACCTACTTTCTTAAAATATTTAATTTTTTTCCCTTATTTTATATGTAACTTATTTAAAAAAAAAAGTTGCCATCAAGTTGATTCCAACTCATAGAGATCCTGTAGGACAGAGTAGAGCTGCCCCATAGGGTTTCCAAGAAGCAGCTGGTAGGTTCAAATTGCTGACTTCTTGGTTAACAGCGGAGCTCTTAACCACTGCACCACCAGGGCTCCTATTTCATGTGAAATTTAACAGTTTGAAACATCAGGACCAGAGAATATGTGTTTCTTTAGTTTTCCAGAAGCCTTTTATTCCCAATTTGACCTGGTGAGGATTTTATATTACTCTTTATTCTTTGACTAATAATCTAAAACTCCCTTACCTTACTGATTCAGTTACTATATGCACAGATATTGCTAAAAATATGCAAATAGATGTTAGAAATTTTTTTAGCTTTGAATATTTTATGTACTGTAGAATTTATGTGGCTTTGGAAGTTTGCGTAGCAGTCCATCCATCAATACTTATGTATAGAATACACTTTTCTGTTGGCTTACCTGTTTACAAAGAACCTAATTTTTAGCAGCGTCACAACCAAATGATGGTCACTTCCATGGGAGTCAAAAGTTCAGTCCCTGGTGGGTATTCCAGCAGCATATTGTTATCAACCTGAAGTAACCACAAGTCAAGCTTTCTGATAACTACCAAAAACGTGACACAGTGCTGGAGATGTCTAATTGGATGTGCATTCTCATTCTTAGTCAAGAGGAGTGTAATTAATACCATCTTACTCTTCTGAAAAAGGAAAGGTGTCAAAAGCTTTAAAAATATTTATACCGTTTAGCTCAGCAAATCCCACTTGCAGAGCTTAGCCCAAGGAAATTATCTGAAATGCCAACAAAGATTTCAGCACAAAATGCTCATCATAGCATTACTTAAAACAAGTGAAAATTGTCAATTATAGGGGAACAGTTAGTCATTTATAGCTTATTATACCATAAAATCTAGGAGCCATGGTGGTGCAGTGGTTAAAGCACTCTACCGCTAACCAAAAGGTCAGCCGTTCCAGCCCACTAGTTGTTCCATGGGAGAAAGATGTGACAATCTGCTTCTATAAAGATTATAGCCTTGGAAACTCTATGGGGCAGTTCTACTCTGTGTCCTATAGGGTCTCTATGAGTCGGGATTGACAGCAGTGGGCTTGGTTTTTTGTTTTTATACCATAAAATAGTATATTTTACAATAATTTTTGAAAAAATATTATGAAATGAGAAAATCTAGATATAACATGACATTTGCATATGTATTTTGTATATGTTATGTACATTTATTGTATTGTATCATATGGGTTCAATTACATGTATAGAAAATCACTAAAAGGTTATCTTTTGATGATGAAATTATGCATGATTTAATTTTTATTCTTTATGCTTTTCTATATTTAAGAAAATACACAATAAAAACTTTATTTTAGAAAAAAATCTTGCGAAATAAATATAGTATCAGGCAATATTAAAGGAAACCTGGGTGGTGTAGTGTTTAGTGCTACGGCTGCTAACCAAAAGGTCGGCAGTTCGAATGCATTAGGCACTCCTTGGAAACTCTATAGGGCAGTTCTACTCCATCCTATAGGGTTGCTATGAGTTGGAATTGACTCAACGGCAACGGGCAACGGTAATATTAAAGCTCAGTCCATATACTTCTTCTAACTTCTCAATTCTAAATTTCACATAAAATGCATCAAATTATATGACAAACAACATAAAATATACTTAAACAGTAATACAGTTCAAAGCTTCTTTTTCATCACAACAGTCATTACTTCTGGTATGCTTTTGAAGCAAATTATTCCTCATAGTGGTAACTTTCGTATTCCGTTTATAGCTTTCATTAGAAATTTTGTTCGCCTCGTCTAATTTAAAATTTTATTGGACCCTTTCTTAAATAGCCTTTTAAATCTTTTATTGTACAGATTAATTGCCTAATGCACTGTTCTCAACCTTTTTCTCATTATCACCTCCTTTTTTTAAAAAGAAAGACTTGTTAGACCTTTTTTTCCTAATCATCCTTGTCCCATGAAATTTTAATATCACAGATATGCTATGTATCTGTTTATGTACTGCACATATATCCATGCTTTATATATAGAAACAATAAGATTTTTTCACACACACACCGCCCCTGGAATCAATTTTTGCCCCTTTGGGGGGCGACATTGAGAATGCATGACCTGATGGAGTGTTATGGAAAAGGTTATTTTAACTTTTACAATGAGCTGCAAGCCCACGTGGTTTTCTCGTTTGTTTGTTTGTTTTATAGCTGCCTGCCCCTCAAACATCACATGGTGACCACTCCAACACTACTCCTTTGGGGAGAGAGAGATGCATTTATGGAGGTTGAGATGGCTGAAGTCACAAAGATTTATGTTAAAAACTATTTCAGGCTAACTATTTTGTCAGAAGCCAGTCATTGGCTTCAACAAGACCAGCCTGACATAGTGAACAAGTTGATATGGACATTTCTAAAAGAAGAAACGAGAAAAAAAGATTGACTTTTCTATATCTTCTCTGAGGGTCCGTAATGAAATCTCTAAATAATTTCTAAAAATTGTTCATCGACTTCTTTAAGTTTTATTAGGGAAAATTGTCTTAATATGCTTTGTCATAAATATACTGGTATAAATGGTATTGAAAAAAATGTGAGAGCGCGCGAACATAGAATATAATGTTGATTTTCTTTAGTTGTATTTTGCACAGAAAAGCGCCTGCCTTAAAAGGTATACACTTGTGAAGAATGAAGTTAGGGAAAGTAGCTCAGATTTGGTTTTTTGCTTTCTTTACCCTGTTTACATATGGTGCCTTTTTCAAATGTATATTAAAGATTAGCTGTGCCATATTAAAAGACAAACCTGCAATGATATAATTTTTCATTTTATTGTTTAAAAGTTCTTTTTACTATTTTTTAACCATTAAAAGATTATATTACCAAATCTTGAATTTATAGTGTATCTATTAAATTGAAGGCAAATATGTTTAAATTAATATGTCTAGATGAAATATATTACTCATAGAGAGAAGATTTAACTGTTTTTAAAAACTGACTCATCTTGCCACATCAACCAAGGGAGGATGTGGCTATATATATATATATATATATATACATGCCAAACATTGCAAAGTAGGGAAGCACATCCATTAAAATACTTGCCTTAAATCTCCAGCTTAATAACTGAGAGGTTTAGAAAAAGGATCAAAATGTCCTTTTGTGCCATTCAATGCAATTAGAATTGAATACTGTACTTCCTATGTGCACTAGAATATGAACTCCACAAGACAGGGATTTTCTACTGCCTTGTTAACTGATGTGTAGCTAGCATCTAGAATAAGAGTGTGACACATTGTAGGCACTCAGCTATTGGCTTAATGAGTAAATAATACATTTGACACACTGCTAGGCACTATGGGGGATAAAAGTAGGTGACATGGTAATAGTGAACTTTCCTTTAAGGGGCATACATGGAATGCAGTTAAATTAATGGTTCAAGAGTAGAAAGAAACATTACAAATAAGAGTGGGAAGAGTTACAGAAGAGAGAAATGATACCAGCTCAAGGGACTACTACTCATTCTCTTGGGTTGCTCTCCTTCGGTATGGGAAATAATAACATTGCCAAATCACAACTCCTTAGAGACTACAACTGTGTTCTCAAACAAGTCCTAAGTTGGTGAAAGGAATGTCTCCCTCACTCAGCTTAGCTCTGAAAGTGACAGAAGAGAGTGGAATGTTCTAAGAATTCTTAATATTGTATCCTAGCAACTTGTATTTACAATAAAAGCCCAGTTGTCTACATACATTATATCTATGCCTCATAGCAACATTGCAAGGTAGGAAATATCATCAATTTACAGATGTGAAAATGAGGTTTAACAAGTGTCATGGACTGAATTGTGTCCCCCCAGAAATGTGTGTCAACTTGGCTAGTCTGTGATTTCCAGTATTGTGTGATTGTCCACCATTTTGTCACCTGATGTGATTTTCCTATGTGTTGTGAATCCTACCTCTATGATGTTAAGGAGGTGGGATTATCGGCAGTTATGTTAATGAGACAGGACTCAATCTACAGGATTAGATTGTGTTTTAAGTCAATCTCTTTTGAGATATAAAAGAGAGAAGCAAGCAGAGAGAAATGGGGACCTCATACCACCAAGAAAATAATACCAGGAGAAGAGCGCATCCTTTAGACCTGGGGTCCCTGCACTGAGAAGCTCCTAGTCCAGGGGAAGATGACAAGGATCTCCCTCCAGGGCCAAGAGGGAAACAAAGCCTTCCGCTGGAGCTGACACCTGAATTTGGACTTCCAGCCTACTAGACTGTGACAGAATAAACTTCTGTTTGTTGAAGCCATCCACTTGTGGTATTTCTGTTATAGCAGCACTAGATAACTAAGACAACAAGTAACTTGGCCAATGCCCACAGTATAAGTGTTAAAGCCAGAACCTGACCTAGATCAATCTGATTGTAAAGCCCATGATCTTTCCAGTTAGATCACATTCTTTTTAACAGGCTTTGGCAGCCACACTGCTCTTCCTGTTTCATTTGTAACTTGGTATGCTCCAAAAAATGGAAACATCTCTCAGAAACTTAAAATTTGACTTTTAAATCTTGGAAAATGAATTTAAGTTAGCAATTAGTAAATACAGGAATATTCTCTACAGCATTACTAAAGCTGCAAGTGCTACAGAAAGTCTGGTTCACACGAGCTCTGTTTCCCTCTTGATCACTTCAGATCACTTTGCTGCTCACAAAAGAAGGAGCAGACAGTTGACTGTGTGTGGACACTCAAAGTAATCCTGAC
Organism: Loxodonta africana; assembly: GCF_030014295.1. Lineage (NCBI taxonomy): Eukaryota > Metazoa > Chordata > Mammalia > Proboscidea > Elephantidae > Loxodonta > Loxodonta africana. Next base: position 145,501,138 of record NC_087344.1, on the reverse strand, counting down.
TTAACTAAAACCTGTCATGGACAAATGTGATTTTAAGGTTTGTTGTTGTTGTTACTTATGTCACTTTGGAACGCTGACTGGTTCTTGTGGACTACTGTTAAGAACATAAACCCAACATGCCACAGCCAATTCTAGCCTATTATAATGATATGCTCCAATTTTTCCAATAAATGTGGAAAAAGTGCTTCTAACAAATACGCAGGCTCAAGGGTGCCATCAGCTACACTTCTTAGGATAAAGACACCTTACTACCTCCTTAGAAATTAATTTGTAGGGGGAGTAAATAGATTTGACTTACCAGCTGCCAAAACCAGTAAAGTAGGTAAACTTTACTGGTTAAAAAAACCCAAACCTGTTGCCATGGAGTCGATTCTGACTCATAGTGACCCTATAGGACAGAGTAGAACTGCCTCATGCCGTTTCCAAAGAGTGACTGGTGGATTTCAACTGCCCACCTCTTGGTTAGCAACCGAGCTCTTAACCACTGAACCACCAGGGCTCAGTGGCATTTAAATTTTAAAAGTTGCGATTAATATTCATCTATTCCCTGGGTGGCACAAAGGATTAAGTGCTGGACTACTAACCAAAAGGTTGGTAGTTTGAACGCACCCAGAGGTGCCTTGAAAGAAAGGCGTGGGATCTGCTTCTGAAAGGTCACGGCCTTGAAAACCCTACTAAGCGTATATGTTAGAAGCAAGATGTTTCCAAAAAACAAAAAAACACCATTTTTCTGTTGAAATTATTCTAATTCTTCTGTTACATAATTTGCCGTCTTTGATTTTTCCGATTTTAAAAGTAACGGAACATTTCCTATTAACCCACAATTGTCTCCAAGTTCTAATTATGCGCGAACAGAAAAAGCACCGCGATGTGGGGGAGGGGCGAGCCACGGGTGCCGCCCCCAGAGGCTACGGGCAAAGTGGGCTACATGACTCGCTCACCAAGGACTCCGAGTCGCCCGTGGAGGGGACAAGGTGATGGAGGCGGCCTCTGAAGCAGAGCCATGGGAATCCAGGCGCATCCAGTTGAGGAGCAAGTCCTTATACCCACCGGCGGTGGCCAACCCCTTTGTGCACCAGGTGCGCATCAGTGCCTGGGGCTGGGTGCGCACCATCCTCTTGGGGGTTGTGCTGGTGCCTGTGCGGGTGTCCTGCATCGCCTTCCTCTTCATCTTCATCTGGCCCGTGGCCACACTTGCCACCATTGGCCGTCCTATTCAACCTGCCCAGCCCGCCTCGAATTGGAGAAGACAACTGACGCAACCAGCTCTTAAGTTCCTGTTTCGGGCTATGCTCTTTTTGGTGGGGTTCGTGGTTAAAGTGAAAGGGAAAAAGGCAACACGAGACGAGGCCCCCATCTTAGTGGTGGCGCCGCACACCACCTTCTTTGACGTAATCGCCTGTGTTGTGGCAGGATTGCCATCCGTGGTCTCAGCTAGTGGAAACATGAGGATCCCAGGGGTTGGGAAAGTCATGCTGTCCACGCAGCCAGTACTTGTGACCCGGGATGACCCCAATTCCAGGAGGAGTACCCGGAAAGAAATCGTGAGGCGCGTGACATCCGGAAAGAAGTGGCCACAGATCCTGATTTTCCCAGAAGGAGTGTGTACTAATCGCTCCTGTCTGGTCACTTTTAAACTTGGGGCCTTCTCTCCAGGTGTTCCGGTGCAGCCAGTGCTGCTCAGGTACCCAAACACCCTGGACACGGTGACCTGGACCTGGCAGGGGTTTTCAGCATTACAGGTCTTTATGCTGACCCTGAGTCAACTCTTCACTAGGGTGACAGTTGAGTTTATGTCTGTTTATACCCCAAATGATGACGAAAAAGAAGATCCCATCCTCTTTGCCAATGCAGTGCGGATCAACATGGCAAATGCTCTGGGCGTGCCAGTGACAGATCACACTTACGAAGACTGCAAACTGATGATTTCTGCAGGTCACCTTCAACTACCCATGGAAGCCGGTTTGGTGGAATTTACGAAAATTAGCCAGAAATTGAAGTTAGATTGGGATAATATTCATCAGCGTTTGGATGAATATGCTGCAATTGCAGTTGCCTCAAAAGGAGGAAAGATAGGAATTGAAGAGTTTGCAAGCTTCTTAAAACTCCCAGTTTCAAAACCCCTGCAACAACTTTTTGCCCTCTTTGACAGAAATAATGATGGCAGCATAGACTTCAGAGAGTATGTGATAGGCCTGACTGTCCTGTGCAACCCTGACAACACTAAAAAGATTCTGAAAATGTCCTTTAAGCTTTTTGATCTTGATAAGGATGGTTTCATAACAGAAAAGGAGTTAACTTCTATACTGCGGGCAGCTTTTGGAGTGCCAGATCTTGATGCTTCCAAGCTCTTTCAGGAAATAGCTGGAGAGAACTCAGAGTACATTTCATTCAAAACCTTTAAGAAATTTGGCCTGAAGCATCCAGCATATGCCAAGTTATTTAGTTCATACCTAGACCTCCAGGCAGCCCATATATTTTCATTACCACAAGTAGTAGAGGTTTAATCGCTGCTTTCAAATGTTAAAGTCAACCGGAAAATGATTAAAGTTACCTTTCAGGTAGAAACTCTGAAATAAAAATTATCACTTGAGGAAAAATGCAATCATTTTTACTGTAAATGGCACCAACACTTAATTATGATATTAAAAATGCACTTGAGGAATATTTTAATTAGATTTTAAAGTACCTATTTTTCTTCTTTTTTTAAGGAGAACATTGTTTCTTTCAATGGGACCTAGAGGTGACCGAATAAGGGAACTGGTTTATAAACTTTGTTCACCCAGCAGGGTTTTAGTTAATGCCTTTATTTTGCTTAGTACTAAAATAAGCCCAGAGGAATGCTACAGCTCATCACTTCTCCCTCACTTTTGCAGAAGAAATATCTTATTAAGAGCTCCACAACAGTAAGTACTTTAAATTACCATTTTTATTCCCTCCAAAAAAAAATTTTTTTTAATTGTGCTTTAGGTGAAAGGTTACAGAGCAAGTTAGTTTCTCGTTAAGCAATTAATACACATATTGTATTGTGACATTGGTTCCCAATCCTGAGTGTCAACACTCTCCCCTTCTCAACCATTCGTCCAGCTTTCCTGTCTCCTCCTGCAATCTCATTCTTGCCCCTGGGCTGGTGTGCCTATTTAGTCTCTTACGCATGGTTGAACTACCTGTGTTGTTTGTTTTATGGGCCTGTCTAATCTTTGACTGGAACCCCTGGTGGCGTAGTGGTTAAGTGCTACAGCTGCTAACCAAAGGGTCGGCAGTTCAAATCCACCAGGCACTCCTTGGAAACTCTAATGGGCAGTTCTACTCTGTCCTATAGGGTCGCTATGAGTCGGAATCGACTCAATGGCACTGGGTTTTTTTTTTTTTTTTTTTTTGGTTAATCTTTGACTAAAGGGTGAGCCTCAGGAGTGACTTCATTACTGAGCTAAAAGGGTGTCTGGGGGCCATACTCTTGGGGTTTCTCCAGTCTCTGTCAGACCAGTAAATCTGGTCCCTTTTTGTGTGTGTGTGAGTTTGAATTTTGTTCTACATCTTTCTCTAGCCCTCTCTGGGACTCTCTGTTGTGATCCTTGTCAGGGCAGTCAGTGGTGGTAGCCGGGCATCATCTAGTTGTACTGGACTCAGTCTGGTAGATGTTGTGGTAGTTGTGGTCCATTAGTCCTTTAGACTGATCTTTCCCTTGTGTCTATGCTTTTCTTCATTCTCCCTTGCTCCAGATGGGATGGGACCAGAAGATGTATCTATCTTACATGGCGGCTCACAAGCTCTTAAGACCCCAGACACTACTCACCAAAGTAGGATGTAGAACATTTTCTTTACAAATTTTGTTATGCCAATTTGTTATGCCAATTGAGCTGAGCACCCTCCAAAAAAGACTTGCTAGGTAAATAACTCTTTGCTCTTTCTCAAAATAGCACAAATTTTCTATTTCACAGAAAAAATAAAAATAAATGTCACATAAAAAAATAAATAAGCATCACAAAGATACAGTACTGGGAGTACCATTGAAAGAGTTATATATAAATGGCTGTCCATTTTTAAATAAAATAGCAATAAAAGATTAAAATATGACCTCTGTGCGTGAAGATTTTGAGTGCTCATCATCGCTTCACCTTTGTAAACCCAGGATAGAGCTAGTGAAACCTAACTGCTTGGAGGAAACAAGTGCTAATTACCAAAAAGGCATTACGTATTTGAATGGAAAACAATGTGAGGGTGGGGGAAGAGAAGGTACAACTCCAGATGGTAACCTTAAAAACAGCTTTGTGAAAATAAGTCACAAGCTAATAGTACACTCTGTGGCAGCCGTGGGTTATTTCATTTAGTCTTCTAGACCACCACATTCTATAGTCTTGTCACCATTATAAGAAACCAAGGTTTAGAGAGCTCAATAGACTAGATCAACTTTGTACAGTTAATAAACACCCTAAACTGGATTCACACTCGTGATTTTAAAGCCTGTGTTCTGAATCATTACACTACATACAGAGAAGTGTTCCGAAATAGTCTAGGTGAGGTTTTTGCAGAGTTCTTAGCTTCATCAGTTCTGCCTATTTATACTATCAGCACTGGCAGGCCACTGGGCACATTAACCGTTGACCAATACTAAGGCAAAAAATTACTACATCTCCAACCTTGGGCAGAGAGCATTCAATAATACATACTTTTCAAAGAGAGCAATACGTATGAATCCTGTAATAAAATTCTGTGGTACTGGTACACGAATAGATGGCCCAAACAATGGAATAAGATAGAAAATCTAGAAATAGATCTAAGGAATACAGAAACGTTGGTATATGATAAAGGTAGTGTGTCAAATACGTGGGTGAAAAGCTGGCTGTTTTAATAAACCATGTTGGGTCAACTGGATAGCCATTTGGAAAAAGATAAAATTGATCTTTTTCTTGCACCATATAACAAGATAAATTCCAAATGGATCAGAGAAACAAAAACCAAACCCGTTGCTGTCGAGGCAATTCTGACTATAGGACAGAGTAGAACTGCCCCATAGGGTTTCTAAGGAGTGGCTGGTGGATTCGAACTGCCAACCTTTTGGTTAGCAGCCGAACACCTAACCAATGTGCTACCAGGGCTCCTTTCTCACACCATGTTGTTGTTGTTGTTAGGTGCCGTCGAGTCGGTTCCGACTCATAGCGACCCTACGCACAAAAGAACGAAACACTGCCCGTTCCTGCACCATCCTTACAATCGTTGTTTTGTTTGAGCTCATTGTTGCAGCCACTGTGTCAATCCACCTCGTAGACGGTCTTCCTCTTTTCCGCTGACCCTGTACTCTGCCAAGCATGATGTCCTTCTCCAAGGACTGATCCCTCCTGATGACATGTCCAAAGTGTGTAAGACGCAGTCTCTCCGTCCTTGCCTCTAAGGAGCATTCTGGCCGCACTTCTACCAAGACAGATTTGTTCGTTCTTTTGGCAGTCCGTGGTATATTCAGTGTTCTTTACCAACAGCACAATCCAAAGGCGTCATTTCTTCTTCCGTCTTCCTTATTCATTGTCCAGCTTTCACATGCATATGATGTGATTGAAAATACCATGGCTTGGGTCAGGCGCACCTTAGTCTTCAGGGTGACATCTTTGCTCTTCAACACTTTGAAGAGGTTCTTTGCAGCAGATTTACCCAATGCAATGCGTCTTTTGATTTCTCGACTGCTGCTTCCATGGCTGTTGATTGTGGATCCAAGTAAGATGAAATCCTTGACAACTTGAATCTTTTCTCCGTTTATCATGATGTTGCTCATTGGTCCAGTTGTGAGGATTTTTGTTTTCTTTATGTTGAGGTGTAATCCATACTGAAGGCTGTGGTCTTTGATCTTCATTAGTAAGTGCTTCAAGTCCTCTTCACTTTCAGCAAGCAAGGTTGTGTCCTCTGCATAACGCAGGTTGTTAATGAGTCTTTCTCCAATCCTGATGCCCCATTCTTCTTCATATAGTCCAGCTTCTTGGATTATTTGTTCAGCATACAGATTAAATAGGTATGGTGAAAGAATACAACCCTGTCGCACACCTTTCCTGACTTTAAAGCAATCAGTATCCCCTTGTTCTGTCCGAACAACTGCTTCTTGATCTATGTAAAGGTTCCTCATGAGCACAATTGAGTGTTCTGGAATTCCCATTCTTCGCAGTGTTATCCATAGTTTGTTATGATCCACATAGTCAAATGCCTTTGCATAGTCAATAAAACACAGGTAAACATCCTTCTGGTATTCTCTGCTTTCAGCCAGGATCCATCTGACATCAACAATGATATCCCTGGTTCCACGTCCTCTTCTGAACCCGGCCTGAATTTCTGGCAGTTCCCTGTCGATATACTGCTGCAGCTGCTTTTGAATGATCTTCAGCAGAATTTTGCTTGCGTGTGATATTAATGATATTGTTCTATAATTTCCACATTCGGTTGGATCACTTTTCTTGGGAATAGGCATAAATATGGATCTCTTCCAGTCAGTTGGCAAGGAAACTCTCTTCCATATTTCTTGGCATAGACAAGTGAGCACCTCCAGCACTGCATCTGTTTGTTGAAACATCTCAATTGATATTCCATCAGTTCCTGGAGCCTTGCTTTTCACCAATGCCTTTGGAGCAGCTTGGACTTCTTCCTTCGGTACCATCAGTTCCTGATCATATGCCACCTCTTGAAATGGTTGAATATCGACTAATTCTTTTTGGTATAATGACTCTGTGTATTCCTTCCATCTTCTTTTGATGCTTCCTGCGTCATTTAATATTTTCCCCATGGAATCCTTCACTACTGCAACTCGAGGCTTGAATTTTTTTCTTTAGTTCTTTCAGCTTGAGAAACACTGAGCGTGTTCTTCCCTTTTGGTTTTCCATCTCCAGCTCTTTGCACATGTCATTATAATACTTCACTTTGTCTTCTCGAGAGACCCTTTGAAATCTTCTGTTTAGTTCTTTTACTTCATCAATTCTTCCTTTTGCTTTAGCTGCTGGACACTCAAGAGCAAGTGTCAGAGTCTCCTCTGACATCCATCTTGGTCTTTTCTTTCTTTCCTATCTTTTCAATGACCTCTTGCTTTCTTCATGGATGATGTTCTTGATGTCATTTCACAACTCGTCTGGTCTTCGGTCACTAGTGTCCAACGTGTCAAATCTGTTCTTCAGACGGTCTCTAAATTCAGGTGGGATATACTCAAGGTCATATTTTGGCTCTCGTGGACTTGCTCTGATTTTCTTCATTTTCAGCTTGAACTTGCATATGAGCAATTGATGGTCCATTCCACGGTCGGCCCCTGGCCTTGTTCTGACTGATGATATTGAGCTTTTCCATCGCCTCTTTCCACAGATGTAGTCGATTTGATTTCTGTGTGTTCCATCTGGCGAAGTCCATGTGTATAGTCACCGTTTATGTTGGTGAAAGAAGGTATTTGCAATGAAGAAGTCGTTGGTCTTGCAAAATTCTATCATTTGATCTCCGGCATCTTTTCTATCACCAAGGCCATATTTTCCAACTACTGATCCTTCTTCTTTGTTTCCAGCTTTCGCATTCCAATCGCCAGTAATTATCAATGCATCTTGAGTGCATGTTCGATCAATTTCAGACTGCGGCAGCTGATAAACATCTTCTATTTCTTCATCTTTGGCCCTAGTGGTTGGTGCGTAAATTTGAATAATAGTGGTATTAACTGGTCTTCCTTGTAGGCATATGGATATTATCCTATCACTGACAGTGTTGTACTTCAGGATAGATCTTGAAATGTTCTTTTTGACGATGAATGCAACACCATTCCTCTTTGAGTTGTCATTCCCAGAATAGTAGACTACATGATTATCTGATTAAAAATGGCCAATACCAGTCCATTTCAGCCCACTAATGCCTAGGATATTGATTCTTATGTGAAAATTGGAAATCTCACACCATACAACAAGATAAATTCCAGATGGATCAGATAGCTAAATGTAAAAATAAAGTGAAACACAAATTATTAGAAATAAAGTGGATGGATTTCTTTGTAACTTGGAAGTAGGGAAAATCTTCTTACCTACCACTCAAAGGCCAGAAGCAATAAAGAAAAACAATGAATAAATTTCACTATATAAAAATTAAAAAAAAAAAACCTTTTGCAAGTCAAAAAACGTGAAAAGCAAAATCATAAGACAATGGAAAAACACATTTGCAACTTATATCATGAAGAGCTAATATCTCCAACCTAAAAGCATCTCCTAAAAATAGATCAAAAACAAAATGGGTAAAAGAAGTGAACAGATATTTTATGAAGAAATACTTAAATATTAAGAAAGATGTTTGACGTCACTTATAAGGGAATTACAGACTAAAAGAGATACTACTTCTCTTCTATAAGATTCACAAAAAATCAAAAGTTTAACCACATACTTTACTGGTGAGACTATGAGTAAGCAGATACTCCCATACATTGGTGATGGGAATATAAAATAGAGGGGAACTTGACAATATCTTGAAAAATTACATATGCAATTACCCCTTCATCCAACAGCTCCACTTCCAGGAATCTGTCCCAAAAATACATTGGCAAAAATACAAAATGACTTATGGACAAGGTTATTCATGGTGGCATTATTTGTAATAGCAAAAGTTTGAAAATAACATGAATGCTTATCAGGAGGGGACTAGTTGTGCATTCACACAATGGAATAAAATGAAGCAGCCACAAAAAGAAGTGATGAAAATCTTTTACATTGGTATGGTGTGGTCCCAAAATCAAACCAAATCCATTGCAGTTGAATTGATTCCAACCCTTAGCGACCCTGTAGGGCAGAGTAGAACTGCCCCACAGAGTTTCCAGGGAGCAGCTGGTGGGTTGAACTGCTGACCTTTTGGTTAGCAGCCAAGTTCTTAACCACTGCACCATCTGATGGCATTGCCCCAGGACAACCTTATGTTTTAGGTGGGGGTGGTGGTGGTATGAATACATATGTGGTAGTCAAATTTATCCTTTTCTTTTTTTCTTTTATTGCTTCTGGACTTTGAGTTGTAAGTAGGAAGGTTTTCCTTATGCCCCCATAATAAAGCAATTCACCAACTTATTTTCTAGCAATAAGTGGTTTTACTTTTTACACTTAGCTAATTGACCCATGGAGTCATGATAAACCAAAAGTTAATAAAAATGATTACCTATGAGAAAACCCATTGCTGTTGAGTTGACTTCAACTCGTAGCAACCCTATAAGACAGAGTAGGACCACCCTGTAGGGTTTCTAAGGAGCCATTGGTGAATTTGAACTGCCGACCTTTTGGTTAGCAGCAGAGCTCTTAACCACTACGCTACCAGGGAATAAGGTAATAGGGTAGAGGGAACAGGGAAGGAATTGAGACTTCTCTGATCAAGTTTAAATTATGTATTTAAAATTAAAATAAAAAAAGATTAAAAAACTATCCTTAAAAATTGGTACCAAATTGAAACAAATGAACCCAATTATATATCAAGATAGTGGCATAACCACATAGAGAAAAGAATTATTGCAAATAACTTAAGAACACAGTATTTTCATGAAAAGGTTTACATACAAAAAGAAATCATATTTGACATTTATGAGGGAGGGGAGGGGTGGGGATGGAAAAACACTTGATAGACAATAGATAAGTGGTAATTCCGGTGAAGGCTAAGAGAGCACACAATACTGGGGAAGCCAGCACAACCTGTACAAGGCAAGCCCATTGTAGCTCCATAGACACATGGACCTGAGGGACCGAATTGCTGGGCTGAGGGCTGTGGGGACCATGGTCTCAGGGAACCTCTAGCTCAGTTGGCATACAGAGTTTATAAAGACGATGTTCTACATTCTACTTTGGTGAGTAGTGTCTGGGGTCTTAAAAGCCTGAGACTGGCAATCTGGGATGCTCAACTGGTCTCACTCTTTCAGAAGCAAGGAAGAATGAAGAAAACTAAAGACATAAGGGAAAGATTAGTCCAAAGGACTAATGGACTACATCTACCACGGCCTCCACCAGACTGAGTCCAGTACAACTAGATGGTGCCCAGCTACCACCACTGACTGCTCTGACAGGGATCACAATAGAGAGACCAGACAGAGCTGGAGAAAAATGTAGAACAAAATTCCAACTCAAAAAGAAAGACCAGACTTGCTGGCCTGACAGAGACTGGTGAAAGTGAAAACCTGAGAGTATGGACCCTGGACACCCTTTCAGCTCAGTAATGAGGCCACTCCTGAAGTGCACCCTTCAGCTGAAGATGGAACAGTCCCATGGAAAAAAACAAGACTAAAAGAATGCACCAGCCCCGGGGCAGAGTCTGGAAGGTAGGAGGGAACAGGACAGCAGGTAATAGGGAACCCAGAGTTGAGAAGGGAGAGTGTTGACATGTCATGGGATTTTTAACCAATGTCATGGAACAGTGTGTGTACTGTTTGATGAGAAACTAGTTTGTTCTGTAAACTTCATCTAAAGTTCAATTAAAAAAAAAACACAGTATTTTGACCATGCATCCTTATTGAAATATATTCTACGAACAAATAGAGATGCAAAAATCTTAATTTGAATACACATAGTCTAACTGCTAGTAGTAATACTGGTATTTTTTTTAAATTAACTTTTATTGAGCTTCAAGTGAACGTTTACAAATCAAGTCAGTAACATATAAGTTTACATACATCTTACTCCGTACTCCCACTTGCTCTCCCCCTAATGAGTCAGCCCTTCCAGTCTCTCCTTTCTTGACAATTTTGCCAGCTTCCAACCCTCTCTACCCTCCCATCCCCCCTCCAGACAGGAGATGCCAACACAGTCTCAAGTGTCCACCTGATATACTTAGCTCACTCTTCATCAGCATCTCTCTCTTACCCACTGTCCAGTCCCTTTCATGTCTGATGAGTTGTCTTCGGGGATGGTTCCTGTCCTGTGCCAACAGAAGGTTTGCGGACCACGGCCGCCGGGATTGCTCTAGTCTCAGTCAGACCATTAAGTATGGTTTTTTTATGAGAATTTGGGGTCTGCATCCCACTGATCTCCTGCTCCCTCAGGGGTTCTCTGTTGTGCTCCCTGTCAGGGCAGTCATTGATTGTGGCCAGGCACCAACTAGTTCTTCTGGTCTCAGGATGACGTAGGTCTCTGGTTCATGTGGTCCTTTCTGTCTCTTGGGCTCTTAGTTATCGTGTGACCTTGGTGTTCTTCATTCTCCTTTGCTCCAGGTGGGTTGAGACCAATTGATGCATCTTAGATGGCCGCTTGTTAGCATTTAAGACCCCAGACGCCACATTTCAAAGTGGGATGCGGAATGTTTTCAGAATAGAATTATTTTGCCAATTGACTTAGAAGTCCCCTTAAACCATGGTCCCCAAACCCACGCCCTTGCTCCGCTGACCTTTGAAGCATTCATTTTATCCTGGAAACTTCTTTACTTTTGGTCCAGTCCAATTGAGCTGATCTTCCATATATTGAGTGTTGTCCTTCCCTTCACCTAAAGCAGTTCTTATCTACTAATTAATGAGTGAAAAACCCTCTCCCTCCCTCCCTCCCTCCCCGCCTCGTAACCACAAAAGTATGTGTTCTTCTCAGTTTATACTATTTCTCAAGATCTTATAATAGTGGTCTTATACAATATTTGTCCTTTTGCCTCTGACTAATTTCGCTCAGCATAATGCCTTCCAGGTTCCTCCATGTTATGAAATGTTTCACAGATTCGTCACTGTTCTTTATCGATGCGTAGTATTCCATTGTGTGAATATACCACAATTTATTTAACCATTCATCCATTGATGGACACCTTGGTTGCTTCCAGCTTTTTGCTATTGTAAACAGAGCTGCAATAAACATGGGTGTGCATATATCTGTTTGTGTGAAGGCTCTTATTTCTCTAGGGTATATTCCGAGGAGTGGCATTTCTGGGTTGTATGGTAGTTCTATTTCTAACTGTTTAAGATAACGCCAGATAGATTTCCAAAGTGGTTGTACCATTTTACATTCCCACCAGCAGTGTATAAGAGTTCCAATCTCTCCGCAGCCTCTCCAACATTTATTATTTTGTGTTTTTTGGATTAATGCCAGCCTTGTTGGAGTGGATGGAATCTCATCGTAGTTTTAATTTGCATTTCTCTAATGGCTAATGATCCAGAGCATTTTCTCATGTGTCTGTTAGCTGCCTGAATATCTTCTTTAGTGAAGTGCGTGTTCATATCCTTTGCCCACTTCTTAATTGGGTTGTTTGTCTTTTTGTGGTTGAGTTTTCACAGAATCATGTAGATTTTAGAGATCAGGTGCTGGCCGGAGATGTCATAGCTGAAAATTCTTTCCTAGTCTGTAGGTGGTCTTTTTACTCTTTTGGTGAAGTCTTTAGATGAGCATAGGTGTTTGATTTTTAGGAGCTCCCAGTTATCTGGTTTCTCTTCGTCATTTTTGGTAATGTTTTGTATTCTGTTTATGCCTTGTATTAGGGCTCCTAGGGTTGTCCCTATTTTTTCTTCGATGATCTTTATTGTTTTAGTCTTTATGTTTAGGTCTTTGATCCACTTGGAGTTAGTTTTTGTGCATGGTGTGAGGTATGGGTCCTGTTTCATTCTTTTGCAAATGGATATCCAGTTATGCCAGCACCATTTGTTAAAAAGACTATCTTTTCCCCAATTAACTGACACTGGTCCTCTGTCAAATATCAGCTGCTCATATGTGGATGGATTTATATCTGGGTTCTCAATTCTGTTCCATTGGTCTATGTGCCTGTTGTTGTACCAGTACCAGGCTGTTTTGACCACTGTGGCTCTAAAATAGGTTCTGAAATCAGGTAGAGTGAGGCCTCCCACTTTCTTCTTCTTTTTCAGTAATGCTTTGCTTATCCGAGGCTTCTTTCCCTTCCATATGAAATTGGTGATTTGTTTCTCTATCACCTTAAAAAATGACATTGGAATTTGGATCGGAAGTGCGTTATATGTATAGATGGCTTTTGGTAGAATAGACATTTTTACTATGTTAAGTCTTCCTATCCTTGAGCAAGGTATGTTTTTCCACTTAAGTTTGTCCTTTTTAATTTCTTGTAGTAGAGCTTTGTAGTTTTCTTTGTATAGGTCTTTTACATCCTTGGTAAGATTTATTCCTAAGTATTTTATCTTCTTGGGGACTACTGTGAATGGTATTGATTTGGTGATTTCCTCTTCAATGTTCTTTTTGTTGATGTAGAGGAATCCAAGTGATTTTTGTATGTTTATTTTATAACCTGAGACTCTGCCAAACTCTTCTATTAGTTTCAGTAGTTTTCTGGAGGATTCCTTAGGGTTTTCTGTGTATAAGATCATGTCATCTGCAAATAGAGATAATTTTACTTCCTCCCTGCCAATCCGGATGCCTTTTATTTCTTTGTCTAGCCTAATTGCCCTGGCTAGGACTTCTAGCACAATGTTGAATAAGAGCGGTGATAAAGGGCATCCTTGTCTGGTTCCCATTCTCAAGGGAAATGCTTTCAGGTTCTCTCCATTTAGAGTGATATTGGCTGTTGGCTTTGCATAGATGCCCTTTATTATGTTGAGGAATTTTCCTTCAATTCCTATTTTGGTGAGAGTTTTTATCATGAATGGGTGTTGACCTTTGTCAAATGCCTTTTCCGCATCAATTGATAAGATCATGTGGTTTTTGTCTTTTGTTTTATTTATGTGATGGATTACATTAATTGTTTTTCTGATATTAAACCAGCCTTGCATACCTGGTATAAATCCCACTTGATCGTGGTGAATTATTTTTTTGATATGTTGTTGAATTCTATTGGCTAGAATTTTGTTGAGGATTTTTGCATCTATGTTCATGAGGGATATAGGTCTATAATTTTCTTTTTTTGTAATGTCTTTACCTGGTTTTGGTATCAGGGAGATGGTGGCTTCATAGAATGAGTTTGGGAGTATTCCGTCATTTTCTATGCTTTGAAATAGCTTCAGTAGTAGTGGTGTTAACTCTTCTCTGAAAGTTTGGTAGAACTCTGCAGTGAAGCCGTCCGGGCCAGGGCTTTTTTTTTGTTGGGAGTTTTTTGATTACCGTTTCAATCTCTTTTTTTGTTATGGGTCTATTTAGTTGTTCTACTTCTGAATGTGTTAGTTTAGGTAGGTAGTGTTTTTCCAGGAATTCATCCATTTCTTCTAGGTTTGCAAATTTGTTAGAGTACAATTTTTCGTAATAATCTGATATGATTCTTTTAATTTCAGTTGGTTCTGTTGTGATGTGGTCCTTCTCGTTTCTTATTCGGGTTATTTGTTTCCTTTCCTGTATTTCTTTAGTCAGTCTAGCCAATGGTGTATCAATTTTGTTAATTTTTTCAAAGAACCAGCTTTTGGTTTTGTTAATTCTTTCAATTGTTTTTCTGTTCTTTTTAATTCATTTAGTTCAGCTCTAATTTTTATTATTTGTTTTCTTCTGGTGCCTGATGGATTCTTTTGTTGCTCACTTTCTATTTGTTCAAGTTGTAGGGACAGTTCTCTGATTTTGGCTCTTTCTTCTTTTTGTATGTGTGCATTTATCGATATAAATTGGCCTCTGAGCACTGCTTTTGCTGTGTCCCAGAGGTTTTGATAGGAAGTATTTTCATTCTCGTTGCTTTCTATGAATTTCTTTATTGCCCTCTTAATGTCGTCTATAACCCAGTCTTTTTTCAGGAGGGTATTGTTCAGTTTCCAAGTATTTGATTTCTTTTCCCTAGTTTTTCTGTTATTGATTTCTAGTTTTATTGCCTTGTGGTCTGAGAAGATGCTTTGTAATATTTCGATGTTTTGGACTGTGCAAAGGTTTGTTTTATGACCTAATATGTGGTCTATTCTAGAGAACGTTCCATGTGCACTAGAAAAAAAAGTATATTTTGCAGCAGTTGGGTGGAGAGTTCTGTATAAGTCGATGAGGTCAAGTTGGTTGATTGTTGTAATTAGGTCTTCCGTGTCTCTATTGAGCTTCTTACTGGATGTCCTGTCCTTCTCCGAAAGTGGTGTGTTGAAGTCTCCTACTATAATTGTGGAGGTGTCTATCTCACTTTTCAATTCTGTTAAAATTTGATTTATGTATCTAGCAGCCCTGTCATTGGGTGCATAAATATTTAATATGGTTATGTCTTCCTGATCAATTGTGCCTTTTATCATTATGTAGTGTCCTTCTTTATCCTTTGTGGTGGATTTAAGTCTAAAGTCTATTTTGTCAGAAATTAATATTGCTACTCCTCTTCTTTTTTGCTTATTGTTTGCTTGATATATTTTTTTCCATCCTTTGAGTTTTAGTTTGTTTGTGTCTCTAAGTCTAAGGTGTGTCTCTTGTAGGCAGCATATAGACGGATCGTGTTTCTTTATCCAGTCCGTGACTCTCTGTCTCTTTATTGGTGCATTTAGTCCATTTACATTCAGCATAATTATAGATAAGTGTGTGTTTAGTGTTGTCATTTTGATGCCTTTTTATGTGTGTTGTTGACAATTTCATTTTTCCACATACTTTTTTGTGCTGAGACGTTTTTCTTAGTAAATTGTGAGATCCTCATTTTCGTAGTGTTTGACTTTATGTTTGTTGAGTCGTTATGTTTTTCTTGGCTTTTATCTTGAGTTATGGAGTTGTTATATCTCTTTGTGGTTACCTTAATATTTACCCCTATTTTTCTAAGTAAAAACTTAACTTGTATTGTTCTATATCGCCTTGTATCACTCTCCATATGGCAGTTGTATGCCTCCTGTATTTAGTCCCTCTTTTTGATTATTGTGATCTTTTACATATTGACTTCCCTGATTCCCTGTTACGAGTATTTTTTTTTTAATTAATCTTAATTTTTTTGTGTGATTTCCCTATTTGAGTTGATATCAGGATGTTCTGTTTTGTGACCTTGTGTTGTGCTGGTATCTGATATTATTGGTTTTCTGACCAAACAATATCCTTTAGTATTTCTTGTAGCTTTGGTTTGGTTTTTGCAAATTCTCTAAACTTGTGTTTATCTGTAAATATCTTAATTTCGCCTTCATATTTCAGAGAGAGTTTTGCTGGATATATGATCCTTGGCTGGCAGTTTTTCTCCTTCAGTGTTCTGTATATGTCGTCCCATTCCCTTCTTGCCTGCATGGTTTCTGCTGAGTAGTCTGAACTTATTCTTATTGATTCTCCCTTGAAGGAAACCTTTCTTTCCTCCCTGGCTGCTTTTAAAATTTTCTCTTTATCTTTGGTTTTGGCAAGTTTGATGATAATATGTCTTGGTGTTTTTCTTTTTGGATCAGTCTTAAATGGGGTTCGATGAGCATCTTGGATAGATATCCTTTCGTCTTTCATGATGTCAGGGAAGTTTTCTGCCAACAGATCTTCAACTATTCTCTCTGTGTTTTCTGTCCTCCCTCCCTGTTCTGGGACTCCAATCATACGCAAGTTATCCTTCTTGATAGAGTCCCACATGATTTTTAGGGTTTCTTCATTTTTTTAAATTCTTTTATCTAATTTTTTTTCAGCTATGTTGGTGTTAATTCCCTGGTCCTCCAGATGTCCCAGTCTGCATTCTAATTGCTCGAGTCTGCTCCTCTGACTTCCTATTGCGTTGTCTAATTCTGTAATTTTATTGTTAATCTTTTGGATTTCTACATGCTGTCTCTCTATGGATTCTTGCAACTTATTAATTTTTCCACTATGTTCTTGAATAATCTTTTTGAGTTCTTCAACTGTTTTTATCAGTGTGTTCCTTGGCTTTTTCTGCAGTTTGCCTTATTTCGTTTCTGATGTCTGGAAGCATTCTGTAAATTAGTTTTTTATATTCTGTATCTGATAATTCCAGGATTGTATCTTCATTTGGGAAATGCTGGGAGCCAGGCTGCAAGGGCGGCCCCTCTGCACCCACTGCCCCCAGCATAAACATCGAAGAATTCCTGAAAAGTCAGGAATATCTCTGTCATCTGTGTTATGTTTCTATTTCATTTTCAGCCTGTATATAGCAGAATGTATAAGCATAAAATTCCATTATAGATTTAGGGACCTTTGGACGGGGGGCGTCCTACTCATAATCCCCTGGTGAAATCTCGGGTAGGGACAGCCCGTGTGTTACTTGGGGATCAACATGAAGTTGTCTTAGGGGAAAAACAAATAGCTCGACTATGGAAAACAAGAATAGGATGGTGAAATCCTGGTATTTACCAAGGCCCTTTTTTGTGATTAAACCACCACCCACACATGACCCCATAAAAGTGGAAAAACAAAAGGCAGTGAGTTCTCTCAGCCAATCTCTCAGCCAATTGCAGGTCAACTTTCTCGTCCACCCCGCTCACTGCTGCGCTTGACTGGTCTTTGGGTATAGAGATTGGGCTAATTGTCCTTGGCATAATCGTGGACAATATGACGTAACCCAAAGTGGCTGGACTTTAAGAACTTGACCACCCTGGACAAGATGGACAAAGCCTATGTGGCAATGGTTTTGCAAAAAGATTAACTGTTATAAAAACTGTGGAAGGTATTGCAAGATTAAGCATAAGTGTAAAGCAGTATGAAGTCAATTGTTACTTTAAATCAACTAAACAAAAACTCATTGTATTTGTGTGCGCACGCAGAACTGTACTATGTGTCACTTGGAAAATTATGTCTCTGAGAAATGATGTTTATGATTATATCTTGTACTGCCCCTTTATTGATCATGCGATGTTATGCTTTTGTAAGCTTATGATATAAAAGACAATGTAAAAAATAAAGAGCAGAGGCTTCCTTTTCTGCAGAATGAAAATATAAGACACTCTACCGCTCATTCTTTTTCGCCGAACTCTACCCCTCCTCTGGTGACCCTGTTCATTGCTGAGGCTGGCCCCCGGCAGGGAAAGATTTTGATTCTTTTGTTTGGGGGGTTGTAGAAGCTGTCATGGTCTGCTTCTTTATGTGGTTTGATATGGACTGCTGTCTCCGAGCCATCAATGGGAAACTAGTTTTTCCAGGAAATCCACTGACTGGGACTCTGGCTCCAGGCTCCGAAAACAATCGCTGCTTCCCCGTATTTGTTCGTTTTCCGTCTCTAAATCTGTGTTTGTTGTTCAGGGTTCGTAGATTGTTATATACGTGATCGATTCACTTGTTTTTCCGAGTCTTTGTTGCAAGAGGGATCGGAGGTAGCGTCTACCTAGTCCGCCATCTTGGCCCCGCCTGCTCAATATTGGTATTTTGAAACTCTAAATCTTACAGGATAATACAAATGAGTAGTTCTGTTAATGTTGTTAGGAACCAAGATTTTTTCAATACGAGAGAAGAGAATGGAGTTTAAAAACAAAGAATCTAAAGATCTAATAATGTTAAATTTGAATTAGAAATATTAGTGTGGACCCAGTATTTTTTTTTTCTTGTAAAAATGTGTATTGCTTAGAAGCAAGACAACCCAGTAGCAATGAGCATACTTAGCACCCAGGTTGTGGGCTTGAAATAACTTTTCCACACTAAGAGGAACTACGCGGCTCTTTGGAGGAATAGCGGGAGCAGGAAATACACAAGATGAGTTTCCTGCCAGAAATCAAAGAAGCTATCAAAGATGAAAGGATTCCGTCAGAACACAGAAGCCAACAGGAAGGAGCTCCTATTGGTTGGATAGGACAATTCGAGCATCAAAAAGAAAAATGAATGCAATTTGACTAAAAGACTGCATATATAAAAATCTGAGTTCTTAAAGATACTAAAAATAAAAAAACTGGACACCATTGGAATTAACTGGGGGGAATTAACTTCTTACCTGAAAAAATGGTAATTTAAATAAAAGAATTAAGTGTTTATCATGTCTTTGCAGCGTGAACTGTGTTTCTGGATCACCAAATACAGTGAAGCCTGTGACAGCTAGAATTCGATTGACTGCCTTGTTTGAGTCTCACAAGTTTACAGTCTTATTACTTTTCTATCGCTCTCTATTAGTACAAAATATTTGAGTTTTCCTTCTCTGATAGGTTTCCACCTTACACAGGTTTCCAGCTTTCACAGGTTTTACTGTATTTCTTATTGATTAGGTAACTTCTTTTTTATAGAATTTCAGCAAATAAGAATGGAAGGAATGATAGAATTATAAAATCAATTTGCAACCCCTAGTTAATTGATTCAAGCATGAATCATCAACTTTTAAAACTATCACATGATAGTTTTAAATGATACATTTTAGCAGCATTAAAGGGGGGATAACCAGACATTGTGTGTCTCCTGATAGGATACAAAATGAATTACCACCTGTGTAGGCAATCTCAAAACCTGTGAATATATTAGGTTACACAGCAAAGGGGAATTAAGGTTACAGATGGAATTAAGGTTGCTAATCAGCTGACCAGAGCCCTGGTGGCACAGTGGTTAAGAGCTCGGCCGCTAACCAAAAAGTTAGCAGTTTGAATCCACCAGCTGCTCCTTGGAAACCCTATGGGGCAGCTGTACTCTGTCCTATAGGGTCACTATGAGTTAGAATCAACTTGACGGCAATGGGTTTGGCTTTGGTCAATCAGCTAACCAAGGAGCCCAGGTGGCTCAGTGGTTAAGCACTCCACTGCTAACTGAAAGTTTAGCAGTTGGAACTCACCAGCTGTTCCATGGTAGAAAGATGAGGCAGTCTGCTTCCATAAACATTAGAGCCTTAAACACCCTATAGGGCAGTTCTACTCTGCCTTACAGGGTCACTATGAGTCAGAGTCAACTTGAAGTCAACAGTTTTTGATTAACCAGCTTACTTTGAAAATAGGAGCCTATCCAGTGGGCCCAACGTAATGCTAAGAGTCCTTAAAAGAGGGAGGAGGGAGGCAGAAGAGGAGGTCAGAGTGGTGAAATGTGAGGATTCACTAGCATTTCTGGCTTCGAAGATGAAGTGTGCTATGAGCCAAGGAATGTGGGCAGCCTTCAGAGGCCAAAAAAAGCAAGAAAACAGATTCTCCCCTAGAGCTTCCAAAAGTAATGCAGCCCTGCCCACACCTTGATTTTAACCCAGTGAGACTCATGTTGGACTTTTAACCTGCAGAACTGTAAGATAATAAATTTGTATTGTTTTAAGCCATGAAATTTGTGGTAATTTGTTACAATAGCAATAGAAAACTAACAGACCACCTATAAAATATTTTTACTCAGCAGTTGAAACTGAATCTAATCAAGCCTTTTAAGATAACTTCTGTTTGTAGCAAATGCTAAGGATAGATGAACATGGTAAGTGATGCTACAAGGACACAAAAGTCAAATTTGAAATGTAAGATACAAACTGGCTGGACTTCTGCCACAAAGTCATCCAAATGAGGAGAAGAAAATGAAAAAGGAACTACTGTAGATTAGAAGAGTTTCAGGAGACGTAATAGCCAAATGTAATCTATGGATCTTTGAAAACTGATTCAAAGAAACCAACTCTAAAAGGAAATTTTCAGAATTGGGAAATTTTTATAATGGATTGCATTTTCATTGAAATTATTGTTAATTGGTAAGGGAAAATGTTAGCATCGTGGTTATACAAGAAAAGGTCCAGTTTTCTAAGAGCTGCATGCTGAAGCCTGTAGGAGTAAAATTTTAAAAATGTTTGGGATTTACTTCTAGAAACTTTAGAAGGAAGGCAGGTAAGGAGGAAGGAAAAAAGAAAAGATGAAGAAAAGGGAAAAGAAGGAAAGAATGGTAAAGCATATGTGCCCAAATCTTGATAATTATTGAATCTTGGTAATGGGTATATTAGGGTTCACTGTACCTCTCGATTTCTTTCTATGTGTGAAATTTCTCAGATTAAAACTTTTTAAGAAGGAAAAAAAAGGCGTCCAAAAGAAAAAGAAAACTTTCCTTTTCATGAAATTGTAATCCTTGGAAGAGGTTTTTGCCTTCCAAGACAATTTTGTCTAAATTTTTTTTTTTCATACACAAAGATCACAATTAAGGCCAAGCCTAAACAAAGTGGTGGGTTTAGCCACAATTATGTTCAGAGCTACCGTTGTTAATTCCTCAGGACTCTTTTAGGAAAAAAATCTGATAACCTCACTCACCCTAAGGGGTAAATGTGACCGTAGCGATGCAGTAAGTATAATACAGATAATGCTATAAGTAAAAAATCTCTAATGGTGGAATGTGAAGCACTCTATGACAAGCTTCTTTGTTCTGGTTTTTAAGAGATGTGTTATGTATGCTTTCCATATGCTCTCAAATGTCTGACTCTGTAATGTTCTTAAAACACGTGTTAAGTCACTATTATGTATGTTTCTACAATGCTTTTATATTGTTATGATGTTTTTATAATGCTCTTTTTTTTTTATTGTGCATTAGGTGGAAGTTTACAGAGCAAATCAGTTTACCATTTAATAGTTTGTACCTGAAGTGTTTAATGACCTTGGTTTCATCCCTCACAATGTGGCAGCACTATTCCCATTTCCACTCAAGAGTCCCTGTTTTCTTTCATGCTGATTTTCTACGCTCCTGCCTTCTCATCTTTGCTTTTGGGCAGATAATGGCCTTTTGATTGTCCTAAGGAATACTTTCCTCTCCGGTGTTATTGTTTATCTTATGTGCTTGTCTATTGTTTGGCTGGGAGGTGGTCTCAGGGAATGGCTTCGGTTCCAGGTCAGATGGGTGTCTCTTAGGGCCACAGTCTTGGGGGTTCCTCCAGTCTCTGTCAGACCAGCAAGTCTGGTCTTTTTTACGAATTTGGTTTTTTTGTTCTACAGTTTTCTCCTGCTCTGTCCAGGACCCTCTGTTGTGACCTCAGTCAGAGCAATTGGTAGTGGTAGCTGGGCACCATCTAGTACTTCTGGTCTAGGGGTCTGTAGGCTGTGGCTCATGTGGTCCATTGGTCCTTTGGACTAAATGATCCCTTGAGGCTTTGGTTTTCTTCACTCTTCTTTGCTCTGGACAGGAAGAGACCAATTGTTGTATCTTAGATGGCCGCTTGCAGGCCTTTAAGACGCCAGACCCTACTCACCAAAGTAGGATGCAGAACATTGTCTTTATGTGCTAGGTGGTGCCAACTGACGGAGCTGTCCCTGAGTGTATGGTCCTTTGTCTTCCAGCCTAGGAACTTCATCTATAAGGTGTTTGGTTATGTCTAAGAGGTTTCCCTGACTATACCCCTTGTGTGCTCTATATGAGCCACACCTACAATCATGTATGTAGAAATATCCACCACCAAACCTATATCTGCTGGTGGGTGTGTTCCCTTACATCCTCCCACACCCTTGATGTATCTATCTACCTACTTATCCATTCATAAATTACCATTGGAAACCCTGGTGACGTAGTGGTTAAGAGCTATGGCTGCTGGCCAAAAGGTCGGCAGTTCAAATCCACCAGGCGCTCCTTGGAAACTCTATGGGGCAGTTCTACTTTGTCCTACAGGGTCGCTATGAGCTGGAATTGACTCGACGGCAGTGGGTTTGGTTTTTTGGTTTGAGTTACCATTTGTTAATACTGTTGCTTCAGGATTGTCTAAGCTATAGCGATTACCATAAACCAAACCAAACTCATTGCCGTCAAGTTGATTCCAACTCATAGCAAAACTATAGGACAGAGTAGAACTGTCCCATAGGATTTCCAAGGTGCAGCTGATGGATTTGAACTGCCGACTTTTTGCTTAGCAGCCGAACGCTTAACCACTGCACCACCAGGGCTCCAGTAGTTACCATACCAAACCAATACCAAACACATTGCCGATGAGTCATTTCCAAGGAGGTGCTGGTGGATTCAAACCGCTGACCTTTTGGTTAGCAGCCGAGCTCTTAACCATTGTGCCACCATCCAATAACCAAACCAAACCCAGTGCCGATGAGTCAATTCTGACTCATAGCAACCCTATAAGACAGAGTAGAACTGCCCCACAGAGTTTCCAAGGAGCACCTGGCAGATTCAAACTGCCAACACTTCTGTTAGCAGCTGTGGTACTTACCCACTACGCCAACAGGGTTTCCATGCCACCATAGTTGCCCTTTATTCTTGCATTCCTCTCAATGTCGTCTTGCCTTGGTCATGTTGTACTGACTTCTGTGATATTATATATTGTCTTTCCTTTCATCAATATTACCTTGTATCTTCTATCTAATTAGAAATTTTCCCTCCTTCCGCCTCCCATCCCTGGTAACCAACAGTGATTTTTTCTTTTTTTCCTGTGTGTAAACCTGTTGTTGCTCCTTTATAGTAGTGCTCTCATAAAATATTTGTCTTTTTGTGATTGTTTCATTTAGCATAATGTCCTCCAAATTCATCCATGTTGTGAGATGTTTCATCATTATTCTTTGTTGTTGTGTAGTATTCCATTGTTTGCTTATCCATTCATCTGTTGTTGGGCACTTAGGTTCTTTCCATCTTTTTGCTATTGTAAATAAGGCTCCAATGAAAAATGGTGCAGTGATTAAGCATTTGGCTCTTATTTCTTTAGGGTATATAACTAGGAGTGGGATTGCTGAATTATATTGTATTTCTATTTCTAGCTTTTTGAGGAAGTACCATACCATTTTCCAAAGTGGTTGTACCATCTTACATTCCCACTGACAGTATCTAAGAGTCTCCCCACAACCTCGCCAACATTTTTTATTTATTTTTTAAGTGCCAGTAATGTCAGGGTGAGATAGTAACTCATTATAGTTTTGATTTACATCTAATAGGTAACTTGGAAACCCTGGTGGTGTAGTGGTGAAGTGCTGTGGCTGCTAACCAAAAGGTCAGCAGCTGGAATCCACCAGACACTCCTTAGAAACCCTATGGGGTGGTTCTACTCTGTCTTACATGGTCGCTATGAGTGGGAATGGACTCAACAGCAATGAGTTTAATAGGTAATGATCGAGAATATTTCTTCCAATGTTTGTTAGCCACCTGAATGTCTTCTTTGGTTAAGTGTCTGTTCATATCCTCTGCCCATTTTTTAATTGGATTGCTTGTCTTTTTATTGTTGAGATGTTGAAGTTCTGTATAAATTTTAGAGATTAGTCCCTTGTCTGATATGTCATAGCCAAATTTTTTTCCTCCAGTCTGTAGGTTCTTTCTTGACTCTTTCGAAGAAGTCTTCTGTTGAACATAAGTGTTTAATTTTAGGAGGTCCCGTTTATCTACATCTTGTGCTTTGTGTGTACTTTTAGTTATGTTTGGTACTCTATTTATAGCATATATTAGAGTCCCTAGCATTGTCCTATTTTTTCTTCCATCATCTTTATAGTTTTAGGTTTTATTTTAGGTCTTTGATCCAATTTGAGTTAGTTTTTCTGTGCGGTGTGAGATATAGGTCTTCTTCCATTTTTTTACAGATGGACATCCAATTTTGCCAGCCCCATTTGTTGAAGAGACTGTCTCTTCCACATTTAATGGTCTTTAGCCCTTTGCTGAAGATCAGCTGACCATAGATGGGTGGATTTACATCTGGGTTCTCAATTGTGTTCCATTGGTCTATGTGTCTGTTACTATACCAGCACCAGGCTGTTTTGACTACTGTGGCTGTATAGTATGTTCTGAGATCAGGTATTGTGAGGCCTCCTACTTTGGTCGTCTTCTTTAATATTGTTTTACTTTCCCAGGGCCTCTTTCTTTTCCACATAAGGTTGATGATTAGTTTTTCCACCTTGGTAAAGAATGTTGCTAGAATTTGGGTTGGGGTTGCAGTGTATCTGTAGATCACTTAGTAGTACTGACATTTTCACAATGTTGAGTCTTCCTATCCATGAGCATGGTATGTTTTTCCATTTATGCAGGACTCTTGCAGTAGTCTTTCGTAGTTTTCTTTGTATAGGTCTTTTATGTCCCTGGCTAGGTTTATTTCTAAGTATTTTTTCTTATAGAGGGTTTAATGCTTTTGGAGCCCTCGTGGCACGGTACTTAAGAGCTTGGCTGCTAACCAAAAGTTCAGCAGTTCAATCCACCAGCTGCTCCTTAGAAACCCTATGGGGCAGTTCTACTATGTCCTGTAAGGTCACTATGAGTTGGCATCAACTCACCAGCAATGGGTTTTTTGGTCTACCTTGTGCAGAGCTTGTGAATGAAACAGAATTGAGCTTTCTTCCGTTGGAGGAGGTAATCAAATAAAAAATACCAAAAGGCCTTTAAATGATGTCTTCTCCAGCTGTTTTCCTCAGGCCAAAATATTAAAAATTTTATAGCTCATTGATCCATCTATTTCCCTGCTCAATCAGTAGCTGTTTCTCCCACTGTACCTTGTCATAAATTTCATGGCTTTATATGCAAAACCACCCACACACCCACTGCCCTCGAGTCGATTCCGACTCATAGCGACCCTACAGGACAGAGTGGAACTGCCCCATAGAGTTTCCAAGGAGCGACTGGTGGATTTGAACTGCTCAACACTGGAATATAATCTGACCTTTCTCCAACGAAGTCCAAGAGCAGGTCTCTGAGCCAATATTGAGTGAGAAGAGGATGGGGTCTTCTAGACGTCATATATACCCTTCGTAGGAGAATCTCAGGATTGTTCTAACTCTGCTGATTTTAGGAAGTTCTTCCTCCCCACCCCTGGCTCTATTTTCCGCGCTTGAGGGAAGAGAAGTAAGTGAAGGCCTGGTAATCGCTGCTGGAAAGGTCTCGTGAACTAGTCTTTACTAGTCTTTCCCGGGTGGGGGAAAAAGTGCATACATCCCAGGAAGACATGGTACAGAAAGGCTACATGGGTCGATTTGAACTCAGGCCTCAAAAGAAGTCTATTAAAATGAATGGTTAGTTCCAACAGAAAAACAACGAAGCGTAAATGCAAACAAGGGAAAGCGGGCTTGGGCCAGGTGACTGTTGGCTCCGCGGACAAAGGGGGCCAGCCGGCGGAGGTAAACAAAGCTATTACGCCTGCGCAAACCCTCCCGGGTCACGTGCCGACGCGGTCCAGGGCCTCCGAGATTTCCGGGGACTGAGGTCCGACTGTTGTAAGGGGCCGTCTACAAACACACTAGAGGCGGCTACCTTTTCCCTCCGGGGGCCGATTCCGGTAGGAGCGGAGCTTTTGTTCGGGAGCGCCCCCTTCTCCTTCCAGTGCTGGGGGAGTGGGGCCGAGCAGTGGGCTTGGGAGGCCTCGCTGTACCTCGTGGAACATGGCCCGCTGTGGGGAGGACAGCGCGGCCCCGGTGGTAATTCTGGGGTCCCCTGGAGTTTGCAATAAGGGGTTTCAAAGGAGGGGGCCCTATGAACGGCGCCGGTTGAAGGCGATGGTGTCGGAGCAGCTCAGCCAAGATCTGCTCAGGTAGGAGGAGGCGGGGACTCTGACTGCTTCAGTTCCTAAAACCGCCCACCTCCCGCCCCCTAAACTGTAGTTTCCTCCCGCTCTGACTCTCCCTTCCCACCTAGTTTTCCTTGTCTCAGGCAACTGTGGGAAACTGACCTGTCTCACTGCTCCAAAAGCGAGTTTCCTCGCCCTCAATAACCAGTCCCGAGCACTGCGGAGACTACGTACCAGGGATTCAAAGGGAAGACAAGAATCTGAAATTGTAATTATGTGGAGTACCGGTTTATGCTAAAATAACACGGGCGGGCTTAGTTGCTTTAAAGACATTTTGTTGTGGTCGGGATGGATCCGTGTTTCATGGGTCCTGAAACGTATACAAGTTTGTGTAAGCTTAAAATTTTTAAGAAAGAAACAAAGGTATGAAACTGAATGTTTATTTAGGAGGAAGAAAAGTAGGGCAGATTACTGGGGCTTTGGAGATCTCTTTATTATGAGAGACAAACAATTTCAGCGGAAATGCTTATTTAGAAAAGGATTGCAACCTGGCTTCCCCTCTCCACTTGGAGCACACTACAGCAACCCCTAACCCCTACGAGGGACGAAGCAAGTGAACGGTCCTGAATTTTAACATTCGTAAGCCTCGTGGATGTCCACCTTTGGTTATGGTGAATCCAGCTAAAATTATCTGTTTGCAAAGAAAATAAAGCTTAGAAATCTTCCCTAGCTAATTTCCGTTTCCATCACAACACAGATTCTGGAATTTTAGCCTGCATCACAGTCAGCTGGAAAGCTTGTTAAAACGCAGATTTGCCAGGTCCCACCCCATAGTTTCTGATTCAGTAGATTTGGGATGGGATCCAAGATTTTGCATTTCTCACAAGGTCTCATGTGATGCTGATGCTGCTGGCAGGGGCCTTACTTTGAGAGCCAGTGAACTACTAACTGTTGCGCAGTAGTCTACATTTTAAAAGCACTTTGGGTCAGAAACCCACCCACACTTAAGGCACTCCTGCAGCAATAATTGGGATTTTCCTGTAATTTCCCCTTAATTTGGGCCTGCCTACCAAGGATGCTGCTTTGTCTCTACTAGCAGGACTGATGTAAAAGATGGCGAAAACAAGACTGAACGTGCCCCGTTCCTAGGGGAAGGGATGAGATACCTCCTTCCCACCAGTGGCTTTATTTTTCTGGTGGCTTTGCTTTGCTGTTCCAGGATGTGGAGTAACTAGCCTAAGAAAAGTAATCAGTGAGGCAAATGAAAGTTGTGTTCTTTGAACTTCAGGGCAGGAACTTTTATGTCTTGTAGTTGAAGATCTCTCTACTGGACACCATGAAAAAGGGTTTCAACTTCATGAAATTTCTCAAGGTCCCAGATGTGAAATATAAATACAAACAAGGTTCCCATGCTACTTAACACAAGCCTAGTGATATCTTATAAAGTGACATAATACATGTAAATTGTTTTGTGAGCCTTGAAGTGTCACATATGAATTTAAGGAAGGTAAAGTGTCATATATGAATTTAAGGAAGGTACTTCATATAAAGAAAATGATATTGAAAGTAGAACAGGTACACAATTTATCCTTGTCTTAGCAGCAGTTGAGGACAGGATCTTGGTGGTTCAGTGGTTAAGCCTTCGGCTGCAAACCAAAAGGCTGGCAGTTCGAACCCACCAGCTGCTCCTTGGAAACCCGGTGGGGTGGTCGTATTCTGTCCTATAGGATCATTATGAGTTGAAATTGACTTGGTGGCAACAGGTTTGGTTTGTGTTTTTTTGTTTTATTGCAAGCAAAGAAGAATTGGCAAAACAAGTTTGTTTTAAACAAAAACAAAACACAACTTCATATACTCATCCAACTACATTAAATGGTATGCCAAGTTAATCTTCTGTAAGTATAGCAATATTGTTCATTTATTCTACAAACAATGGACCCTGTACTAGGTTCTGAGGAATCACGGATTAATAAGACAGGGCTTTGGTGTTTGCAAGAGCCCCTGGCTGGTACAAATGGTTTGCACTCATCTGGTAACCTGAAGGTTGGCATTTGAACCCACCCAGGGGTGCCCTGGAAGAAAGGCCTGGCAATCTGCTTCCGTAAAGATTACAGCCAAGATGACATTGGGTTTGGTTTTGGATATTTGTGTTTACACCTTAGTGAGAGAGAGATTATGGCCAAACAAAAGTGATGGGGAAGAGTTGGGAAAGATTTTATAGAAAAGTAACAGTCGAACAAGTTATTGATTAGGAATTGATTAGGTAGAGATTGGGAAGGGAGAGGTCAGAGGATGTCTGAGCCAGGGGAACAGCTTTTACAGAGGCAAAGAGATATGACAAGCTTTATTTGGGGAAAGCAGTTGTATTTGATTCTTCCAAATGGCATGGAAGAGAGACTTTCAGTTTACCTGAAGTGATAGGATAGATGAGGAAGTGAGGAAAAACAGGAGACAGTTTCAGCAGTCAAAAAGCCAGATCCGATGGAGAACTAGAAGGTTGCTTAGGATATGACAGCAACTGTACAGTCTTATCTCATTGAGAAATGTACCATTATTCAGGATTATTGTAATAAAAATAGGTAATATTTACTGCTGGCTCACTATTTGCTAGATGCAGGGCTTTAATGTTTTATTTGTACCTTTCATGAGTCTCGTGAGGTAAATCTTATTATTCGAATTTAATAGATGAGGAAACAGCATTAGCGAGAGAGTGGTGGGGACAGAATAAGAACTTTGGCAGTCTGGCTCCAGGGGCATTAAAGTGACTTGCCCAAGGTCACATGGCCAGTAAATGATGGGGCCAGAATGTGAGCCCAAGCAATCTGCCTCCTCTATAGTAGCTGAGCAAACTGACCTTCCAGTAACTTTGTTCCTTCATCTTTGCTTGTCTCCATACCCATTTCTTTTTCTTACTCTACCATGGATTTGCTTTGGAACTCTCAGAGTGAGTGCGATCAGCAGATCCCTGTTTATCGTAGGACATCTCTGCTACAGTTCTAACTACCATATTAGCTGCTGGCTATCCTTGACTCTTTTTTGCCATTCCTCTTCAATTTGTCATTCCTGACGTAGTAGAGCATGTGATTGTCCAATTGAAAATGACCAATACCTGTCCATTTTAGCTTAGTAATGCCTAGGATATCCATCTTTATGCGTTCCGTTTCATTTTTTAACAACTTCCAATTTCCCTAGATTCATACTTCATACATTCCACGTGTCGATTATTAATGGATGTTTGTAGCTGTTTCTTCTTATTTTGAGTTGTGCCACCTCAGCAAATGAAGGTCCCAAAAGCTTTACTCCATCCATGTTATTTAGGTTGACTTTGAGGAGGCAGCTTTTCCCCAGTCATATTTTGAGTGCCTTCCGACCTGAGGGGCTCATCTTCTGGCACTTTAACAGACAGTGTTCCGCTGCTATTCACAAGGTTTTCACTGGCTAATTCTTTTCAAAAGTAGACCACCTGGTCCTTCTTCCTAGTCTGTCTTAGTCTGGAAGCGCCACTGAAACGTGTCCACCATGGGTAACCCTGCTGGTATTTGAGATATGGGTCGCATAGTTTCCAGCATCACAGCAACAAGCAAACTACCACAGTACAACAAACTGACAAGTGTGTCAGTCTAAAACAACATTTCAAGATTTATCCTGAAGTATAACGCTGTCAGTGGTAGGATACTATCCATATGCCTATAAGGAAGACCGGTTAATACGAATATTATTCAAATTTACACACCAACCAGTAATGCCAAAGATGAGGAAATTGAAGATTTTTACCAACTTCTGCAGTCTAAAATTCATTAAATATGCAATAAAGATGCCTGGATAATTACTGGTAATTGGCATGTGAAAGTTGGAAACAAAGAAGAAGAACCAGTAGTTGGAAAATATGGTCTTGGTGACAGAAATTATACATGATAGAATTTTGCAAGACCAACAACTTTTTCATTGTGAATGCCTTTTTTCAATAATATAAACAGCGACTATACACGTGGGCCTTGCCAGATGGACTACACAGGAATCAAATCGACTACAACTGTGGAGAGAGACAATGGAAAAGCTCAATATCATCAGTCAGAACAAGCCATCAATTACTCATATACAAGTTCAAGTTGAAATTGAAGAAAATTAGAACAAGTCCATGAGAGCCAAAATACAACCCTGAGTATATCCCACCTGAATTTGGAGACCATCTCAAGAATAGATTTGATGCATTGAATGCTAATGTCTGAAGACCAGACGAGTTATAGAATGACATCAAGGACATCAGAATGCAGAAGGTCATTAAAAAGACAGGAAAGAAAGAAAAGACCAAAATGGATGTCAGAAGAGATTCTGAAACTTGCTCTTGAACGTAGAGTAGCTAAAGTGAAAGGAAGAAATGAAATAAAAGAACTGAACAGAAAATTTCAAAAGGCAGCTGAAGAAGACAGAGTAAAATATAATGAAATGTGTGAAGACTTGGAGTAACAATATTGAAGGATTGTGTGGGTGGAAAATATTGAATGACACAGGAAGAATCAAAAGCAAATGGAAGGAATACACAGAGTCACTGTACCAAAAGGAATTAGTTGACATTCAGCCATTTCAGAGGTAGCATATGATGAAGAACCAATGGTACTGAAGGAAGAGGTCCAAGCTGCCCTAAAAAAAAAAAAAAAAAAGCCCTAAAGGGAATGGCAAAAAACAAGCCTCCAGGAATTGACAGAATATACCATTTGAAATGTTTCAACAAACGGTTGCAGTTCTAGAGGTGCTCACTCGTCTGTGTCAAGAAATTTGGAAGACAACCTCCTGGCCAACCAACAGGAAGACATCCATATTTGTGCCCATTCCAAAGAAATGTGATCCAACAGAATGAAGAAATTATCAAACAATGTCATTAATATCACAGGCCAAGTAAAATTTTGCTGAAGATCATTCAAAAGCACTTGCAGCAGTACATCAACAGGGAACTGCTAGAAATTCATGATGGATTCAGAAGAGGATGTGGAACGAGGGATATCATTGCTGATGTCAGATGGATCTTGGCTGAAATCAGAAAATACCAGAAAGATGTTTACCTGTGTTTTATTGACTATGCTAAGGCATTCGACTGTGTGGATCATAACAAATTATGGATAACATTGCAAAGAAAGGGAATTCCAGAACACTTAATTGTGTTCATGCAGAACCTGTACATAGATCAAGAGGCAGTCGTTCAAGCAGAACAAGGGGATATCACGTGGTTTAAAGTCAGGAAAGGTGTGCGTCAGGGTTGTATTCTTTCACCATATTTGTTCAGTCTACATGCTGAGCAAATGATCCAAGAAGCAAGACTGTATGAAAAGGAACGTGGCATTAGGATTGAAGGAAAACTCATTAACGGCCCGCGATATGCAGGACGGCTTGCTTGCAGAAAGTGAAGAGGACTTGAAGCACTTACTGATGACACAGACTACAGCCTTAAGTATGGATTGCGCCTCAATGTAAAGAAAACAAAAATCCTCACAGCTGGACCAATAAACAAAATCATGATAAATGGAGGAAAGATTGAAAATTTCAAGGATTTCATTTTATGTGGATCCACAATCAGCACCCATGAGAGCAGCGGTCATGAAATCAAATGACGTGTTGTACAGGGCAAATTTACTGCAAAAGACATCTTTGAAGTGTTGAAAAGCAAAGGGCTGCTTTGAGGACTAAGACGCGCCTGATCTGAACCATGGTATTTTCAATCCCCTCATATGCATGCAAAAGCTGGACAATGAATAAGAAAAACCAAAGAAGAATTGATGCCTTTGAGTTGTGGTGTTGGCAAAAAATATCCAATATACCATGGACTGCCAGAAAAACAAACAGATATGTCTTGGAAGAAGTACAAGCAGAATGCTCCTTAGAAGGTAGGATGGCGAAACTTCGTCTCATGGACTTTGGACATGTTATCAGGAGGGACTACTCCCTGGAGAGGGACATCATGCTTGGAAAAGAGTAAGACCCTCAATGACATGGATTGACACAGTGGCTGCAACAGTGAGCTCAATCATAACACTGATTGTGAGGATGGTGAAGGACTGGGCAGCATTTTGTTCTGTTGTACGTAGGGTCACTCAGAGTCAGAAGTGACTTGATGGGACCTAACAACAATTCTTGACTCAGGTGCCATACCCTTGTCCGTTCAGATGTGGCTAGGTTTTCAGGGTCATGTGGTACAAAGCATGGCTACATATGCAAAATAAATGACTTTGGTAGCTTTGTTTGGAAGGATACCAGGCAATCAAAGTGACAGCAAATGAGTGTGAATGTGTAGACTAAGGCTAGATCACGGAGGCCTTCTTTGCTCTAGGGAAGTGTTTGAAATGTATTCTGGAGGCAGTAGAGAGCCATTGTTTTTTTTTCTAAAATAGGGTATTAACATATCTGGGTCATGGATTTGAGGAAAAAGAAAGTGGAAACAAGGAAACCAGCTAGGAGATTTTATAATAGTTGAGGGATATATAATGGCAGTGGAAATGGAAAGGGTTAAAGGGATTAAGGATTGATGGCATTATCAGCACCCAGTTATCCAAACCAGACATGAAAGGGATCCTAGGTCATTGCCTTCTCTTTACCTTTTATACCCAGTCATTGACTTTTACCAATTTTATTACATATATATATAATTTTTTTTATTGTGCTTTCAGTGAAAGTTTGCAATTCAAGTCAGTCTCTCATACAAAAACTTACACACACCCTGCTATGGAACCCTAACTGCTTTCCCCGCAATGTGACAGCACACTCCTCCTCTCCACCCTGTATTCCCCGTGTCCGTTCAACCAGCTCCTGTCCCCCTCTGCCTTCTCATCTTGCTTCCAGACAGGAGCTGCACACATAGTCTTATGTGTCTATTTGAGCCGAGACATTATCATTTTCTGTCATATAGTCCAATCCAATCCCTGTCTGAAGAGTTGGCTTAGGGAATGGTTCCAGTCTTGGGCTAACAAAGGGTCCGGGGGCCATGACCTCTGGGGTCCCTCCAGTCCCAGGCCATTAAGTCTGGTATTTTTAGGACAATTTGAGGTCTGTATCCCATTGTTCTCCTGCTCCATCAAGGATTCTCTGTTGTGTTACCTGTCAGGGCAGTTATTGGTGGTCGTCGGGCACGTGCAATAGTTACCTCATTTTCTTCTTATCCCTCTTTTACACTACTAACAGATGATATTTTGAAAAATAACAGTATGACTGTGTTAAATCATTTGGTGACTCCTCTTCAACTGCACGATGGAGTTCAAGCTCTTTGCCTGTTTTCATCTTTATCTCTGCAGCTTCTTCTGCCACTTCTCGCCCCCCCCCATACTCTACGCTGACTGTACTTGCACATACCTTTGAAAGCTACATGGAGCTGGTAACTTCCTTCTATTTTTCCTTGTTTCCCTGACCAACTCTTTTTTTTTTTTTTTAGTCTCTTTTTATTGTTTTTTGCCTTCATATGATCTTTTTTTTAAAATAATTTTTTTTGAGGTTTTGGTAAAAGTCTACACAGCAAATTAGGTTCCAATTTGGCAATTTCCACACAAATTGTTCAGTGACATTACTTACATTTATCACAGTATGTCGACATTCTCTTTGTGTTCAGTTGTTCACTTTCCAGTACTCTAGTTTCCCTGCCCCCTTACTTTTTCATCTTTCCTTTTGAGTAATTGTTTACCTTTTAGTCTCATACACATGGCTTTTAAGGAGGGTGCTGATCTTATGGGTAATATATTTTGTGTGCCACTCTGCTAGTTCGCTAAAAGGTGATCTCAGGATAGGCTCAGTTCTAGGTTTAAAGAGTGTCTCAGGGAGTCCTCTGTTCTCTAGTGTTCCTGTTCATCTGGCTTTTTTTTTTTTTTTAAGAATTTGAGTTCTGCTGCACATTTTTCTCCCATTTTATAAGGGACCGTCTATTGTGACCTCAGCCTGACCAACTCTTATTCAGTCTTTAAAACCCCGTTTGGTTTCTGTGTCCTCTCTGAGGCCTTCAGGGAGCCCTGGTGACACGTGGTTGAAGTGTTTGGCTGCTAACGGCAGGTCAGCGGTTTGAACTCACTAGCCGTTCCTCACGAGAAAGATGTGGCAGTCTGCTTCCGTAAGAATTTACAGCCTTGAAAATCCTATGGGCAGTTCTACTCTGTCCTATAGGTTTGCTATTAGTCAGAATCAATTCGAGGCAGTGGGTTTGGTTTTTGGTCTATGAGGTCATCTCTTATGTCTGCCCCTAAAAAAAATATGTTACTTATTTGTGCTACTGAATTATCAAGCTGTTTTTAATTTTCAAGCATGGCTTCCCTACTATACTATGAACTCCTTAAGGATAGGTTTAGTCATTTTTATGTCCCCAGCACCTAGTGCATAATATGTGCTCAGTAAATGATTTGTGACAACCAAGTTTTATCAACAGTCTAAAATGATTTAGATAGGTTAATACAGTGGTTGGCAGAGCAATGAGATGGAAAGAAACTGGATCTTGGTACTGTTGAGGCATTGTTCCAACCTGTCTTTTCTCTAGACTTCACTATTAGATGAGCTGATAAACCCCTTTAACGTTTAAGCCAGTCTGAGTCACATTTTATTTTCTGTTACTTGTAACAAAGTCCTAACTGATATGAGTGGTTTTACAAAATAAAAACTGTTGTATTTTCTCATTAATTCTTTGTTTTCATCTAACGAATACTCTTGGGCATCTCTTACGAGCAAGGTGCATTCCCTCATGATGGTTGTATGGCTCCCAACTGCAGTGCTTTAAAATTCACATGGGGAGGAGTGCGGGATAGGGAGAAAGTGGGTGGGAGGAAGGAACAAATTGAGTGCTGTGCAATTTGAGTTTTTGTTAAAGTTTGAGAGACCAAAACATTTTTATATAACTTTTAAAATCACTTATGAAAATAATCTGTTGATGAAATATTGACCAAACTAAGATGTATCTGCTCATTGTTTTCAAGGTGCTGAAAGCTTCTTTGCTTAGAAACATTTGTTTCATTTAGGGCAAGATATGATTATTCGCCAAGCAGGAATTGAGCTCTTGCTATATGCTAAAGATACAGTTTTTGCCTATGGGGAGTTTGTTGTCTAGTGAGAAGAAAGACGTAAAAATAATGATGCAATGATAAAAGTGCTATCATAGAGGTATGTACGGAGTGCTATGGGATCAGAGGAAGGAGCCATTAACTAGGTCTTGGGGGAGTGTGAGTGTCAGTGGCAGCTTTCCCAGCTTTCACTGTAATGGTTATCTTTATCCATTACTTGTACCTCCTAGAGTGTACTGGCATGATTGCCGATTATTTCCTGCAATACAGAAGCCCTCTGAGAATACATATGATGCTAACGATAATGCTGTAGTGATATGAAGTATTGTTTAATATTTAGAGAGTAAAAACATATAATTAACCACAAAGAGAAAAAGATTGTAATACGGCAGGTTCCATTATGATGCTGATTTTTCAATCATTCCATCACTTTACATGTAGATGTAATCAGTTAGGTTTACCATAACTGTGTCTGTACATTAGTAAAGGGATTTGAATGAGTTTCCCCTATGAGTCTATCATTTTAATAATCAGTTTTTAAAAACTAGTTCTCATTGAGTCAGTTCTGACTCATGGTTATCCCATGTGTGTCAGGGTAGAACTGTACAGCGTGGTTAATTCTGTTTGGGGGGGAAAAATGGAATAGGGCTTAAATGTCACATTCTTGACAGTAAAGCTTGCATTTCAGACTTGTTATTTAACATTAGAACAAAGTGCATCAGTTTCTAATCTGAATTGTCTATTGTTACATCTAGTTTGTTGGTATTTACTTTTTTTGCTTCAATTTTAACCAGATTAAAAAAAAAAAAAAGATTTTTTAAACATCCAGTGACTATGTTACTCAGTGTTTTGTTTTTGAAAATAAATCTAAAGAATATATGTTTTTAAAGGAAAATAACCATGAGTAGCACAAATTTTACTGTTATTAGAAGGAATTTAATAAATGATATTTTTTTAAAAAGTTGTTTTACTATTTTAGTGAAATTATATTTGTTTTCACTGTAAATTTTAGGAAATTAGATTATAAGCCAATATTAAACAATGCTCTTTCAAATATACTGAGAACAAACATCTTTATATTAGCTTATTTTTATTTCATCTTGCATCTCTTTTTTAATTTGTGTGTTATTTTTTAAACCTATTTAAAAACAGGTATGTATTTCTTAGCTAAGCTATGATTCTTTCTTATACTTCACAGGCTTCTAGGGGAGGAGATCCATACAGATGTTACTTTTTGTATAGGTTGTACTTTGTTCAAAGCACACAAAGCAGTCCTTTTAGCAAGGGTTCCTGACTTCTATTATCATACTGTCGGAAAAACATCAAACAGTTTAACAAATAATGAGCCCGTTGTTGTGGAGCACTTGGAAGCGTCAGAATTTAGAACATTTTTACAGTAAGTGCTTTCTTTATCTTTTTTTCCTCTTATATTTAAGTGTAATATATAATTGTTTATTTTTAAAATATGTATGTGTGTATCTGTGCTTTTATTCCATGTAGTTTCATATCTATTTCTAACCTACTAAGAAAAATCCATTCATTTAAAATTCCAAATTGCCTTAGTAAATAGTACTGGTAAAGGCTACTTATTAGTATTAAAAGTATTAGAGGCTTCACATTGGTATACGTTAAATACTTGGTATTGTTAGAGGCTAAGTACTAACTAACTTGTGTTTAATCTTGAGAGAGGATAAATGAGTGATGTGCTCTCCAGTAATTTGAATGAATTACTATATGCCAGTCAATAGCAGCACTATTGACGTTTTGGAACAGTAATTCTTTGTTGTAGGGGCTATCCTGTATACTGTAGGAAGTTTAGCAGCATTCCTGGCCCTACCTACTAGATGTCAGTTGCATGCCTGTGTAGTAAAGAATTTGCTCTTGCCGGAGGAGAGGTCTGGCTTTTGCCCCAGGCGTCTGGAAAGTAATCTGTGTTATACCTGATAGAGGTGTCATGTGGTAACTCCATAGTAGTCTCTGGGTGAAGCAAACAGTTAAGCACTCCACTACTGTCTGAAAGGTTGGCAGTTCGAACCTACTCAGAGACACCTTGGAAGAAAAACCTGCTGATCTGCCTCTGAGAGGTCATAGCCACTGAAAACTGTGTAGTTCTACTCTGTAACACATGGGGTCACCATGAGTCGGAATTGACTTGATGGCAACTAGGTTTTTTTTCCTTTTTAGTGGATGTAAAATAGTATCAGGAGTTCTGGGTAGTACAGATACTTAAGAGCTCAGCTACTGACTAAAAGGTTGGTGATTCAAATCCACCCAGAAGCTCATTGGAAAAAAGGCCTGGTGATCTACTTCTGTGGAGTGAGGTTCTAGTCTGAAACACATGGAGTCACCATGAATTGGAATTGACCCAAAAGCAACTGGTTTTAAAGTAATATCTCATTGTGGTTTTGATTTGCAGCCCCCTGATGGCTAATGATATTGTGCATCTTTTCATGTCCTAATTGGCCATTTGTGTATCTTCTTTGGAGAAATGTCTATTCATATTCCTTGCCCATCCCCCTTCCATAGCTGTATTTTTAGAGATAGATTGCCAGTACTTTCTTCTGTGGCATTGCTGGGTA
The DNA here is from genome assembly GCF_030014295.1 of Loxodonta africana. Lineage (NCBI taxonomy): Eukaryota > Metazoa > Chordata > Mammalia > Proboscidea > Elephantidae > Loxodonta > Loxodonta africana. The sequence goes on along the minus strand of NC_087344.1, from coordinate 145,463,484 downwards.
GATTCGAACCTCTAACCTTTTGGTTATTAGCCCAGCACAAACCGTTTGCACCACCACCCAGGGACCTTTCTTTGCCCATTTTTAATTGGCCTATTTGTGTTTTTATTTTTCAGTTGTAAGAGTCTTCATATGTTCTGGATACTTAACCCTTAATTTGCAAGTATTTTTTTCCCATTCTGTGTATTGTCTCTTCACCTTCTTGATGGTATCATTTGTAGTATAAAAGTTTTAAATTTTGATGTAGTCCAGTTTACCTAGTTTTTCTTTTGTTGTCTTTTCACCTTCTTGATGGTATCATTTGTAGTATATAAGCTTTAAATTTTGATGTAGTCCAATTTATCTAATTTTTCTTTTGTTGCTTATGCTTTTGGTGTTATATCTAAGAAACCGTTGCCTAATCAGAGGTCACAAAGATTTATCCTTTTTTTTTTTAAAGAATTCTGTAATACTATAGTTTTAGCTCTTATATTTTGGTCTGTGATCCATTTGAGTTAATTTTTGTGTACAATATAAGAGCCCCAACTCTTTTCTTTTACCTGTGGATATCTAGTTGTCCCAGCACCATTTGTTGAAAAGGCTGTTCTTTCACCATTGGATTGTCTTGACACCCCTGTCAAAAATCACTTGACTGTAGATGTTAGGATTTATTTTTGAATTTTCAGTTCTATTCCATGGATTTATATGCGTATTCTTATGCCAACGCCAATTATTATTTATGACTCTAATGAGAAACCAAAGTTGGATTTTTGTGTTTTTATGTTCTGGATCCTAGGTATTTTTTAGATGTTAGTCTTTTAGTCATTTGCTGACATACTTTTTTCCTATTAACAAAATCATGTTAAAAAAAATCGTATTGACTTTCTCTTTGGATAATTAAATTTCAAGTATATTTATGCAATTTGGCTTATTCTTTATTTTATGAAAGTTGTTTGAGTGATTTGTTTTTTTATTATTTCAGAGTTTCTTGTATGAAGTTCCTATAAGCATAAATGAAAAATTCCCTAACCTATACTTCACCTGGAGCCCGGGTGGCAGAGTAGTTAAGAGCTCAGGCTGCTAAGCAAAAGGTCGGCAGTTCGAATCCACCAGCTGCTTCTTGCAAACCCTATGGGGCAGTTCTGCTCTGTCCTATAGGGTCGCTATGAGTTGGAATCGACTCAGCAGCAACGGGTTTGGTTTTTGTTTTGTTTTTTTTAATACTTCCCCTGTGTATAAGAAAAGCGTGATGTCCTATAATTTAAGTAGATTGTTTAAGTACAGTTTAGAAAATCATTTAACCATTTCCCAGTGTAGATTATAAGCTCACCATTGAGTTCTAAATATTAATTTTAAAATGTATACTTTTTTCCCCCAGTAGGCAGTATACCAAAACCAAACCAGTTGCTGTAAGTTGATTTCCGACTGAAGAGGAGGCTCTAGAGTCAAGCAAGGCCTACCACTTCTAGCTGTGTTAACTTGGACTAATCACTAACCATTATATCCTTAGTTCCTCCACTGACAAATGGGCATAATAGTAGTACCTACCTCATAATGCTGTGAGGATTGAATGAGATGCTCATAAAGCACTTAACACAGTGGCCTAGCATATAGTAACCATCCAGCTGTCACCAAAAATTCCGATATTGATTCCAAGTAATGGCAACCCTGTGTGTGTCAGAGTAGGAGTGTGCTCCATTGGGTTTTCAGTGGCTGTGATCTTTCAGAAGTGAATCACCAGACCTTTCTTTCAAGGAGCCTGTGGGTGAATTCGAACTGCCAGCCTTTTGATTAGTGGCTTAGCTGAGTGCTTAACTGTTTGCACCACCCAGGGACTAATGAGCACTCATTAAATATTAATAAGTCGTATTAACCACTACGCCACCAGGGTTTCCATTCATAGTAAAAAATTAGTAGGCTCTATTTTTTTTTTATTAAATAGTAAAAAAAAAAAAAAAAAACTAGTAGGCTCTGTTAAATCATGGTTCTTCAAATACTGAGTGTATGTTTAAAAGAAGATGCTTGGGATAAGTTGTATTTTTATACATTAGAGAAAGGGAGAGATTACAGCAGTGTTATTCTTGGTTATCGTTAAAAGCGATAGGGAAAAAAGATTGGATTGAAGAAAACATAGCTGAGTGGAAACAGCATTGACCTTGATAACAAGGCAGCTATATGCCTTCTCCTGGCTCTGTGTTACTGTTTTATGACATCTTTCAGCCTCATTGTTCTCATATGTAGAACAGGGAAGTTGGAGTGGATACCTTTGTGCTTCATAGCACTTAAGCGTGCTCTATTTTAAGCACTTAATCACATTCTATTTTGAGTTAGTCATGTATGTCTGTGGTTATATAAGCTCCTTGAGATTGGATTGTCTTATTGATGTGAGCACCCCAACAGTATCTCATATGGCATCTTGCACATTAAATGTGCTTGTGATGCTGCCCCCATTTGTTTTTTTAAGCAGATTGCACTAAAACTGGTTTATATTAAAATAAAGCATAAGGAGAGGGTTATAATTAAAACATTGACATTAAAATTTGTTATAATAAAAATTTTGATAAAGTAAATTTTTAAATTCTGACTTTATGAAATTTAGTCTTTATAAATCTCTTCATCTCTTCAGTTCACATTGTTCCTCTTAGGAAAACCAATAGAGTTTAAAACAACTCTGAAAAGTTTTATGTAGAATGACTTCAGAGATGGCTCAGGTGATTGGCAATGGGAAGTAGTGCTTGCCCTTACGATTAAAATTCAACTCAGGATCATAAAATCTTTGGTTTTCCGAAACGACTTACATTATTACAGTTTGTGTGTGCTTGTGTGTGTGTGTGTGTGTGTGTGTGTGTAAAACAGGGAAGGAAAAGAACCTTTGACTTTTCTGTTTAACATCAATAACCAGGAAGATGCTGGGGTGAAGTGTCAATCAGGTAAACATAGAAGAGCACTGAACAAGGGATTCTGCTTTCCCTGAAGCTTTCACCCGTTACACTGAGTAGCCTTGGTGACACAGATGGTTAAACGCTCAGCTGCTAACCGAAAGGTCAGTGGTTTGAACCCACCAATGACTCCACAGGAGAAAAGACCTGACACTCTGTTCCAGTGGAGATTACAGCCCAGGAAACCCTATGGGGCAGTTCTGCTCTGTCACATGAGGTTCCTGTCAGTCTGGATAGACTGAGCGGCACACAACAACATTAACCTCTTATACTACTAGGGCTGCAAGTGAATGGGATAGGTGTCTTCCTTGTGAACATTATTGCTACTTCCAGACCATTCTCCCTTCCTTCTTCCTAATCCCTCTATCTTTGAATCTCATTTTTTCTGTCTAGACCACTTGACAGTCATCTTGACCCCCAGATCAGGTCTCATTCCTCAAAGATTTTAGCTACTGACCATTGTCAGTCTCTCTATTAAATCTTGTTAATTGCAGTAGTCACATGTATGTTGCCAATATCCTAGCCTCTGCGTCTGGAACTGTCATCTTTAGTAATCTTGTCCTGCAACCTGACTCACCCGTTGTACCATGCCAAATTCTAAACTTTGTCATTGCCAATAGCTGAAACCCTCCATAATCTTAATTCCAAGTATCTTGCTTTCTAACTTTTACCTCCTATCTTTCTAGCTTACTCCCTTTAGTACTCCACCTCCGAAAATTCATCAGCGCACCAGGACCTGCAAATAATCCTACCACATTTTTTTATTGTCTCTTATCCTCTTATGTCCTCATTTCCCTCCTTAAAAAAAAAAATTTTTTTTTTCATTTCTCTCCTTACTCAGCTTAAATTCCTTCGTCTATCATTGTATCCTCAGAATTTGTGTTATTTTAATGTTAAAATCCAACTTTTAAATCCCACTCATTGACCACTCCACTCCTACATCGACACATTTGAAGGTGGCTGGAGAAAAACACTCAACAGGCTAACTTGTCTCACTTTATATTCATGACCGTGAACATCAGGTAGGCATTTAGTGCTGACCATCAGTCATAAACCCTAGTCATTTGCTCTTTCATTCTTGAGGATTGTTTTACACCTTCTCTTCCCTCAACTTGCAACTGCTTCTCCTCCATCCTGATTCTCACTGAGAAAACCAAAGCAATCAGAAGAGAACTTCCAAAAACTTCCACCACATTGACTTGCTCACTTGCATATGCGTCCATATGCTTTGTCTTCTCTCCTCTTACTATTGATGAACTGTCAGTGCATTTAAAGTCAGTCCCAGCACTTGTCCACCAGATCTTATCCTATCCCTTTTCACCTATTCAGGGACATTGCTCCAGCAATTTTCACTTTTCCACAAAAGTTTTCCCTCTCTTGGATTTTTTTATCAGTACGTAAACATTTTCTTTTTTCCCTCATCTAAAAAACAAACTCTCCTGACCCCACTCTCACTTTAGCTGATATTCTAATGCCATGATCCCATTCCATCAAAGCTCTTCAAGAGTTATCTGTTGCACTCTCTTCAATCCCTTTCCTCCGATCCTTTCATTTCTTTAATTGAGATATAATCCACATACCAAAAAGTTCACCCTTTTAAAATATATGGTTTTTAGTATATTCACAAAGTTGTGCAACTATCTCCACTACGTACCTAATTCCAGAATATTTTCATCACCCTAAAAAGAAATCCTATAACCATTAGCAGTCAGTCCTGTTTCCTCCTTCCCCCTGCCCCTGGCAATCATAATCTTTTTTTTTTTCCTCTTTAGGGATTTGGCTCTTCTGGGCATTTCACATGAATGGAATCATATAGTATTCATCCTTTGGTGTCTGGCTTATTTCAGTTAGCATGTCGTTTTCAAGTTTCATCGTTATTGGAGCATTATCAGAACATCATTCCTTTTTATGGCTGAATAATATTCCATTGTATGTATGTACCAAGTTTTGTTGATCCATTCGTCTGTTGATAGCCAAAAGATGGAAAAAAAGTGCCTGTTGTGAATAATGTTGCAAACTGCTATCTATAGGGGCTGCACCATTTTACCTTAACAATAATGTACAGGAGTTCCAGTTTTTCCACATCTTCTCCAACACTTGTTATCCTCCATTTTTTTTTTTTTTGATCATAGCCATCCTAGAAGTTGTAAAGTGGTATCTCATTGCAGCTTTGATTTGCATTTCCCTAATGATTATAGGGAAACCCTGGGGGCTTAGTGGTTAAGAGCTACAGCTGCTAACCAAAAGGTCGGCAGTTCGAATCCACCAGGTGCTCCTTGGAAATCCTATGGGGCAGTTCTACTCTATCATATGGGGTCGCTATGAGTCGATTATAGGGTTGCTGTTTTTGGGTGAGTCAATTATAGGGTCGCTATGAGTTAGAATCAACTCGGCAGCAACGGGTAATGACTAATGATGTTGAGTATTTTTTTATGTGCTTATTGGCAGTTTGTAACAACAACAATGTATCTTCTTTGGAGAAGTGCCTGTTCCTTTGCCTGTTTTTAAATTGGGTTGTTTGTCTTTTTGTTGTTGAATTGTAGAAGTTCTTTATATATTCTGGATATTAAATCCTTATCAGATAAATGGTTCCCAAGTATTTTCTCCCATTATGTAGATTGTCTCTTCACTTTACTGATCGTCCTTTGATACTGTAAGAACGGGGCTGTTTCTGACCTCCTCCAGCCCCACAAGGGAGAAAGAGAACCAAGATTAACAGCCCAAGGCTGATTCCTATGAGTTGGAAGCCAGACAAGCCTCCTCTGCCATCTCTACCAATTATGACACCAGCCATCCCTCCCACAGCACTGTTTACAGGGTTCGATAATTCATTGCAATGGCCACACAGAACTCACAGATCATACAGTTATGGGGTTTATTAGGGAAGTAACAGTTACAGTTCAGGGTCAGGAACACTCGGGATACATTTCTTCCATCGGGATAGCCTCTCTCCAGCTGTGCTTGCAGGCACGCCTTTCCCTGGACCTCAGTTTCTGCCCAAAGGCACTCGGCTTTCTCTGTGGATCAGGAAGGCCACCATCCTGACTCCTGCTGCTGGAATCTCCTGCTGGTCTCTCCTTCCTTGGTGGTGGTGGGCTCCTCTTTGCTCTGGAATTAGCTCTCTTTTAAGGCAAAACTGACCAACCCCCTTGGTAGGCCACAGTTACCCTATCACACAATCACCTGGGTGGGAGTTACAAGCCCGTGGCTAGAAAGGCCAATCACAGATACATACAGATTTTTCATTTTGATGAAGTGCAACTTATCTATTTTTTTCTTTTGTTCTTTATGCTTTTGGTGTCATGTCTAAGAATCCATTGTCAAAAACAAAATCTTGAATTTTTATGCCCATTTTTTTTCTAAGAGTTTTATGCTTTTAGGTCTTATATTTAGGTTATAGATAGACTTTGAGTTAATATTTGTATATGGCTTGACGTATTGGCCCACTTCATTCCTTTGCATGTGAAGGTCCAGTTGTCCCAGCACCATTTATTAAAGATACTGTTCTTATCCCGTTGAATGGACTTGGGACCTTTGTCAAAAATCAATTGGCCATAAATATATGGGTTCATTTCTGAACTTTCAGTTCTATTCCGTTGGTCTGTATGTCTGTCCTTATACGGTGAAACCTGTGAGAACTGGAATGCTACAGGACAGCCTTGTTTTTCTGGGTCTCGCAAGTTTCCTGCCTTTGACAGGGTGCAGTCACCACTTTTCTATCGTTCTCTGTTTAATGGAAGATATTTTAGTTTTCCTTCTCTGACAGGTTTCCACTTTACCCAGGTTCCTGCTTTCACAGGTTTTACTGTATCAATACTACACTGTTTACATTAGTAAATTTTAAAATCAGGAAGTGTGAGTCCTCCCGCTTTGTTCTTCTTTTTCAAGATTGTTTTAGCTATTCGGGGCTCCTTGCAATTCCATGTGAATTTGAGGATTGACTTTTCCATTTCTTCGAAAATGCCTGGTTGAATTTTGATAGGGATTTTGTTGAATCTGTAAATTGCTTTGGATAGTGTTGACATCTTAACAATATTAAGTCTCCCAGTCCATGAACATAGAATGTCTTTCCATTTATTTAGGTCTTTAATTTCTTTGAGCAACATTTTAGAGTTTTCAGAGTACAAGTCTTTTACCTCCCTGGTTAAATTTATTCCCAGGTATTTTATCGTTTCAGATGCTAATGTAAGTGGGATTATTTTCTTGATTTCCTTTTCAGATTATTCATTGCTGGTGTGTAGAGAAACCTGACTTGATTTCTGTGTGTTGATCTTGTATCCTGCCACTTTGCTGAATTCATTTATTAGCTCTACTAGCTTTCTTGTGGATTCTTGGGGATTTTCTATATTAGTTTTACTCCTTCCTCATTGATTTGAATGCCTTATACTTCTTTTTCTTATCTGATTGCTCTGGCTAGAACTTCCATACAATATTAAATAACAGTGATGATAGTGGGCATCCTTATCATGTTCCTGATCTTAGGGAGAAAGTTTTTGGTCTTTTACCATTGAGTATGATGTTAGCCATTTATTTTTCACAAATGCCCTTGTCATGTTGAGGACTTTCCCTTCTATTCCTATTTTGCTGACTGTTTTGTTTTTTTAATCATGAAAGGGTGTTAGATTTTGTCAAATGCCTTTTGTGCATCAATTAAGATGATCATGTGGTTCTTTTCCCTCATTCTATTAATGTGGTATATTATTTTTATTTATTTATTTATTTATTTAACTTTTATTGTGCTTTAAGTGAAAGTTTACAAATCAGGTCAGTCTCTCATACAAAAATTTATGTACACCTTGCTATACACTCCTAATTGCTCTCCCCCTAGTGAGATAGCACAGTCCTTCCCTCCACTGTCTCTCCTCGTGTCCATTTGGGCAGCTTCTGGCCCCCTCTGCCCTCTCATCTCCCCTCTGGACAGGAGATGCCAACGTAGTCTCATGTGTCTACTTAATCCAAGAAGCTCGTTCTTCATCAGTGTCATTTTCCATCCTATATTCCAGTCCAATCCCTGTCTGAAGAGTTGGCTTTGGAAATGGTTCCCGTCTTGGGCTACCAGAAAGCCTGGGGACTGTGACCTCCAGGGTCCTTCTAGTCCCAGTCTGACCATTAATTCTGGTCTTTTTACGAGAATTTGGGGTCTGCATCCCACTGCTCTACGTGCTCCCTTAGGGGTTCTCTGTTGTGTTCCCTCTCAGGCAGTCATCAGTTGCAGCCAGGCACCATCTAGTTCTTCTGGTCTCAGGCTGATGTAGTCTCTGGTTTATGTGGCCTTTTCCGTCTCTTAGGCTCATAATTACCATGTGTCTTTGGTGTTCTTCATTCTTCCTTACTCCAGGTAGGTTGAGACCAATTGATGCATCTTAGGTGGCCGCTTGCCATGATGTGGTATATTATATTGGTTGATTTTCTTATGTGGAATCACCCTTCCATTCCTAGGTTAAAGCCCACTTGGTCATGGTGTATAATCCTTTTAATATATTGGAATTGGATTGTTATTATTTTGTTGAGGGTTTTTGCACCTATACTTGTAACAGATATTGGTCTGTGGTTTTCTTTACTTGTGTTGTCTTTATCTGGCCTTGGTATCATGCTAATGCTGGCCTCATATAGTGATTTAGGAAGTGCTCACTCCTCTTCTGCTTTTCTGGGGGAGTTTGGGAAGAAGGATTGCTATTAATTCTTCTTTGAATGTTTGGTGGAATTAACCACCGAAGCTGTCTGCCCATGGACTTGTGATTTTTTTGGTCACTGATTCAGTCTCTTGTTATAGGTCTGTGGAGACACTGTATTTTTTCTCAAGTCATTTTTTTGTAATTTGTGTGTTTCCAGAAATTTGTCCATTTCATCTAGGTTATCTAATTAGTTGTTACATTGTGAAGTGTAATTTATTATGTTTTAACATTTAAAAAACGTATAGGCTACTTTTCTGCTGTTTTAGATTGACCTTTCTCCACTTAGTCCTGATTAAAATGGCTTTAATATTATGTAATTGTAATATATGAAATCAGCATGTTGGGAAATTAGCTTTTAAGAATCATCAACATTATTTTAATTAAGTGTATTACATTTTGTCTTTTAGGATTGTATATTCATCAAACAGAAACATAAAAAGCTATGAAGACGAAATTCTTATGAAAAAGATACTAGAGAGAGGGTTATCACCAAAGAAACCTGACTTAAATCCTGGAAAGTGTATTGACAATGATGGAAGATCATCTGTAGAATTCTTAGGTAAAAAGTTATCTGATCGTTCCCTTCTGAAGAATGACATTTCAGAGGATATCAGCGATAAAGAAAAAAGTTTAATTTCTACTGGTGAGGTATTTTTTTGTGGATTTTTACAAAATTTTATAGCCATGAAAATAATTATGTACTGATACTATTAAAGAAAGCAAACTTCATAGATCTGCTGTACTGATTGTATAAGCATGGGGAAATGAAAATGCTGGTATGATCAACTCCCAGTTTTCCCAAGCAGTTAAAGATGAAGTTATAATGGAAAAATCCACACAGAATTCACACTTCACCTTTTAAGCATTCCAGCCTCCACCTGTTACCATTCTTGTTCTAATCTACACCAATAAAGAAGCTTTAGTAGACCTATAGAGTCAGTTCTGCTGTAAAACAATATATACATTCCTTAAAAAAAAAAAAAAGCCACGCAGCACAAAATCACCAATAGGTGAAAACTTTATTGTTGCCATATAAGAAAACAATAACAATGGTAGCATGGTTTTACATATGTTAAATGGTTAAGTACGTAAATACTATGATAAATATGACACTTTGCCTTGAAAAGACTTGAAGTTTGCTTATGGAAGTGGGTATTGGAAAGACTGTTGTTTTCGAATGGGTGAAAGGAGGATTTAAGTATATAGACATACCCTTTGGTTAGCATCTGTAGCACTTAACCACTATGCCACCAGGGTTTCCTGTAGATATACATATACAAATAATAATTTTTAATTTAATATTATTATTTTTATAATATTTTATTGAGTTTTTGTTGAAAGTTTGCACAGCAAGTTAGGTTCCCATTTGACAATTTCCACACAAAGTGTTCAGTAACATTAGTTACATTTATCACAATGTGTCAGTGTTCTCTTTAATTATGTTCAGTTTGTTCACTTTCCAGTACACTAGTTTCCCTGCCCTCTTATCTTTTCATCTTTGCGTTTGAGTAATTGTTGACCTTTTGGCCTCATACACATGGTTTTTAAGTAGGGCACTGATCTTACGGGTCATGTCCTTTATTTTGTGTGCCACTCTACTAAAAGGTGATATCAGGTTAGGCTCAGTTCTAGGTTTAAAGAGTGTCTCAGGGTGATAGTCTCAGGGAGTCCTCTGATCTCGAGTGTTCCAGTTTGCCTGGCTTTTTTTTTTTTTTTTTTTTAATAAGGATTTGAGTTCTGCTCCATAATATTTTCCCATTCTATCTGGTTTCAACTATTGTGTCCCTATACAGAATCGTCAGTGATTGTCACTGGGTACCATCTAGTTCTTCTGGTCTCAGGAGAGATGAGGTTGTGGCTCATGTAGACATGTTTCTTTTCTGTGCTTTTGGTTACCTTCTTACAGTTTTTCTCCTGGTGAGTAGAAACCCACAGTTGTGTCTTAGATGGCCGATCGCAAGGTTTTAAGACCCCAGATGCTACTCGCTTCACTAGGATACAGATCATGATTTTTGTGAACTTTGTCATGACAATTGACTGAGTCGTATCATGAGACTATTGCCCTACAAAGCTATAGATATTCTGACAAGAAACATGAGGTGTCTGAATCAGAGAACAGACCATTTATTACTTACAGAGCACATTAGCACCAGTTTCTAAGCCCTCATCGCCATGATGTGATGCACTGAGGGCCTGATGTTACCCTGCATGTGCAGTGGGATTGCACTGTAGGAAAGGAATCCCAAAATTAGGAGACTCTAAGCTTTTATAAGCTGCTAACACATCTGCCCATCATCCCCTCCAGAGAGAGAGACTTTTACTTTGGAAGGTAAAAAAAACCCTTCTCTGGGAGGGGAGGGGAAAGTCTGTAGATTCCTCACCTTGTAATGTAAGGAAATGACTCCATGAGGGAGGTGTCTAAATCTTTCCGAAGCAGTGCATTAGCCCACTTTGCTTGCTGTTCAGTCATCCTTTAACCAAGTTTGTCAGTGTTCAGCTCAGAAATCCCATACCACGTAGAAATACAAAAATATTCATAGAAAATGATCCAACAGTTGGTTATCTGAAATCAGTTGGATGTTTGGAACACCAGATATGAGTGGGTATAACTTGTAACACATACAGTGAACTTAGGTATCTGAGACATATTTGAGAGGTGAGTGTATGTTTGTGTATTCTTAGATGGCTTGGTTCAGCTGGTTGCAGTTCCCTGCATTAATTTAGTGTTTCTCGTGGATGAAATTGCACATAACCAAATGCAAAATTCATGTTATGTTCAAATTGTTCCTACTGTATCAATTGTATTGGATCAAATTCATGTTTTCATAGCAAGTATTATAGCAAAATTGACTACATATTAAAGAGCCCTGTTAACTTCTTGTTGTTAGGTGCCATTGAGTCAGCTTTGACTCATAGTGACTCTTTGTACAACAGAACGAAGCACTCCCTGGTCCTGCACCACCCTCACATTCGTTGCTGTGTTTCAGGCCATTGTTGCAGCCACTGTGTCAATGTTTCAACAAACGGATGCAGTGCTCGAAGTGCTTACTCCTCTATGCCAAGAAATTTGGACAACAACTGACTGAAAGAGATCCATATTCATGCCCATTCCAAAGAAAGGTGATCCAATGAAGTGCAGAAATTATCAAATAATATCATTAATATCACATGCAAGTGAAATTATGCTGAAGGTAATTCAAAACCAGGGATTTGAACCTGTTCTTCCTGTTTCAGCCATGGCCAAGGAAGTGACACTGGAACAGATCCAAATTTTTAGAATAATTGGACAGTACAGTAGTTGGAATGGGACAAATTATGGGTCAAAGCCCTGCTAGAAACTTCGGGCAGCGTACATGGTGCATAGCAACCAAGTCTCTTGCCCTTTGGATTTTGCATAGAGTGGGGAGCAGTGAGACCCTGCTCAAAGGTGGAAGCCAGACATGCTGCTTTGAATGTACATTGCTCTACTGCCTCGTCCCACGCATCAGGTTCCTGTAAAGGCTCACTATGCCTCTTCCGAGTCTTTGATTCCAGGGCTTTGAGCCATAATTTTCTCTGTTCTAGATCACCCAATTTATAAAAATTCAGGTCTGTTCTGGTTTCGCTTAATCAGCCATGAATGAACCAGTTTGAAGCCCTGTTCAAAAATGGCTGTAGTAGTATGTTGACAGGGAACTGCCAGAAATTCAAGCCAGATTCAGAAGAGGATGTGGAGCTAGGGTTATCATTGCTGATGTCAGGTGGATCCTGGCTGAAAGAAGAGAGTACCAGAAAGATGTTTGCCTGTATTTTATTGACTATGCTAAGGCATTCGACTGTATTGATTATAACAAATTATGGATGACATTGCAAAGAAGGAGAATTCCAGAACACTTAGTTTTGCTTATGTGGAAACTGGACATAGACAAAGAGGCAGTCATTCAAGCAGAACAAGGGGATATACTGTGTGGTTTAAAGTTAGGACCGGTATGTGTCAGGGTTGTATCCTTTCACCATACCCATTCAATCTGTATGCAAAGCAGATAATCTAAGAAGCTAGACTATAGGAAGAAGAACGTGGCATCAGGATTGGAGGAAGACTCATCAACAACCTGCGTTATGCAGATGGCACAACGTTGCTTGCTGAAAGTGAAGAGGACTTGAAGCATTTACTGATGAAGATCAAAGACTACAGCCTTCAGTTTGGATTATACTCCAACATAAAGAAAACAAAAATTCTCACGACTGAACCAATAAGCAAAATCATGGTAAATGGAGAAAATGTTGAAGTTGTCAAGGATTTCATTTTACTTGGTCCATGATCAACACTGATTGAAGCAGCAGTCAAAAAATCAAACGACTTGTGGGATTCATACCAGGTATGCAGGGATGGTTCAACATTAGAAAAACAATTAATGTAATCCATCATATGAATAAAACAAAAGACAAGAACCACGTGATTTTATCAATCAATGCAGAAAAGGCATTTGATAAAGTTCAACACCCATTCATGATGAAAACACTCAGCAAAGTAGAAGTAGAAGGAAAATTCCTCAACATAATAAAGGGCATTTATACGAAGCCAATAGCTAACATCATCCTAACTGGAGAGAGTCTGAAAGCATTCCCCTTGAGATCGGGAACCAGGCAAGGATGCCCTTTATCACCACTCTTATTCAACGTTGTGCTGGAGGTCCTAGCCAAAGCAATTAGGCTAGATAAAAAAATAAAGGGCATCCAGATTGGTAAGGAAGAAGTAAAAGTATCTCTATTTGCAGATGGCATGTTCTTATACACAGAAAACCCCAAGGAATCCTCAAGAAAACTACTGAAACTAGTAGAAGAGTTCAGCAGAGTCAGGATACAAGATAAACATAGAAAAACCAGTTGGATTCCTCTACACCAATAAAAAGAACATTAGAGAGGAAATCACCAAATCAATACCATTTACAGTAGCCCCCAAGAAGATAAAATACTTAGGAATAAATCTTACCAGAGATGTAAAAGACCTATACATAGAAAACTACAAGACACTACCACAAGAAACCAAAAGAGACCTACATAGGTGGAAAAACATACCTTGCTCCTGGATAGGAAGACTTAACATTGTAAAAATGGCTATTCTGCCAAAAGCGACCTATAGATACAATGTAATTCCGATCCAAATTCCAACGACATTTTTTAATGAGATGTAGAAACAATCACCAACTTTATATGGAAGGGAAAGGGGCCCCAGACAAGTAAAGCATTACTGAAAAAGAACAAAGTGGGAGGCCTCACTCTACCTGATTTTAGAATCTATTATAACCATGACAGTAGTCAAAACAGCCTGGTACTGGTACAACAACAGATACATGGACCAGTGGAGCAGAATTGAGAATCCAGACATAAATCCATCCACATATGAGCAGCTGATATTTGACAAAAGCCCAAAATCAGTTACATGGGAAAAAGACAGTCTTTTTAACAAATGGTGCTGGCATAACAGGATACCCATCTGCAAAAAAATCTCACACCGTGTACAAAAAAACTAATTCAAAATGGATCAAAGACCTAAATATAAAATCTAAAACAATAAAGATCATGGAAGGAAAAATAGGGACAATGCTAGGAGCCCTAATACGTGGCATAAATGGTATACAAAACATTACTAACAATGCAGAAGAGAAACTAGATAACTGGGAGCTCCTGAAAATCAAACGCCTATGCTCATCCAAAGACTTCACCAATAGAGTAAAAAGATTACCTACCTAAAAGTTTTTAGCTATGACATTTCCATTCAGCGCCTGATCTCTAAAATCTACATGATACTGCAAAAACTCAACTACAATACAACAAATAACCCAATTAAGAAATGGACAAAGGACATGAATAGACACTTCACTAAAGAAGACATTCAGGTAGCTAACAGATACATGAGGAAATGCTCATGATGATTAGCCATTAGAGAAATGCAGATCAAAACTACAATGAGATTCTATCTCACTCCAACAAGGCTGGCATTAATCCAAAAAACACAAAATAATAGATGTTGGAGAGGTTGTGGAGAGACTGGAACACTTATACACTGCTGGTGGGAATGTCAAATGGTACAACCACTTTGGATATCGATTTGGCGCTTCCTTAAAAAACTAGAAATAGAACTACCGTACGATGCAGCATTCCCTTTCCTTGGAATATATCCTAGAGAAATAAGAGCCTTTATACGAACAGATATATGCACACCCATGTTCATTGCAGCACTGTTTGCAGTAGCAAAAAGATGGAAGCAACCAAGGTGCCCATCAACAGATAAATGGATAAATAAATTATGGCATTTTCACACAACGGAATATTACGCATCAATAAAGAACAGTGATGAATCTGTGAAACATTTCATAACATGGAGGAATCTGCAAGGCATTATGCTGAGTGAAATTAATCAGTTGCAAAAGGACAAATGTTGCATAAGACCACTATTATAAGAACTCGAGAAATAGTTTAAAGAGAAGAGAATGATCTTTAACGGTTATGAGAAGGGGGAGGGAGGGAGGGAGGAGGGGAGAGGGCTTTCACTAATTAGGTAGTAGACAAGAACTATTTTAGGTGAAGGGAAAGACAACACACAGTACAGGAGAGGTCAGCACAACTGGACTAAACCAACAGCAAAGAAGCTTCCTGAATAAACTGAACACTTCGAAGTCCAGCATAGCAGGGGCAGGGGTTTGAGGACCATGGTTTCAGGGGACATCTAAGTCATTTGGCATAATGAAATATATTAAGAAAACATTCTGCATCCCACTTTGGAGAGTGATGTCTGGGGTCTTATACACTAGCAAGTGGCCATCTAAGATGCATCAATTGATCTGAACCTACCAGGAGCAAAGGAGATGAAGAATACCAGAGACACAAGGTAATTATGAGCCCAAGATACAGAAAGGACCACATAAAGCAGAGACTATATCAGCCTGAGACCAGAAGAATTAGATGGTACCTGGCTACAACAGATGACTGCCCTGACAGGGAACATAACAGAGAACCCCTGAGGGAGCAGGAAAGCAGTGGGATGCAGACCCCAAATTCTCATAAAAAAACCAGACTTAATGGCCTGACTGAGACTAGAAGGACCCAAGAGGCCATGGTCCCCAGACCTTCTGTTAGCCCAAGACAGGAACCATTCCCAAAGCCAACTCTTCAGACGGATTGGACTGGACTATGGGATAGACAATGATACTGGTGAAGAATGAGCTTCTTGGATCAAGTAGACACATGAGACTATGTTGGCATCTCCTGTCTAAAGGGGAGATGAGAGGGTAGAGGGGATAGAAGCTGGCCAAATGGACATGAAAAGAGAGAGTAGAGGGAAGGAGTATGCTGTCTCATTAGGGGGAGAGCAATTAGGAGTATATAGCAAGGTGTTTATAAATTTTTGTATGAGAGTCTGACTTGATTTGTAAACTTTAACTTAAAGCACAATAATAATTAAAAAAAAAATCAAAAGGCTTATTGCACTGGGCAAATCTGTTGCAAAAGACCTCTTTAAGTGTTAAAAAGCGAACATGTCCCTTTGAGGAATAAAGTGTACCTGACCCCAAGCCATGGTATTTTCAGTCACCTCCTATGCATGGAAAAGCTAGACAATGAATAAGGAAGACTGAGGAAGAATTGATGAATTTGAATTATGGTGTTGGCAAAAAATATTGAATATACTATGGACTGCCAGAAGAATTTGGAAGAAGTACAGCCAGAATGCTCCTTGGAAGGGAGGATGGTGAGACTTCATCTCATGTACTTTGGACATGTTAGGAGGGACCAGTGCCTGGAGAAGAACATCATGCTTGCTAAAGTAGAAGCTCATTGAAAAAGAGGAAGACCCTCAACGAGATAGATTGATCCTGTGACTTGTTAACTTAGGGATTCTATTATTGGTGTTTAGTGCAACAACAATAAAAACAACTGAACTAATTTAAGATCAGTTTGATTCCTTTTATGTTACATTCATAGTGTCTAATTATGGTGAGTGAATGAATCAGTCAGTAGGCATCCTAGGTTTTGAGGTAGATGTAGTCGTATATTTTATCTCATTTAGTCTCAAATAGTCTTAAGAGGTAAATTGTTACAGACTGATTGTTTAGATGAGGACTCTAAGACTCAGAGCATAAGAGACTTTCCCATTGCCATACAGATGGAGAAGTTGGCAGAGTTAGTATTTGATACCATTTATAAAAAAAATTTTTTTTTTCTGGTTAGGATGCTCCTACGGCCCCACAGCAGGCCTTTAAAGTGGCCAAACTGTTGTGAATGTAAGTGAAAAGACCTCATTTACCTCTCAGCCCCCTATATATTAGACTACCTCTCTATCATTCCATGGAAAGCCCTCATGTTCACCAGTGGTAACCTTCCAGTTGACAGTTTAACAGATGTTTTTTGTCCACGTCTTATTTATTAACTAGTTTTTCATATTGTCAGTGCTGCCTTCCATGAAACTTCCTCTGGCTCCTCCTGACTTTTCTTCTTGACCACTGCTTAGTCTCCTTCACTGGCTCATCCTTCTGCTCCTTAAGTAATTGATATTCTTCTTCTTTTTTTTTTTTTTTTTGCTGTTTATAACCAACTACTGACTAGACATATGTGCTTAAATATACCTTAAATATCTCAAATGTAACCTATCCTAAACTGACCTAATCACCAACCTCCCCCAACCTTTTCTTTTCTTAAACACTGTATCATTGTGAATTATATCACCATCTTTCTACTCATTTCTTATCCTTCATTCCATGTTGATGACCATGTCTGTTGATTTATCTCCTAAATATCCTTAAATATTTCTCTTTATCCTCCAGCCATTTCTTTAGCTTAGGACTTCCAGTTAGAGCTTTACGTTTTTCCTTCAAACGTTTTTGTTATATAATATATGGTATTTAATATATTCAACAGATATTTACCAAGGATCTGCTATGTGCCAGGCACGGTTCTAGATCTGAGGGGTACCTCAGTGACTAAAACAGACTTCCAGTCCTTTTGAAACTTATATTCTAGTTAGGCGCAGTGGGGTGGGGTGGAGATAAACAGTAAACAATAAGCATAGTAAAAAAGTTAGAAGGTGGTGTGCTATAGAAAAAAAACAATAGAAAGGGGAATTGGGAGTACTGGTGATTACAGTTATAATTTTAGATAGAGTGGTCAGGGTTGGCCTCATTGAAAAGGTGACATTTAAGGAAAGATTTGAAAGAGGTGAGGGAGTTAGCTATGTGGACCTCTGGAAGAAGAGTGTTCAAGGCAAAAGAAGGGGCAGTACAAAGATCTTAAGATGGGAACATACTTGCCACATTGGAGGGATAGGAAAAAGTTCAGTGTGGAAGTAAGCAAAAAAGTAGGCAATGAGGTCAAAGAGATCATGGAGAGCCAGATGAATTAACACTTTAAAAAGATGGCTTTGGATGCTTTGTTGAAAATAGACTGTGAAGGTGAAGGGTGGGAGACCATTTAGGAGGTCATTGTAGAAACCCAGGTGATGATGGTGGTTTGGACCAGGGTGGTAGCAGTGGAGATGGTGAAAAGTAGTTGGATTCTGGATCTGTTTTTGAAGGTAGAGCCAATAATGGCATTCTGGTTTATTCTCTAAGCATGTAAATTTAATTATTGGTAATCTGTCCCCAGTAACTGATCCTTATCAGATATCCTGACTAGATAATTTCTGAACCTGCAAAGTTGTGTTACACAATATAGCAGTTTCCTTCCTTCTTTTCTGTCTCTTTCCCTCTCTTCCTTCCTTTCCATGTATGCATGTCTTATATGTTACTTCCCACTGCCTAAAGGCATTTTTTTTTTGCATAGAGATAATTTTTTAAACATTTGTTTTCTATACTTTTCCATACTGTATACAGTGCTAAACTCATAATCAGTACTTTATACGTATTCATTGATTTCAGTTGGATTTCTGTCAGTATACAGATTGTGCTAGCCACATATCCATGATGTAGGGAACGGGAAAGAATTTAGTACTGAGAAAGAACATCAAAATTGGAAATTTTTCTAACTTTGTAACTGAGATGTTCATGAATGGCTTCATTTTTAGTGTACAACTTTGTAATAATATTACCCATATTTAAATGTATGTCTGTATTTAAACATATATCTATACAGGCATGCCTCGAAGATATTATGGGTTCAGTTCCAGACTACCACAATAAAGCAAATATCTCAATAAAGCGAGTCACATGAATTTTGAGGTTTCTCAGTGTATCTAAACGTTATGTTTATGCTAGGCTGTAGTCTATTAAGTGTGCAGTAGCGTTGTCTAAAAAAAAACAATGTACATACCTTAATTAAAAAATACTAAATTGCTAAAAAATTCTAAATATCATGTGAGCCTTCAGCAAGTCGTAAACTTTTTCCTGGTGGAGGGTCTTGTCTCGATGCTGATGGCTGCTGACTGATCAGGGTGGTGATTGCTGAAGGTTGGGGTGGCTGTGGCAATTTCTTAAAATAAGGCAACCGTGAAGTTTGCTGAATTGATTGACGCTTCCTTTCACGAAAGGCTTCAGCCTAGCACGCGATGCTGTTTGATGGCATTTTACCAACAGTAGAACTTCGCTCAAAATTGGAGTCAATCCTCCCAAACCCTGCTGCTGCTTTATCAACTAAGTGTATGTAATATTCTAAATTCTTTGTTGTCATTTCAACAGTGTCCATAGCATCTTCACTAGGAGTAGTTTCCATTTCAAGAAACCACTTTTCTTTGCTTATCCATAAGAACCAACTCCTCATCCTTTAAAGTTTTATCATAAGATTGCAGGAGTTCAGCCACATCTTCAGGCTCCACTTCTAGTTCTTGCTGTTTCCACCACATCTGCAGTTACTTCCTCCACTGAAGTCTTGAACCCCTCAAATTCATCTATGAGGGTTGGAATCAACTTCTTCCGAATACCTGTTAATGTTGATATTTTGACATGAATCACGAATGTTCTTAATGGCATTTAGAATGGTGAATCCTTTCCAGAAGGTTTTCAATTTACTTTGCCCAGGCTACCAGAGGAATCACTGTCTATGGCAGCTATAGCCTTACGAAATGTATTTCTTAAATAGTAAGACTTGAAAGTCAAAATTACTCCTTGATGCATGAACTGCAGAATGGATGCTATGTTAACAGGCATGAAAACAACACTAATCTCCTTGTACATCTCCATCAGAGCTCTTGGCTGATCAGGTGCGTTGTCAATGAGCAGTAATATTTTGAAAGCAATCTTTTTTTCTGAGCATTAGGTCTCAACAGTGGGCTTAAAATATTTAGTAAACCATGTTGTAAACATATATGCTGTCATCCAGGCTTTGTTGTTTATCTATACAGCACTGGCAGAGTAGATTTAGCATAATTCTTAGGGGCCCTAGGATTTTCAGAATGGTCAATGAGCATTGGCTTCAACTTAAAGTCACCAGCTGCATTAGTCCCTAACAAGAGAGTCAGCCTGTCCTTTGAAGCTTTGAAGCCAGGCGTTGACTTCTCTGTAGCTGTGAAGGAAACCCTGATGGTGTAGTGGTAAGGTGCTATGGTTGCCAACCAAAAGGTCGGCAGTTTGACTCCACCAGGTGCTCCTTGGAAACTCAAGGAGGCAGTTCTACTCTGTCCTATAGGGATGCTATGAGTCAGAATCAACTCGGTGGCAGTAGGTTTGGTTTTTTGTTTGGGTAGCTATGAAAGTCCTAGACGGCATCTTCTTCTAATGTATGGTTGTTTTGTCTATGTTAAAAGTTGTCATTCAGTGTGGCCGCCTTCATCAGTTCTCTCAGCCAGATCTTCTGGACAACTCACTGCAGCTTCTGCATCAGCACTTGCTCCCTCACCTTGCACTTTAATGTTATGGAGACAGCTTCCTTCCTTACACCTCGTGAACCAACCTTTGGTAGCTTCAGACTTTTCCTCTGTAGCTACCTCACCTCTCTCAGCCTTCACAGAGCTGAAGAGAGTTGGGGCCTTGCTCTGAATTAGGCTTTGGCGTAAGGGACTGTTGTGGCTGGTTTGACCTTCTATCCAGACCATTAAAACTTTCCCCATATCAGCAATAAGGCTGTTTTGCTTTTTTATCATTTGTGTGTTCACTGGAGTAGCACTTTTCCGTTCCTTTGAGAACTTTTCCTTTGCATTCACACATTCGCTAACTGTTTGGTACAACAGGCCTGGCTTTTGACCTATCTCGGCTTTTGACACGCCTTCTTCTATAAGCTT
Organism: Loxodonta africana; assembly: GCF_030014295.1. Lineage (NCBI taxonomy): Eukaryota > Metazoa > Chordata > Mammalia > Proboscidea > Elephantidae > Loxodonta > Loxodonta africana. The sequence continues at coordinate 145,442,710 of NC_087344.1, read as the reverse complement.
AATCATTTCTAGCTTTTGATTTAAAGTGAGAGATGTGTGACTCCTCCTTTCACTTGAACACTTAGAGGCTATGGTAGGGTTATTAATTAGTCTAATTTCAATATTGTGGTATCTCAGGGAATAGGGCTGCCCGAGAAGAGGGAGAGGGATGGGGGAATGGTTGGTTGGTGGAGCTGTCAGAATACACACAGCATTTATTAAGTTCACTGTCATATGGGTGTGGTTCATGATGTCCCAAAATGATTACAATAGTAACATCAAAGATCACTGATCACAGATCACCATAACAGATACAATGATAATGAAAAAGCTTGAAATATTGTGAGAATTATCAAACTGTGACACAGGCACACAAAGTGAATACATGCTGTTGGAAAATGGCGCCAATAGACTTGGCTCGATGCAGGACTGTCACAAACCTTCAATTCATAAAAAATGCCACATCTGCAAAGCACAAGGAGATATATAAATAAATGAGATATGCCCGTATTTAAATGCAAGTACAAACTATATTTCAAAGCAGAAATTATTGATAATTTTAAAATTTCATTTTTTTTTTAATTTACTGCTTAAATATTTCAGTCACAGCTGCTCACTCTCAGAGCAGTTAATTGAGATAATTATGTGGAAAAACCTTTTGTTAATATTAGAATATAAAATTTTTGAATGTCTATAATTTTAAAGAAATCAATTTTTAGTCATATTTTTTTCTTTTAAAGATAATTATGACTTGGAACCTGCATCTGAATTAGGAGAAGATTTATTGAAACTTTATGTGAACCAGTGTTGCCCAGATATTGATATTTATGTTGATGGAAAAAGTTTTAAAGCTCACAGGTAAATAGAAATATGATTGATTTCAACGGTATGGTGGGATGGTTGTCTTTTTCTAGCACAGTGGTTTTTAAGCTCTGAGTCTCACAGGCCACTGGGGTTCCACAGTGATGCCTCAGGGGGTCTCTGACACGGGAAGTTGGCCATTAGGGCGTTCTGCCTGCAGGCTCACACGTGCACCCGTGCACTCACATACCCACACAGACCTGCTTCAGCCAGAGCAGGTCCTCTGTCATCTCTGCTTTACATCGGAAATGAATCTAAAACTTCATTCGAAGAAAATGTTCTGTTGCCTAAAATAGGTTTGAAAACCACTGTTGCAGAAAATTTAGTTAAATGCAGTTTTTAATTTCACAGGCATTATACTATTGAGGATGACTGTTTCTACATGAATGGCACATCTTCTCTGAATGCATTTTGGCTCAAATTCTGTGATTCAAAATAGATGATACTGATGAATAGCACTGATGAGGAGTTTTAGGACTTCAGTGTACTAAAAAAAAAAAATTATTCTGCTGTTGAATTGGATTGTTTAAAGATTCCAGATTTTAAATTGAATCTTGCTCCCTGTTTGGTCAGGCTCTTTTGATTCCAAGTCACAGAAATCTGCTTAAAAGAAGAAAAAATATTAATAAGAAATACAGGTTATTGTCTGTTGGAACTCAAAGGAAATAAATACAGCTGGGCTTCACAATGGACCAAAATGAGAACCAGGAAACTGAGGAACCCAGATAGTTATCCTCCCTCCCTTTCTTTGGGTTTCAGATAAGGTGTTGATAAGAAGTTGTTCTGATACTCCTGCAGAGGAAGATACAGACTGTTTACAGTGGCAAGGAGCAACCACACCTTCTAGGTTCAAGAGTGCACAACCTTTATTTTTTTTTTAGGCTATAGGAGTCCATTACCAGAAACCACAGTGTTAATGTTTGTGCTCTCAAAAGTCATACTCGTTTTGCCAGTTAACTGACAGTAGTGCATTGCTGTACTCTAGGATTGCCAGTTTTGAACCAGACTATTTACTATTCAGTATTTGAAGTGCACATATTAATCTCTGGGAACATGTATTTTGTAAATATATATACACGTATTTCCAATTCTTATGTAATCTCCACTACATACAGGAAATATGGAATGTAAATGATTAGTGTATTTTCCATAGCCTGGATGTATATTTTCCCAACATTGTGTGTATGTATGTTGTTCTTCTCCTCCCGCTTCTTCTCCCCCTTCCTTATTTTCTTTCTTCTCCCCATCATTGTCTCACCATTGTCTTCTTCTTCCTCTTCTCACAATTTTATCTTAAAAATTAATTTAATTTTGTGTTCAAGTTTTTCTTCAAACCATATGGATATCATACCAAAGTTCTTTTTTTTTTTGGTACATCTTATCATTAGTAATATGTACTACAGGCAGTGTTGCAGCGTGTAATTTGCTATTATCATTCTCAGATGCTCACTTGCAGATGTAAGTTGGGGACTATCCGTATTGTCTAAGTGCTTACTGTCATCTTCATCATCCAGATGATAGGCCCTTGATACAAGCTTCTGTGTGGACGGCAGCAACAGACTCCGTGCCCCATTACTTTGGTGAGACAAGGAGAGAAACAGGGTCTGAGTCACTTGGCTTTCTGCTAGTCCAAGGCGGAGGGATAGCAGTAGGCCTCTAGGGGAGACCACATTAACTGGACTCTTCTGTTACGTAGACCTTTCCCTCCGCAAAGCACAAATCCCCTGCCCTTCCCTTTTGTCCTCGTTTATCTCTAATACTTCTGTTCAAAACAAATGAGGAGAGTTCTTTTTGTTATTTTGAGGGAGGGGTATGATAAAAGAAGGGCCCATTAGATTTCATGGATCCCATTTGTTAAGTTTCGCTACAAGTTCACTGTGTATTACTGCCTGAGATACCAATATACATTACCTCTTGGTGTGAACTTCTCTAACATTGCCTTTCTGCCAAAAGTACTCTCAGCAGCTAGATGAATACCATCTTGATGTCATGTATTTCTGTTTATATTCCCTCCTGTCACCTTCAGTGTACCCTTAAGCACCTACTTGACCCACTCCATTGCTGCCTGGCCATTTTATCATGTGATTTATTGTTTTAAAGTTTTCTGAGAGAAGTCAAATCTGCTATTTTTTTTGCGATTTCAACATTTTTTACATGTGTAATTCAGTGACCTTAATTACATTCATCATGTTGTACAACCATCACTGCTATCGGTTCCTAAATTTTCCCATCACTCTTAACAGAAGGTCAGTGTCCCCTAAGCAATGAGTCCCTCTTTCTCCCTCCCACCTTTTCCCTGGTAGCCGCTAATAATCTCTATAAATTTACTTATTCTGGATATTTCATACAAATGGGATCATACAATATTTGTCCTTTTGTGGCTGACTTATTTCACTCAGCATAATGTTTTCAGGATCCATCTATGTTGTAATATGTATGGGGACTTCATTTCTCTTTATGGCAGAGCAGTATTCCATTGTATGCATGTACAAAATCTTTTAAGAGAATTTATTTATTGTACTTCTTTCATAATTAAGATCCTCTTATGCTACATTATTGAAAAAGCTAGGGAGTGATTCCTAATTTTAGCTTTTTGACATTCAAGATCTGATGTCCCTTCAAAAAATACCTCTCTTATCAGTGCCTGATATTGTATCTTTAGACATTCATTCATTGAGTTAAGACCTTATCAAATCCCCTTTTTAAAATGTAGATTTCTCTGAATATTTAGTAAATCAGCCCTGAGTCAGGAGGTCAGTGTTCTAGTCTGGGCCATGCTACTCATTAGCTGTATACTCTTGGGCACACCAGCTGAAAGCTTTTTCAGAAGCTGTGTAGCTTAGTATTTAAGATGTCAGTCTTTCTGGGTTTAAATTCTGATTCCACCACTTTGTTGCTGGGAAGTTACTTAATTTCTCCAAGTCTCGATTTCTTTATCTGGAAAAGGAATAATAAGCATTGCTTCTTGGCCCCTTTGGCTAAGATTAGGTGTAAAAGGAATAATAATAGTAACTATAGCAGAAGATGGCTATGAGGATTGAATCAGATAATGCACCTAAAGCACTTAGCAAAGTGCCTGGCACGTTGTAAGCTTTCACTAAATATTAATTGCTGTAAATATATATCTGTAAGAGAGGCACAATGTTGCCTACTCTACCTTTTCTTTTTGGAGATTTCTGCAAACTTGGGCCTAAATCTTGTCAGTGGCTTGTTTTTGTGTGACCCTCAAGCTAAGAAGGGTTTTTACATTTAGAAAGGCTTGTTAAAAACAACAGCAACACAAACAAAAACAAAGGATATGCACCAGGGACTGGCCAAACTTAAAATGCTTACTGTCTGGGCTTTTACGGAAGGTTGCCAGTCCCTCTCATAGAATTTTTTTTAAGCTTAAGTGAAATGATTATAACTAAACTCCAAATTACCATGTAATAAAGTGAGTAACTAGTATTGTTATTTACTTTATTAGTGATAAATGGTCTACCCTGTCTACATGAAAGGTTTAAAGTAAGGATAAATTAGATGCGGGAACAACAAAGGGGAAAACCGGCCTTTGTGGAAGGTTGCAATGGGGACCATAGCAAAACGCACTGGGTGCATGAGAGGAGAGGCAGGAAACAAAGCGCCTACAGTAGAGGCTCTTCTAACTGAGCTCTATATAACCTGCTGCCCAGATTCTCTCTTTAGAACACGCTGACACATGAGGCTGAATTCTCAAGGCTAGGAGACCACTCTCAAGTATGCTTACACATTTCTCTTCCCATGGGTGGTTAAGTCTGTGCCTTTCAAGAGTCATCACTTGGGTTTGTTACAAACCTGTTTATGCCATCCGCATTTGTTATTTTAATGATAGAAATTAATAAAATATCATGTAAACCTATAATACATGAAGTATGAAAGAAAAAGTTGTTATTTCAGTGAAAACAGGTGAATGCGTTGGAAAGATAAAATAAAGGACAGGCGCTTTTAAATTCAGTGGAGATGAAGCAATATAAAAGTTTGAAGGGAAATTATAAAAATCTAGAGTAATTTATACACGGATTGCTTCATAAAAGCTTTTAAATTCTTCACTTTAAAGAAATTTGCACTAGAAATCATAGATAATGTATATGGGTATAGTTTATGCAAGAAAAAGGCTCCAATCAGCAAACTTATATTAAAAGAAAGATTTTGAATGAATGTACTTTTTAAAATTACAATGAAATGATATATAAAAATCATTTTTTATTCACTCCTGTCTTCTTTTATTAACCAAACAGCTACCATTCCCAGTTGTGTTGGATAATAGGGCATCCACTGCACTTTACAGTTTAACCTAAGAAAGACTAGTCCTATGAGATCTGTAGTCAAAGGATGTCATAAAATTCTTAAGACAAAGCTAACTTTCATTTTTAAAAAGCATACGTTCTCTAAAATATTTGCAAAGATGTGGAGTAGGTAGTAATGACAGCTCTAAAAGTTTAGGTTTACTGCTCAGTTATGGGGAACTAAAGGAAAAAAAATTCTCAGAGCAAGAATACTTAAAAAAATTAGTCCAAGTAAAAAATGCCCTTTTTAGAGCTTCTCTGAGTAATCCAGGCCATTATTCTGCCTGAAGTAGTGAATCTAGTTCAGCTAACATCAGGAAGTATTGAACAGCAGCATATTAAAGCGACAGCAAGGGGGAAATTAGGGCATCTTAACAGAGCCAGGAGCAGCATTGTCAGTTGAGATTAAATTTGATCAAAAGGTGAAAATAGTTTTTGGCATGTTGGAAAATGATGAATTTGGCAAAGATATTTAATGCAGCATGTTATCTACAGCGTTATTTTTCAATCTGAGGCTTGCATCCTAATTAAATAATTTAAAATTTAATTTTAAAGTTTAGAAAATTTAAGTTCTCTAAATGTCTGCTTTAGGATCAGGATAATTGTTTGAGCCTCAGATGTGTTGACTTCAGATCTTCTGAAAGCAGACACAAATAAGGCATTAGATTTGCAAGAAATTTGTTAGGGTAAATGCGTGTGAGAGAAAATGGGAAAGAAGCCAGAGGAGGCTGGGAGAGGTATCAGACCACAACGTGAATATGACCCTGAGTGAAAGAGAGAGGGAAGGAAAGTTGGGTGTAAGCATCTTAGACTAAGGAAAGTTTATCAGAGCTGTTGGAAATTTGCCTGTCTCCCAGGAATAGGCCTGACCTAGTATCCCTGCCACACTCAGTCATTGGCAGGGAACAGCCTGTGGGAACTGTGGCCTGGTGACCAATGTGGTGATAGATTTCAGAATGCAGTAGTTGGGCCATAGGTCAGTTACACAGTCAAAGATCTGAGAGGTGTACCTCTCATGGCTGCCACACATGAAGTACATATTTATATATGTATTTACCACTAGGCATAGTCAAAGTACATGGTAGGATACAATTTTAATGGTATTCTTTCATTAATTGTCTGATGAGTACTATATGCCAAGTAGTATATTTTGTGCTGAGAGTGAAATTCATAAAGAAAAAATGAAGTATGTATAATCAAGTAGATTATAAGTATTAAAATTTAGCATAGTCATTATACCATGAAAGACTGCCATGGCTAAAGCCCTGGCAGGATATTCAATAAATTGTTAAAAAAAAAAAAATCATTGCCATCAAGTCCATTCTGACTCATAGCAACCCTATAGCACAGAATAGAACTGCCCCATAGGGTTTCCAAGGATATAAATATTTATGAAAGCAGACTGCCACATCTTTCTCCTGCAGAGTCGCTGGTGGGTTTGAACCGCCAACCTTTTGGTTAGTGGCCAAGCACTTAACCACTGCACCACCCACCAAACCAAACCAAACTCATTGCTGTCAAGTTGATTCCAACTCGTAATGACCCTATAGGACAGAGTCATAGGATTTCCTGCCCTGTAGGATTTCCAGGGAGCTGCTGGTGGATTCTAACTGCCGACCTTTTGGTTAGCAGCCAAACTCTTAACCACTGTGCCGCCAGGACTCCTTAATACATTGTTAACAATGGTGATTCCTAAAGAGTGGAAACAAGGAAGCAAGGAGAAGGCTTAAATTTTTACTGTATATAGTTCTGTATTAGAGCTTATTATAAGCATGTATTTTATAATTAAAAGAGCTTTAAAAATTTTTAGCTTTTCATGATTGAGGAAAGAATCATAGAATGAGTACTAGTTTCTGATTGGGTCATATAGGTTTAATCATACTCTAAGGTATGACCTCTAATCTTTGGCTTCTCTTATAGAAAGATAGAAATTACACAGCAAACTTAGTGAATAAAATATTTCACTTGATCATCAGGTTCTATTGCTTTTTCTTTCCTTTCTACTTTCTTTAGGCTTAATTTACTGTTCTTTTTGTGGTTTTCTAAGGTAGAATCTTAGGTCATTGATTTGAAACCTTTTTCCAAGATAGGCATTTATAGCTAGAACTAGTGTAAATGGCATTTTTAAAATTTCATTTTCCAGTTGTTTGTTGTGATGCCTGATTATGATTGGATGCTACCTGGACATTTTATTAAATTTTTATAGAAATAATTTGATGCTCTGGCTGATGTTAATGCAGAGAGGATTTCGTTTTGTTTTTGGCTGGCAGTTAGGCTAGATGCAGATCACTTTAATCTAGTCAGGAATTGAGCTGATTGAAAACAGAGCTTCATTTCTAATAAGGGTTTGTCTATTTCCTGTTCACTGTTGTGCATAGGGTGTAGCCCTTCGGGGTCCAACAGAAATACGCAATAGCAGTCCTTAGGAAAAAAAGATACATTTATTGCATGTATGTCTGGGTTTTTTTTTTTTATGTCACTATCTTAATAGGTACATGTTTTTGTTACTTCACAAGCTAATGTTTTATCATTCTCAGAGGTCAATAGTGGAACCTGTCCTGGAACATGAGAAATTGATGACAAGAGGACTGAACTCCTGGAGTATGCATACCTGTTTTGTTAGTGGTCCAGTTGAAGAAAGGTTGTCTAATATTTAGCATAACGCTTGATTTTCTGAGGTTAATTTGGTATGTAATATTGAAACATATCTTGTGTTGCAGCCAGTTTCTCTTTAGAAGGGAGCTCTTCGTGCGCATCATCTTCCATTACTAGAAAATATTTAAAGCAGCTTCTGCATTTATTTGTATTTCTATTTTAAGCCAGGTCTTTTTAACGAGCTCCAAACTTTTATACTAACTATCTACTTGATAATTTCACATTGCTGTCCAATAGGCATCTTAAAATTAACATATTCAAAACAGAAAACTTGATTCCTTCCTCCCACCCCACCAATCCACAAACCATCTACTACTTGCTTGTGACAAAAACCTAGACATTATCTTTGATTCCTCTCTTTTGCTGAATCCCCACAACCAGTCCATCAGCAAGTCCTTATTCTACCTTTAGCCTCCAAAATATGTCTCAGATTTGTCCATTTTTCTATCCTTACTGCTACTATCCTAGCCCAAGCCACTGATATCTGTAAGCAGTCTTCCTGTTTCTACTCTTGGCTCTCTATTATCCATTCTTTACAAAGCAGTTTGAGTAATCAGTCTTTCAAAAAATCAGATCATGTCATTGTATTGCTTAGTACCTAATGGTTTCTCATTGCAGTTGAAATAATATGTAAACAAACCCCTCGCTATGGCCACAAGGTCCTGCATGAGCTGACTCTCTACCTCTTTTGCCTCATCTCGTATCCATGTTCTAGCTCACTATGCGCAGTCACACAGGCTGTTTTCTTCCTATTCCTTAAGCACACCAAGTTTGTAATCCCCTTAGGTTCATGGCACTAGCTAGTTCTTCTGTCTGGAGTTCCGTCTCCCAGATCTTTGCATAGCTGGCTCCTCCTTATTCAGGTTCGGCTTAAATGTCACCTCCTCCGAGAAGCCTTCGCTGACTACCCAGTCTAAAGTAGCCTCCTCCCCTAAATTCTGGAGGAACCCAGTTCCCTCATTACCATCTCCTCTGTAGCTTCACTCTGCTTAATTGCATGCATAGCACTACTTAAAATTATCTATCTATCTGCCATCCATTTGGAGCCCCGATGCATAGTGGTTAACAGCTTGGCTGCTGACCAAAAGGTCAGCAGTTTGAATCCACCAGCTGCTTCTTGGAAACCCTATGGGGCAATTCTACTCTTTGCTTTGTTATCTTTCTCTCCTCCCTATCTCTCTCCATGCTTCCATTCCATCCCCCACTAGAATATAACATTGTGATATATGTCTCATTTATTGCTGTATTCCCAGCACCTAGGATAGTGCCTGGCACAGCGTAGAAGTTAATAGATATTTGTCAAATGAAGAATAAATTAATTAACATTTATCTCACAAGACAATAGAAATTCAAAATAAATGATATTTCCTGTCATTTTCTCAAACCTAAGATACGGCTTTTCTTGAGTATAGTTAGGGCAAGTTCTGAACTAGAGCTCAGGACCTTTAAAGTTTTAGTCTCTAACATCTTTTGGTCTTTATTTCTGTTTGTAAATAATTTATTACTCTGTTAGTCATGGAAATAGTCCCAGTTATTGTTCTCAGTAAAGAGCCTGTATGAAGAAAAATTAGAAAGATAAAAAAGGTATGGAAATTAATGTTTTAGTTGAACAATAAAATACTTAGGTATAAATATAGGCAATTCAAATACTTCATTGTAAATACAGGCTTGTAAATTTTTTTATTATTGTAATAATCCTACCCATGCACACAAACAACAAAAGATAGTCATGTTTTAGAAGGTTAAGATGAAGAGTTTCATTAAAAAATTATATTTTGCATGGTGCATAAATACTCACCTGTATTTTTTTTCCTCTCCCCTTTAGGGCCATTTTAAGTGCCAGATCTAGTTATTTTGCTGCAATGCTGAGTGGCTGCTGGGCTGAAAGCTCCCAGGAGTGCATTACTCTTCAAGGGTAAGCATAATTTTTACAAGGCAGCTTGACTGCAAATGATCGCAAATAATGCTTCATACAAAGCACTGTTTATGAATCTGATTTCTCTGTAAGCCCAGTGAAATGTGTCTCATGTGGTAGAATTCAGTGAAGTACATTTTCTGAAAACAAGAGATAGTTGGGATCGTTTAGTAATAAAGGTAGTTTCTGATTATTTAAGATTTTAAATGCCAGGCTAGGGGAGTTTATTATCCTGTGTGTAAAAGGGATGCACAGATGGAGCAGTTGGTGAAATTGTATCATTACTGTTGAAAAAACCCCTGAAAGATACATCCTGCTGATAAGGTCCCTTCGTTATGATGACTTTAAAGTATCTGCTTAATGTAAGAAGAGCAGTGTTAGCAGAGCCAGAGTCTAAGTGTGCCAATTCTAGGGATAATCATGTTTGTGTAATTTTGAAAACTTGTCCAGGGACTATGCTTGATATATTCTAGACCTCATTTTCAAGAACTATTAATTCACTCTCATGAGAACTGAATTCAATAAAAACTGAAATGGAAAAGTAATACTACGATGACCCAGAATGCAACATTTTGGCATTTATTAATAATCATGTAGTGAGACAAAGGTCAAACAAGTGTATGATTTGTGAGACCTCATTCTACAGCAGGGAAGGTAATCTGGAGAGAGCACGTGACTAATTTTTTTCTGGAAGAAATCTTATTTCCTTGTAGGTTTAGTGATAATTTTTATTATTTGATACCTATTATGAATATTGTTGTTCCTCTCACCAAACAGATTCTGTCCTCTTTCTCATTCACTATGTCTGTTAATTTTTTGAATCAATCTTTGAGATAGGGAAGGTGTATTCACATATTACAGATGAGGAAAATCAAGGTCAGAAGTTAAATGTTTTCCTAGGGCCTTCTGGTAAATAAGTGCTTGTGCTGAAAATAAACCCCATATTTTTTGATTCTTAGTTCAGAATCTATTCCACCACTGTCACTGAGGAAATACAAGGTTTCCCTTGGATATGTGTTCTTGAGCTAGCTCAGACTGCTCTTCTCCACTGTTTAGATCAGTGATTTTCAATCTGTGTTCATTAGAACCCTAAAGTTCCTGGTAGGTACGTTATGGAACACATGGTATGGGGTTGGTTTCTGAGGGGAAGGTCATTTGGAAGGTACCCCTTTAACCAGAGTTGCTGTATTTTTATCTCTTTTATATTGTTCAAGATGTCCTCTGAGTTTAGCTACAGGAATATAGCCAAGGGGACTCCTTTTTTCCTCTGTCTTCCTTAATTAATACGTATAAATGAATTACATTAAACATTAAAACACTCAACTGTTTAAAAATGAGTCCTGTTTATTAAGAGGTCAGTGGACAAGAAAGTAGTAGTGACATCAACTATTGGTCTCTACTCCTTTACCTATAGTTTTCCATGTTTGATTTATGATGGAGGTGGTTGATCATGGAGAAATACCTCCTTTTATAATATGGCTTTACCACTGGTCAACTTTACTAGCCTGTCCAATGGGGAAGACAAATAGAAGTAGCCAAATTGGTGTAAGGTGTCATCCAAATGCGTAGTCTGTGCATTGTAGTAGTACCAGCCATAACTAGGCTCAGTCCTCTCACAGTATTGTTCCTTCAGTTCCGTTGTCATATGCAAGGTTCTGCCCCTTACTGATTCATCTCACCCAGAGTTGCTATATTGGTGGTGGGGCTCACTGCTAATGCTAATGCATTGGAGATTAGAATACATTTCTTTTTAGTTCAACTCCTTTATCTTGCTTGATAAAGCAAGGTTTTATAATACTAAAATGATGTTTGAAAGTGTTTCCTGAGGGATACATAGTTTTATCTATGTCCTTTATTACTGTTATCACACAATACTGTAATAAATAGCATACCCATTGCTGTTAAGTCGATTCTGACTCATAGTGACCCTACAGAGCAGAACTGCCCCATAAGGTTTCCAAGGCTGCCACATCTTTCTGCCAAGTTGTTGCTAATGGGTTTGAACTGCCAACCTTTCAGTTAGCAGCCGAGCACTTAACCATTGTGCCACCAGGGCTTCCTAATAAATAGTATAGTAAAGTAAATGTGTTTTACCTTTCCCTATTATATTTTGGATCAAATTAACTGTCTTAAATTATGACCTAAGATTTTTATCAGTATGATGGCACATAGGGTTGTTGGAAGGAATTTTAAAAAGTAAAATTCTTAAAAGGGTATTTAAGAATTTTACTTTCAAAAATACCACATCTTTTAGGAATTTTTATATTGCAACAAAGTAATCAATAAAACAAATTCCATTTTCCCATTAACTTATAAACCAGGGAAAATGCTTCCATGGGCAGTGTGGTGTAGTGGAAAGAACATGGATATTGGTGTTCTTATGCCAGTTGTAAAGAACCAAATAAAGTGCTTGGCACATAATATGTAATATTCATTAATATTTGTCATTTTCTTCTTTCCCTAAATTAGACTGTTCTCACTTTCTAGAGATAAAGAGGTTCAAGTGAGGGCCATTCTCAATACTAGGACAGTAATGCTGGTTTTGCATGATCAGTAGCTTCCTTGAAATTTTGCAGCTGTGGGTTTTTGTTTTTTTTATTTTGATTGCAGAGCATTTTCTACAAATAGATTTGGGTGAAATCCTGTCTGTCTCTACAGAGAAGAACCACACTGTTTTTAATGAGCTGGTAACTCAAAGCTATAAACATGATATTTTTCAAAAGAGACAGCCTTCAATAAATTGAGGTGGGGGGGGTGATATTAGAGGCCTATAATCCTAGTTCCACTCATGCCCCAGATTGGGAGGGTGGAAGGGTATAGCTGGAAGGAAATTCTCCCATTCTAGGAGGAAAGGGGACATTTTCCATACTGAATCACAGCCAATACTTCTTTGAAGGAATACAACCTATTTTCATTTTATCTAAAAGAAGTCTTACATTGGTGGCTTGGGGCTTTGGAGTACAAATTTAGATTTTCTGATCTCCCTTGGAGGATTCCTGATATTGCTCTGAATCTTCAGAATGATGTTTTGGAATATAAATCAGATCACATTTCTCTCCTGACTAAAGCCCTTCAGTGCCTTCTCATCACAATTAGAATTAAACCCAAACTTTTTCCCCTGACATGTAAGACCCTGTATGACCCAACCCCTGTTTTCTCCTTCATTTTGTACCATCCTTTCCCTCGTTTGTTGGCTTTCATATCAGCCCTCCAGTAAGCTCATTCATGCCTCATGGCCGTTGCCTTGCTGTTCCCTCTGCCTAAGAGTTTTTTATCTAGATCTTTTCATGCCTGTCTTCGTGCTTGCAGTATGAGCTCAAGTGTCACCTTTGCAGAATACCCTACCTAAAGTAGCTACTTCCCGACTCCCCAGTTACTCTTTTATATTTTCTGGCTGTATTGTCTTCCTGGCACTTTTCCCTATCAAAATTTTCTTCTTTATATATTTGTTTACGTATTTATTATTCATGTCCTCTCTCTAGAATGTAAGCTTCTTGTATCCCCAAAGTCTAGAATGTTGTTGTTCTTGTTAGGTGCTGTCGAGTTGGTTCTGACTCATAGCGACCCTGTGTACAACAGAACAAAACAGTGCCTGGTCCTGCACCATCCTTACAATCATTGTTATGCTTGAGCCCATTGTTCCAGTCACTGTGTCAATCCATCTTGTTGAGGGTCTTTCTATTTTTCACTGGCCCTCTACTTTACCAAGCATGATGTCCTTCTCCAGGGACTGATCCCTCCTGATAACATGTCCAAAGTCTGTGAGAGGTAGTCTCGCTATCCTTGCTTCTCAGGAGTGTTCTGGTTGTACTCCTTCCAAGACACATTTGTTTGTTCTTTTGGCAGTCCATGGTATATTCAGTATTCTTCGCCAGCATCAGAATTCAAAGGTGTCACCTCTCCTTTGGGCTTCTTTATTCATCATCCAACTTTCCTATGCATATGAAGCAATTGAAAACACCATGGCTTAGGTCAGGTATACCTTAGTCTACAAGGTGACATCTTTGTTTTTCAACACTTTAAAGAGGTCTTTTGCAGCAGATTTGCCCAATGCAATGCATCTTTTGATTTCCTGACTGCTCCTTCCATGAGTGTTGATTGTGGATCCAAATAAAATGAAATCCTTGACAACTTCAGTCTGTTCCCTGTTTATCATGAAAAGTCTAGAATAAAACCTGTTATTCAGTAAATATTGAATGTGGATGAATGAAGTCCCTCTGCATATTTTAGCCCATATATAGGAGTCTTAAATTTTAGGAAGCCCACTTAAAGCACAGATATTTTAGTAGGCTAGGTATATGTTCAGGCTTCTGTCTTTAATCTCTGTCCTTTCAGGTTTTTTTTTTTTCTCCTAACTCTGAGTATATGTAATGTTTTCATCCCCTACAAGCATTTATTTTGATTACATCTTAATGAGAATAGTATTTTAAATCTTTTCATTTAAATTGCAAACTATATAATTTGTTGTTTTTCTAGGTCAGTTGATCATGCCTTTGTAAACACGCTTAGTAAAAACACAGATAACTTACAGCATAATAATGGGAATGTAGTTTAGTGAAACATCTGTCGAGACAGCAGGAAAACGGATTCTTGCCATTTTTATAGCTATCATATATATTGATACATAAGCTGAAATGTCTAGATTTTGATATTTATTATAATAAAACTACTTTTTATTTAGTCATTATTATCTCTCGCTTAAACATGTCAAGTCTTAAAAAGAAGCCATTCTTTAAACATAAATTCCCAATTCTCATTAATGTTGATAAGAATGGTTCTTGAGAATCTGAGAAAGTCTATAGAATAGTATATGTACTAGTAATTATGCTAGAATTTTAAAAGATAAACAAAATGCAGATAATGTGGCTCAGTTATGAGATCAAGTCTTCTCATATCCATTTAGGAGGGAAGTAAAATGTATAAATGAGAATATTCTGAGATTTGGCTTTTTATTTCTAAGTATTAGAATAAAGATGCATAGTTTTGAATCAGCAGGTACTTAGCCATAGTAGGGACCAATACATATTTATTAAATGAATGCAAAAATATTTATATTTTCAGCCCTGAAGGTTTAGGAAGATGCTGTAAATGCCGTAATACACCATTCATTAACTCATCAGATACTTATTTAGCATACTATTATATAATAATATTATATAAGGCCGTGGAATCAAAGCAAATCCCTTTCTCACTCCTGCTCTCTGGGACTCTTGTTTCTTTTCTTCTTACCTTCTTTGTTTTATTTCCTTAACAAATGTTAGGTAGTGTGCCTAGCAACTGTGGGGTCTTATCATCCCTCTCCCACCCTGTTTTCAATGCAGAGCTGTGGTATCATGGGGGAAAAAGGAAATTCTTCTGATCCTGGGGGCATTGAATCAATGCTGACATTCTGGTGGTACTGGAAATACAAGCATAATAAGACACAAATCCTGCCCTCGTGGTACTCAGTCTAGAAGGAGAGACAAATGTGTAAACAAGATATTATAAATCAGTTTGATAAATGTGACAATGGAAGTATGTATAGTATAATGGTTAAGAGCCCAGACTTTGAGTTAATCTGTCTAGATTTAAATTCCACTGTATCACTAGTTGTTTGACCTTGGACAAGTTGCTAAATTTCAGTCTCTTCATCTAGAAAATGAGACTGATAATAGTACTTCCTGGAGTTATGATGATTAAATGGGCTAGTGGCATTCAAAACGCATATTAGCACAGTGAATGTCTCATAAGTGCTCAGTAGATGTTATTATTGTTTTTAAAATTCAGTGATTTTTTTCTTTTTTGCTTTGGGGGCATTAAGGAAACAATCAGATAAAGAACTGCATGTCTTGCGTCTGAACGATGAAATAAGTGGAGAGGGAGAGCATTTGAAGCAGATGAACAGCATGTGCTAAGGCCTGGCGTATAGGGAATTATAAATAGTTCAGGTATAGGAAATGAGCAGTTCATTTATCTCGGAACAGCTGCTAGAGAGGGTGAACCAGAAGTCAGATATAAAGGACTTTTTACGCTGAGCTTAGGAATTTGGACTTTATTCTGTGGGCTATGGAGAATAGTTGAAGGGTTTTAAAAGTGGGAGACTAAATCAGATTTGCATTTTAGCAAAGTCATTCTAATAGTAATGTGGAAAATGGGATGCAAGTAGATTTCAGGCAGGAAACTTGCATACGAGGGTGCTATCATAATTCAGATGGGAGTAAATGAGGGGCTAAACAGGGCAGTAAGGGAGGAAATACAGAGCAGAGCCTGAATTCAAGAGGTTTTTGAAGGTATAAATGATAGGATATACTGAGGGAGAGGATTAAGATTAACCCCAGATTCTGAAGTGGGTAGTGTCTGTTGGAGTTTAGAAGGGGCAAAATAGATAATATCCATCCTTCCTGTTCAAAATAAGACAAAAAAAAGATGTTAAAGCACTAGGATGTGCTTTAATGTAAGAGCCAAAGTTGGCTTGCTGTTATTCCTCAACGTAATAAAAGACATATATACAAAGCCAACAGCCAACATCTTTTAAATGGAGAGAGACTGAAAGCATTCCCCTTGAGAATGGGAACAAGACAAGGATGTCTTTTTCACCACTCTTATTCAGCATTGTGCTGATGGTCCTAGCTAGAGCAGTAAGGGAAGAAAAAGAATTAAAAGGCATCCAGATTGGTAAGGAAGAGGTAAAATTATCCCTTTTCATAGGTGATATGTTATACACAGAAAACCCCAAAGAATTCAACAAGAAAGCTACTGGAACTAATAGAAGATTTCAGCAAAGTAGCAAGATATAAGATAAAAAAAAAACATACAAAAATCAGTTGGATTCCTCTACACCAACAGAGAGAACATCAAAAAGGCAATCACCATATCAACACCATTTACAATAGCCCCTGAGAAGATAAAGTACTTAGGAGTAAATCTTACCAGGACCGCAAAAGATCGATACAAAGAAGACTACAAAACACTATTGCAAGAAGCCAAAAGAGACCTACATAAGTGGAAAAACATACCTTGCTCATGGATAGGAAGACTCAACATTGTGAAAATGTCAGTTCTACCCAAAGTTATCTACAGATACAATGCAATTCCAGTCCAAATTGCAGCAGCATTTTTTAATGAGATGGAGAAACAAATCATGAACTTTATATGGAAAGGGAAGAGGTCCTGGATAAGTAAAGCATTACTGAAGAAGAAGAAAGTGGGAGGCCTCACACTACCTGATCTTATAACCTATTATATGACCATGGTCGTCAAAACAGCCCGGTACTGGTACAACAGACACGTAGACCAATGGAGCATAATTGAAAACCCAGACGTAAATCCATCCATCAATGAGCAGTTGATATTTGACAAAGGCCCAAAGTCCAGTTAGATGGGGAAAAGACAATCTCTTTAACAAATGGTCCTGCCAAAACTGGATATCCACCTGTAACAAATGAAAAAGGACGCATTCCTTACACCATATACAAAAACTAACTCAAAATGGAAATGATAAAGATCATTGAGGAAAAATAGGGACAAGGCTGGGGGCCCTAATACATGATATAAATAGTGTACAAGCCACAACAGTGCACAAACACCAGAAGAGAAACTAGATAACTGGGAGCTCCTAAAAATCAAACACTATGCTCATCAAAAGACTTCACCGAAAGAGTAAAAAGAAGGAATTTTTGATTTGTACATATCCAATAAGGGTCTAATCTCTACAATCTACAAAATACTGCAACACGTCAGTAACAGAAAGACAAATAATCCAGTTAAAAAATGGGCAAAGGATATGAACAGGTACTTTACCAAAGAAGACATTCAGGCGGCTAACAGACACATAAGGAAATGATTGCGATCATTAGTCATGAGAGAAATGCAAGTCAAAACTACACTGGGATTCCATCTCACCCCAGCAATACTGGCAGTAATCCAAAAAAAACACAAAATAACGAATGTTGGAGAGGTTGTAGGGGAATTGGTGGGAATGTAAAATAGTACAACCACTTTGGAAAACGATATGGCATTTCCTTTAAAAACTAGAAATAGAAATACCATATGATCCAGCAATCCCACTCCTAGGAATATACCCTAGAGAAATAAGAGCCATTACACAAGAAGACAGTATGCACACCTATGTTCATTGCAGCACTATTCACAATAGCAAAAATGGAAACAACCTAAATGCCAATCAACAGATGAACAGATAAACAAATTGTACATACACACAATGGAATACTATGCAGCGATAAAGAACAATGATGAATCAGCAAAACACAACGTGGATAAATATGAAAGGCATTATGCTGAGTGAAATAAGTTAGTCACTAAAGAACAAATATTGTATGAGGCCACTATTGCAAGAACTCAAGAAAAGGTTTACACACAGAAAAACATATTCTTTGATCGTTACTAGGGTAGGTAGGAAGGGAGGGAGAAATCACTAACTGGATAGTAGACAAGTGTCAACCTCAGTGAAGGGAAGGATAACACACAATATGGGATAAGTCAGCACAACTGGACGAAAGCAAAAGCATAGAAGTTTTCTAGAGACATCCAAACACTTTGAGGGACCAAGTGGCTGGGGCTTGGGGACCATAGTCTTGGGGGATATCTAGGTCAATTGGCATAACATAGTTTATGGAAAAAATGTCCTACATCCCACTTTGGTGAATAGTGTCTGTGGTCTTAAAAAGCCTGCAAGCGGCCATTTAAGATACATCTACTGGTCCTGTACCACCTGGAGCAAAGGAGAATGAAGAAAACCAAAGACATAAGGAAAATACTTGCCCAAGGGACTAAAGGACCTCATGAACCAGAGACTCTACCAGCCTGAGACTAAAAGAACTAAATGGTGCCCAGCTGCTACCACTGACCACCCTAATGGGTCAGAACAGAGAATCCAGTCAGAGCAGGAGAAATATGTAGAACAAAATTCAAATTCACATAAAAAGACCAGACTTAATGGCCTGACAGAGACTGGAGGAACCCCTGAAACTATGGCCCCTGTATGCTCTGCTAACCCAGAACTGAAATCATTGCCTAAGCCCACTTTTCAGACAAAGATTAGACAAGCCTATAAAACAAAAATAACATACATGAGGAACATGCTCCTTAGTTCAATCAAATACATGAGACCAGATGGGCAGTTCCTGTCCAAAAGCAGAATGAGAAGGCAAGAAGGAACAGGAACTGGATAAATGGACACAGGGAACCCAGGGTGAAAAGGGGGAGGGGAGTGTGCTGTCCCATTGCGAGGATTGCAACCAATGTCACAAAACTATGTGTATAAATTTTTGAGCTGTAAACTCTTAACGCACAATTAAAAAAAAAGAAAGTTGGCTTGCTGACTGTATCCCAAGATAGCCCACCAGAGAGAAAGTTTGATTCTTCATAGCACGTGTTCTTCCCGAGCACAGCTTCCCAATGGTTTAGTAGAGAAGGAAGGAGAAAAGAATTCAAATCCCCTCTCATCTCAAGTTCCAATAGCTTTTGCCCACCAACCAGTTAATTCACTCCTTTTTGCATGGAAGCAAGATGCAATAAATCCTGTAACAGTGCTATTAACAAGATAGGATTAAGAGAAAGAAGACCAAATTTGGGGCGTTTGGTGAGGTTGGGAAGAGGATGGAGGTCATGAGATCAGACCTTGAGATCTGATAGTCAGTGGGCCATAAAGGTTATCACTTTACACTACTTCTTAAGTTGTATTATTACTGTTTGTTTTTTTAAATCTGTGTACGGAGGTTGTCCAGACTAAACCCAGTGCTGTCGAGTCGATTCCGACTCATAGCGACCCTATAGGACAGAGTAGACCTGCCCCATAGAGTTTCCAAGGAGCGCCTGGCGGATTCCAACTGCCAACCTTTTGGTTAGCAGCCATAGCACTTAACCACTATGTCACCAGGGTTTCCTGTCCAGACTAGAGCCACTGAAAAAGAAACAGTACAGCATAACAAGAATCTTTCTAGTGAACAGACTTGTCCATCTGAGGCATTAAAACAAGTCCAGAGGCTGTTTGTCATAGATGCTGAGGGGAGAATTCCTTAATGAGTCAGAGGAAGGTCTGTGCCCTCTAAGGTCCCTTTGTGGTCGAGTTGATTCTGACTCATAGTGACCCTATAGGATAGAAACTGCCCCATAGAGTTTCCAAGGAGCAGCTGGTAGATTCGAACTGCCAACCTTTTGGTTAGCAGCCTGAGCTCTTAACCACTGCACCACCAGAGCTCCAAAAGTCTATGAAAAAGGTAATAAATGATTTGATAATATCCTAATAACATTTTATAACATATGAAAAATCCTTAGCTGCAGTTAGACTTTCTTTTAAATTAATGGTATATTTTCTATAGGTGTTATCTGAAGAACATATTCTTTAGATTTGTGTGAAATTAGAACTTTATCTTGGCTAAAAGTTGTTGGGGAGAATAGAATACATCTTGATATCAGTTAACCCTTAGTTATTTCTGAATTTGGGTTCAGTTTTTCTTTTTTAATTTCAGTATAAGCCAGGTAGAAATGAATGTTATGATGTATTTCATATATGGAGGAACTTTGGACTTTCCAGACAAAGCTAATGTTGGGTATGTATTACTTTTTACTAATTTGAATATAATAGTGTCAGTATTTCTTAAGCTACTGCTTTGTTGAGCTATGTTGTAAAGTGTCAGTGAAGTAGAAGCTTCACTTTTGTTATCTATTTTGCTATATCCTTTTTGTGTTTTGGGAATATTTGAGGAAAAAAAGCAAATTACCTTACTTAGAAGAAAAGATGATCTGGCAATTCGTAGTAATAATAAGATTATGTAAAGTCTTTTATTAGACCTAAATCAAGGTCTAAATTTTTAGATCTAAATCAAAGTAGAAGAAACTTTTTTGTTTTGGAAAATAAATAACTAGTTTTTATAAAAATTAATAGTACTTTTATCAAAGTTTGCACAATTATTTTCTTTCTTTTTTTTTTTTTTAATTTTACACTGTCTCTTTTTAAACGGAAAAGAAGGGGGAAAAAACCCTTAAATCTTGTTGAGGAATATAGACATTGTAAAGACCAACAACAATGATGTGATTCTTAAGTGCTTGGTACTGAGGTACCATTGGAAATGCTGAAATTCTCCTGTAGGATGAAATGCCACCTGCTCTTCTTAATCAGTGTTTCAGGGGTCCTCGCCTTCTCCTGCTCTTCCAACAGCAGACAAATGAAAGCTGTACTTTTAATTTTAAATATTCATTAAGTATTCATTTATTCACAAACTGAATAAATATGTTTCTTGGGAGAAAGTACCAGAAGTTACAGGGATTTAGTACTGACCTTTTTCTCTCTGGACACTTCCTTAGAATTTCGTAATGCTCCTAAAGCTTGCAGATTTTCTAAGTACCTAAAGTATGTGTAGGCGTTCAGAAATATTTATCAAATGAAAGAAGCAAAGGAAACTCTGAGTCATTGAACGCTGTCTACAATCTTAGGGTCATTTATGATGATAAGCACCAATAAATTCCTCCCTCAAACTGTAATTGTACAAATTTATTGCACAGAATTTGGAAAGGTTTACTGCCTTAAAAACAGATAGTTTCCAGGACTAAGAATATGAGAGGAAGTTTATTAAACATCTCTAAATTTACCTTTTATTATTCTTTATTAGTCAAGTCATGTGACAGTGCTTTCAACCTTTTGCCATGTACTTTTTATAATCAGTAAAGTATCTGTTTTGTTGGGGGGAAAAGTTAGAATTAAAAAAATTCAGGTTTTTTTTTTCTAAGTAGACTATATATTATCAAGAAACTTCTGTGTATTATGCCTTTATTTTTAAATTAGAGAAATAACAGTGAATGTATTTTTATTTTAGTCAGATACTCAATATGGCTGATATGTATGGACTAGAAGGATTAAAAGAAGTAGCAGTCTATATTTTAAGAAGAGATTACTGTAATTTCTTTCAAAAGGTAATTATTGGGTCTGAAATCTTTTATGCAGTGCTTAAAGTCACCCATTATTACCTAGTAATTTTTAACTCCAATAGTAAATAGTGCTTTAAGTATTAAAAATATTAAGTCAATGCAACTACTGGGAACTCCAATTGAGAAATAACATACATGGTATGCTTGCAAAAAATAGAAACCAATTCAAATAATTCTAAGTGAAATAAAATTGAGATGGTGGCTTATGGAAAGGATTTGGAATTGTCCTATATAATTCAAGGGTAGAGTATATAGTGGGAACTCAGTGTTTGGAACTAGAAGAAAGAACCAAGGTTAACCTCCTCGATTAATCAGAGGGTTATATAGGACTTCACTGGTTCTTTTCCCTTAAAGTACACTTTCTCCTACCGCCTCTTCTTTATAGCATGTATGTACTTGGGACAGAATATAGTTCTCTTCTTCCTATTTCCCCAGGTGGAATATGCTTAGGAAATACCATTTTTCATTTTAATTTATGCAAAGGTAAATTTACTGTCTAAAAAAAGATCCCATACGGTGTATTTTAGAGTCATTTTGTACATTATTCTTAGGTTTTCCATTGTTTTTATTTTGCTCTGGGACTATAGATTATTTTTGTTTTCTGATTCACGCTTTTCTACATTTTCTGCAGTTAATAAATATTACTTTTATACTTAACCAAAAGCAAATCTTCAAAGAATTGTTTACATCAACATTTCCCTCTTATTGGGTCCTTTAGAGGCAATAATATGCATTATATGAAGTCTAATTATGCTGATTTTAATAGTTGAAATGACATTTAGATTTATATGTGGGATGGAATTTTTCCTGTCTCCCTATGATCTGCAGCTGACGAAAAGGGAGCACTAAATACCCCACGTGCTGAAGAGAGCATGAACAACGGGTTCCTGCACCATCACTCTCCCACTCCCAGGGTTTACTGAGAAACAGTTAAACACCCCAGTTACCTTTAATAAATCACTTCAGCCTCTAGAAGTGAAATAACTGAAAGAGGGGGAGCAGTCTGGTGTTTTCAGCTTTCTGGAGAATAGAGAATTCTGGTGAAAGACTTTTCCTTTTCTGTCCTTCATATGGCTCCACCATTCAGATAAAGCAAGGAGGTAGATCCAAGTGAATCCCAAATAAAAATTAAAGATAGAGTGAGTACCTGTAATGAGGAGACAATGTCTTCTTATCCCTGAGATGGACTTTATCCTTTCTGTAAAACCAGCCTGCCCTGGCACTTCCATCAAAAAAAGACAGTGGTACAAGATTTCTCAGGAGAGCTTGGAATATGTCCTCAGAAGCCAGTGGGAGTATACTTGAACGTGCTAATTTCTAAAGGAGGAAGCTTGCTGGATAGCAAACACTAGCCTGTTGATAAAACCAGAAAACCAAATACATCACTCTCAAGTCAATTCCAACTTATAGGAACCCTACAGGACAAAGTAGAACTGCCCATAGGGTTTCCAAGGAGCGGCTTGTGGATTTGAACTGCCTACCTTTTGGTTAGCAGCCAAGCTCTTAACCAATGCCTGGTGATAAAGGACTATAATTATCGCTATATAAGGGAAAAATGATAGGGAGTTTATCTCACACCCCAATTACACATGGTCCAGAGGTAAGGAGGAGGATTTTAGAGATTGGTTAGAAGAGTCTGTTACAGGGCCAAATGATACTGTGCCCTATGTAGGGAAGCGCTGGGGATTGCAAGCCAGTGGAAGATTTTTTATCCACAGAAAGCCTAGAAGATAGCTTGATCTGCCCCCAAAAGAGTCATACATCAACAGAGGCCACCAGCATCTGAACCAGAGCAAGGCCAAGGACATCTCCTCACTACCATCTTGGTCTCTGCTTAGTTATATAAGGTGACCTCTGCCATTCATAGCCCTCTACCAGAGGAGTATTTTCATATTTTTATGGAAATTATTTATAAGCTATACATCAATTAGTGGACCTTATGTTGTATAGGCCAGGTTATTTGTAAATGAAGTTAATTTAGAATGCTGGATATTTTAATTCTTGTGCTTCCTTTTTACAGTTTTTCAGACTTCTGGCTGCTTTAGGTTGTCAAGTATGCCTATACCAGTAGCTCCTTCCATTAGATACTCTAGTCTACAGTGAGTCAGGACATCAAGTTTTTAACTTGGGAGAATTATCACTGGGTAGCATATAGAGTGATAAACCATTCTTGATTTTAGGACAACTTAAACCAAAACGAAACCTGTTGCCATTGAGTCAATTCTGACTCATAGCGACCCTAAAAGACAGAGTAGAACTGCCCCATAGAGTTTCCAAGGAGTACCTGGCAGATTCAAACTGCTGACCCTTTGGTTAGCAGCCGTAGCACTTAACCACTACGCCACCAGGGTTTCCTCAGACAACTTAAAGCACCTTAAATTATCTTAAAGGGAATAACTAATTTGTTAATACGCAAAGTAAAATATTTATATTCCATTACTTAAGTAAATGCTAATATAACACTTTCCAAATTTACGCACCAGCTGCTGAGGCAAAAGATGAAGAAATTGAAGATTTTTGCCAATTTCTGCAGTCTAAAATTGATCAAACACGCAATCAGATTGTATTGATAATTACTGGTTATTGAAATGCAAAAGCTGAAAATGAAGAAGGACCGATGGTTGGAAAGTATGACCTTGGTGATAGAAACGATGCCGGAGATGGCATGATAGAATTTTGCAAGACCAGTGACTGCTTCATTGCAAATACCTTTTGTCAACAACATTAACAGTGACTATACACGTGAGCCTCACCAGGTGGAATGAATAGGAATCAGATCGACTGCATCTATGGAAAGAGACAATAGAAAAGTTCAGTATCATCAGTCAGAACAAGGCTAGGGTCTGACTGCGGAACAGACTATCAGTTGCTCATATGCAAGTTCAAGCTGAAGCTAGAACAAGTCCACAAGAGCCAAAGTACGACCTTGAGTATATCCCACCTGAATTTAGAGACCATCTCAAGAACGGATTTGATGCATGAGCACTAATGACCGAAGGTGAGATGAGTTGTGCAGTGACATCAAGGACTTCATATGTGAAAAAAGCAGGAGATGATTAAAAAGACAGGAAAGAAAGAAAAGACCAAAACAGATGTCAGAAGAGACTCTGAAACTTGCTCTTGAATGTCGAGTAGCTACAGCAAAAGGAAGAAATGATGAAGTAAAAGCTAAACAGAAGATTTCAAAGGACAACTCGGGAAGCCAAAGCCTAAGTATTATAGTGATATGTGCAAAGACCTGGAGTTAGAAAACCAAAAGGGAAGAACATGCTCGACTTTTCTCAAGATGAAATAACTGAAGAAAAAATTCAAGCCTCAAGTTAAAATAGTGAAGGATTCCAAAGGCAAAATACTGAACGACACAGGAAGCATCAAAAGCAGATGGAAGGAATGCACAGGATCATTGTACCAAAAAGAATTGGTCGATGTTCAGTCATTTCAAGAGGTGGCATATGGTCAAGAACTAATGGTACTGAAGGAAGAAGTCCAAGCTACACCAAAGGCATTGGTGAAAAACAGTGCTCCGGGAACTGACAGAATACCAACTGAGATGTTTCAGCAAATGGATGCAGCACTGGAAGTGCTCACTCATCTATGCCAAGAAATTTGGAAGACAGCTACCTGGCCAACCGACTGGAAGAGATTCATCTTTATGTCTAGTCCCAAGAAAGGTGATCCAACCAATTGTGAAAATTGTCGAACAATATCATTAACATCACATGCAAGTAAAATTTTGCTGAAGATCATTCAAAAGTGGTTGCAGCAGTGCATCAACAGGGAACTGCCGGAAATTAAAGCCAGATTCAGAAGAGGATGTGGAACGAGGGATATCATTGCTGACGTCAGATGGATCCTGGCTGAAAGCAGAGAATACCAGAAGGATGTTTACCTGTGTTTTATTGACTGTGCAAAGGCATTCGACTGTGTGGATCATAACAAATTATGGATAACATTACAAAGAACAGGAATTCCAGGACACTTAATTGTGCTCATGAGGAACCTGTACCTAGGTCAAGAGGCAGTCATTCGAACAAAACTAGGGAATACGGTCTGATTTAAAGTCAGGAAGGGTGTGCATCAGGGTTGTAGCCTTTTACCATATTTATTCAATCTGTATGCTGAGGAAATAATCCAAGCCGTTGGACTATACAAAGAAGAATGGGGCATCAGGATTGGAGGAAGACTCGTTAACAACCTGCGTTATGCAGATGACACAGCCTTGCCTGCTGAAAGTGAAGAGAACTTGAAGCGCTTACTGATGAGGATCAAAGACCACAGCCTTCAGTATGGATTACACCTCAACATATAAGAAAACAAAAATCCTTACAGCTGGAACAATAAGCAACATCATAATAAACAGAAAAAACATTGAAGTTGTCAAGGATTTCATTTTACTTGGATTTACAATCAACATCCATGGAAGCAGCAGTCAGGAAATCCAAAGACACATTGCACTGGGCAAATCTGCTGCAAAAGACCTCTGTAAAGTGCTTTAAAAAAAGCAAAGATGTCACTCTAACGACTAAGGTGTGCTTGACCCAAGCCATGGTGTTTTTAGTTACCTCATATGCATGGGAAAGCTGGACAATGAATAAGGAAGACTGAAGAAAATTGGTGCCTTTGAATTGTGGTGTTGGCGAAGAATATCTTGTATACCATGTACTGCCAAAAGAACGAACAAATATGTCTTGGAAGAAGTACAGCCAGAATACTCCTTAGAAGCAAGGATGACAAGACTTCGTCTCACATACTTTGGACATGTTATCAGGAGGGACCAGTTCTTGGAGAAGGACATCTTGCTTGGTAAAGTGGAGGGTCAGTGAAAAAGAGGAAGACCCTTAACAAGATGATTGACACAGTGGCTGCAACGATGAGCTCAAGCATAACAATGATCATGAGGATGGTGCAGGACCTGGCAGTGTTTTGTTCTGTTGTACACAGGGTTGCTATGAGGCAGAACTCACTTGAGGGCACCTAACAACGATAGAACACTTTTAAGGAAAGGGCATTTTAAAATCAAATTAATAGCAATTCATTTTTTAAAAAAGTTGGTAATCATTAACCTCGTTAGAAGGACTGTGCTGAAGGCATTTCCAAAGATTTTGCTCTCTTTTTTTTTTTATCCCCCTCAGAGCAGGGTAAGTAGAAGTATACATTTAGAGATTAAATATACAAATTGACCAATACATGTCTTTATTAAGTGTATAAACCCCAAATCATAATTAACAGATGTGTACAAAGAGAAGTTGAACTGCCATCAACTTAAATGAGTAATAGATGTGCTTAGGAACATGGTCCAAAAACTGAAAATACATGGCATGGGCAATGTATATACCACAGAGGGTTTAACACCAAGAGCAGCAAGTTGCTTTCACTCCTCGTGTCTACATTTTGTTTGTTTTAGTTCATTACTTCCATGTATGTGCCTTAAAAAAATATGTTGTATTTCATTCTGATCCAGTTAAGTTCTCTTTTAATCTGAGTTCGGTGTAGGACCTCCCATTGCACATGTACTTAAATGTTATATTGTATATTTTAGGAAGTAGATTAGACCATATGGTTATATTGCAGTGTGATGTGCTGGAAATTATTATGCCTCTTTTGCTATATATATATATGTGTGTGTGTGTATATATATATTTTTTTTTTCAGCCAAAAGAAATGAGAATAAAAATTGTGTGCACTCTGGCAGTTAAGAGAGCTCAAATGATACTCTATAAAACTAAATGTTATTGGTGATAGTTGATTTTAAGAGAATAACACACTTTCGAATTAAGTATATTTATAATGCAGTTAAATCAGACTGTCTTTATGGAACGAATACTTTTAGCCCCTATAAGTTGGAAAATAATAAATGTGGTATTTTCTATCAATTTTAGCCTATTCCCAGAAGGTTGACATCTATCCTAGAATGTCTGATTATTGCTCATTCATTTGGTGTGGGAAGTCTTTTTGCTGACTGCATGAAGTAAGTGATCTGAAGTAGTACTGATACAATTAATTTAGGAATTTTGTTCTTTCGTTCTCCTACTTTTGTGGATAATTTTAGACTTGTCCTATTGAGCACAATGTAAATATCTTAATGCTTAACTAGTTGCACCAATTGAGAAAAAATATCAATATAGATGTTACTCGAGATGCTTGGGATCAGTTTTATTTTAACTGAATTCATAGTGACCCTATAGGAGAGAATAGAACTGCCCCATAGGGTTTCCAAGGAGCAGCTAGTGGATTCAAACTGCTGACCTTTTGGTTAGCAGCCAAGCTCTTAATCACTGTGCCACCAGGGCTCCAAATCATGGTTAGTTACATTAAAATCTGTGTACATAATCCAATGTGGATTAAAATATGTGTTCACAGAAAAGGAAGCATAGTGAAGTCTGCCACAGAGCTCATAAAATTAACGGTAAGGGTTATCAAAATGTATGTGTAATTTACATAACTGACAACTAAAGTATTACTGAATATTATAATGAAAAATATTTTCACTTTCCTAATTTGGGATTCTTTGATTTAACAGGTGGATTGTAAAGCATTTTGCAAGGTGTTGGTCTGAGAGAAGCTTTGCAAATGTACCCTATGAGATTCAGAAAAGTTGCCTTAATATGTTGATTCAGTCCTTAGTAAGTATGACCTAAATAACCTTGTTTGTGTTTGTCATCACAAATACATGTACTTTCAATCTTTTAAATATATAGAACTTGATTATGAAAGCAAGATAAGAGAACCAGTTCCAGATAACCCAGAACCAATTCAGAGAGTCTATCCGTAAGATTCTGTTCCTCTGGAAACATGCTCATGACCAGATTCATCAGTCAGGCTTCAATCTTAGAAGCAGAACCACTAGGAGGTATATATTGGTTTATGAACAAGGGGGCGTGGTGGGGATGGAGTTTATGCATTGACTCAGCAACATGGATGTCCTCTCACCAAGGTGGTTCTAGGTACAACATTGAGACCTCTATGGCATCAGTCCCCAAGGAGATCAGCCAGCTGCCTGGTGGCAGATTGATTACATTTCATCACTTCCATCATGGAAAAGGCAGTGTTTTGTTTTCGTTGGAATAGACATTTGTTCTGCATATGGTTTTACCCTCCTTGCCTGTATTGCTTCTGCTGAAACCACCATCTGTGGACTTAGAGAATGACTTATCCACCATCCTGATATTCTACACAGCATAATTTCTAACTAAGGAAGTTAATTCACATCAAATGAAGTGTGGCAATGATCTTACCATGTTCCCCACCATCCTGAAGCAGCTGGTTTGATAGAGTGGTAGAATAGCCGTCTGAAGACTCAGTTGTGGTGCCAGCAAGGTGGCAAGACCTTGTAAGCCTGGAGTAATATTGTGATACATGCTCTAAATTAGTGTCCAGTAAGTAGTGCTGTTTCACCCATAGCCAGGATTCATGGCTCTAGAAATTAAGGTGCAGAAATAGGAGTGACTCCACACACTGTTATCCTAGTGACCCAATAACAAAATGTTTGCTTCCTGTCCCCACAACCTTAGGCTCTGCTGACCTAGAGGTATTAGTTCCAAAGAGAAGAATGCTTCCACCAGGGGATACAATGATTTCATTAAACTGAAAGTTAAGACTGCCTTCTGGCCATCTAGGGTTCCTCATGCCAGTGAATAAATACACAAAGTTGGAGGATCACTGATAAATTGATCCTAACTATTGAGGGGAATTTGGGTTGCTACTGTAAAATATAGGTAAGGAGGAGTGTATCTGGAAAGTAGCACTCCCATGTCCTATGGTTAAAGTCAGTGGAAAGCTATAACAACCCAATTTAGGCAGCACTGATTATGTCCCAGATCCTTTAGGAATGAAAGTTTGGGTCGCCCTACCAGATAAGGAACTACAACTAGCTGAGGTACTAGTGAGGACAAAGGGAATATGGAATGGGTAGTGGAAGAAGGTAGTTAGAAATGCCAGCTACGACCATGTGACCAGTTATAGGAATAGTACTGCAGTAATAAAAAAAAAAAAAAAATTAGTAGTTCCTTTTTCATATGAATATTTTTATATGTATATTAACCGTTCTTGGTTTTTCCCTCTCTCCCATTCCCCTACCATCTAATATACCCAGTGTTAATAATACATATATACACACCCATTGCTGTTGAATCGATTCCAACTCCTAGCGACCCTACAGGATGGAGTAGAACTGCCCCATAGGATTTCCAAGGAGTGGCTGGTGGATTTGAGCTGCTGACCTTTTGGTTAGCAGCTGTAGCACTTAACTACTAGGCCACCAGGGCTCCATCTTAATAACAGTTAACGTTGTATCTCCATATTTAAGTTACCGGTTATCCAAGGGGAGTGTGAATCAGTTTGAAGAAGAATGAATATCACCCAAAGACAAAAATAAGGCATCCTCTTATTAGAAAATGGGTTAGCGTGTTT
Source organism: Loxodonta africana (assembly GCF_030014295.1). Taxonomy (NCBI): domain Eukaryota; kingdom Metazoa; phylum Chordata; class Mammalia; order Proboscidea; family Elephantidae; genus Loxodonta; species Loxodonta africana. The sequence goes on along the minus strand of NC_087344.1, from coordinate 145,412,662 downwards.
GTTGTATGCAAGTTTGTTGTATGTGGGATAGTTGTATCATGTTAGACAGAGGCAGGACTTTGTTATTGTCTCCATTTGAAACTTAGTTTAAAGAGATTTGTATGGGTGCCACATTGACAAGGAGTGGACTTTGGTAGCTTTGTAATGTGTCAGCTTGGCTAGGCTGAACTGTGCTTCCCAGAATTCCCCTCTTTATGTGTTACCAGTTACGGTGAGCCACAAGAGACAATTTGGCATGAGATTTGGAGAACAGAAGTGAGGCAACAGCCATTTTTTTTACTCTAGGAAGGTTGGGGCAGCCATTTTTAGCTCATGCATGTTGTTGCTTATTTACTGACACATCTTGTTGGCATAGGACAGCAGCCAGACCTGCAACTGCTCTACCTTGTCGTGTATACTCCCTTCGGCCTCTTCGATTCCTGGGCCAGGTGTGTGTTTAGCTCCATGAAGAAAGGTGCCAGCATCTCCTGCAGGACACTCACTTCATCACAGTTGGAGGCAGTGAGAAGTGACAACAGCTCCAGTCCATCCTTGTGGGTTTCAGCTCATACTCCTGGGTTTCAACTTGCTGTCCCCCACTTTACATCTACCTTCCCTTCTTGACTGACTGCCCTATGGACTTCAAACTACAGCATCAGATATAAAGACCATTTAACCAGCTTCCACACTTGTGTAGGGTCAAACCCTGTAACAAATCCCTTTGTGTGTATAAATACCTCCTAATGGTTTTCTGTTCCCCTAACTGAATCCTGAATGATACCACAAACTGGGTTACATAGAAGAGGTATCTAAATCTAACTGGGAAAATAAGTATAGGTCATAAGCTGGTGATATACCACTGCAAAAAATAAATCTAAATCTAGGTTTAAGCTAATGAATGACTTCGTAGTTTTCTTGCTACTATTTTGCATCATAGTTTCTTTGGTCTTGGTATGGTTACTCCCTATTCATGAAGGCAAACAAAAGGCCCTGCTATAATTCAGTTTAGTAGAAGTGGAAACATTCATTTATAATTATAATCATTATTGTTTAGAGGGTTTTTTTGTAATACCTTTTGTGATAGTTAAGATTGTGTGTCAACTTGGCTGGGCCATGATTCTCAGTGTTTATACGTGATCACCCCTGTGATGGGATCTGCTGTGAGCAGCCAGTTGAAGCGGAATTTCCTTGGGCATGTGGCCTGCGTACAAATATAAGTGGATGTTCTGGCTTTTGCCTGCACTGGATCCTGCAGCTGCCTCCTGCAGCTTACCTGCCAATCTCGGGATTTGTAAATTTTCATAGCCTGTGAGCAAGAGCCCTGCTTTCTGACCTGATCGTGGGTTAACCAGCCCGTGCAGCTGTGTAAATGAGGAGAGGCCTTGCAGTCTTGCCTGCCAGTCTTGAGATTTGTAGATCTTCACAGCCTGTGAACAAGAGCCCTGCTCTTCAACCTGCCAATCTTGGGTTCACTGGCCCCTACAGCTACATGAGTTAGGAGAAGACTCTATCCTGATCCGTAGACTTGGGCCGTTCCAGCCTCTTTTATCACGGGAGCGGTTTCCTTGATATAAATCTTTCTCTCTATATATATTTATACCCTTTACTGGTTTTGTCTCTCTAGAGAACCTAGCCTCAGACACCTTTACAGTTCAAAAATGCTTTTAAGAGTATAAGACAGGTACTATTATCTTCATTTCACAGATGAGACAGAGAATCAGAGAAGTAAGTGCTTTATTCAAATTCACAATGCCAGGAAGTGCAAGGCCAGGTCTTAAAACTAACTGCTGCCATATTATGATGGGTATTCAGATTGGGCAGTTTTTTCGTTTTTGTTTTTTTTAAGATGTGGGCCTTTACTTCAAGGAACTTATAAACTGATGGAAAAATGGGCATTTAAACAACTAAAATGCAAGTTATATTTATGATGAATATTATTTACCATCATAGTCCAGGCCTTACAATCAAAACCAAAAACCCATTGCCATGAGTCAATTCTAACTCATAGGGACCATGTAGGACAAAGTAGAACTGCCCCATAGGGTTTCCAAGGAGCGGCTGGTGGATTCAATCTGTGGACCTTTTGGTTAACAGCCAAGCTCTTAACCAGTGCACTACTGGGGCTTTGGCCTTATGACAGTACCTCCCAAAAACCCAAACCCACTGCCATTGAGTCGATTCTAACTCATAGAGACCTGGTAGGACAGAGTAGAACTACCCTATGGGGTTTCCAAGGCTGTAAATCTTTACGGAAGCCAACTGCCATATCTTTCTCTTGCAGAGTGGCTTGTGGGTTCCAACTGCTGACCTTTTGGTTAGCATCCAAGCGCTTTAACCGCTGCACCAGCCGGGCTCCTCCACCAGCGCCTAGCACACTTAGTATTTGTTGTCAAGTAGGCAAATGAATGAATGAATAAGTATAATTTATAATCAGGTGTATACATGGGAACATAGAAGAGAAAACAGTTGATTCTGACTGGAAGCATGAGAGAAGTAATTCAAGATGAACCTGAAGATAGAGTACGATTTTAAAATAAATAAGTAGGTTGGAGCGTTCCTAATAGACTATAAAATGTGACCAAGAACCTGAAGCCTGGACAGTCAGTGCTAATAATCAGTTGTCACTGGAATGAGAACAAATGAGTCTTCAGAAAGTTTGACTGAGGCCAGATGGAAGGGATCTTTAATGAATGTCTTGTTAAGAAATTTGATTTTTATTTTACAGGTAGTATTTTTTTTTTTAAGTATGTGAGATTAATTGAAGAATAAAACCTTCATAATTCTTTTCCTCTGCCTCAATATTTTGTTTTGATTTTATAGCTCTAATCAGATCCTCATAAGCTTTGTGACTACATGTCTTTTTTTCCTTTCAAGACAGATAAAAAGATAAACATCAGAACAGCCAAATGCCCAGTCTGATCAATATCGTTTTAGCACCATGGTGATTATTTTGAAAATTTGAATTTTGTTGTTCTTTGTGGATATTCAGATTTTAAGAAACATTAATTTAACGTATTCTTCATATTTTATGATACGAGTAAAGTATATTTAGCTTTTTTGAAAGAAAATAGAATATTTTTAATTGATACAAGTTAAAAATTTGAATTTTATTCTCTAGAAAAATGAAAGCGTAAGTAGTCTTCCTAAGCCTTTTTTAGTTCTGATTCAGCTCAACCACATATGCCATGACATGCACTTTAATCGTCAAAAAATGCTGGTCATCAGTGGTTTGCCCAGCACTGTTCATATACTGAGGGAGGGAAGAGAGTGCTGCATTGGTCTATATATGGGGAAATATATATTTTTAAAATTTTAATGTGAGGAGCTTTGAGTTTTTCTATTTCTTGGACACTGTGTAGCAGTTCAGTAAGATGTGGCTGCTGCCTACTACCAGTTACAAACCATTATTTCTGGAAGGAAGAGAGAGTAGCGTGATTGCCAGGGTGAGGGGTAAAAGAGAGAAAGGTGTTAGAAAAGGTAGGACTTGTCTTAGTTATCTAGTGTTGCTATAACAGAAATACCACAAGTGGATGTCTTCAAGAAACAGGTGTTTATTCTCTCACAGTCTAGTAGGCTAGAAGTCCAAGTTCAGGGCATCGGCTCCAGGGGAAGGCTTTCTCTCTCTGTTAGCTCAATCTTCCCCTGGTCTAGGAGCTTCTCAGGCCCAGGGACCCTGGGTCCAAAGCACGTGCTCTGCTCCCAGTGCTGCTTTCTTGGTGGTATGAGGACCCCTAAAAATATCTGTCAACTTGGCTAGGCCATGATTCCCAGTATTGTATGATTGTCAACCATTTTGTCATCTGATATGATTTTCCTACGTGTTGTAAATTCTACCTCTGTGATGTTAATAAGGCAGGATTAGTGGCAGTTATGTTAATGAGGCAGGACTCAAACAATAAGATTGGATTGTGTTTTAAGCTAAACTCTTTTGAGATATGAAAGAATCAAGCAGAGAGACACGGGGACCTATTACCACCGAGAAAGTAGTGCCAGGAGAAGGGTGTGTCCTTTGGACTCGCGGTCTCTATGCTGAGAAGCTCCTAGTCCGGGTTAAGATTGATGATAAGGACCTTCCTGCAGACCCGACAGAGAGAGAATACTTTCCCTTGGATCTGACACCCTCAATTCGGACTTCTAGCCTCCTAGACTGTGAGAGAATAAACTTCTCTTTGTTAAACCCATCTGCTTGTGGTATTTCTGTTATAACAGGACTAGATGACTAAGACAGGACTTTATAATGTAATTTCTAGAACCATTTCAAAACCTGATTAAAGTTTTGTTTCAGAATATTTTGTTTAAGCCCTTAAAAACAAATTATGAAGAGTTTTTAAATTTAGGAAAGTTAAAATAAAAATAGGTGTTGGTGGTCACGAGGGTAAAACTGAAATGACATATAGTATGTTATTAGTTCCAAGGCCAAAGATTAGTTGAAGGTCTATTTAATTAGCACAATATCACAAGGACTATGAAATACTGTGTTATAGTGTTTATTCAATGTATGGTATTAGGACAACCAGGAAACTGTCTGAAAAAATTTAAATTGGATCTATGCCTCATGTTTCATACCAGGATATATTCCAAATGGATCAAAGATCTGAATGTAAAACAAAAAACTAAAGCTATTAAAATACTACAATAAACCATGGAAGAATTATGATCTCAGTGGGGTAGGAAAAGGGATTGTCTTTTTAAGTATGATACAAACTCAGAAGCCATAAAAGAAATTTGGTTATGTAAAAATACACCATTGCTACACAATAAAAACCACCATAAGTAAAGTCAAAGGACAAATGACAGTTCATATCATAGACATGATACTAATTTTCCTAATATAGTGAGGTCCTAAAAATGGATTTTTTAAAAAGCCGAAGGAAAGGATTAGATAGTTCACAGAGAAAATATAAACACCTCTTAATTTGATGAAGAGATCCTAAACTTCACTTACTCAAGTTAAATGGTCATTAAAACTACAGGATCATACCATTTTTTGCTTTTCAGAATGGAAAAAAAAAAAAGGAGATTTAACAATGTACTATTGCAGTTGTTAGTAAGTCTGTGAGGAATAAATACTGCTACTCATTCCTGGGGAGGGCATAAATTTGCAAGACTTTCGTTGTGGTTTTGAAACTTTTTTGCCTGTGACCCAGAATACGTTCTTTTTACATTGTGATCCAGCACTGGTGCATGTAGAACTGAAACAAAAGTTTCACAGAGCAGCACTGACCCTTATTATATAGGATGTACTGGTGCTTTCCATTTTTCTTTATTCTGTTTCTTTCTTTGTTGTTTTCTAATGCTGGTTGTGACCCACTAAGTAGATTTCTCTAGGTTGCTACAGAGGAGGAAACTACAGCTTGAAAAACAGTGCTGGATTGAACGTATGTTGGAAATGTTTCAATAGCCCTGGCACCCCACCTCATGTCCTCTTGGCCTGTCTTTGTGCTCCAGTCATTGCTGCAGCACTGAGCTGCACTCAGCTGTGATCTGACAGCATTTCATCTCAGTCACATCATATGTATTTCTCACTTTCTGTCCTGAGGCTTTATTGCTGCACCACCTGGAATACTTGCAGTTTAGCAATTCTGGCATGTGTGCGTACCTGGACATGAAAGGATGTTAACACCTCAGGGGCAACCTGAGGTGTTAATACCTTGTCCAGTGGAAGATGGGAGCCAGTATTTAAATGATCTCCCCTCTGTCCTTTGAATGGATAATTCTCCATGGCTCTCCAGAGGGTCCCCAGCAAGATTGAGCCCAGTTGCCTACAGTAATCAATAGCTATATCACTTACCAAATTTTAATGTATACACAAAACACTTGGGGATCTTGTTTAAATGCAGATTTTAATTCAGTAAGTCAAGGGTGAGACCTGAGATTCTGCATTTCTAACAAGCTCCCAGTGATGTCAATAACTGTGGATTACACTTTGAGTAGCAAGAAGCTAGATAGCATACCCTTGGGTTGGTTTCCCTCCTTCCATGTTTCACTCTTTCTAGTGCCTTTGATTTCCTTGAGATCACTTCCCAAAATAACTTTGCATACAAGCCTGTTACTCAGGCTCCGTTTTATTGGCAGAACCCAGGCTAAGGCAAGTAGTCGTCACCAAGCAACTTGTCATGAATTGAATTGCGTCCTCCCAAAACATGTGTCAACTTGGCTAGGCCATGATTCCCAGTATTATGTGATTGTGCACCATTTTGTCATCTGATGTGATTTTCCTATGTGTTGTAAATCGTACCTCTATGATGTTAATGAGGCAGGATTAGAGGCAGTCATGTTAATGAGGCAGGACTCAATCTATAAGATTAGATTGTATCTTAAATCAGCCTCTTTTGAGATATGAAAGAGAGAAGCAAGCAGAGAAACAGGGAGACCATACCACCAAGAAAGTGGTGCCAGGAGCAGAGCATATCCTTTGGACCTGGGGTTCCTGCGCAGAGAAGCTCCTTGACCAAGGTAAGATTGATGACAAGGACCTTCTTCCTGAGCTGACAGAGAAAGCTTTCTACTGGAGCTGACACCCTGAATTCAGACTTCTAGTCTACTAGACTGTGAGAGAATAAATTTCTCTTTGTTAAAGCCATCCACTTGTGGTATTTCTGTTATAGCAGCACTAGATAACCAAGATACAACTCTACTAAGAATTTATCCTGTAGGGATTTATCCTCTGGGAATTTATTCACAGATATGTGAAATAATGTTACATACAATGTCATTCATTACAACATTGTAATAGCAAAGAATTGGAAAGCAGCACAAGTGTCTATCAGTAGAGGACTGGATAAATGACTTATGGTGTATCTATATGATGAACTACTATGTAGCTAATAAAACAATAAGAAGGCTCTTCATAAATTGTTAAGAATATTCAAGATGTACACTAAGTGAAAAAATCAAGATACAGAGCACTGTATACTGATGCCTCCATTTGGGTAAAATAAGGGGAGGTTACTTGTTTGTGTATGCATAAAATAACTGGAAAGATATAGAAAAAGTAAAACTGGTTGTGAGACAGGAAAATAGGTGGTCGATGATGGGAATGGAGGAGGAATGGGAGGGAGACTTTTCCTAGTAATGCGTTTTATACATTTTTGAACTTTGAATCATGTGATTATGTTAACCATTAAATTAAAATTTAGTATCTAGTCTAGAAGTATCACATTTTTTCTTCTGTGAACCTGAAGGCACTCTGTCCTTTCAGGTTGTTATGTATTTGGGTCCATATGGAACAAAGTCTCATACCACCTATGTTATCATTTAACTGTTCCATATTTCAAACTCAATTACAACTATACTTGATATCTGGATTTTTTAAAATTACTATCACAGCAAATAACATTGTGTATATAATAAGCACTTTGTAGATATCTGCCAAGAATATCTGAATACTGTACATTTGACTCCACTATCAGAGTAATCCCTATAGTAGAACAAACTGAACTTATTGCTTTAAAACCCTTAGTAATTCGATAGTTACTAAGTCACCAGAGGAGGAAAGGACAATGGGACTAAACAAACAAAAAAAAAACCCTGAATTATAGCAAAGTGATTTTTTTCTCTAATGAAGCAAATCCAAACCAAACCCACTGCTCTCAGTCAATTCTGACTCATAGCGACCTCACAGGGTTTCCAACGCTATAAATCTCTATGGAAGCAGACTGCCACATCTTTCTCACTCTAAGCAGCTGGCAGTTTCGAATTGCTGACTGTCTTAGGCTGAATTCTCTAGAGAAGCAAAACCAGTAAAGCATATAAATATATAGAGAGATTTATATCAAGGAAATGGCTTATGCGATTGTAGAGGCTGGAACGTCCCAAGTCCGTGGATTGAAATAGAGGCTTTTCCTGATTTACGTAGCCACAGGGGCCAGCAAACCCAAGATTGGTAGGTTGGAGAGCAGGGCTCTTGTTCACAGGCTGTGAAGACTGATGAATCCCAAGGTTGACAGGCAAGCTGATAGCTCAAGTCCCAAGAACTGTAGGTCAGATGAACAGGAGGCAGCCACAGGATCCAGAGCGAGCAAAAAGCTAGAATGTCTGCTTATATTTGGATGCAGGCCACACCCCCAAGGAAACTCCCTTTCAACTGACTGGCTACTCACAGCAGATCTCGTCATGGGAATGATCACATATAAACACTGAGAATCATGGCCCAGCCAAGGTGACACAACAATCTTAACCATCAGACTGACCTTTCAGTTAGCAATCAGTCACTTTAACCACTGCACAACCAGGGTTCCTTCTAATAAAGCAGAAGTATATAATACATTTTTTAAAAATTCTTGCCAAATGGGTGAAATTTAAAAAGTTTGGTACTCAAGGATTAAACTTATCTTAGAAATTCAGTTATAGATTCACAGTTCAGTCTCCGATAATGCTAAAAGATTAACAAATATTTTAGTGTCTACTATGATCCACTTCTATACCAGGCACTGGGCAACAACAGACATGGTTTCACACTCAGTGAACGTACAGTGTAGTGAGGGAGATAGACATTAATCAAATAGGAACATTTGTGATTGAATAATTACAAATGAATTAAGTGCTTTAAGGAAAAGAGACAGGCTCTCTGATAGCACGTATAAAAGGAATCTGATATAAATCTAGAGAACAGGGAAGACATAGTGCTTGAGTTGAGGATTGAATGAAACAGGGTATGCAAAGTTCCACATCATGCCACAAATGCCATTCATGTTAAGGATTTCAGTCTGTCATTTCCAAATTTAATATTTTTGTATTGGCACATCGGAAACCCTGGTGGCATAGGAAACCAAAGGGTCGGCAGTTTGAATCCACCAGGCGCTCTTTGGAAACTCTATGGGGCAGTTCTACTCTGTCCTACAGGGTCGCTATGAGTCGGAATCAACTCGATGGCACTGGGTTTTCTGGGTTTTTAATGGCACGTAATAACCTACCCCAAATCTACAAAACAAACCCCAAATCTAAGTGGCATAAAATCATAACTTATTATTTCTCACACTTCTGTGGGTTGCTTGATGGTGGTTCTGCTGGTCGTGTGTGAACTCACTCCTGAGTTGCATTCAGCTGTTGGCTAAGCTGTAGGCTGGACCTCTTTCTCCACTGGTCTTTCTTCCCAGGCTTCCTCATAACCTGGTGGTCTCAAGGTTCCAAGAGTTTGAAGACAGAAGTTATAAGGCCTAGGCTCTGAAACTTGCACAAAATCAGTTCCACCACATTTTGTTGGTTAAAACAAGTGACAAGGCAAGTCCACATTAAAAAACCAGAACCAAACCCATTGCCATCCGGTTGGTTCTGACTTATAGCAGCCCTGTAGGACAGAGTAGAACTGAGCTGCAAAGAATTTGTGGCCATGTTTTTCAGTCTACTACAGTTTATCAGATAATTATTCAATAAATAACTAATTTATTAATCATTGTTTTAATAACTAGAAATAAAACATGAATAAGATATATACATTTTTAAGTTGTCATTTTTTTCCCTTTTCTTGGAGCACATGGCATTCATTGTCATTCCATTTTCCACAGAGATCAGTATTTGTGAATTTTTTTCCCTATGGTATGAAAATGAATTATCATTAAACGAATAAGATAAAAAGTATAGTCTTACCTAATTAGGCAGGAGGAAGAAAATCACTGGGGATAATAAGTAATTTTTAGCCTTTCTGAATTTGCAATAAAAAGCATGTATTTTATAGTCAGAAAAGAAGTAAGGCTATATCACTGTAGCCCTGCCTAAATGGTGTCTATAAGCACAAAAATTAATTCAGTAGTGAAAATCTCAGTATAACTCCATTCTTCCCAGCACATAGTCTGACCTTTTGGGTAATTCTAAATGAATAGGTAAATATTATGCATAAAACTAATGATAAAGATAGCACCTTTTTCCAGGTAAATCACAAAGCAACAAAAGTGTTTCATTTGCTTATAAAGTTATTTTTTGAATAGTGAAACTATCTAACCTTTTTCCAATATTTTTAAAATTTTAAGAATGATGAGAATGCTGCTTTTCTTCTGATGGAAAGTGACAGACTAATCATGAGTCTACCCAGGGTGAAGTGGACAGAAGTAGTACTGACTATGGCATCTCGGCTCCAAGAAGAGTGTATCGCATTTATTGTAGTAAACTTCTCCAGGATCATTCAGAGTGAAAATTTTGCTCTTCTGTTACAGGTATTATGTCTAAAATTTTATCCTATATTTAGTTCCATCTTTGGGTTCTGATTTTAATTATGTATGAGTTTTTAAATTCGGGTACTCTGTCCTATGGGGTCGCTATGAGTCGGAATCGACTCGATGGCAATGGGTTTTTTTTTTTTTTCCTATGGAATTAGTATGATTTAAATAAATTCCATACCAGATGGCATGTTTGCATAGGATTTAGAGAAGTGACGGACAAGATTTTTGGCTTACAAGATAAAGGGAGGGATGGGTGTGAGTGCCCTGGCAAGGCACAGTGTAACTCTGGCCAACTCCTTTAGAAACCAAAGTTGTAAACATGTATATTGTTTTGGTCAGTTACGGTTCATGCAAAATTCCGTCTTACTGGGGCCTCACTTTCTCTAACATTAGTCGTTGAATATAGACCCTCTACTACTTATTTCTAGGCTCTGTTATTAGGGCTATTTTGACTGCCAAGAACAGTGTGTGTGTGTATTTTTAACGAAGGGAAAGGAAGGAGCAAATGTAACTGTTGGCTGAGTTCCTACAGCCAGTTATGATAAATGGTCTGCTGTTATGCCAGACTTTCATATTTCTTATACTTTTTACAGATATATTCTTGTTAAATATCAGTTTTCTGTGTTTTGTAGTCACAAGCAATGAGCAGCACAGCTGATCTGTTGGAAAAAGTTTTGAAAGCAATTGAAGAAAACATTACCACTGAGAATAGTTGCTCTCTTCTTATGGCTCTGGACACATTGCTGAACTCTGACAGTACAAAGGAAATGGTATTAAGTATAATAAAGTTCACAAAATCATGATATTTGAACTGTTCTAAGATTTTTAAATGTATGCACAGAAATGCTCAGGATCATTAAAAATAGGCAATGGGTACATGGGGTTATACTCTTTTGTGTATGTTTGAAATTCCTTGTAATACAGAGTTTAAAAAATTCTGTTTACTTCCAAATGAGTTTATTATGAAAGTTTTAGAATTTGGGGGTTGGCTGGTTAATTCTAAACAAATTTTGCTACTTAGCGATAGTAATTGGCATGGCATAACTCTAGTATTTCTACCCTGTCACCATATTAAATTTTCTGAATATAAAACTTATATTTAAAAATTTAAATCATTAATATCTTTTATTTTATAATATATTCTTAATTCCTTTTTATTTTCAGAAAAAAATTTTATTTTAAAGTTGTATTAACTGGGACACAGTAAAATTAAAATATTACTTATTTTTTATGTGCAGTTAATCAATATTAATTAATAAGCTAATTGCAAATTATTGGCATTTTGCATTTGTTCAACATGAATGATTAAAATATTTCATCAAATTTATTACTATTCCGTAGAGTATTTGACCTTGTAATGTCATAGTTGATTTAAAAAAGGCCGTGGAAGGTATTCATCCAAAGGGCATTGGTGATTTAAAATAACGTTTGCTTGAAAGGGTAACAGCATTTGCCTTCCTGCCTCACTGTAAAATTCTGTTGTTGGAGCATAAGCATTCATAAATAACATGTACCCGATGATCTTAAAATCTAAGTGATGACATCACTGATCTAGCTTAGGAGTAAGTAGATTCGGAAAGGAATAATGACTGGTTGCTATGACAATGTGGCTCTCACCAGCTGCTGATTTGTTGCCTGAACACAGGGTTTTACGTGCAAGATCCAGGCTCTGCGCGATAAGCTGTGGGTCTTCCTGGTACAGTCTTTCTATGCTGTTCGTCACACAGAAAGCTGGAAGCTGATGAGCACAGATGACCAACAGAAAATCCAAGCAGGTATGTTAGCTTGAGATTTTCTTATTCTTTTATTATGATCTTTGTGACAGCAGGTATTTTGACGGCATTTTAGTAAATGGTAGGATTAACATTTGTGTGCTTCTATTCAATAATAGGGTGCTAAAACTGAATCTAGTGATAGTATGTTTAGGTAGTTTTAATAAATCATTTTTTGTTCTTATGAAATGAAACTCTGTTCCTTTTTATGTATGTATCAATTTTTAATCCTACTCTGTATTAACAAAAATGTTCTAGCCTAATTTGCTTAAAAACATTCTTGTAAAGAGATTAGAAGTATAGGAAAATGTAATCTACCTAGAACAGATCACCAAGCATACTTTTTCCTCCCTTTTAAAAATGTATTTTACCATAAAGATTTTCCATCTTTTGCATGAGCTTCTATTTCTTGTGATTTTTGCCTAGATTAGATTGCTTTATTTCACAATTGATTGGTTCAGTGATATGGTGTGTGCTGTTGCGGAGTGTCCCTCAGGAGCCGCACAGTGGTCTCTGACATTTAATAGGTACTATTTGAAACATTAGCATTAAACAAAAGATGTATGTTGCTCAGCAGTGTCTTTATTTCAAAAATATTAAAATACAGTTTTGAGGGTGGGGAATTGAAAATGGCTTCATGACTACTTTCGTGTTAAAGCAGGTGCCTTAGGAAATATGTTGGCAGATTCAGCAAGTATACTTTTAAAAACATTTTAGGTTAAGAGACTGTATTTCATGAAGGGAATATTTTTGTGCTATAAAACATGAAAGCCATGTGTGATATAACATATTATTGATAGTACGTAAATATGTTAAATTATTTGTGGTATAGTTGAAATATCATCTGCTCTGTCTTGCCTTATGAGCATAGGCAGCTAAATGTGATCCAATGAGCACTTTTCAAAGAAATTCCATTTTTTTAAATGACAACAAATGTCTTGGAAAGAGGGTCCTTAGAAATTGGAAATTTTTCCTGTGACCATTTCTGTGCTGATTTTGAGATGACAGTTTATTACAAAATGTACAATGTGAAGAAACAAGATCAGAATTCCTAGAGTCGGTGTTGTTCAACACTCTCTTCTGACTGGTAGCAAACTTTGCTTTTCCCTATTTTTAAGGATTTCGTAGTTAAGTTGCACTTCAAACAATGTTCTTTTATTTTAATTCTTAAAAGTCCTATTAAAAATATATGTAAATATACAACATACCCATACATATCTAAAATAAAATATTATTGGTAATCCAACTAATTTCAAAAGAACTTTCCATCCTATTACATCAGTGTAATGATTTTTTTTTTTTTTAATCTTAAATGCGTTGAATGATAATGAGTCCTGACTTTATCTGTGATTACTGTATTGGGAAACCCCACATAAAGGAATTGTTCTGGGTTGTCTTTGTTACAACATTTCTTATTTTCTTGTTGAGTTACAGACCTTTGGTAGGAATTTTGTGTTAATTTCTTGTATATTATCATACAAGGTCATGTGCTTTTTGTGAATCAGACCTTATAATACCATTTTCAGAATCTCGCTTTGTCTTAGAGCACAGATCCTGTAGAATAGAAATGCTGGAAGATGCATGGTAGAATTTCAGAAAATTTATTTTATATTTCATCAGCTGTTTTATGTTTTAATAAAAGTCAAATTACTTTTGGAAATTATATACATTTCTTCAAAGTATCTTTTAAATTACCATAACCTTCAAAAAGAATAAATATATAAACTAAACTGCATTTATAGCTTTCATACCATTATTCCTATATATTTTTCTGACTTCATTCAAATTCTTATTTGAAGAACATAGCATGAGTTCACAAATAATTCCCATGTAAACCTAACCTATAAAGTTAATTTTTATGTAATTCTAAGAAAATGATGTGGGTTTGGGGATTGTGTCTGGGTTTATTTTCAGTAAAACCTTCTATTTTTCTTCCTTCCTCAAACATCCAAAACCAGAAAATATTTGTAGTTAATTTCAACAGAATATTTTTAAGGTTTTTAGGATAAGTGTGTTCTTATATTTAATAGTCTGTAAAACACTACATTTGCCACAATCTGTAAATTTTTGAAATTTGGAAAACTAAATGAAACCAATTATCTCTAAAATTTCACTGGTTAAGAAAATTCTATTTTTGTGTAAATATGCAAATCTTCTCTGTGAGATAGTGCATTTCTTATCTGTTCATTTTAATTTAGTAACACAGAATCTGTGGGGACCAATGAGTAAGACTGAAAAAGTACTTTTTTAAAAAAAATCTAAAATATATTAGAGAATTATTTATGTGTAATAGATTGGTTTCAGCTCTTTGAAGTTATTTTCATACAAACATAACCTTTTTTTTGCTAGCATACTACCTTCCTTTTATGTCTATGATAATAATAATAATGCTTCCTATAAAAGTAAATTACTCTTTCTTTCTACAGCTGCATTTGACAAGGGCGATGACCGAAGACTGGGCAAAAAGCCTGTATTCAGTAGCTCTCAGGTAAACTTTCAAAAGATACCAAATAGTTTAGACTTCATTATTTTTCATTTCTGATTAACTTTTTAACAATTTATTCTTTAATTAATTAAAGCTATTTCTTTTTATGTGTATGTGTGCTTTAGGTGAAAGTTTACAGCTCAAGTTATTTTCTCATACAAAAGTTTATACACATACTGTTATGTGACATTAGTTGCAGTCCCTATAATGTGACAGCACACTGCCCGTTTCCACCCCGGGTTTCTTGTGTCCATTTCATTAAAGCTATTTCTTAATGGAAATTATTTAAAAAAAAATTTTTTTAAATCAGGTGTGTATTTCATAAATTTTTAAAATGATGTGAACTTCTGATATCCAGCTGGCACAGGAAATGAAATACTGTCTACCTTTTTCATTTCCTTGAAAACTCTTTTGGCAAATAACACATTGAAACTATTCCATTAGATCAAAAATTGTCTAGAATTCTAGACCTAATTCAGTATCTATTTTTCTAATTAACCTACTTTTTTTTTGCTTTTGTTGTTCCAGTTTTCTCTGTTTTAAGTTTAAATTCTCGTAATGTATTTTTGGTCTGGAAAAGGCACTTAATACCAAGAATACAATTGTTTTTTTACTCCAAAAGTTACTTTGTATATTTGTTATAACCTGAAATACATTTTTCTTCCAAAAAATGTTTTTAATGATAGGGTTCCAAGCTAACTTATATACTCACTTAATCAGTAATGTATTTGAAGCCCCAAACTATACTGATGTAATGGAGATTACACGGAGAGTTCCAATTTGAAATGCAAAGGACACATTGCCCTTGCAAAGTGGAATAGGGAATCCTCTTTTCTTTTTCATCAGCCATTAGATAGGAACCCGGGACCCACAAAGCTGTAGGCCTAAGCTGAGAGAGCTCTTACTGCTTGAGGCAGGGGTCAAGTTCCCATTGTCCAGGGTGAGAAACATCACTACCCTCCTACCCCCTTCATTATACGCTTCCATAGAACATACTGTAGGAAATACTACCTTGGGTCTTTTTTTTTTAATGCTCTCCAGCCATTAGCTTACCTGCCTTCCTTTTCCCCTGTTCTCCTAATGGTTATCAGGGTTAGTAGATAAGAGGCTTTCTCACCTTTATTCGCCTATAGCAAAATAAAACCCAGTCCCATTGCTTTTTCGTGCTCTTCCTGACTTTGAGATTGTCTGAGGGCTTTTTGTTGTTAACAACAATGGGAAGGAAACAGAGCAATAAGTTTTTCTCATAAAGGGAGTGGTAAGAATGAAATGAATGCTGGACCTAGGATCGGAAGAGCTGGGTTCAAATCTTGGCTCTACATTTGTTATCTGTGTCATCCTGGACAAGACATTTAAACTGTAAGTCTTAGTTTGGAATAATAAAGCCTGACTAGACTATTGTGAAAATTAAGTGTAATAACTTATGTTCAATTATCTGGTATTAGTAAGTACTCAGTAAATGTGAAATGATTAAATACGTTTTCCAAAGAGAGATGGAATCTTTGAAGATGGGAGAAAATTAACGTGGTAAGACAGAGAGGAAGGTTTTTGTTTTTTAAATAATATTTTATTGCATTTTAGGTGAAGGTTTACACAGCAAATTAGGTTCCCCTTTAGCAGTTTTTATGGAGCCCTGGTGGCACAGTTGTTAAGAACTTGGCTGCTAACCAAAAGGTCAGCAGTTTGAATCCACCAGCTGCTCCTTGGAAACCCTGTGGGGCAGTTTTACTCTGTCCTGTAGGGTTGTTATGAGTTGGAATCAACTTGATGGCAACAGGGTTGGTTTGGTTTTAACTATTTTTATACAAATTGTTCTATCCCATTGGTTACAATTTTTATAATGTGTCAGCATTCTCATTATTTCCATTCTGTTTGTTCTGTTTCCATTGATCTAGCTTCACTTTCCCTCCTTGCCATCTCTTCTTTGCTTGTGGGTAACCGTTGACTGTTTGGTCTCATATAGTTAATTGTTTAAGGGAGCACATTACTCATGGGTGATATTGTTTATTTTATAAGCCATTATGTTATTTGGCTGAAAGGCGACCTGCAGAAATAGCTTCAATTCCAAGTTCAAAGGGTGTCTTAGGACAGTAGTCATGGGGGTTCCTCTAGTCTCTCAGGTCTGGCCTTTTATAGGAATTTGAGTTTTGTTCTACATTTTTCCCCCATCCTATCCGGGGCCTTCTATTTTGTCCCTGGTTCTTTTGCTCTCAGGTTTGAAAAGGTTGTGGTTCATGTGGGCTAGTAGTCCCGTAAACTAGTTTCTTCTTTGAACCTTTGATTCCTTCATTCTCTTTTGCTCCATATGAGTAGAGACCAATAGTTGTATCTTAGATGGCCATTTGCAAGCTTTTAAGACCTCAGACGCAGCTCACCAAACTCAGATGTAGAACATTATCCTTGTGAACTGTGTTACGCCAATTGACAAAGTGGTCCCCTGAAACTATGGTTCCAAGCCTTTTGACGCAGTAAACCAATGCCACAAGTTGTTTGGTTATGTCTAGGAATCCTCCATAACTGTGTCCCCTATGCGATTTGTTATATATGTGGATAATATGCAACACACACACGTGTATACATATGCCTACAGATACCCCATGCATGCATGTGGGTTTACTCACGTATGCATTCCTATACACATACATACATCCATATCTACCTACCATATCTTTCCATATCTATCTAATCATATCCATCCATCCATATGTATGTAACCACACACATATTTTTTCATTGTTTTTACTGTTGGTGCAAAATTGTGTATGTTATAGCATTTACCAATAGTGTCCCTTTTTCTTGTGTACCTCTTAGTGTCTTTATTAACTTGGTCACGTTGTGCTGACTTCACCCATATTTGGTCTTACCTTTCCATCACCAAAAGTAACAAGCGTCTACTATCTAGAAGGTAATTCCCTCTTCTTCTACCTCCTATCCCCAGTAAGCATCAAAGAACTTTGCTTTCTGTGTGTATATCTGTTCTTGACTTTTTATAACAGTGGGACCATACAATATTTGTCTTTTTGTGATTGACTTATTTCACTCAGCACTGTATCCTCCAGATTCATTCATGTTACAAGATGTTTCATGGACTTCTCATTATTCTTTATAGTTGCGTAGTATCCCATCGTATGTATATACCACAATTTGTTTATCCATTCATCCCCTGATGGGCACTTAGGTTATTTCTGTATTTTTGCCATTGTGAATAATGCTACAGTGATCATAGCTGTGCGTATGTCTATTCGTGTCACTGCTCTTACATCTCTAGAATATGTACCTAGGAGCGAGATTGCTGGATCATAAGGTGTTTCTATTCCTAGCTTTTTGAGGAAGCAGCATACCATTTTCCATAGTGGTTGTACCATTTTACAGCCCCACTAGCAATGTATAAGAGTTCCAATCCCCCACAACCTTACCACTATTGTTTTCTATTTTTTTGATCACTGCCATTTTTGCAGGCGTGAGATGGTATCTCATTGTAATTTTGACTTGCATCTCTAATAGCTAATGATCATGAGCATATTTTCATGTATTTGTTGACCACTGGAATGTCTGCTTTGGTGAAGTGTCTGTTCATGTCCTTTGCCCATTTTTCCATTTTTTGATTGGATTGTATACCTTTTTGTTGTTGAGCTGTTGAAGTTTTCTACATATTTTAGAGATTAGACCCTTATCTGATTTGTCATTGACAAAGTTTTTTTCCCAGTCTATAGATTCTCCTTTTATTCTCTTGGTGAAGTCTTTTGATAAGCATAAGTATTTAATTTTTAGGAGGTCCCAGTTATGTAATTTATCTTCTGTCATTCATGCATTTTTAGTTTTCTTTAGTAGACTATTTATGCCAAAAACTAGGTCCCCTAGTTTTGACCCTATGTTAACTTACAGGAACTTTATAGTTTTAGCTTTAATGTTTAGGTCTTTGCTCCAGTTTGAATTAGTTTTTGTGCATGGTGTGAGGTATGGATCCTGATTCATTTTTCTGCATATGAATATCTAGCTTTGCCAGCACCTTTAAAGAGACTGTTTCTTCCCCACTGAATGGACATCTACCTGTTGTCAAAGATCAGCTTCCCATAGATGGATGGATTTACTTCTGAGTTCTCAATTCTGTTCCATTGGTCTATGTGTCTGTCATTAAACCAGTACCAGGTTGTTCTGATTACCATAGCTGTATAGTAAATTTTGATATTGGACAGTATGAGGCCTCCTACTTCATTCTTCTTCAATATTTAGCTATTCGGGACCTCCTTTTCCATATAAAGTTGGAGATTAGTTTTTCCATTTCATTAAAGAATTCTGTTGAGATTTGGATTGGGATTGCATTGTATCTTTAGATCGCTTTTGGTAGTATTGACATTTTCACAACATTGTCTTCCAATCTATGAGCATGGAATGTTTTTCCATTTATGTATATCTCTTTTACTCTTGCAGTAGTATTTTATAGTTTTCCTTGTATAAGTCTTTTATGTCCCTGGTTAGGTTTATTCCTAGGTATTTTATCCTTTTGGGGTCTATTATAAATGGTATTGATTTCCTGATTTCATTTTTAGAGTCCTCCGTGTTAGTGTAGAGGAACCTAAATGATTTTTGTGTGTTGATCTTTTTGTACTCCATCACTTTGCTAAATTCTTCCACTAATTTTCTTATGGAGTCTCTAGGATTTTCTAGATATAGAGTCATGTCATTTGTGAGTAAGGATAGTTTTACTTCTTCCTTTCCAGTTTGGATACACTTTATTTTCCTTTCTTGCCTTATTCTCTAGCTAGAACATCCAGTACAATACTGAATAAGAGTGGTGATAAGGGCATCCTTATCTTGTTCTCCTTGTCAAGGGGAATGTTCTCAATCTTTCTCTGTTGAGAATAATGTTGGCTATTGGTTTTGCATCTAATTTGCCCTTAATTATGTTGAGGAATTTCCCTTCTATTCCTATTTTGCTGAGAGTTTTTTAATCAGGAAAGGGTGTTGGATTTTATCAAATGCCTTTTCTGCGTCAATTGAGATGATCATGTGATTCTTTTCATTGGTTTTATTTATGTGGTGAATTGGGTTGATTGATTTTCTGATGTTGAACCATTCTTGCATCCCTGGTATGAATTTGATTTGATCATTTTTTTTTTTATGCTCTTAAATTCTGTTGGCTCTAATTTTTAAAGAATTTTTGCACCTATATTCATGAAGGATATTGGTCTGTAGTTTTCTTTTTTAGTAGTGTCTTTGCCTGGCTTTGGTATCAGGGTATCAGGGTTATGCTGGCTTCGTAGAATAAAGTAGGGAGTATTCCTTCCTTTTCTGTGTTCTGGAGTAGTTTGAGCAGAATTGGTGTCAACTGTTCTCTGAATGTTTGGTAGAATTCTCCAGTGAAGTTGCCTGGGCCAGGGCTTTTTGTTGTTAGAAGTTTTTTTAATGACATCTTCAATTTCTTCCTTTGTTATGGGTCTGTTCAAATCTTCTATCTCTACTTGTATTAGTTTAGGTAGGTAGTATGTTTCTAGAATGTTTTCTAGGTTTTCAAATTTGTTGGAGTACAGTTTTTTCAGAATATTCTGTTAAGATCCTTTTTATCTCAATTGGTTTTATTGTAATGCCACCCATCTAATTTCTTGTTTTGGTTATTTGCATCTTCTCATTTTTTTCCTTTGTCAGTTTGGCCAGTGGTTTGTCAGTTTTAGTGATCCTTTCAGAGAACCAACTTTCAGTCTTGTTGATTTTTTCTATTGTGTTTCTGTCGTCTATTTCTGCTCTGATCTTTATTATTTCCTTTTTTCTGATGACTGTAGACTTCTTTTGCTGCTCCTTTCTATTTGTTCAAGTTAAGCTATTGATTTTGGCCCTTTTTTCTTTTTCGATGTGTGCGTTTATTGCTTCTCTGAGCACTGCTTTTGCTGTGTCTCAGAGGTTTTGGTAGGTTGTGTTTTCATTCTTCTTTGAGTCTAAGAATTTTTTAGTTTCATTTTTAATTTTTTTTCTGTTACCCAATAATTTTTCAGTAAGTTGTTACTCAGTTTCTATTTATTTAATTTTTTTCTTGTTTTTTCTATTATTGGTTTCCAATTCTATAGTGTTAGGCTCAGAGAAAATGCTTTGTATTATTTCGAAGTTTTTGAACTTATTGGGGTTTGGTTTGTGGCCTAAAATATGGTCTATTCTTGAGAATGATCCGTGAGCATTGGAGAAGAATGTGTAGTATGCTCCTCTTGGGTGGTGTGTTCTGTGTGTGTCTGTGAGGTCGAGTTGGTTGTGTTGTTTAGACCTTCTGTATCTTTGTTGAGTTTCTTTCTAGTTGTTCTGGCCATCAAACATATCAAAAGTGGTGTGTTAAAGTTTCCTACTACTATTGTAGAACTGTCTATTTCTCTTTTCAATTCTTTGAGAGTTTGTTTTATGTATTTTGGAGCTTTGTCATTCGGTATGTAAATATTTATATAGAGAGAGGTTATGTTTTCTTGGTCAACTGTCCCTTTAACCATTATATAATGTCCTTCTTTGTCTCTTTAATGGATTTTGACTTAAAATCTATTTTATCACAAACTATTATTGCCACTCCTACTCTCTTTTGGTTACTGTTTGCTTGATATATATTTTTCCATCCTTTGATTTTTAACCTATTTATGTCTTTGTGCCTAAGATATGTCTCTTGGAGGCAACATATTGATCGGTCATTTTTTTATCCACTCTGCCACTGTCTGTGTCTTGACAGGAGCATTTAAACCATTTATATTCAGTGTGATTATCGATAGATATGAATTTACTGCTACCATTTTGTTATGCTTTTTCTTTTCGTGTTAATAGTTTCCTTGTTCTGCATAATTTTCTGTGATGAGTGCTTTTCGTTTATGAATTTTCTTTTCATGTACTTCGTTGTCATTGATTTTACTGAGTCTTTTTTATTTTCTTCTTTATTTTGGTAGGCAGATTTATTAATTTTCTTTGTGGTTACTCTGAAATTTAACTTTATCTTCCTAAGGTTTTTTTTTTTGTTCGTGTGCTTTAAGTGAAAGTTTACAGCTCAGGTTGGTTTCTCATACAAAAATTTATACACACATTGTTAATGTGACCCTAGTTAGTATCCCTATAATATGTCAGGACACTCCTCCTTTCCACCCCGGATTTCCAGTGTCCATTCAACCAGCTTCTATCCCTTTCTTTTCATCTTGCCTCTGGACAGGAGCTGCCCATTTAGTCTCATATATTCACTTGAACTAAGAAGCACACTCTTCACAAGTACCATTTTATGTTTTACAGTCCAGTCTAATCTTTGTCTGAAGAGTTGGCTTCAGGAATGGTTTTAGTTTTAGATTAACAGAGTTTGGGGGCCATGTCTTCTGGGGTTCCTTTGGTCTCAGTCAGACCATTAAGTCTGGTCGTTTTACTAGAATTTTAGTTTTGCACCCCACTTTTCTCCCACTCTGTCAGGGACTCTCTGTTGTTTTCCTTGTCAGAGTGGTCATTGGTGGTAGCCAGGCACCATCTAGTTCTTCTGGTCTCAGACTGATGGAGTCTCTGGTTTTTGTGGCCCTTTCTGTCTCCTGGGCTAATATTTTCCTTGTGTCTTTGGTGTCCTTCATTCTCCTTTGCTCCAGGTGGATTGGGACCAATTGATGCATCACAGATAGCCACTCGCTAGGGTTTAAGACCCCAGATGCCACTCACCAAAGTGGGATGCAGAACATTTTCTTAATAAACTTTCTTATGCCAGTTGACCTAGATGTCCCCTGAAACCATGGTCCCCAAAATATCACCCCTCTACTCTGTCACTTGAAGTATTTGGTTGTACTCAGGAAGCTTCTTAGCATTTGCTTTAGTTCATTTGTGCTGACTTCTCCTGAATTGTATGTTGTCCTTCCCTTCACCTAAGATAATTCTTATCTACTTTCTAGTTAGTGAATACCACTTTCCCTCCCTCCCTACCTTCATAACCATCATAGAATGTTTTCTTCTGTGTTTAAACTTTTTCTTGAGTTCTTATAATAGTGGTCTCATATTTGTCCTTTTGCAACTGACTAATTTCACTTAGCATAATGCTTTCCAGATTCATCCATGTTATGAAATGTTTCACCGATTCATTGTTGTTCTTTATCGTTGCATAGTATTCCATTGTATGAATATATCATAGTTTGTTTATCCATTCGTCCATGGATGGGCATCTAGGTTGTTTCCATCTTTTTGCTATTGTGAACAGTGCTGCAGTGAACATGGGTGTGCATACATCTATTCGTGTGACGGCTCTTATTTCTCTAGGATATGTTCCAAGGAGTGGGATTGCTGAATCATATGGTAGTTCTATTTCTAGCTTTCTAAAGAAGCACCAAGTTGATTTCCAAAGTGGTTGTACCATTTTACATTCCCACTGGCAGTGTATAAGTGTTCCAGTCTCTCCAACATTTATTATTTTGTGTTTTTTGAATTAATGCTAACCTTGTTGGGGTGAGATGGGATCTTAATGTAGTTTTGATTTGCAATTCTCTAATGGCTAATGATTTGGCCAATGGCTAGTGATCATGAGCATTTCCTCATGAACCTCTTAGCCACCTGAATGTCTTCTTTGGTGAAGTGCTGTCTTCCTAAGTTTAAAACAGTGTATTATATCTTGATATCGCCTTGACTTCCAAGAAGGTTTAAGAAGAGTACTGGTACTGTATTTCTTAAGTATAAAATTATGCGATGTCTGAGATTTGTTTAAAAACAAAATGGCGTATGGGTAAATATGAAATGCAGTCAGCCATTAGTTGAAAATTGTTAAAACTGAATAGTGAGTACATGGAATTTATTATACTATTTTGTCTTCTTTTGATTGTATTTACATTTTTCCATAATCAAAACTTTTTTCTTAAAAAAAAGGAATCTTACTAGAACTGAGAGTATCTGAGAGGTATATGTTAGAGGGTAACCCTCTCCTTCATTTTTATCAATAGCATGTGGTGACCTTTCGCAGTGGGCCATTTGCATATAAGGAATGTACATAAACTTTACAGATGTTAAGTCAGGCAGTACCTGTGTATGTATGTGTATACATAGAATCCTTATCATGCTGTATTATGTTAATGTGAAGTT
Source organism: Loxodonta africana (assembly GCF_030014295.1). Classification (NCBI taxonomy): domain Eukaryota; kingdom Metazoa; phylum Chordata; class Mammalia; order Proboscidea; family Elephantidae; genus Loxodonta; species Loxodonta africana. Next base: position 145,389,215 of record NC_087344.1, on the reverse strand, counting down.
TCTAAAGGAGTGTAGCAACATATACTACATAGGTCTCCCCCATAGCATGATGCTTCAGTGTGGATAGATTAAAAGATAGAGTAAATTAAATAGAATCAGTTTTTAAGGATGAGAAAGAGATGCAAAAGCAGAAGTTGGCCTGGTTTCAGGTATTAAAAATAGAGTTATTTTTTTGAGCTCTGATTTCATCAAGGAAACCAAAAATGAGTACCAAACCTATTTGAACTTTATAAATTTACATAGATGAAGACAGCACAGGCTCTGCCTCATATCTCTGCAATCTCATATAGCTTTCCCAAGAAAAAATAAGTGTTTACATATTTACATGAAGAATGTCTTAGTGTAAATCTTAAAAATGTATTCTAAAATCTCTACCAACCTTTTAAATTTCTTGTTCCCTTCTGTATCAAGGTTGGTTCTAAGCAAAGTGATGAAGTAGGTGTGTTTGTCTTCAGTGCCCTTCTCTTTTCCCTTTTTTACCTATCCTTTTTCTCCACTTCCTTCAGACAGTCAGCACTGTGCTACTAACCCAAACTTTTCAGATATAATGTATTGTGTTCTCTAGGAGCTTTTTTGTTTTGTTTTTAATGAGAACTTTAAGAAATAAACAATTCTACGACAGAGGATTAAGTCTTTAATGATAAAATTACTGGCATGTAGGGTAGAGTTGAAGACAGAATTTTTGGTGAAAATCATGATAATGCCCATCAAATTATACCACATAGATGACTATCTGCTTGAGGCAATAAAGCATGGGCTCAAGTCCTACTTCTACCCCTTCCCTGTATGTGACCTTGTATAAGTCACATACCTGCTTTAATCCTCAGTTTCTTGCCTAAGAAATGGAGATAGCAACAGGAGCTATATCATAGAATTGTTTTACATTTTTGTAAATTTGTAAATTGAATACATTTTTAAGATTTATACTTACATTAAGTGAGATGGTGTACAAAAAGGGCTTAATAGTACCTGGGAGTGAGTCATCAAAGAATATTGGGTATTATTATCATTCACCAAAGGCATCCCGACCCCTTTAGGTATTAACCTCTCCCGTAACTTCATAAATTAAAAAAATCTGTCTGTTAAACAAATATTTTATGCTGTATTTCAAATTTGATTAAAGTAATGTGAAACAAACTGAAATGCCTTTAAAGATGGTTTAAGTTTTTTAAGTGACCCTAAGTCATAACATGAAATTTGCTGTTTTTTTTTCTCTTTGAAAAACTGGGTTATTTAAGCATAAGTATTACATGTGAAAGACCTAAAAATGGTAAAAAATTTAGTCAAGCTACAAAGTATTTTTTTTTTCTGTTTTGTAGCAAAGGAGACAAGTTTCTGACTCTGATGTTATAAAAAACAAATCTTTGAGGGAAGATAACAAGAAAGAGTGTTGGAGTTATCCCTCTCCCAGTCAAAAGATGAAATCCGATGGGTTAGGAGCATCTGGACATTCATCAAGTACTAATAGAAATACTATAAATAAAACTTTGAAGCATGATGATTTAAAGGAAAAGAATGGTACTAAAATAGCATCTAAGATTACAAAAGATTTAAAAAGTGGAGAAAAAATGGTTTCTGGGAAGCCCAGAGCTCTAATTAACCTTAAAACAGAAAACAGTGATAATGCAAAGTCAGAAAACACGTCTCCTAGACAAGTTGTGGAAAGATCAGCGGCAGCATATGGACAGAAGAATTCATTCAGTGGAAAAGGAGTGAAAAATCAGGAAGGGCAAATTACAGGTGCCAGGCCCAAGGTACTCTCCGGAAGCTTAAATGTACATGCCAAAACAAAGCCTTTGAAGAAAGTAACAGGGAAGGATTCCCCAAGCCTCAGCATCACAGGACTCTCCAGCAAATCTTCCAGTTCAAGTATGGAATTATTGATTTCCTCTGAATGTCTGTATGAGCCGAAAGAAAATGAATCGATAAGAGAGGAGAAGCCATCAGATCATAAGCTGTCTTTTTATGACTCTCAAGGACAGACAATGAAAACCAGAGTGGAAAGTGTCAAAACTTCCACTGTAGGTGGGTTTTAGCACTCTAATTTTTAATAGTGCCTGCCAGCTAAAGTCCTAGAAAAAATGAACCTCTATTTGGAATTTTATTTGTTTCAAATGCCAGATGTATTTATTTACATGTATTCATACCAACTATAATTCCTTCTACTTTAACATTTAATTTTATTTATAGCGTTTGACCAATGAATTTACACATAATTGTTATATATTTAATATATTCCATTTTATAATGTCTGACCAATGAATTTATATATAATTGTTATGGATTTAATATGTTCTATCTTGTGACTCACTTTTTCTTAATTTTTACCAGTAAAATCTCGACCTGTTTCAAGGGCTTCCAGTGGAACTCCCAGTAAAAAAAGCATTCATGAACAGGAAACTAATATAAATAACAGGTAAGTCTTCATTCAGTGTTTTACCTATATGTTAGCTTTCTTCTGAAGTTAATTATATACTAACTTCTAACTAAATATTTTTAAAATATCTTCTCTGTTAAAAGAAATTAGTATATTTACACAGTGATATTTTTAAAACTATTTTCTTTTAAAAGAAGTTGTATATTTATGCAAATTATAGAATACCTTAAATTACCCTTGTAGTACTTGATTATTGATTGCTTTATCAAACTTGATCTATAATTTTATAAACTTAAAGACTTATGCACATATGGTTTTTCTGCTTTCAGAAATGTCTTTTTTATTTTTTTCTTTGAGAAGAAATGTATATTTCCTGTTTGGGCCTTTTAAGTGCTCATATTTTGGAATTTCAATGTAATATTGAATGCAAATCATTTTTCTTAGTGTGTTAAAGAAGGTCACTGGCAAAGGACCTAGTGACCCAGCGCCACAGGCAGTTTTGAAGAAAAGAGGAAGTGGCAATGGATGTGCTACAGCTCAGCACAGGACAAAAAGTGCCCCATCTAATCTTGCCAAAACCCGAGGTAAAACTGAAATACAAAGGGATATCACAAGTATTATTTACTTGTTTAAACTGGATAAACAAACTCTAATTTGGAACCTCAGTAACAAGTAAGCAAAACATAACATGGTTTCACTTATTAATATACTATTAATTTTCAGACAAATATTTTGGTGTTTTGAGGTTGAGTTGGGTTGCTTTTATTGTCTATTGTGGGACACATAATTGAGAGAGTCATTAATTTATCTATATTTCTGGCCCTTTTATATATCATGCTTATTTCTTAAAGGTTTTGTTAATAACTGTAGGAATTCCATTTGCAAACTATCACTAAAGAGCTCAAAAAAAAAAGTAATGGTACAGTCTAGAAAGTTATAATACATAAGTAGGGAGAACTTTCCTCCAGAATATGTACTGTGCCCATTGTTTTTCTGGTTTAAGAAAGAAGAGTACTGATCAGAATTGTATAATACTGCTAAGCATTATAAGTGATTTTAAAAATTAATTTGTCTTGTACATTAATCATTCATATAGGTAAGAGCAGTATGTAACATCTTAAAAACAATTTTTGAGTTGAATTGTGAATTAGTACAGAAAAGTCAGTTAAAAAATAAGATAGAAAAATTATTCATTTTCTAGTAATTAAGTTAAAAAGCATTTTAAAATATTTAGTACTCTATTTTTATACAAATAATGTATGCTTCCTACATCTGTTGCCAACCACACCCTCTCCCTACAAGGTACTTTCGTAAGCATGCTATGCTAATTTTTTTTAACAACTTGTAAAAAAAAAAATTAGAATACTGGTGCTTATGAAAATAGCTTGTGGGGGGAGGGCACGATTGGCAAACAAACATAGAAGGCAGCATTATTCGCATAAAAATACAGTAATTCTATTTGACAGATTTGAATGCCAAAATATCATCTTTAGTACTTTAACTAATGTAAACAGATTCCCAAAATTAATCCCTCTTTCCATCCAGGCACCAGTTTCAGTTTCCACTGTATATCTAAGCTATTATCCTTAATGAAGGAGCCGTAGTAGCATTAACAGTTAAGCACCCAGCTGCTAACCAAAAGGTTGGTGGTTACAAACCCACCCGGTGGCTCAACGGGAGAAAGACATGGCGACCTGCTTCTGTAAAGGTTACAGCCAAGAAAACCCTATGGGGCAGTTCTCTGTCACATGCGGTCGCTATGTGTTGGAATGGACTTGATGGCACCTAACAACAACAACCTTAATGAGCTGCAATAATAATGAAGTGGTTATGGAAAGTAAATTAATCTTGTTCATGCTTAAGGAAAAAACTGCAACAATTTCAACATCCCTATTTTATATTTAGCTTGATTCTCGTCTTTGGCTATACAGAACACAGTCTTTTTGTTCAAAATTTCAAAGGGAAGACGATCCTTCTTGCTCTTTTGCGACAGGAAAAAAACAAATTTTTCTCTCCCTGTGTATTTATGGAAATCCAGTTCTGGCATAGGATCAAGGCTGCTTACTTGAGGAAGAGAGATCCTATTTTAATAATTTTTACTAAGACCTTGGAATAGTCCCTATATTTTAATTGAAAAATCTTTTCTTTTTAAAAATTTTGTCATGTTGACCTGTCGCCCTATAGGACAGAGTAGAGCTGCCCCATAGGATTTCCAAGGCTGTAATCTTTACGGAAGCAGACTGCCACATCTTTCTCCTGAGGGGTGGCTGGTGGGTTTGAACCACCTACCTTTCTGTTAATAGCCAAGTGATTAACCACTGCACCACCAGGGACTCCTTATTGTCGTGTCACTAACCCCTAATCTGTAATTGCCCGTTTGATCATAGAGATGTTACCATTATTTTATTAATTTTATTTTTTTCTTAAGTAATTTAAAAACAAATATTGCATTCAGTTCACAAATTGGAGTGTATATTGTTATTTTTGGGTTTTTTTTTCCTTAGGATGTCAAGGAGAGTCACCAAACTCACTAAAATCTTCAGCCTCTTCAAGGCAGTCTGAAGGAAATGTGACAAAGTTGGATCACAATGCAACAGATAAACAGACACCTAAGAGAAAAACCATCAAGCAGGGACATACAACTTTGCCCAAGGTTAATACAAAAATAGTGGCAATGCCTAAAAGCCTAAGTCAGTCAAAGAAAGGGCAAACTTTGAATAATAAAGATGCAAAACAGAAAATACTTTCTGGACAGGTTACCTTGAGGACTCAGTCTTCTCAAAGACCTTTAAAAAGTGAAACATCTGTCCAAAAAAGTGTGGTTCGTGATGTACATGATAAGAAGGGCAGCGTTTCTAAACAGAAGTCTCACATACCTCCAGTTAATAATATACCTGAAATTAACGGTACAGAAGCACCCCTGGCTTCATCCATACCTGACTTACAAAAGCCAGTAAACAATCAAGAAAAAGAGAAGTCAGTGGTAGAATGCCAAAATATTTCGAAGCTGGAGAAATTAGTAAAACATGAACTGGAATCAAAACAGATTTGTTCAGATAAAAGTGAAGCGAAATTTCCTGATTACAGAGAAACAGATAATTGCCATGCAGCTGAAACACATTCTTGTTGTGATGAGAGGGATAATGTAAATTTAAAAATTTGTAGCACCACTGCCCTGAAATCTGTGATTTCAAATCCAGGTGATAACTCCTTGAACTCTAATCTAACTTATGGTTTAGACTCAACGAATGAAGAGCAAATCCATTTAATATCAGAGAGTGAGCACCAAGAGGAGAGAAAAGATACAAACCAAAAATCAGCCATTAAATGTGTGAAAGGATTTTTACCTTGTGTTCCTGAAAGGACAAATGCTACTTTAAATTCTGTTCAAGACGACAGAAAATGCAGAATTCCTGCGGAAACACTGACACTTCCTAGTCAGTTGTCTGATGACCCTGCTATAAATACAGACAGACGTGCTACAGTAGGTTCAGATATTTCCTCTAAATGTTTTTCGGGACAAATACCAGGCAAAAATTCTCCTAAAGATATGGAAACCACAGAAACCCCAGAGAGCCATGCAGCTTTAGAAGCTCCATTCGTGGGTCCCTGGAGTTTGAGTACCAGCGTTCTGCATCAGAGAGAGAGCCCGGAATCTGATACTGGCAGTGCCACCACATCCTCTGATGACATAAAGCCCAGATCTGAAGACTATGATGCTGGAGGGTCTCAGGATGATGATGGGTCTAATGATAGAGGCATTTCGAAATGTGGCACTATGCTGTGCCATGATTTTCTTGGAAGAAGTAGCAGTGACACCAGTACTCCTGAAGAATTAAAAATATATGATAGTAATTTAAGAATTGAAGTAAAAGTGAAAAAGCAAAGTAGTAACGATCTTTTCCAAGTTAATTCCACAAGTGATGATGAGATTCCTAGGAAAAGGCCAGACATCTGGTCTCGTCCTGCAGTAGTCCACCCTAGGGAGAAAGAAAATATTCCACGAGGCAGTGTCTTGTGTGCTCAGGAAATAGATCAAGTTTCTTCCTCAGCAGATGAAACAGAAGATGAAAGGTCTGAAACAGAAAATGTTGCCGAAAGTTTTCCTACGTCTAACCAAGCTCCTCAGCCGTTTCAGGGAATAATTAATTTAGCTTTTGAAGATGCAACTGAAAATGAAAGTCATGAGTTTTCGGCAACTAAAAAATTTAAAAGATCAGTTTTACTTTCAGTAGATGAATGTGAAGAGCTGGGGTCTGATGAAGGGGAAGTTCACACTCCCTTGCAGCCTTCAACAGATTGTCTTTCACCTTCTGCTGTTTTTGATGGCATTTCTCATGAACAGCACGGAAGGACCGGCTATCCCAGATGTGTGCAAGAAACTGAAAATAGTATTTTAGCATGTAAACAAGGTAAAGGCAATAGCGTACATACAAATGAAGGCACTCTCTCAGGTCTTAGCAGCATTGGCTCTTCTAGAAAAGATCAGCGGAGTGCTTCAGCCACAGAAGAAAAGAACACAATAGATGTTCTGTCCAAAGGAAGCAGACAGCTTCTTCCAGAAGATTCAGAAGTAAATACTGGAAGTGATACAAATGTTGACTTTCAGCAACACAGCAAACTTTCAGATAGTGATATAAAAAATCAAGAAAGACCATGTCATTTGGAGCTTCATCAGAGAAAACCCAATTCTGACATACCAAAGAACAGCTCTACAAAATCTATAGACTCCTGTCGGAGTCAAGTTCTGCCTCAGGAAGGTCAAGTGAAAGAGAGCCATCCCACAGCTACCGAAAAAGCCAATATTGCTTTACCTGCAGGTAATGTACAGAAATAGAAATGCTAAATCCATAAGAAAATGAGTGTATAGAATTTTAAAGTTGTATCTAGCCCTGAATGTTGTATTTTAGTTATGTAGGATAACTACTTAAGCAACAGATTCAAAATTTAAATAAAAACTTAAATTTCTTAATAATATGAAAATTAGCTAGTTTTTCTTTGTTTACTTAAAATTCTAGTGAAGAATGAATACCTAGTAAAAAATTTTGTTTGTTAATCTAAAATTATACATGAAAGAATAAAGAAGAGCACTTAGTTTGCTATTATTTAGTTATGTCTAATTTAACATAGGAATTCTTGATTATTAGAAATTTTATAATTCATTGAATATGATTTATGGATTATGCTAGTATATGTCTAAGAGGGCTGTGCAATAACTATAGGAATATGTAACTAAAAGGACTGAACTATTTTAACAACTAGATGAATTATTACAGTTTATATACATTTTACAGAGATTAAGACTTTCAGGAGCACTATAGTTATATTCTAAAATTTTCAAGTAAAAACATAAATTTCCTAAAAGAGATTATATTTAGAAGCACTGATTATATATGAAAAAAGCCCAGGCTTATTTCATATGCTTAGATGATTTCCTGTCTAATTGTTTTATGTGTTTGTCTTCCTTGTTATAGTAATTTGAACCAATGACCTAAATTTAAAATATGCAATAGTGGCTGGCTAAGTAGCTATTGTTTATGAGGACTACAAAAAATACTGATCAATAGTCGCTGTTCAGCAAAATCAAAAGAACAGATCTTCAAACGTTGTACTTTTTTGTTTGTTTGTCCTTGCCTGCATCCTCCTTTGCATGTGGAATATACAAATAAGCCTTTAGATAAAATGTATTTATTCTCCCTTTTGGAACTGACTGACTTTAAAAGTCACCATGAAATAACCACATCTTTTTTTTTTTCTTTTTAAGTTTATATTATAGTGAATTAGATACATGTGTGCATTCTGTGTTTGTGTTTGAATAATGTATGTTGTTTTCTGTACCACACGTTTTCAAATTAAAATATGGAGAATTACTGTTAGTTGCCTGTATGATTTTGCTGCCAAACAGTACCCTTGAGTTGTTGTTTTCTTTTAATATAGAAAAAGGATCGCCTCAAGAATTTCGTCAACCTTGTATATGTTATTTTTCCCATTCTGTGTTTTTTTTGGGTTGTCACTGTTACATTGTGTTAATATTGTTCTGCAAAACTCTGAGGGTAACAATGTGCAATTTTTACATTGTGTAGTATTATGAATTATTTCAGGAGACATAGATGATTGTGACACACTGGCACAAACCTGCAGGTATGACCATCGGCCTTCAAAAACCCTCTCTCCAATATATGAGATGGATGTAATTGAAGCTTTTGAGCAGAAAATGGAATCAGACTCACACTTTATGGACATAGATTTTGAAGATGATCAACATTTTGCAAAACAAGATTGGTCACTACTAAAGCAACTGCTCTCTGAAGAGGATTCAAACTTGAATATTACAAATTCTGTTCCTGAAGACTTAAATTTAGCACAGTATCTAATCAATCAGACACTACTTTTAGCACGAGACAGTTCAAAACCTCAGGGCAAAGCACATGTTGACACTTTGAACAGATGGAGGGAAATAACATCTCCACTTGATGATTCCTCAGCAAGCATCACCATGGCTAGTTTTTCCTCTGAAGATTGTTCACCTCAAGGGGAATGGACAATTCTGGAACTGGAAACTCAGCATTAAGAGTGTTAAATTTCTGGAAAATTTTAAACTATGCCACTCTTTTCTTTTTTGATGCTTATATTGTATCCACATGATAATTGCATTAGCCAGACATAGACTGCCCTTAATATTGAGGGATTTTTTCCAATTATAGTTTATTTATTAATACAATATCACATGTAGAAAAAAGTGTTTTTCTAAAATTTTTGTGCATGTTTTCTGTAATTATGAGAGAAATTAGAAGACTTGTAAAGAAACCCTAGCTTTGTTTTTTCTTTCCTAACTGATCATTTGTTCACTTGTTTATAATTCAAGAATTTAAAATGTGAATGCACAAGTAGATCAGTCCCTTTCCTTTTTGCTCTGCATATGGTAACATAGCAATTTAACAATAAAAACTTACTGTGCTTGTGTCAGCGTATGTAGTGTTAGTCTACGAAGAACATTCATACTCAGGTTGGAGTGGTTGAGGGTGATAGCTGAGCATTAAAAAAAACCTTAACTTTCCCAACAATTCAGGTCCAAGAAACTGTGAGCTAAACACACCACGTCGTTACACACCTGTCTTGTGGGATATATCCAGAGAGAGGCATCTGCTCTTGCTCAAAAGAAGAAACTGTCTTTCTTATCTGGATAGACCCCCCCCCCCTTACAGTTACTTAATCATTCTGTATTTTCCATTCCATGTTAGGGGTATTTTGGAACTGTGCCTGCAATAAATATTAATTTGTAAGTGGTACATGAAGCAATTGAGGCAGTTATTAAGTTTTGTGTGTGTGTGCGTGTGTGTATGTTTGCTTTCTCAGTGTGTCTACATACCCTAGTTCCTAATTTTCTTGGTCAGATTATCTTTCAGTTGGTAATTTTGGTAGAAAGGCAAAGATGAAAACCTTTTCTACAGAATGCTACTAAGGAATGAAAACTTGGATACCTACTTGGTGTTGGTGGATATTACCCTTAGGTTGATGGGAGTTAGTAGAATTACGTAGTTGCTGTTGAGTCACTTCCAACTCACAGTGACCCCATGTGTGTCAGAGTAGAACTGTGCTCTGTAGGGTTTTCAATGGCTGATTTTTCAGAAGTATATCACTAGGACTTGCCCCCAGTCCACCCCTGGGTAGACTCAAACCTCCAACCTCTCAGTTAACAGCCTATCGCATTAGCCATTTGCACCACTCAAGGCCTCCCTTAGTAGAATTAGCCTCTCACCCAAAACTTTGTAGCTAACTCATAATTTCTCTAAAATATGTCAGAGGTAAGGAAATAGTTCAGAATTCCTTTTCTAAATTAGCAAAGTTTTCAGCAAATGATCATAATAATCAACTTAATAGTTGTGTTAAATATCGACAATCATATTACTATATTACCATTTGTTATTCTTATATAATAATATGTTAGTATTAGTGACTAACCTACTGTACTATAAAATTGCTATGTGTTTTTAACTAGAAGCTCTGCGTAGGGTAGCAGTCACTCATGCATGCTTGCATTCATTCATTCAGTCAGAAGACAGGCAAACAGGCACTGGTTCAAAGCACTTGTGTGCAAAGAAACAGGGTTGTCCCCTTCTCACCCCCCAAAAATGTTTGGTGTTTACTGGGGAAAGACTGTGTCATAAAAGAGTTAAAATACAATATTGTAAAGACTTTATTTTAGAGCTGGATAGGAATTTAGAGATTATTTAGTCAAATCCCTTCAAATATAAAAAAAAAATATGTATCAAATATCAAAGGAGGACTCAAACTCAGAGGAATTAGATTGCTCAAATTCCCACAGCTCATGTGTGGGCTAGAATCCATTACTTCTTAATTCCAGTTTGGTGTTATTTCTCCTGCAAAACAACACACTTCATTTGGTTTTTCTCACAAATCCTGAGAACAAGTGCATTTATAGTAGTTTGTAGTATAAAGAAGTATTTTATGATAGAGTCAGACTGCACAACTTCCTAAGACGTTATTTTTGTCTTCAAATGTGAAATTATTTTGTTTTATTTTTAATAAACTTCCTCATAGGTTCACAAATTTATAATTGAAGCATCATTTCTTTTTTCAGTTTCAAAGTCTTGAATGCTCTCTTCTTATACTATTAGGTATAAAAAAAAAAAAAAGCTGTTCGGTTTCCGGGGCCCTGGTGGTGCAGTGCTTAAGACCTACAGCTACTAACCAAAAGGTCGGCAGTTGGAATCCACCAGGTGCTCCTTGGAAGCCCTGTGGGGCAGTTCTACTCTGTCCTGTAGGGTCACTATGTGTTGGAATTGATGGCAGTGAGCTTTTGGTTTGGTATTCAGTTTCATGTCATGTCTGCAAATAGTTCAAAGGGAAGGAATTTTCCTTCAGTTGTGACCTCCTAAGTCATTTCAGGACACATGGTATGTTTTCACATCATGCTGTCTTGTGAACCACACATCTACAGGTCTATTTGCTGTGGGACTCCTTGGGCTAGTGCTTTATCATTGAGCAAACATGTATTGAAAAAAAAAAATTGCTAACATTTATTTTGCACTTGTAATAGGTTAGACACTGTGCTAAGTTCTTTAAATATGCATTAACACATTTCATTCTCAACATTTCTTTGAGATGTCTTCTTATCATCATTATTTTATTCATGGGGTCACTGATACAGAGTCCTTACCCCGGATAAGCTACCCTAGTGGAAGAGACCATAAGAGAAAATAATGCAGTATACTAGCGTTTGGTAAGATAAAAGGTGTACATGGTCACTTATTACGAGACCCCAGAGGGAGAAGCTACTAATAGCTTGACAAGAACAGAAGACTAGAGAAAGCTTCTCAGGGCTAGTAATATTCAGTGCTTGACAGTTTCAGAATTTCTAATGGATTCAAACCACCCACCTTTCAATTAGCAGCCGACCACTTAACCACTCCACCACCAGGGTTCCTTAAAGAAGACACTTGGTAACTGCAACTAATCGGAAGTATAGGCCAGGGGATTTATCTTGAAGATGCACTTGAATAGAAAATACTTTGCTTTAATTTAGATTATATATTGCAGCTCAATAAAAATAGAAAAGTTATTAAAAGATGACATTGTAAAAATATCAGTCATCCATACCAAAAAATACTTTTATTTTGATTTGGTTTGCTTGGAGAGGACTGATGAAGATTATGGAGAGGGTCTAAAACCTCCTCATACCATCTCTTGGAGCAACCGGGTAACATCTGGTTCTGGCTTTAAAGGATGAGTAGGAACTTGTTTTGTGATAGGACATTCTAGACAGAAGAGCACGCTAAGAAACGGACCAGAATGTGTGTTGAGGATGGGTAGGAGGAGTAGCAGGGGATAGGGCTAAAAAGCTGTGCTGCAGTTGGGTTCCAAAAGTTATTAAAATGCTATGCTTAACTATGTATAATAGTCAAAGACCTGAATTTGAAAGACATTATGTTTCCTTCCATTAAGCATTAGTTTATTTTGTTTTAACTTTCAGCGGACAGTCCAGTGCCATGTTTTTGGGAAATAACCACCTACAACTCACAGTGGAAAGTCACCAAAAAAAATTTTTTTAAGTACTTAGGTAACATAATTAGATGTATTTTAAAAAACATAACTGTCAGTAGTACAGAAGATGGCCTGGTTTGAAAAAAACTCAAACTTCAGGATATAATTCAAATAATTCTCTCAGCCTTAGAAATGGAGACTACAGAAGGAGGATTGGGTAACAGACATTAGATAGGTTAACTGCTGATACTTTCGAAGACTGTTTCCAAGCAAGATCATATTCACAGGTACCAGGAATTAAGACTTCAAGATATCTTTTTGGGAGACATAATTTAATCCATAACAGAGGCCAAGATGAAGAGAGAGGTCATACCAGAGTAAGATGGATCTTAATCCAGTCATAGTGGTATTCTTATGAAAGAGAAAAGACTTCGCGAGACAGAGGGTAGTGGTCATGTGAAGATGCATCTGCAAGCCAAGGAAGGCCTGGGGCTACAGGAGCTAAGAGATACAAGAAAAGATCTTCCTCTAGAGCTTTTGGATAGAACATGTCCCTGCTGACACCCTGAATTTGGACTACTAGCCTCCAGAACTGTGAGATGATAAACTTATATTTAAAGCTACCCACTTTGTGATTCTTCGTTACAGCAGCCCTAAACCCATTGCCTTCAAGTGGCTTCCGACTCATAGCAACCCTATGCTGTCTCATACTCTCATACTGTCTGTTATGGGTTGAATTGTGTCCCCTCCAAAAAAATGTGTATCAATTTGATTAGGCCATGATTCCCAGTATTGTGTGCTTTTCCTCCATTTTGTGATTGTAATTTTATGTTGAGAGGATTACAGTGGGATTGTAACACCACCCTTGCTCAGGTCATCTCCCTGATCCAAGGTACAGGGAGTTTCCCCGGGGTGTGGCCTACACCACCTTTTCTCTCTCAAGAAAGAAAAGGAAAGGGAAGCAAGCAGAGAGTTGGGGACCTCATACCACCAAGAAAGCAGCACCAGGGGCAGAGTGTGACCTTTGGACACGGGGTCCCTGTGCCTGAGAAGCTCTTCGACCAGGGGAGGACTGAGGACAAGGACTTTCCTCCAGAGCCAACTGAGAGAGAAAGCCTTCCCTTGGAGCCAACGCCCTGAATTTGGACTTGTAACCTACTAGACTGTGAGAAAATAAGTTTTTCTTTGTTAAAGCCATCCACTTGTGGTATTTCTGTTATGGCAGCACTGGATGACTAAGACATTGTCTCATATGAGAAAGCAGCCCTAGGAAACTAATATACCCTCCTGCTTCTCCTACTCCTGGATATTCCTCTTCAGTCTCTTTCTCAGGCTTTTCTTTCTTTGATGCACAGTATTTTGTCCTTGGCCCCTTGAATGTCCCTCAGTCCACATTGAGGCATCTCAAACTCAGTGCTTCCCAAATTAAACTCGTCCTCACTCCTAAACTTGCTTCAAGAGTGATGAGTGTATAATCTTGCTACTAATCAGAGAAGGACAAATCAAAGCTACGAGTGTCTACTTTTCATCTATCAAATTGGCAAAGATCATAAAAGGTTTTTTTTAAAAAAAATTCAATGTATGCAAGAAAATAGAACATACTGATTCTGGTAAACAATTAGGCAATCCATATCAAGAGTGTTTATAAATTCATATCCTTAGCCTAGTCCTTTCCCCTCTTGGGATATGCCATTAAAAATTAAGAAGACTCCCATCTAGAGAAGAGATGAGAGGGCAGAGGGGGGCAGAAGCTGGCCGAATGGACACAAAAATAGAGAGTGGAGGGAAGGAGTGTGCTGTCTCATTAAAGGGAGAGCAACTAGGAGTATATCCAATAGCAAGGTATATATAAGTTGTTTTTTTTTTTTTTTTTATGGAAACCCTGGTGGCATAGTGGTTAAGTGCTATGGCTGCTAATCAAAGGGTCGGCAGTTCGAATCCACCAGGTGCTCCTCGGAAACTCTATGGGGCAGTTCTACTCTGTCCTATAGGGTCACTATGAGTTGGAATTGACTCGACGGCACTGGGTTTGGTTTTCTTTTTTGGTTTATATAAGTTTTTGTATGAGAGACTGACTTGGTTTGTAAACTTTCACTTAAAGCACAATAAAAATTAAAAGAAAAAAAAAGAATTAAGAAGACTCCAAGAGTATGGCCCCCAGACACCCTTTTAACTCAGTACTAAAGTCACTCCCAATGGTCACCCTTCAGCCAAAAGTTAGACAGATCTATAGGGCAAACAGTAACATATGTGAGGAATGTGCTTTGTAGTTCAATCATGTATACAAGACTAAATGGGCACACCACCCCAAAAGCAAAGACAAGAAGGCAGGAAAACTGGACAAATGGAAACAGGAAACCCAGGGTGAAGAAGGGGAGGGTGTTGACACATCACAGGGTTGACAACCAATGTCACAAAACAATTTGTGTATTGTTTAATGAGAAATTAATTTGTAACTTTCACCTAAAACATAATTTAAAAAAAGAAGGATCTGGGCAACAATTTGTCTACAAAAATATTTATCAGATATATTAGTGAAAATTGAAAACTAGCTGTATGTCAACAATAGGTAAAAGGCTAAATTATTTATATAACCACATTATACAGTGATTAAAATTGCATAAAAAAAGCAAGTTTAATGACGAGAAGATGCTTATGAGAAATATATATATGTCTCAATTTTATATATGTATAGGTTCAAAGAAAATGTGAAAATGTTAATGGTGGTTATGGTTAGGTGGTGGGAATATAGATGATTTTTTATCTTTTAACTTATCTATGTTTTCCATAAGGCACAGGAAGAGAGTAGATTTGTTTGTTTTTAAATAAGTGATAGTGGTCAACAGGGCCAAATGTTGTTTGAAATATCGATTAGGGTGCACACCTAGACTAGTCCATTGGATTTGGAAATTAGGGTTTTATTAGTGGTTTTTGTCAAAGCAGTTTCAGAGTAGTGAGGGCATAATCTAGACTAATTAAAAAAAAAAATTGCTGTCAAGTCGATTCCAACTCATGGCGACTCTATTAGGACAGAGTAAAACTGCCTCATAGAGTTTCCAAGGAGTACCTGGTGGATTCGAACTGCCAACATTTTGGTTAGCAGCTCTAGCACTTAACTATTATGCCATCAGGGCTGCAATTTGAACAAGAAGAAGTAGAACTTACTCTTCCAAGGGACTGACTGAAAAGGAGACAGTGATAGCTCGAAGATACTGTTGTTTTTAAGATAAAAGTGACTTTGGTACTTTGAAGATAAGGGGTTGGGAATAATCAATGACTCAAGGATCATCAAGGAAGAGGCAGAAGGAGGTAGGATCAAGCGCAAAGAGTGTTGACTGATACAGGGCATTTCAACGAACCTCAGGTGTTCAATATAACTAAAGCATTGAAAACATGTAGGACAGCTGCAAAAGTACTGATGGGCTAAAACGTAAAGAACCCTGTAGGCCATGCCAAGGATTATGAGCAAGCCATTTAAGCAAATATCTTAAGAATCAAAGAATCAAAGGCAAACACATTATTGGACTGTTTTATTAGGGTCACTCTATCTGTATAAAACCAAAACCAAACTCATTGCCATTGAGTCTATTCTGACTCATAGCGACCCTACAGAGCAGAGTACAACTGCCCCACGGGGTTTCCAAGGAGCGGCTGGTGGATTTCAACTGCTGACTTTTTGGTTAGCGGTTGTAGCTCTTAACCACTGTGCCACCAGGGCTCCCTATGTGCATAGCGTGGAAGAGTCTGAAGGAAGGAAGAGCAGTAAGGGGGTTACTGGAATAATAAAAAGTTAAAGTGGGCTTAAACTAAGGAAGTAATAGGATAGAAACAAGAGAATGGATTTGAAAGATGATTAGGAGATAGAATGAACCGGATGTGGTTGCCAGTTGAGTGTGAAGACTTGGAAGGAGGATAAAGGTGTCCCCCCATCTATATTCCAGAGTTCTACCATGTAAAAAATGGATGGTTGATGGTTCCTAGTTGGAAAGAAGATCATTTTTATTTTGGAAATGTTGAGATGCCACTGAGAGTGACACAATATACTGACTTTCAAAATTCATAAACCAACAAACTACGATGTTTCCATCCCTCACTTCAGCTCCCACCGTTTTTTGTTTTGTTTTTTTTATGTGGTTCAGTTAATGAAACTATTTTGAAGTTAGAATTATCTACATACTCTTTCCTAGTGATATTTATATTATTTTTATATTGTAAATTCTGATACCAAGACTAGTTTGAATCCAGCTTAGCTAAATATGGGAAGTGTACATTTCTATCATGTTAATATTGTATAAGTGACTTCTTGTGTCAGTTGTTCATGTCTCATACAGTGGTTTCTTAATTACTTCCAAACAGCCAAAATTAGCATAAGAATTTTAATTCTAATCTGAGAATTTCAATTCTGTCCTGATTCTATATTTTTAAATGTTATCTCAATCAATTAAGCAATGAATTTCCAAATAAAAAATTTATTAGGAAAAAAAAATTTTCATACAATGACATAATATATTTTTTTTCTCAAAAGGGCTTTCATATAAAATGTAGTGTGGTTTATGTCTTTTCTTTCAATTTTATGCTCAATTTTAACCAGGCAAGAGAGCTAAATTAAAAAATTGCAATTGAAGTACACCTGCATTTAAACAATTACATGTTTAGGAAAAAACATGTCTAACTCCCTTACAAAATTGTCTGTTTACTTAGATCCACACAGCTCTCAAAATACATGCATAGTAGTCTACTTTCAAAATCAAGAAAGTAAATATCTCCCTACAGTTTTCTAATTTAGAGTAAATTATAGAGAACAACACTCAAATTCAAGAAGTTAGAAAAATAGCAACAAAATGAATCAAAACAAAGTAGAAGAAAGGAGTTTATACAGACAATAAAAACCAAACCCGTTGCCGTCAAGTCGATTCCCAACTCATAGTGACCCTATAAGACAGAGTAGAACTACCCCATATGGTTTCCAAGGAGTACCTGGTGGATTTGAACTGCTGACCTCTTAGGTTAGCAGCTGTAGCTCTCAACCACCATGCGACCAGGGTTTCCACAGATAACAGTAGAACTTAATTAATTAGAAATCAGAAAAGGGATGTTCTTATTGTTGTTAGGTGCTGTCAAGTTGATTCTGACTCATAGTGACCCTATGTACAACCCAACAAAAACTGTCCAGCTCTGCACCATCCTCACAGTCTTTGTTATGTTTGAGCCCATTGTTGCAACCGTTGTGTCAATCCTTCTCATCAAGGGTCTTCCTCTTTTTTACTGACCCTCTACCAAGCATGATGTCCTTCTTCAGGGACTGGTCCCTCCTGATAACATGTCTAAAGTATGTGTGACAAAGCCTCACTATCCTTGCTTCAGCACTCTAGCTGTACTTCTTTTTCCAAGACAGACTTGTTCGTTCTTCTGACAGTCCATGGTATATTCAATATTCTTCGCCAAAATCGTAATTTGAAGGCATCAATTCTTCTTCGGTCTTCCTTATTCATTGTCTAGCTGTCACATACAGATGAGGCGACTGAAAATACCATGGCTTGAATCAGGTGCACCTTAGTCCTCAAAATGACATCTTTACTTATTACCACAATAAAGAAGTCTTTTGCAACAGATTTGCCCAATGCAATGCATCATCTGATTTCTTCACTGCTGCTTCCATGGGCACTGATTGTGAATCCAAGTAAAATGTAATCCTTGACAACTTGAATATTTTCTCTGTTTATCATGAAGATGTTTATTGGTTCATTGTGAGGATTTTCTCTTTATGTTGAGGTGAAATCCATATGGAAGGCTGTAGTTTTTGATCTTCATCAGTAAGTGCTGCAAGCCCTCTTCGCTTTCAGAGTGGATAAATCTAAGCGCTGTTCCTAAAAACAAAACAACCCACACACTAGCTTAATGGAGAGAAAAGTACAAATACACAAAATTAGAGAGGGCGTAACAACAGAAATTAACATGGTAAAATAGTATTTTGCACAACTACATACAAATACAGCTGAAAACCTGTACAAAATAGTCTACTTCTAGAAAAATAAAAATTACCAAAATAGACTCAAAGAGAGAGAGAGAACCTGCACAGATTAATGGACCAACCAAAACCAAACCAAACCCACTGCCGTTGAGTCGATTCTGACTCATAGTGACCCTATAGGACAGAGTAGAACTGCCCCATAGAGTTTCCAAGGAGCACCTGGTGGATTCGAACTGCCGACCTTTTGATTAGCAGCCGCAGCACTTAACCACTACACTACCAGGGTTTCCAGATTAATAAACTGGGAAGAAATTAAGAAAGTGTTCAAGACCTATACCTCAAAAAAGTGCTAGGTCCTGATGATTTCATTATTTAATGAATCACTTTGGAGTATAGAGAAAGAAAAGCTTCCAGACCCAATTTAAGAAGCCATCATAATGTGATCACCCAAATCTAACTACACATAGCATAAAAAAGAAAATACAGAGTAGTGTCACTTGCAAGAATCAATGCAAAATTCCTAAAGGGTCCAGCAGTATAGTAAGATAATGTTGTTAGGTGCCATCGAGTCACTTCCGACTCATAGCGACCCTATGTACAACAGAACAAAACACTGCCTGGTCCTATGCCATCCTCACAATTGTTATGCTTGAGCCCATTGTTGCAGCCACTGTGCCAATCTATCTCATTGAGGGTCTTCCTCTTTTTCACTGACCCTCTACTTTACCAAGCATGATGTCCTTCTCCAGGGACTGGTCCCTCCTGATAACATGTCCAAAGTATGTGAAACGAAGTCTTGCCATCCTTGCTTCTGTGGGGGCATTCTGGCTGTATTTCTTCCAAGATAGATTTGTTCCTTCTTCTGGCAGTCCATGGTATATTCCACATTCTTTGCCAATGCCATGATCCAAAGACATCAATTCTTCAGTCTTCTTTATTCATTGTCCAGCTTTTGCATGCATATGTTGTTGTTGTGAGGTGCCCTTGAGTCAGTTCCAACTCATAGCCACCCTATGTACAACAGAACAAAACACTGCCCAGTCCTGCGCCATACTCACAATCATTGTTATATTTGAATCCACTGTTTCAACCACTGCGTCAATTCATCTTTTCAAGGGTCTTCCTCTTTTTCACTGACCCTCTACTTTATCGAGCATGGTGTCCTTCCCCAGGGACGGTTCCCTCCTGATAACATGTCCAAAGTACATGAGACAAAGTCTCATCATCCTCACTTCCAAGGAGCACTCCGGCTACATTTCTTCCAAGACAGACTTGTTGGTTCTTCTGGCAGTCCATGGTATATTCAGTATTCTTTGGAAAACCATAATTCAAAGGCCTCAATTTTTCTTCAGGTCTTCCTTATTCTTTGTCCAGATTTCATATACATATGAGACAATTGAAAATATCATGACTTACATGAGGCGTACCTTAGTCCTCAAAGTGACATCTTTACTTTTTAACACTTTAAAGATGTCTTTTGCAGCAGATTTGTCCAATGCAATGTCATTTGACTTCCTGACTGTGGCTTCCATGGGCGTTGATTGTGGATCCAAGTAAAATAAAATCCTTGACAATGTCAATTGTTTTCTCTATTTGTCCTGATGCTGCTTACTGGCCCAGCTGTGAGGATTTTTTGTTTTCTTTATGTTGAGGTGTAATCTTTACTGAAGGCTGTGGTCTTTGATTTTCATCAGTAAATGCTTCAAGTTCTCTTTACTTTCAGCAAGCAAGTTTGTGTCATCTGCATATTGAGGGTTGCTAATGAATCTTCCACCAATCCAGATACCACATTCTTCTTCATATAGTCCAGCTTCCCGGATTATTTGCTCGGCATACAGATTAAATAATTATGGTGAAAGGATGCAT
Organism: Loxodonta africana; assembly: GCF_030014295.1. Classification (NCBI taxonomy): domain Eukaryota; kingdom Metazoa; phylum Chordata; class Mammalia; order Proboscidea; family Elephantidae; genus Loxodonta; species Loxodonta africana. The sequence continues at coordinate 145,368,996 of NC_087344.1, read as the reverse complement.
CCCTGACATACACCTTTCTTAATTTTAAACCATGCAGTATCCCCTTGCTCTGTTCAAATGATTGCCTCTTGGTCTACGTAAAGGTTCTTCATGAGCACATTTAAGTGTTGTGGAATTCCCATTTTTGGCAATGTTATTCATAATTGGTTATGATCCACACAGTCAAATGCCTTTGCATAGCCAATAAAACACAGGTAAACATCTTTCTGGTATTCTTTGCTTTCAGCAAAGATCCATCCAATATCAGCAATGATATCCCTTATTCCATGTCCTCTTCTGCATTTGGCTTGAATTTCTGGCATTTCCCTGTTGATGAACTGCTACAGCTGCTTTTGGATAATCTTCAGCAAAATTTTACTTGCATATAATCAGAACCACAATGAGATACCATCTCACCCCAGCATTACTGGCATGAATCAGAAAAACAGAAAATAACAAATGTTGGCGAGGATGCGGGGAGACTGGAACTCTTATTTACTGCTGGTGGGAATGTAAAATGGTATAACCATTCTGGGAAAATATATGGCGCTTCCTTAGAAAGCTAGAAATAAAAATACTTTATGATCCAGCAATTCCATTCCTAGAAATATATACTAGAGAAATAAGAGCCGTCACATGAATAGACATATGCACACCCATGTTCATTGCAGCATTATTCACAATAGCAAAAACATGGAAACAACCTAGATGCCCATCAACAGATGAATGGATAAACAAACTATGGTACATACACACAATGGAATATTACTCAACGATAAAGAACAGTGATGAATATGCAAAGCACCTTGCAACATGAATGAATCTGGAGGGCATTATTCTGAGTGAAATAAATCAATCACAAAAGGACAAATATTGTATGAGGCCACTGCTATAAAAACTAATGAAAAGGTTTATATACAAAAAAGAAACAATCTTTGATGGTTACGAGGGAGGGGAAGGGTGGGAGGGAAAAACACTAAATAGGTAAGTGGCAACTTTGGTAAAGGGTAAGACAGTACACAATACTGGGGAAGCCAGCAGAAGCTCCAAAGACACATTCAAACTCCCTGAGGAACCGAATTACTGGGCTAAGGGCTGTGAGGACCATGGTCTTGGGGAACATCTAGCTCAATTGGCATAACATAGTTTATGAAGAAAATGTTCTGCATTCTACTTTAGTGAGTAGAGTCTGGGGTCTTAAAAGCTTGTGAGTGGCCATCTAAGATACTCCACCTGTATCACCTTATCTGGAGCAAGGGAGAATGAAGAAAACCAAAGACACAAGGGAAAGATTAGTCCAAAGGACTAATGGACCAAAAGTACCACAGCCTCCACCAGACTCAGTCCAGCACAACTAGATGATGCCCAGCTACCACCACTGAGTATTCTGTCAGGAATCACAATAGAGGGTCTGAGACAGAGCTGGAAAAAAACATAGAACAAAATTCTAACTGAAGAAAAAAAGCAGACTTACTGGCCTGACAGAGACTGGAGAAACTCCGAGAGTATGGCCTCCAGACACCCTTTTAGCTCAATAATGAAGTCGCTCTGAGGTTCACCCTTCAGCCAAAGATTAGATAGGCCCGTAAAACAAAATAAGACTAAATGTGCACACCAGCAGGAGGGGAAAAGAAAGCTGGTAATGGGGAGCCTAAGGTTAAGAAGGGGAGAGTGTTGACAAGTCATGGGGTTGGCAACCAATCTCACAGAACGATATGTGTATTAATTGTTTAATGAGAAACTATTTTGCTCTGAAAACCATCTAAAGTGCAATAAAAAATTTTTTACTTGAAAGTGATATTAATGATATTGTTCGATAATTTCCACATTTTGTTGGATCACCTTTCTTTGGAATGGTCACAACTATGGATCTTTTCCAGTTGGTTGGCCAGGTAGCTGTCTTCCAAATTTCTTTGCATAGACAAGTGAGCACCTCCAGTGCTGCATCCATGTATTGAAACACCTCAATTGGTATTCTGTCAATTCCTGGAGCCCTGTTTTTCACCAACGCCTTTAGTGCAGCTTGGACTTCTTTCTTCAGTATCATTGGTTCTTGATCACATGCTACCTGTAGAAATGGTTGAACATCTTCCAATTCTTTTTGATACAGTGACTCTGTGTATTCCTTCCACTTGCTTTTGATGCTTCCTTCGTTGTTTAATATTTTCCATGTAGAATCCTTCAATATTCCAACTCGAGGCTTGAATCTCTTCAGTTCTTTCATCTTGAGAAATGCCAAGCATGTTCTTCCTTTTTCGTTTTCTAACTCTAGGTCTTTGCACATTTCATTATAATACTTCTGGAGCAGTCTTTTGAAATCTTTTGTTCAGCTCTCTTACTTCATTATTTCTTCCTTTCACTTTATCTACTCTGCTTCTAAGAGCAAGTTTCAGAGTCTGTTCTGACATCCATTTGGTCTTTTCTTTTTTGTCTTTTTAATGACCTCTTGCTTTCTTCTTGTGTGATGTCTTTGATGTCACTATACAACTCATCTGGTCTTTGGTCATTAGTGTTTAATGAGTCAAATCTATTCTTGAGATGATCTCTAAATTTAGGTGGAATATACTCACGGTCATACTTTGGCTCTCATAGACTTGTTCTAACTTTCTTTAGCTTCAGCTTGAACTTGCATATGAGCAACTGGCCCCTTGCCTTGTTCTGACTGATGATACTGAGTTTTTCCATCGTCTCTTTCTTCAGGTGTAGTCAATTTGATTCCTGAGTATTCCAGCTGTCGAGGTCCACATGCATAATCACCATTTATGTTGGTGAAAAAAGGTATTTGCAACGAAGTCATTGGCCTTGCAAAGTTCTCTCGTGAGATCTCCGGAATTGTTTCTATCACCAAGGTAATATTTTCCAACCTCTGTTCCTTCTTCTTGTTTCCACCTATTGCATTCCAATCACCAATAATTATCAATACATCTTGATGGCATATTGATCAGTTTCAGACTGCAGAATTTGGTAAAAATCTTCGGTCTCCTTATCTTTGGCATTAGTGGTTGGTACGTAAATTTGAATAATTTGAATAATACATGGCACTTTATTTCAGAAATGTAAGGCAATTTAATATTAGGAAATCTATTCATATAATACACCCATATTTTATAGGTCAAATAAGAAAGACAATATGATCATCTCAACAGATGCCAAAGATTTAACTACCAAGAAGCCAAAAGAGTAGTATAAGAAAACACGAGTGGTGTTTTAATGTAATCTTGGCATAAGAAAGCACATGAAACCGACAAAAATGCATGGAACTCGAAATCATAAAATATAAGATTAATAATTTGGTTACATAAAAATTTAGAATGAATATATTCCCAAAAATCATAAATGAAATCAAACAATAGATAAATTGAGGGAAAAGTTTTGCTTTTAATGAAGAATGTACCACAAGTGACCGATAAACAATGAAAAAATGTTTAACTGAACACACGATTAAAGCAGTTGTAGAAAAGAGCCATGAAGACTTCAAAAATATGAATAGATTCAATAAGTAATAATGAGTTTTATAAGTGGAAATATCGTAAGTAAATAAGTGAATAGCACTGTCCCACTTTTATTGATTAGGAGTTACAAATGAAAATTATTTGGGTACTTCACTGACATTATAAATTACTAGAACTAATCACAGACTTAACTAACTAGTTGAAATATACTAAAGTAGAAAAACAATTCCAGATATTATTTTATGCAAATTTAAATTATTAGTCAAATCAGATTGCTTGCTTGGAATTCAATTTAACTTTTAATTTTGGAAAATCAAGGTAAAATTCCGGACAGATTACATTAAAACTAAAACCAGGAACAGTGTGTAGGATAATTGCACTTTCCATAGTCAATTAGTTAAGAAAATCTAAAAATTACTGAGGAGGAAATGAAAACACATTGAGCTGTTATGCATGGCACAAATCCCTGAATCAATTTATGTTACCTTACAGATTTATTTGGAGCATGTCAACGTCATGTAGCTATAATCTGCCATTACAGATTTAACAGTCTTATTTTGCTGCATCTTAAATTTTGTTTTTATATTTTGAGTTAGTGGCAAAATAAATCATCTCATGAGATCAGTGTTTAGTTCATTCTCCCACAAGTTTATTCTTAAAAAATGACTGATCACTTTAAAGTTTATTTGAACATGTTCACTTGACCTCTTCTTAGAAACAGTAATTTAATCAGTAGATTTTAAAGTTCCTTATACTGCTAAATGAGGAAAACATTGCGTATGTAAGAATTCTTGGGGGAATGTGTTGAGGCTTTCCCAAGTACTTTTTTTGGAAGTGGATGTGACTGGCTACCTGAGTCATCTGTGGGAGTGATGCTTTATCTGTCTATGAAAATAATCTCATTTTCATGTCTTAGCTCCCTTTATTTTAGTTACTAATAATATGATCATTATTAATTTTTATTGACTGTTACCCTAAGTGAAAAGTTGAAGTATGTAGAATTTTTGTTCAAAGTAATTTATATCCTAAATGCTTCGTGATAAAAAAAAAGTAGGAAAGCAAGTTAGGAATAATAGTTGCAAGAAATATGGCAGATTTATATTCTTGATATATAAATAACTCTTACATACCAATCAGGTATGTAATAGCTCAACAGAAAAACCAGGCAAAAAATGAAAGCAGAGAATTAACAAAAGAAGAAATAGAAATAAGTACCAAACCAAACCCATTGCTGCTGAGTTGATTCCAACTCATAATGACCCTATAGGACAGAGTAGAATTGTCCTATAGGGCTTCCAAGGAGCGGCTGCTGGATTCAAACTGCCAATCTTTTGGTTAGCAGCCATAACTCTTAACCACTGTGCCACTAGGGCTTCTTCAGTATACTAGTTAGGAAGAAGTACAAAACAAAACATGTTTATCTGTTTAACTGATAAAGATAAAATTATAAAACATAGTGCTGACTGGACTATAGTGAGATTGTTATTGAATTCATGTTATTGAATTAATATCTGTATATGAAAGCCCTTTGGCAATAACAATAGGGTCCTAAAAATCTTCGTAATTTTTGACTCAGTAATCTCACTTTTAGGAATTTAATGAATAATCAGTTACAGTTAAAAATATACACACAGATGTATACATGATACTATTAAAGCCTTGAAATAGGAGAACTGTTTTTTTTTTAAATATATATATATATTGGAATATTAAGCTAATTTGATAAAAATATTTGATTTGGTGAAATGCTCACAATAAAATGGTAAACATTAAATATATATATTATACATAAATACATGTATATTATAATCCATTTAAATAAAGACTGCTAATATCCTGCCCTGAAATCTACTCTTCCCTTACTTCTTTAAAAGTAAGGATTTAGCTAGAAAGAGAATCTTTTAATTTTCCTAAAGTTATCATATGCATATAAAGAATCAAATAATTCTTCAAGGATTAGTAAAAAAACAAATAAAAATCAGTCCCCTGCCAGCCTCCATCCACCCAAATCCCACTTCCTACAGCAACCACTTGAAAGTCTCTTAGTTGTTTCTGTTCTTGTTTGCTGCCATTTATCCAAATAACATGAACTCCCTGTGAGAGACTCTGTCACAGCTCAACTTCTCAGTTTCAGACATTATAATTTGGCTCTCTTTCATAGACCCCCGTGACCCAACATCCTTGTATCATAGTTTTAGTTATATCAGAATTTAGAGTTTGTATTATAATTATAAAAATACTACTTGTTTGTAAGTCAGTAATGATTACTGTTCCTTTCGCAATTTTTATTCTCCCTGAACTTAATAACTGTCCTTTTTGTTTGTTGGCTTAGTTTTCTATGTAACTATAATTTGTCCATACCTAAACTCTACCTGTACTATCTAAATATTCTCTCAGTATGTTCAGACACATCAGGTATTTATTTCATTTTATCTTTGTGGACATATCTTTCTCCTGGAGTCTCCTAACCTGTTCCAGTCTGGAAACTATTCTCTGGATGTACTGCACAGCTGACTCCTGGAACTTCTCTTCATCTTCAACATGAAGATCACTTCGCCTCTTTTCCTTTGGAACTCCCTGTTCCCTGGATCCCATCTCTTCCTCTTTGTTTTATATTCTCAATTTGGTGGAGCAATTTGGTGGTCCATGGTAGGTATAATTTTTGAGAACTTAGATGTTGGAAAATATGTTTATTCTACACTTACTTAGGTGATAGCTTTACTGGGTATAAAATTCTTTTCCTGTAAATATACTAAAAACCCTTGATTTGTACACTTTAAATGGGTGAAGTGTCTGGTATGTAAAATATATCTTTTCTGTGTGTGTGCTTTAGGTGAAAGTTTACAGCTCAAGTTAATTTCTCATACAAAAATTTATACACATATCATTTTGTGACATTAGTTGCAATCCCCACAATGTGACAGCACACTCCCCTATGAGCTGGTACAATTATTCTCCTTATTTTAAGACAAAAAAAGCTCTGCCCCTTTCCACCACAGGTTCCCTACGTTCATTCAGCCAGTTCCTGTCCCTTCCTGCCTTCTCATCCTGCCTCTGGTAAGGAGCTACCCTTTTGGTCTTTTGTATCTGATTGAACTAAGAAGCACACTCCTCACATATGTTATTTTTTATTTTATAGTGCTGTCTAATCTTTGTCTGAGGAGTGGGCTTTGGGAACGTTTTTAGTTCTGAGTTAACAGAGTGTCCAGGGGCGATAGTTTCAGGGGTTCCTCTAGGCTCTGTCAGACCATTAAGTCTGGTCTTTTTGGGTATAAAATTATTTTTTTATTGTACTTTAAAAAATTTTTTATTGTGATGAAGGTTTACAGAACAAACTAGCTTCTCATTAAACATTTAGCACACATATTGTTTTATGACATTGGTTACCAACCCCACAACATGTCAACACTCTCCCTTCTTGACCTTGGCCTCCCTATTACTAGCTTTCCTGTCCCCTCCTGCCTTCTAGCCCTTGCCCCTGGGCTGGTGTGCTTGGGTATAAAATTCTTGATTGGAAATAACTCTCCTTCCAAATTTTGAAGACTTTGCCAGTGCTGTTATTGAGAAGCCTGATGCTATTCTGGTTCTTGATTCTTTGTAAGTAATTTGAAAGCTTTTAGGAACAGTCTCTGAGGGAAGAAGGGAGAAAAATTTACCTGCTGGCTCCTATCTCCTTTTTCTCATGGCTCAAAGTTTGCCCCACAGGGAGTTAACTCCCCACATTTCCAAGTTGTGATGTGGACCCTCCTGGCTGCTACTGGGGAAGCCAGAGCCTCTGCTGGAGCCTCTGCCAGATCCCATTAGGTCACTGCAGCATGCATGACGGAAGCCATGACAAAGCTAGTCCTTAACACTTGCCAGGGAAGGCTGAGCCAGCTGGTGATGTCAGGAAACAAAATAACAGCTGAAGCACTCAGGGCTTATTTTTGCACAAACAGTAATGAGCCTTTGACAGGGTAGCTTGGCCTGGGGAACAGAGCAAGTGCAGAGGCCAGCGGAGAGGGAAGCACATCAAAAGGATCTGAAGAGATGCATAAATGGGTGCAATATTTTTGTATTTAGCATTGTGGCCATATTTATAATTCTTTAGATTTATGTCTTCATTTTTCTGGTTTCAATGCTCTCTGCCAGGCCTTCCTATCCCTCAGTTGGAAAAATTGCTTTGAGCAATTATTTCCTATAATTTAGTGTGGCAGCAGAGAAGTGCTGAGGCTAACATGGTTTTTTGTTCTTTCTAGGTAACATCTTCTGTTGCCTTCATGGATGTTTGTAGGACTTCTTTCATAGCCTTTTGATTAAAAACATTGCCAGGCCACATCTAGATGGAGGTGTTTGCCATTTATTTGATCTAAAATATGGCTATTCTTTACTATTTAGATCTGTGGGCTTTTTTCCTCATCAGGAAGTGTTCTTCCCATCATATTTTTTATTTTCTTCTATTTGTTTTGGTTACTTCTTCATGAACCCCAATTATCTTTTCTCTTATTTCTATCTCTACCAGCTCGCTTTGACCTTTATCTGTTCATCCTGGAGTGTCTCAAGTAATTCTCACTACTTATTCAATATTACCCAGAATCAAGTCTTTCTTTTTTGCTAATGGAAACTTTAATTCTGTGGTTGCATTTTTGTATCATTGTAGCTCTTCTTTATCTCATTCATAGCCTCCTATTGACTTTCTATTTCAACCCATTCTCTTATGCCTTTCTTCCCATATTTTATGGATGCTACTTCTTTTTGTACTCTACTAAGGTCACAAATTGTCTCTTAAACCTTTCTTTTGGATCCTGAAGTAGATAATTTTTGTGCTTTTCATTTGAATCTTTATGATGCTGTTTTCTTTCCCTTGTTCTGAGATATCCTTTCACAGGCTCTGTGTTGGCTTTTTTTTTTCCCCCATATTTTATGCACCTTTCATAGTAAGAATCTTCAAACCTAGTGTTTATCAACAGACAGAATGTATTTATTTCTCTTAATCTTGCTCCCTATCCACCTGTATGTATGCCAGTTCTCATTTCAATTTCCATGCCTACTAGGCATTCACCTACTGCTGTTTCATATTATGGGCTTTTCCTACTCCGTTGTTTGATCATCTGTTACTCTAAAATGATGGAGCACATGAAAAATTACAGTTCTCAGCTTGCACCTCTCTTAGGGTTCAAACTTTCTCTGCCCCAACCTGCAGAATTTTATACTGGGGGACTACGTTTTGCAACACGCAGACTGCTCCCTGTTTCCTGCCCAGCTGTTTTCTTAGAGAAGTTCTCTCTATGGGTGTATAATAACGGTAGAAGGATAATGAAGGTGAAGGGAGGAAGAGAGGAAGAGGTGGTTAGTATAACTCTGGCTGCCTTAAAAGCCAATGCCTACCCGGTAAAATGATAACCACAACATTTCTGGTTGGTACAGACCCTTGATCTGAGGCAGGGGGCAAAGAGTTAGATATTATATATCTTTTGTCCTTTTTCAGGTGATGTCTGATTCATAAGATAAAGCCTGGCAGCTCAGTATGCCTTAAATTTAGAAATTGTTATGTTCTTCAGACTGAGTGTTTTCCAGTGTGTTGAGTTTTTGTCTCAGTTGTCTTTACATTATGATTAAGCACTGAAGGTGGTCCCCATACCCAAAACAAAAATCTGTCAAAATATCTAAAATTTCAGAAGTTCACCATTGAATTGTAACTCAGCTCAGTAATCACATTAAGCTAATACTTGCCAAAGCACAAAAGATTACCATGGCAGTCAGCTGAGAACGGGGAGAAATTTGAGTCAAAGAGGAGGAACAGAAACAGTGAGATGGGAGAGTATAAATTTTCTTCTTAGGGCCTGAGTAGAGAATTAAATAATGTCTACTTCGAGAAGGTAATACATACATACATACATACATACATACATACTCAAACCTATTTGGAAATAGAAAAGCTTTTGAAGGCAAACAACCAATGGTTAATTAAGTTCAGCGTGTTGTCTTCAAAATAATAAATTGTTTAAATCCAACCAATTAAAAATAAGGATTTATATACAAAGTCAGGGTCTAAGAATATAATACTGTATCAGTTTTCCATATCAAAGAAAACTAGTGGCAGGAACTAGGTTTGAAAACAGCCACTTATCTTTTCTTTTACAATTCCCTGAATCCTTTTTCCTTTTGACTGGGAACAACATCAAGGTCAAACACATCCAGGATGAAGCAGAAAACAAAAAGAACATGCAGTGGAACGACAAAGAAAAATGCTTGTTCAATGTTTGCAATTGACTAAAAGGGAAAAACATTCAAGTACATTCCTTATCATACATCTGTCAAAGCATTCAAGCCACTAAGTAGACTAGACCATTTGTTGCTGCTTATGAAACAGAGGCATCTCACAAAAGACATTAAACTATCTTTTGCACAGTCTCACAACAACTCGTCATTCTGTACTTAATGTGGAGTTATGGCATTGCAAGGTTTATGAAATATATATATATTCTTATTGATTCTATGCTTTCAAGTAGAAGTATGCATTTTCAATACAGGAATCAATAATTTATGAAATTAATTTTTCATTATAACTTTCTCTCAGCTGCTGAATTAGGAATGTTATGACTCTAAGCAAGAGTGTAAATTAAACATATTTCCATGTAGGAATTCTAGGGAGTTGTGAATCAAGGAGTCATGCTGTTACAGAGTTACTGAATATATTTGTGTATTCAATTTTAATATATTTGGGGCTGAATCATGTGGGCATCTTTAAAAGCACAACGGCCTTATTGGTTCTAGTGACAAATGCATCATGGTAATACATGAGCCTCCTAAATGAAAACTTGTTAGCAGAGTTAGCTATTCAACATTTATTTCCAGCAAATACCTCTTAGACAAACTAATTAGCCTGTGCCCAGAAGCCCAAAGCTTGAAATAAATTAGTTCATGCCTAAAAGTACAATAAGGCTAAGAATTTTAATAAAAATAGAACCCCCATTGGTATTATGCATTTATGGGTACTAACATCCAATGAGATCTGGTATGTTATCACTAAGATATAAACCAGAAGGGGTTTTATATGGGAGGGTGAATGCTCTTTCAACATCTGACTATATTTATTAAACCCAAAACAAACCCACTGCTGTCGAATTAGTGCCTAATTAATAGGTACTATGGAGCCCTGGTGGTGCAGTGGTTAAGAGATTGGCTGCTAACCAAAAGATCTACCAGCCGCTCCTTGGAAACCCTATGGGGCAATTCTACTCTATCCTATAGGGTCACTATGAGTTGGAATAGACTTGACTACAATGGGTTTTGGAATAGATACTATACACTATCCAGGTGCTAGGGATTCATCAGTGAACAAAGCAGACAAAAACCCTGCTCTTGTAGAGTTTACATTCTAGTGAGAGGAGAAAGGCCATAAACAATAGACACAATAATTATGTAAATTATACAGATCTTAGAAGGTGACAAGTGCTATGAAAAAAATACAGCAGGCTAAGGAGCATCAGGGGTGGTTGTAATTTTAAATGAGGAGGTCAGAGTGGGCTTCTTTGGGAAGGTGATAGTTGAGCTAAGATTTGAAGAACAGAGTGAGTTATACAGATATCTGGGGGCACAGCACTTCAGAGAGGAAAGCTAGGGTAAAAGTCCTGAGGCAGGACCATGCTTGGCACGTAGAGGAGCAGGGAGGAAGCCAGTATGGCTGCAACAGAGGAAGCAAGTGGGAGAGATCAAAGTAGAAGAGGTCAGATAGATAACAAGGGAATCGTGCTGCAGGGCCTTGTAGGACACTGTAAGGATGTTAGCGTTAATTCTGAGAGAGCTGAGAACCATTGGAGGGTTTTAAGCAGAGGACAGACATAATCTGACTTCTGTTTTAACAGGGCTACTCTGATTGCTCTGTTGAAAAAGGTCTTTAGAGGGCAAGGTATAAACAGAAATGCCTGTTAGGAGACCATGGCAATAAGCCAGGTGAAAGTAGGTGGTGGTTCAGACCATTCAGACCAAGAAAGCAGCACTGGATGCCAGAAGAGGTAGTCAGACTCTGGATATATTTTGAAGGTACAGGCAACACAATTTCCTGATGGATGAGATGGGGCATGTAAGAGAAAGAGTCAAGGTATTTAAACTCAACAATGGAGAAAATGAGTTATCATTAACTGAGATGGGGAAGACTATGGTCGTGCAGTTTTAGAGGGAAAAATTAGGTGTTCAGTTTTGGACATGATACATTTGAGATGTCTATCAGTAGCAATATTAAGTAAGCAGTTGGTTATACCAATCTGGAGTTCAGTGGAAAGGCCAGAGATGGATAGAAATTTGGGATTTGTCAGTATGTGGACAATATTTAAAGCCATGAGATTGATGAGGTCACCAAGGGAGTGAATATAGCTGGAGAAGAAAAGATGACTAAGCTTGGGGCACTCCAAGGTTAAGAGGTTGGATACTTGTGGAGGAACCAATAAAGGATGCTGAGAAGTGTACAGTGAAGTGAGAAGAAAACTATGAGAGAAGCCAACGGAAGAAAGTGTTTCCAAGAGGAAGTGATCAACTCTAACAGATGTTGTTAATTGGTCAAGTAAAATTAGTGTTGAAAATTGTCTGCTGGATTTAGTAATGACCTTGACGAGAGTGACTTCTGTAGCGTGGTGGGAATGAAAAAGCCTGATTGGAGTAAGTTTAAGGAAGAATGAGAGAAGAGACATTAGAAACAGAAAATACAGTCAGTCCTTTTGAGTTTTGCACTATGGGAGAATAGAAAAATGGGGTGGTTAGCTGGAGTGAAAAGAGACGTCAGTGATGTTTAAGATGGAAGAAATACCTGGATATTTATTTGCTATTGAGAATGATTCAGTGGAGAGGAGAAAATTGATGATATAAGAAAGATAGGAGAGAATTGCTGGAACAATGCACTTGGGTTAAAAAAAAAAGATGGGATCTAGTATCCACTGGAGCATGCAGAGTTCATCTACTATAATTGGGGGAAAAGCAGAGCCTGTGGCTACAGATGATGGAAGACAGATATATTTGCTGGTAGCATCTGTTGAAGTTCACTTCTGGATGCTTTTATTTATTTCATTGAAATTGCAAAATCTTCAGCTGAACATGAGGATAAGGAGGAAGTGCTGGAGATTTAAAGAGAGGAGAAAGTATGAAGCAGTTTTCTAGAAGAGTGGGTGAATGAATGGACTAGGCAGATTTATAGTACAATTGCCAGGTAGCATAAGGGACCATTTGACTAATAAGAAGAATAAAACAAAACAAAACAAAAAAACCAAACCCATTGCCTTCGAGTTGACTCTGACTCATAGCTACCTTATAGGACAGAGTAGAACTGCAACATAGGGTTTCCAAGGAGCACCTGGCGGATTTGAACTGCTGATCTTTTGGTTAGCAGCCATGGCTCTTAACCACTACGTAACCAGGGTTTCCAATAAGACGAATAGCAGGTAAATTTGTTGAGTGCTTATTGTGTTCTAAGCACATAAGAGGTTTACATATATCAACCTATTAGCTGGTACAATTATTCTTATTTTAAGATAAGAAAAGCTATGCCACCAGTACTCAAGTACCGGCAGGGTCACCCATGGAGGACAGATTTCAGCTGAGCTTCCAGACTAAGACAGACTAGGAAGAAGGACCTGACAGTCTAGTTCTGAAAAGAATTGGCTGATGAAGACCTTATGAATAGCAGCAGAACACTGTGTGATATACTGCCAAAAGATGAGCCCCTCAGGGAAAGTGCTACCTCCTCAAAGTAGAGTCAACCTTAGTGACATAGATAAAGCCAAGCTTTCAGGACCTACATGTGCTGATGTGGCACAACTCAAAATGAGAAGAAACAGCCACAAACATCCATTAATAATTGGAACATGGAATGTATGAAGCATGAATTTAGGAAAATTGGAAATTGCCAAAAATGAAATGGAATGCATAAACATCAATATCCCAAGCATTAGTGAGCTTAAATGGACTGGTACTGGCCATTTTGAATTGGACAATCATATTGTCTATGATGCTGGGAATGACAGCTTGAAGAGGAATGGAGTTGCATTCATCATCAAAAAGAACATTTTGAGACCCATCCTGAACTGCAGCCCTGTCAGTGATAGGATAATATCCACATGCCTGCAAGGAAGACCAGTTAATACGATTATTTTTCAAATTTATGCACTAAATGCTAAGGCCAAAGATGAAGAAATTGAAGACTTTTACCAGCTTCTGCAGTCTGAAATTGATCAAACATGCGATCAGGATGCACTGATAATTACTGGTGACTGGAATGCAAAAGTTGGAAACAAATAAGAAGGATCAGTAGTTGGAAAACATGGCCTTGGTGATAGAAATGATGCCAGAGATTGCATGATAGAATTTTGCAAGGCCAACGACTTCTTCATTGCAAATACCTTTTTTCACCAACATAAATGGTGACTATACACACATGGACCTCACCAGATGTAATACACAGGAATCGAATCGACTATATCTGTGGAAAGAGACAATGGAAAAGCTCGATGTCATCAGTCAGAACAAGGCCAGGGGCTGATTGCAGATCAGACCATCAATTATGCATATGCAAGTTCAAGTTGAAACTGAAGAAAATTAGAACAAGTCCATGAGAGCCAAAGTACAACCGCGAGTATATTCCACCTGACTTTAGAGACCATCTCAAGAATAGATTTGACATGTTCAACACTAATGACCGAAGACTAGGCGAGTTATGGAATGGCATCATGGACATCATGCATGAAGAATGCAAGAGGCCATTAAAAAGACAGGAAAGAAATAAAAGACCTAAATGGATGTCAGAAAAGCCTCTGAAACTTGTTCCGAACATTGAGTAGATAAAGCAAAAGGAAGAAATGATGACGTGAAAGAGCTGAACAGAAGATTTCAAAGGGCAGATTGAGAAGACTAAGTCAAGTGTCATAATGACATGTGCAAAGACCTGGAGATAGAAAACCAAAAGGGAAGAACAGGTTCGGCATTTCTCAAGCTGAAAGAACTGCAGAAAAAATTCAAGCCTCGAGTTGCTATACTGAAGGATTCTATGGAGAAAATATTAGACAACGCAGGAAGCATCAAAAGAAGATGGAAGGAATACACAGAGTCACTATACCAAAAAGAACTGGTCAACATTCAACCATTTCAGGAGGTAACATATGATCTGGAACCACTGGTACTGAAGGAAGAAGTCCAAGCTGCACTGAAGGCATTGGCGAAAAACAAGGCTCAGAGAATTGATAGAATACCAATTGAGATGTTTCGACAAATGGACGCAGTGATGGAAGTGCTCACTCTTCTACACCAAGAAATTTGGAAGATAGCTACCTGGTCAACAGACTAAAAGAGATGCATATTTATGCCTATTCCCAAGAATGCAGAAATTATCAATGTCATTAATACCACATGCAAGCAAAATTTTGCTGAAGATCATTCAAAAGTGGCTGCAGCAGTATATTGACAGGGAACTGCCAGAAATTCAAGCCAGATGTAGAAGAGAACGTGGAACCAGGGATATCATTGCTGATGTCAGACGGATCCTGGCTGAAAGCAGACTATACCAGAAAGATGTTTACCTGTGTTTCATTGACTATGCAAAGGCATTTGACTGTGTGGATCATATGGATGACATTGCAGAAAATGGAAATTCTGGAACACTTAATTGTGCTTGTGAGGAATCTGTACATGGATCAAGAGGCAGTCGTTTGAACAGAAAGGGGATACTGCATGGTTCAAAGCAGGAAAGTTGTTCATCAGGGTTGTATCCTTTCACCTATGAGTCGGAATTGACTTGATGGCAGTGGGTTTGCGTTTTTTTAATTTATTCAATCTGTATGCTGAGCAAATAATCTGAGAAGCTGGACTACATGAAGAAGAAGGGGACATCAGGATTGGAGGAAGACTCATTAACAACCTATGTTATGCAGATGACACAACCTTGCTTGCTGAAAGTGAAGAGAACTTGAAGCATTTACTGATGAAGATCAAAGACCACAGCCTTCAGTGTGGATTACACCTTAGCATAAAGAAAACAAAAATCCTTACACCTGGATCAATAGGCAACATCATGATAAACGGAGAAAAAATTGAATTGTCAAGGATTTCATTTTACTTGGATCCACAATCAACACCCATGGATGCAGCAGTCAAGAAACCAAAAGGCACATTATATTGGGCAAATCAGCTGCAAGAGGTATCTTTAAAGTGTCAAAAAGCAAAGATGTCACCTTAAGAATGTGCTATCAATTGCATCATATGCATGTGAAAACTAGACAATGAATAAGGAAAACCGAAGACGAATTGTCACCTTTGAATTGTGCTGGTGAAGAATACTGAATATATCAGGAACTCCCAAAAGAACGAAAAAATCTGCCTTGGAAGGAGTCCAACCAGAATGTTCCTTAAAAGCAAGAATGGCACAACTTTGTCTCACAAACTTTGGACATGTTATCAGGAGGGCTCAGTCTCTGGAGAAGTATATCACGCTTGGTAAAGTAGAGGGTCAACGAAAAAGAGGAAGACCCTCAATGAGGTGGATTGACACAATGGCTGCAAAAAAGGGCTCAAGCATAGCAATGATTGTGAGGATGGCACAGGATCAGGCAGTGTTTCATTCTGTTGTGCATAGGGTTGCTATGAATCAGAACTGACTCGATGGCACCTAACAAAAACAATGTGCTCTGGTCAGAGCTGTCATTGTTATTCAATTACAATGACACTTCGAATTACATAATTTCGTTTGTATGTGCTACAAACATGCGCTGTTGTTTCCCTTGCTGCTAGTGTTTTTTTTTTTTAATAATTTTTATTGTGCTTTAAGTGAAAGTTTACAAATCAAGTCAGTCTGTCACATATAAGTTTATATACACCTTACTACATACTCCCATTTACTCTCCCCCTAATGAGTCAGCCCGCTCCCTTCTTCCAGTCTCTCCTTTCGTGACCGTTTTGCCAGTTTCTAACCCTCTCTACCCTACCATTTCCCCTCCAGACAGGAGATGCCAATACAGTCTCAAGCGTCCACCTGATACTAGTAGCTCACTCTTCATCAGCATCTCTCTCCAACCCATTGTCCAGTCCCTTCCATGTCTGATGAGTAGTCTTCGGGAATGGTTCCTGTCCTGGGCCAACAGAAGGTTTGGGGACCATGACCACCGGGATTCTTCTAGTCTCAGTCAGACCATTAAGTCTGGTCGTCTTATGAGAATTTGGGGTCTGCATCCCACTGTTCTCCTGCTCCCTCAGGAGTTCTCTGTTGTGCTCCCTGTCAGGGCAGTCATCAGTTGTAGCTGGGCACCATCCAGTTCTTCTGGTCTCAGGGTGATGTCAGTCTCTAGTTCATGTGGCCCTTTCTGTCTCTTGGGCTCATAGTTATCGTGGGTTGAGACCAATACATCTTAGATGGCCGCTTGTTAGCATTTAAGACCCCAGATGCCACTCTTCAAAGTGGGATGCAGAATGTTTTCATAATAGAGTTTATTATGCCAATTGACTTAGAAGTCCCCTTAAGCCATAGTTCCCAAACCCCCGCCCTTGCTCCGCTGACCTTCGAAGCATTCAGTTTATCCTGTAAACTTCTTTGCTTTTGGTCCAATCCAGTTGAGCTGACCTTCCCTGTATTGAGTATTGTCCTTCCCTTCCCCTAAAGTAGTTCTTATCTACTAACTAGTCAGTAAATAACCCTCTCCCACCCTTTCTCCGTCCCCCTTCTCGTAACCATAAAAGAATGTGTTCTTCTCAGTTTATACTATTTCTCAAGAACTTATAATAGTGGTCTTATACAGTATTTGTCCTTTTGCATCTGACTAATTTCATTCAGCATAATGCCTTCCAGGTTCCTCCATGTTATGAAGTGTTTCACAGATTCGTCACTGTTCTTCATCGATGCATAGTATTCCGTTGTGTGAATGTACCATAATTTAACCATTCATCAATTGATGGACACCTTGGTTGCTTCCATCTTTTTGCTATTGTAAACGGTGCTGCAATAAACATGGGTGTGCATATATCTATTCGTGTAAAGGCTCTTATTTCTCTAGGGTATATTCCGAGGAGCGGGATTTCTGGGTCGTATGGTAGTTCTATTTCTAACTTTTTAAGAAAAAGCCAGATAGATTTCCAAAGTGGTTGTACCATTTTACATTCCCACCAGCAGTATATAAGAGTTCCAATCTCTCCGCAGCCTCTCCAACATTTATTATTTTGTGTTTTTTGGATTAATGCCAGCCTTGTTGGAGTGAGATGGAATCTCATCGTAGTTTTAATTTGCATTTCTCTAATGGCTAATGATCGAGAGCATTTTCTCATGTGTCTGTTAGCTGCCTGAATATCTTCTTTAGTGAAGTGCGTGTTCATATCCTTTGCCCACTTTTTGATTGGGTTGTTTGTCTTTTTGTGGTTGAGTTTTAACAGAATCATATAAATTGTAGAGATCAGACGTTGGTCAGAGATGTCATAGCTAAAATTTTTTTCCTAATCTGTAGGTGGTCTTTTTACTCTTTTGGTGAAGTCTTTAGATGAGCATAGGTGTTTGATTTTTAGGAGCTCCTAGTGATCGGGTTTCTCTTCATCATTTTTGGTAATGTTTTGTATTCTGTTTATGCCTTGTATTAGGGCTCCTAACGTTGTCCCTATTTTTTCTTCCATGATCTTTATCGTTTTAGTCTTTATGTTTAGGTCTTTGATCCACTTGGAGTTAGTTTTTGTGTATGGTGTGAGGTATGGGTCCTGTTTCATTTTTTTGCAAATGGATATCCAGTTATGCCAGCACCATTTGTTAAAAAGATTATCTTTTCCCAATTAACTGACCCTGGGCCTTTGTCAAATATCAGCTGCTCATATGTGGATGGATTTATATCTGGGTTCTCAATTCTGTTCCATTGGTCTATGTGCCTGTTGTACCAGTACCAGGCTGTTTTGACTACTGTGGCTGTATAATATGTTCTAAAATCAGGTAGAGTGAGGCCTTCCACTTTCTTCTTCTTTTTCAGTAATGCTTTACTTCTCCGGGGCTTCTTTCCCTTCCATATAAAGTTGGTGATTTGTTTCTCCATCATTTTAAAAAATGTCACTGGAATTTGGATCGAAAGTGCATTGTATGTATAGATGGCTTTTGGTAGAATAGACATTTTTACTATGTTAAGTCTTCCTATCCATGAGCAAGGTATGTTTTTCCACTTATGTAGGTCCCTTTTAGTTTCTTGCACTAGTACTTTGCAGCTTTCTTTGTATAGGTCTTTTACATCTTTGGTAAGATTTATTCCTAAGTATTTTATCTTCTTGGGGGCTACTGTGAATGGTATTGATTTGGTGATTTCCTCTTCGATGTTCTTTTTGTTGATGTAGAGGAATCCAAGTGATTTTTGTATGTTTATCTCATAACCTGTGACTCTCCTGAACTCGTCTATTAGTTTCAGTAGTTTTCTGGAGGATTCGTTAGGGTTTTTTATGTATAAGATCATGTCATCTGCAAATAGAGATAATTTTACTTCTTCCTTGCCAATCTGGATGCCCTTTATTTCTTTGTCTAGCCTAATTGCTCTGGCTAAGACCTCTAGCACAATGTTGAATAAGAGCAGTGATAAAGGGCATCCTTGTCTGGTTCCTGTTCTCAAGGGAAATGCTTTCAGGCTCTCTCCATTTAGAATGATGTGGGCTGTGTTGGGTTTGTATAGATGCCCTTTATTATGTTGAGGAATTTTCCTTCAATTCCTATTTTGCTGAGAGTTTTTATCATGAATGGGTGTTGGACTTTGTCAAATGCCTTTTCTGCATCAATTGATAAGATCATGTGGTTTTTGTCTTTTGTTTTATTTATATGGTGGATTACATTAATGGTTTTTCTAATATTAAACCAAACGCATAAAGAAAAAAAACTTTTTTTTTTTTTTTTTAATATTAAACCAACCTTGCATACCTGGTATAAATCTCACTTGGTCATGGTGGATTATTTTTTTGATATGTTGTTGAATTCTTTTGGTTAGAATTTTTTTGAGGATTTTTGCATCTATGTTCATGAGGGATATAGGTCTATAATTTTCTTTTTTTGTGGTGTCTTTACCTGGTTTTGGTATCAAGGATATGGTGGCTTCATAGAATGAGTTAGGTAGTATTCCATCATTGTCCATGCTTTGAAATACCTTTAGTAGTAGTGGTGTTAACTCTTCTCTGAAAGTTTGGTAGAACTCTGCAGCGAAGCCGTCCGGGCCAGGGCTTTTTTTTGTTGGGAGTTTTTTGATTACCTTTTCAATCTCTTTTTTTTATGGGTCTATTTAGTTATTCTACTTCTGATTGTGTTAGTTTAGGTAGGTAGTATTTTTCCAGGAATTCATCCATTTCTTCTAGGTTTGCAAATTTGTTAGAGTACAATTTTTCATAATAATCCCATATGATTCTTTTAATTTCTGTTGGGTCTGTTGTGATGTGGCCCATCTCGTCTCTTATTCGGGTTATTTGTTTCCTTTCCTGTATTTCTTTAGTCAGTCTGGCCAATGGTTTATCAGGTTTGTTAATTTTTTCAAAGAACAAGCTTTTGTCTTTGTTAATTCTTTCAATTGTTTTTCTGTTCTCTATTTCATTTTTTTTTTTATTTCATTTAGTTCAGCTCTAATTTTTATTATTTGTTTTCTTCTGGTGCCTGACGGGTTCTTTTGTTGCTCGCTTTCTATTTGTTCAAGTTGTAGGGACAGTTCTCTGATTTTGGCTCTTTCTTCTTTTTGTATGTGTGCATTTATCGATATAAATTGGCCTCTGAGCACTGCTTTTGCTGTGTCCCAGAGGTTTTGATAGGAAGTGTTTTCATTCTCGTTGCATTCTATGAATTTCTTTATTGCCCTCTTAATGTCTTCTATAACCCAGTCTTTTTTGAGCAGGATATTGTTCAGTTTCCAAGTGTTTGATTTCTTCTCCCTGATTTTTCTGTTATTGATTTCCACTTTTATGGCCTTGTGGTCTGAGAAGATGCTTTGTAATATTTCGATGTTTTGGATTCCGGAAAGGTTTGTTTTATGACCTAATATGTGATCTATTCTAGAGAATGTTCCATGTACACTAGAAAAAAAAAAGTATACTTTGCAGCTGTTGGGTGGAGTGTTCTGTATAAGTCAATGAGGTCAAGTTGGTTGATTGTGCTGCTAGTGTTTTTATAGATGCTGATTTTGTCAAATTAGCATCTACAACATTTTGGTAGCTAGTATTTGTGAACCTGTAGCAGTAACTTTTTTGAGAATGAAGTGGTAATTAAAGGAAAAGAAGGAGGAAAAAAAAGGCTTCTGCTCAGTAACTAACTAATAATGTTGTAATTCAATGTCGAAAGATTTTACAATTTTGTTCTTAGTGTTCATATAATCTTATATTTAAGCAATTTACAACTATATTTATCACATATTATTCTATGATTAAAATTGATAATAAACACTACTAAGGATTCTGTATGGTGTGGTATGGGAGGAGTTCTATGGGCGGGTGGTGACACCATGAGTTACTATACTGGGTGACACCAACACTAGTGATGCTACTGCTGCTCATGTGACCAGATCTCACAACTGGGTCCATATGTGGAAGAGGAGTTGTAGAGGTATGATGTGGCTAAAACACCCCACAGACTTAGGTTTGAATCCTAGCTCTTTTCTCACTAGCTGTGCTATCCTTTCCAAATTACTTCATGTCGAAGCCCATTTCCTCATCTTTAAAATGAGAATGATATATATATACCTCACAGGACTTACAGAGATTAATTATGTTTGTAAAGTACCTGGTACTGTAACCTGACCCTACCAACGCCAGTAAATTTCCATTAGTCCTTAAACTAGCCCAACCCAGATTTGGCCTGCTCAGCATGCACAGACAGGCCAGCTGTGATGGTTAATTGACCTCAGTGGAGGACACAGCAACAGGAGGAACAAATTAGAAGGAAAATCATCATCCAGACCTTATTCCAAAGCAAGAGGTCTGACATGAACCAGGATTCCTCCTGTTTCCTGGCCACCATCTAGAATTTTCCCCTCCCAGTACGCCTGTGCGGCTGCCATCTTACTACCCAAATCACATTTAAGCCCCCATAGCTATAGAATCTGGATCTAAGGAACTTCCTCCTGGCTCCTTGCTTTGTGCATTGGAATAATGTTACTTTCTCAAAGACTGGTGCCCAGATAATTGGCAAGTCTGAGCGCACCGGACAAGGACTCACCTTCTGGGATTCGGTAACAGTACAATGCCTGGAAAAAAGTAACTTCTCAATCAATGTTTTCTTCCTCCCCTCCCTCCAATTCTGGTGGGTTGCCCAGGACTTCAGTATCCTCCCCACAATGGTCCCTACTTTGCTGTTGCCAGTTTCACTCCTAGAACCTGACACTCTGCTCTCAACCCAGCTGAAGTCTCTCTGTATGCCCTGTATTATCACAAATGGAGAGGGAGCCCCTGTTTTGCATTCTACCTGAGACGGTCTGCTGCTTAATCTTGGATACCTCCCCTACCCCTTTGCTATTAGCCTGCTCTGAGATGTGAGGAACTTCTAAAGGTTGGTCCAAAGTTTGGTCCTCTGGTCACACCACACCTCCTGGGCCCAACCAGTCGTTAATGAGTTCTCAAACCCAGAAGGTGTGGCTGGAGCCTGTCTTGACTCCTCTGATCTGCCCTGCTGCCTTATAAAACTGACCAACAGTGACAGGGAAAGAATGCACTTAATTTTAATTACATTTGTTATACAAAACTCCAAATTTAGAAAATGGTTACCATAGGGAACAATTAATCCACATTACAAGTGTACGCCAAAGGAGTTTTCCTGGAGCAGTTTCTTTTCTTTTTTTTTTCAGGAATACATGTTTTATAAGGCAAGACACAAATTTTTATGTCTTAACCACTAGGCGCTAGGCAAGTGGTGGTTTTTCTTTTTCTTTCTTTTTAAGAGCACCAGCACCTAAAGACGTGCTGAGCTTCAGTTAAGTCTGAAAACAATGGAGCCCTGAAGAACAAACACACAGGCTTACATATATTTATAGCCATTAATGAAAATCCGAGTCTCCATTTTTTCCCTTAATTTGACTAACCCGGAGGCCACTTTGAGTTTTCGTTGCTAATATTCGTAGCACAAGACTTGTGTCTAAATTTTCAGAAAATTGTGAAATGCTAGTCTTGGGTACCTTAAGTCTGACAAGACAAAAACCTTACTACTTCACCTACAAGAGACCGAGGCCCTTCAGTATCTAAGAGCCGGATCTCAGGCTCTGGTTAGCAAGGTCTGCAGCTGTGCAGAAGGCCGGAGAGCAGTGAGGGCGGTTTGTGGCTAGAGCGGCCTGAGAGGCACCCGTGGGCCTCTCTGCTCCACCAGCAGCCCCTCTCACTGCTCGAGGAACGTTCCGGAAGTTCGGGTGGCGGCAGAGCTGGCTTCTAGGATTTGAAGGTCAGGTGTGTTCGCAGCCTTGTGGGTGACGTTGCCTAGAATGTGGTTCACGTTATTCATTTTCTGCCAATACATTTTTTTCTTAGACTTTCCAATATCAAATCTTTACCTCAGGGTTTTGAGGGAAGGAGGGAGGGTCCCCCATCATTTTCTTCCTTTGAGCCTTGCGTCAGGAAGGGGGTTTCCTCAGGTTTTTAATGTAGAATTGTAGTACTGCTTCCTTTTTAGAAACCTCGTTATCTGCGCTGCAAATTAATATTTTATTTACAAAAAGCCTTTATTTACAAGAGGCTTTGTGCTTCATTTCTTTCTTCCTCCCATTTCCCTTCCACAAAAGAATCTTAAAAAGTAAAGAATTGGAATGGAGTGTGAAGATCATTGTAGGCTGAGCTCTCGCTTGACAAGTGAAGGGATCTGAGCAGGAAAGTGATTTGCTGGAGATTATTGTGCCGTGTTTATTTGTTTAAATTGAGTACGCCCTAAAACTTCGGAAAGTACTAGGGCATTGGCGCTGGCAAGGACTTGAGAGGCCACTGGGCCCAAGCGTTTTATTTTCAGGCCAACTAAAAGTGAAGTAATTTGCCGGAAGGCACATAGCTCTGGGGCGGAGGAGTCCACAGTTTGGCTGCTAGTACAGCAGCTTTTACCCGGAGATACAGAGGGAGGCCTGCCGTACGAGCCCTAGTTTTCTGACTCAATCCTAGTAGTTAACAGCACACACTTCGGGATCTACAAACTCTGATTCTCTTAAGCCCCTCTTCTCACTTAACTAGTGCACATTATTTAACCTCTCTGAGATTTAACTCCGGAGCCCTGGTGGCGCAGTGGTTGAGAGCTCCGCTGCTAACCAAAAGAGTCTCGGGTTGAAATCCACCAGCTGCTCTTTGGAAACTGCATGAGGCAATTCTACTCAGTCCTACAGGGTTGCTATGAGTCGGAATCGACTTGAGGGCAGTAGGTTTTTAGCTTTTAACTACTTCATCCTTAAATTGTTTCTGAGACCTATGTATAAGGTTGTGAAGATTTAAACGAAAAAATATAGCTAGATAGATACCTACACAGAGCAGTAAGTGCTCAAAAAGTAACTATATTTGCATATTATGTGGGTGTATTATCATAGAACTATTAAGTAGTCAGTTAAATTGTATGGAAGGAAATAAAAGTTGCAGCCCTTACCCCAGCCAGCAGTCTATTTACTCATTCAAAAACAAATAATATTTTGAGTGTTTACTGTGTGCCAGGTGCTGAAGATAGACTATTAGGTAAAACAGAAGGTGCCCCTGGTCTCATGAAGCTAGTTAACTTGTCATTCATCCATTCATGCAATAAATGAGGAAATTATAGCACAGCTGGTTTCAACCCAGCAGGAAGAACTTTCTAATTATTAGAGTTGTTCAAAAGTAGAATGAAATTGCCTTGGGAGAGATTACCTCACCATCACTGAAAGTGACTTTCATTTGGATTATATGGTTTCTAAATTTTGCTTTGAACAAATTTTGTATTAAGTAACATGAAGAATATAAATTTGGATAACATTAAGAAGCTTATGATTTAGTAGGTGAAATGAAATATGCTTTTAAATAATTATGTTGGACAAAAGATGGTAAATATGTTGTAAGGCAGATTCTGAGGAAGGAGAAATCTCATGTAGTGAGGTAATCAGGGATAGTTTCTTGGAGGAGGTAGGATTCCTAATGGGCCTTGAGGTAGAGGTAAAAAATTTTTTTAAACAGATTATATTTTTTAAAACAGTTTTAGATTTACAGAAAAAGTTAACAGAGCATTTCCACATACCCCACCCCCAGTTTCTCCTATTATTAACATCTTACGTTTTGTTGGTGTTAGTTGTCATCGAGTTGATCTGACTCTGGTGTTTGCAGAGTAAAACTGCTACATACGGCTTTCACGGCTGTGACCTTTCGGAAGCAGATCACCAGGCTTGTCTTCTGCGTTGGCCCTGGATGGGTTCAAACCACCAATCTAGTTGTCCAGTGCTTAACTGTTTGTGCCACCCAGGGCATACGATACATTTATTACATTAATGAACCAATATTGATGCGTTATTATTAACTAAAGATCTTAGTTTATTCAGATTTCTTTAGTTTTTAACTGATGTTATTTTTCTGTTCTAAGATCCCATCCAGGGTACCATGTTATATTTAGTTGTCATGTCTCCTTAAGCTCCTTTTGGCTGTAACAGTTTCTCAAACTTTCCTTGTTTTTGATGACCTTGGTGGCTTTGAGAAGTAGTGGTTAGATACTTTGTGGAATGTCTTACTAGTGGAATTTGATGTTTTTCTCATGATAAGACAGGAGTTATGGGTTATTGAGAGGAAGACAACATTGTATCAAGACAACATACAATCTATATAATTTATGACCGTTGATGTAGACTTTGATTACCTGGCTGAAGTAGTGTTTGTCAGGTTTCTCCACAGCAAAGTTACTCTTTATTTTCCCCTTCCCATACTGTAATCTTTGGAAGGAAGTCACTATGTGCAGCCACACCTAATGAGTGGGGAGTTATGCTCCCCCTTCTTGAGGGTAGAGTATCTACATAAATTATTTGGAGTTCTTCTGCATGGGAGCTTTGTCTCTTCTTCCCCGTTTATTAATTTTTTCATCATTTACATATATCAGTATATACTCATAGATACTTTGTAGTTTGGGTTATAATACTATGTTATTATTTTGCTGCTCACATTGATTCCCTTTTGGCCATAAGTTTGCTTCTCTGCTCTTTTGACATACTTTTATCAATATGGGCATATATGTATATATATGCACTTCATCACTTTCTGGCACTATGAAGTGAGCTCAGGGCTCATATTGTGTATGTCCTGTCCCAATACTAGAATCAGCTATTTTTCCAAGTAGCCGTGATTCCTTTTATTGGACAGTACTATTAGAAACCAAGATCTGGGCACTGGGTGTGCGTGTTGCTACTGGAGTATCATTTATTTTAGGCCTTCTCAGCTGACAGAAGAAATGTATGCGTGTATACTAACCTGTGGATATATACACATTTATAAATCTGTATTCACGTGTATGCATATTAAGCTAAACTGTGAGTTCATACTGATGTCTCCAACTCAAATCCATTACCACAGGGATCAATCTAGCCTCGAGAGGTAGAATTAAAAAAAAAAAAAGGTGTGAGGAATAAAGTTAAAGAAGAAACCCAAAACACTGCTCTTATGAACATTCTTATATTTGTCTCCTGGTATATGAATGAGCATTTCTGTTGAGTATAAACTGGGTAATAGGTTATATGTATGTCTTAGTCTTGGTTCTTTAGAGGAGCAAAACCATACGTGTGTGTGTGTGTATATATATATATATATCTTACTGGTTTTGTGTGTTTGGGTGTATGTATATACACACACACATACATACTGTATACGTGTTTATATATTTATATATAGAGAGAATTTGATGTACTTCAAGGGACTGGCTTACGAAGTTGTGGGGTTGGTAGGTCCAAAATCTCTAGGTCAGGCAGCAGGAAGGAGACTTCTGCAGGCTTGTGTAGGTTAGGTGACAAGAAGCGTGCAGGAGCAATATAACTATCCGTTTATATTCTGGAGATGGACCACACCTCCAAGAAAACTACCCTTTCAACTGCTTGGCTGATCACATCATGGAATGTCATTATGTTACATAACTTTACATTACAGAACACCAACCAGTCCAGTATTTGGCCAGATCGCTGAAAATCATAGCCTAACCAAGTTGACACATAAAATTAACCATCACAGTGCATCTTCAAGTTTTGATAATGATAATGCATGTTAAGAATTGTGAAAAGTTTTATGAGATTTTACCCTACTTGCAAACTAACCAGCTAGCCTGTTACTGTTTCATGGATGTTGGTAGAAGATAAAAGATGCATCCCTCAGAAACAAAGGATTTTATGACTCATGGCAAAAGCAGTAAGCAGATCTTCAGGTCCCTTTTGGTTTCTCTTGCCTCCAAGTCCAACGGTGGCGGCGGGGGGTAGACGTGTGCAAATAATGGAAGTGGGCCTAGAGGGATGCCTGCACATGCAGTTGGTGGAGTTAATGGAGAGGAGTGCTGAGTGGAGGAACACTTCTTAATGAGTGGTAACAAGCCTGCTCACTTCATTCCTCAATGTTGCTTGCTACAAATGACAAATGGCCTGGGTAAAGAACAGTCAGGACCTTAGATCCTTGGCATACCCAGCAAAAACATCAAGGCCCATCACAGATCTACGCCAACAATGTCTAATTATCTCTCAAAATGGTTCTATCAATTTGACTCAACTACTCATGTATAAGCATCCCTGTTGCTTACATATTCTCACCAGTTCTTTTTTCTTTTAATCTTAATTTCTGTCACTATAACACAGCCACGAGAGAATTAAACCCTATAGAACATGATTTGAGTGACTATTTTCTCAATTTTCCCAAGGATAGTATATGCCTAGTACCATTCTAGGTGCATAGGAGAGAAGGAAATTCATTCTGTATCATGGGTGCCTTAGAGGGGAGTTGGCAAATTACAGCCCAAGGTTTCAAATCTGGCTGTCTGCCTTGGCCTTTGAGCCAAGAATGTTATTTTACATTTTGAAGTGCTTGAAAAAAAAATCAAAGAAGAACATTTTGTGACATGTGACTGTTATATGACATTTAAATGTTAGTGGCCAAAAATAAAATTTTACTGGAACACAGCCACATACATTCATTTACATATTCTGTGGCTGCTTTCACACTACGACAGCAGAGTTGCGTAGGTGCAACACAGATTGTATGACCCACAAAGCCTAAAATATTTACTGTGTGGCCCTTTACAGAGGTTTGCTGACCCCCTGCCTGAGGATATTAGTGCTTAAGTACTGGGAACCCTAGTTAAAGAGGGCTGCTAGTGGATATAAAATATCTTTGTGGTCTTAATTTACATATAGTTAACTTTTTAAAGTGAGATGTAATATATTTAAAGGGTGGGTAGAAAAAAAATTTTTTTTCTTTTTTTTTAGGATTTTGGCAGGCAGAGATCAAGGAGGTTCTTTCAGATGGCGGAAACAGCAGGATATTGAGGTGAGAAAGTGTAGGTTATATTTGGGGTTTAGTCGCTATGAGTCGGAATCGACTCGATGGCACTGGGTTTTGGGTTTTTAGTAAAAAGTGCAGTTTTGCTCTTGTAAAGTACTGGCTACATACTTTGCAGGACCAAGTATAAAATTAAAGTATAGGGCCCCTTGTTCAAAATATAAAAATTTCAGTACAGCAGTAGCAGAGCATTAAGCCAAATTCAGGATCCTTCTAAATGAAACTTCCCAGATCACATGCCCATGAAGCCATACCTGACAGCGGGAAATAATTCTGGAAAGGAAGCTTGGGACCAGATTCGGGGTGGGAGGGGAGGCAGGGCTTGAATGCCAGGCTAAGGAGTTTGGATTTAATTTATTAAGAGACCTGGTGAAATAGTGGTTAAGAGCTCGGCTGCTAACCAAAAGGTAGGCAGCTTGAACTCTGGAAATTCTATGGGGCAGTTCTACTCTGTCCTGTAGGGTTGCTATGAGTCGGAATCGACTCAATGGCAACGGGCTTGGTTTTTCTTTTTTAAGAAGCCATTGAAGGTTTCTGAAGAGAACAGTGACCCAGTTTCAGGAAGATTATATAAGAGAAGTCTGTAGCATAGATTTGAAAGGTAAAGGCCTGGAGGCAAGGAGACCTGTTAGGAGGTAATTACAATAGTTCAGACAAGAAATAATGAAGACTGGCACTAATTGAATAAGGAGAAGGAAAAAGGAATAGACCTAGCTTTGAACTTACTCACTTTCTCTCTGTGGTGTATATGACCTTTGGCACCATCCTCTCTCAACTTCAATTTCCTAATCTGTAAAATTACGATAATAATAACTTTTTCTTCCTTATCACATTTGTTTTTCAAAATATAGCCCAAACTGGAGTTTAGTGCTGTTTCTTTTGTTCTCTTTTGGGCATTCTTCCCTTTATATATGTATATGTATGTTTTAAATATGTATATTCTCATTCCATTTCTAACTGACCTTTTATTTTGTAATAATTACATCTCTACTCTGAAGCAGCCTTTAATTTTATAACCAAATTTGAATCATTTCAGTTTCTTCTCTGCCTTCTTGTCTCCCCAAACTTCCTATGCTGGAAGAAAAAGTCTAGAATGTGGATGCCTTAGTTACCCAATTAAGTCAAATAAGAAAGTATTAAATCTACTGAGAAGCTAGTATGAACAGACCCCCGAAACTGAAATAAGCCTTGATGAAGAGATGAGGCATAATCTAAACTATAAAATAACCATAGGATTTGAACATTCTAAGAGGAAGGGGGAAGTAGCAGACCTGAAAACCTATTATTTATAAAACAAGGGACACTCCACTTTTTACTACTTTAAAAAAAATTCTCTTTAAAAAAGCAAAAGGTATATGGTATAGAAAATAGCAATGTTGTGTGAATTGTGCTACCACTTTGTTACTATGTGCCCCTCCATATAAATTGCCTTATGTATAATAGGAAACCGTGGTGGCCTAGTGGTTAAGTGCTACGGCTGTTAACCAAAAGGTCAGCAGTTCAAATCCACCAGGAGCTCCTTTAAGCTCTTTGGGGCAATTTTATCCTGTCCTGAAGGGTTGCTATGAGTCGCAATTGACTCGATGGGCAAAGAATTTGGTTTTGTTTTTTTATCTATAATAGGGAGCCCGGGTGGTGCAGTGGTTAGGTGTTCACTTGCAAACCAGAAGGTCAGCAGTTGGAATCCACGAGCTGCTTCTTGGAAACTCTATGGAGCAGTTCTGCTCTGTCCTGTAGAGTAGCTGAGTCAGAATCAGTTCGATGGCAATGAGTTTTTTTGGTTTTATGTACAATAGAGGAACTCTGGTGGTGCAGTGGTTAAAACATTTGGGTGCTAACCGAAAGGTCAGCCATTGAACCCTCCAGCTCTGTGGGAGAAAGATGTGGCAGTCTGTTTCCATAAATATTGACAGCCTTGGAAGCCCTATGGGGTAGTTCTACTCTTATGAGTCGAAATCAACTTGATGGCAATGGGGTATGTAGAATAACACATTAATCCTTTTAATACCACACTAGGGTAGGAAGTATTATCCCCATTTTACAGATGAGGAGAAGTTAAGTGATTTGCCCAAAGTCAAATAATTTACAACTAGAAGGTAGCAGAGCCAAAGATTCTGACAAAAGAGTTCTAATTCTCCTGGAATGCGAATGTCTGGCTTCCATGGAAGCTGAGGTAGCCCACACAGGCTATTGCCTTTAGGTGTCCTTTTGAACATTGAGCCTTGGAAAAACTGGTTCTTAAAAGCTACCTTTGAGTCAAACAATGGTCCAGATAAACTAGTAAGACCATTTTGTCTTGGGCATTGTGCTCTTTTGAAGAATTCAGTTAGTTTTTGGAAACCAACTCCAGAGGTCAGACAGGGAGCTATGTTTAGAGTAAATCAGTAATTATTTTAATTGTTCTTCAAGACAATGCTGTGTGAAAATCCTTCCTAACCACAAATTTGTTTATGAGTTCTGTTCCCACCTTTAGTCCATGGCAAAGCTAATAAGATTTGATATAAGACTTTTGAAAGTTGTCATCTTTGGAATATTTTTGACATTCTAGTTGAAATGTTACTCCACTTTGCAAATCATATACATCCACTGCTCTCTTATCAACATGGTTGAATTCCAAAGACCAGATCATTATGTGAAAATTGGTGTTAAGAGGAATACTGCCCAGCCTCCCCTCTTCCCCGGTCCCAGCCCTTCCAGCTGGGTGGCTCCAAACCCTCTGTACCTAAAGCAGTCATGGGCTCACCCTAATTCTGCTTTCTGGAATCCGAATCCATGCTACAGGCTGCTGCTGGGCCTCCACAGCTGCCCAGAGTCCCAGCTTGGGCTCTGCGGTGCATTCGAGGCGGGAAGTAGAACAGTGTGGGTTAGGTGGTGGGCGGCAGCCAGTGCCTATGTGTGAGATGATATGGGGTAGAGGATGAGGCATGCTGGGAGGAGGCTGGGGAGGTGCAAGCCAAGAGGAGCTGGAGTGTTAAGCACCATGTGGGTACCAGACTGGGGTTAAATACTCTGGGGGTGGTGCTGCTTCTCCCTCTGTGTGCCCTGGACCAGCTGTGTGCAGCAAGGGTATGTGGGTTGGCGGGGTCGTTAATGGCAAAATAGTCAGATAATAGATTTTTTACTATTGTCGTAAATGTGAAATGTCAGATAATGAGATAATCGATAAAGGAGGAGTGTATTCAATAAACTTCAATCAATTTCTGTTATTGGTTTAATATGATTTTTGTTTTAACAATTCAAAGCAGGTAGCCTGGCTCCACAGGTCACACTCTTAATCAATATGTGTATTGCTACTTTGTGTATATGATCTGATTTAAGCCTCCCAAAAGCTCCGTGAAAGAGGGGCTATTATCAGCATTTTACAAATGAGACAGCTGAGGTCTAGAGAGGTTAAGTGATTTGCCTATGTACATAAAACCAGTTAAGTGACAGGGCTAGGGTTTGAATCCAGGTAATCCAACCCCAGAATTTGTTGCTTTACTATTATGTTACACTGCTCCGAAG
Organism: Loxodonta africana; assembly: GCF_030014295.1. Taxonomy (NCBI): domain Eukaryota; kingdom Metazoa; phylum Chordata; class Mammalia; order Proboscidea; family Elephantidae; genus Loxodonta; species Loxodonta africana. The sequence goes on along the minus strand of NC_087344.1, from coordinate 145,337,626 downwards.
GTGAGTAGGGAATCTTTTAAAAGACAACCTTGAAGACTGTATAGTTTAGCCTTTTCTAAAATCTAAATACTCCTGATTTCATTTACTTTAGGTTTTGATCTAATGTTTGGTAATTCCAGTATCTCTAGTTCCCAAAGCCATACTGGGTAGATCTCCAAACCAGATAAGCATTGTATTCTTATGAATTTGTCTCAATTCTCAACCCAGAAAAGCATACCTAGTAGTGGCTTTCCCACCTCTCTCAGGACCCCACAGCTGATGGTTGCAACAACATTAATAATCAAGCAAAAATATGTGAATGGTTATACAGGTAGCTGTGTATGCTATGGAAACCCCAGTGGCGTAGTGGTTAAGTGCTGTGACTGTTAACCAAAGGGTCAGCAGTTGAAATCCGCCATGCGCTCCTTGGAAATGCAATGGGGCAGTACTACTCTGTCCTATAGGATTGCTATGAGTCTGAATCGACTCGACTGCACTGGGGTTGGGTTTTTTTTGGTATGTATGCTATATTGGTGTGGGAAGGTGTATGGGAGTACATCTACGTAGGTATATTTGTGGGCATATGTATATAGATGTGTGTGCCGCATATATATTCATATGTAAAGCACATAGGGGCACAGCTAGGGATAATTCCTAGACATACACCTCATGGAATTGATTTACTGGGTTTGAAGCAGCTCAGGACCATATACGTACTCCACACTTACTGTCTTGTTATCCAACATTTCACATTTATGACAATAGTAAGAAAAAATCTGCCGTCTGACTGTTTTGCACATTAATGGCATACGTCTGGCAGGAACCCTTTCATGACCAGTGGGACATACAGCACCCACCTATGTATAGCACCCACCTACATTTTCTGCCTTTCTGATGTGGTCATCTTCCACTTTCACATAATGCTGATTTTCGTGTAACAGCCTGGTCTTTGGAACCTAGCCATGTTAGTGAGAAGTGAGTATGTGTTGTGGGATAACTGGGTCAGTTGGCATAACTTAGTTCATAAAGATAACGTTCTACGTCTGTCATGGACTGAATTGTGTTCCCCCCAAAATGTACATCAACTCAGTTAGGACATGTGTGGTTGTGATCCATTTTGTGATTTTAATTTTATGTTAAGAGGATTAGGGTGGGATTGTAACTCCACCCTTACTCAGGTCACCTCCGAGATCCAAGGTAAAGGGAGTTTCCCTGGGGTGTGGCCTGCACCGCTTTTTATGTCTCAAGAGATAAAAGGAAAGAGAAGAAAGCAGAGAGTTGGGGACCTCATACCACCAAGAAACCAGCACCAGGAGTGGAGTGCGTCCTTTGGACACGGGGTCCCTGCGCCTGAGAAGCCCTTCTACCAGGGGAAGATTGAGGACAAGGACCTTCCTCCAGAGCCGACAGAGAGAGAAAGCCTTCCCCTGGAGCCGACGCCCTGAATTTGGACTTGTAACCTACTAGACTGTGAGAAAATAAGTTTTTCTTTGTTAAAGCCATCCACTTGTGGTATTTCTGTTATGGCAGCACCAGATGACTAAGACAATTTGGTACCGAGAGAGTGGGGTGCTGCTCTAACAGATATCTATAATGTAGAAGTGGTTTTGAAACTGTGAATGGATAGAGTTGTGACAGCGACAGAGGACCTGCAGTGGCAAAGAACCAGCAGCAGCAGAGAACCAATAGCAGCAGAACCAGGAGACCAGCACGAGAGGGCGCTGGAGCTGACCCACAGAGCAAGAGTGCTGAATGCCTATGTGCAGGAGGCTTCCTGGTAGAGTGAGGTGCTTCAGGGCACTTACTGGTGGAGCTAAGCTTGCTTACCCACGAAGCAAGAGAGCTGAGTGCCTGTGCACAGGAGGCATCCTGGAGGAGTGGGGTGCCTCTGGGCATTTATCAGTGGAGCTACAGAGCTTTGGAATACCTGCCCCAGCAGGGCAGATGCGGGTGTGAGGCCCGAGGAGCAGAGAGGCCAAGAAACCAGGAAGCAAAAACTGAAGAAACAACACAAGGAGCCGAGCTGCCTCGGTCTCAAAAGGTATGGCCCTGACATCAGGGGTTTCAAAGGGTAGAGCCATGGCCTCCGGTGTTTCTAAGGGTAGAGTTGGCACTCAGATGGACTAGGAGAATTGTGTGTCTAAAGCCAAGGGAGTAGAGTTGCTGTCCCAGTGGGCCTGGAAGGCAGAGCTGAAGCCCAGGGCCAAGGGGCCTCTGCTCAGAATCCAGAGAGTGTGGCTAATACCTAGAGGCTGGAGGGCAGGGCCATTGTGTAAGTTGTCTCAGAAAACAGAGGATTATTTTCAAAGCTTTGAAGGCTAATGTAATGTGTTCTGCTGACTTGCTTGGTGCCTGTTGTCCTTTCTTTTCCTCTAGTTTCTCCCATTTGTAATGGAAATGTCTAGCTTGTGCCTATTCTGCCATTGTACCATTGGAAGCAGATAATCTGTATTCTAGACTTCACAGATGAAGAGGAATTTTTAGATTTTGGACTTGGAGTTAAGACTTTTGCTATGATATGACAGGGTGAATATGTTTTGCATGTTACAAGGATGTGAATTTTGGGGGGGGGGGCCAAAGGGTGGAATATCATGCATTGAATTGTGTTCCCCCCAAAATGGGTATCAACTCCATTAGGCCATGTGTGGCTGTCATCCATTTTGTGATTTTAATTTTATGTTAAGAGGATTAGGGTGGGATTGTAACACCACCCTTACTCGGGTCAACTCTGAGATCCAAGATAAAGGGAGTTTACCTGGAGTGTGGCCTGCACCACCTTTTATCTCTCAAGAGATAAAAGAGGAGCAAGCAGAGAGTTGGGGACCTCTTACCACCAAGAAACCAGCACCAGGAGCAAAGTGCGTCCTTTGGACGCGGGGTCCCTGTGCCTGAGAAGCTTCTCGACCACAGAAAGATTGAGGACAAGGACCTTCCTCCAGAGTTGACAAAGACAGAAAGCCTTCCCCTGGAGCCGACGCCCTTAATTTGGACTTGTAACCTACTAGACAGTGAGAAAATAAATTTCTCTTTGTTAAAGCCACCCACTTGTGATACTGCTGTTATGGCAGCACTAGATGACTAAGACAACATTCTAGTTTGGTGAGTAATGTTTAGGATCTTGAAAGCTTGCGAGCAGCCATCTAAGATACACTATCGGTCTCTTCCCGTCTGGAGCAAAGGAGAGTGAAGAAAACCAAAGACTTGAAAGAAATTAGTCCACAGGACTAATGGCCCGTGCCAACCACAGTCTCTTCTTGCCTGACACCAGAAGAACTAGATAGTGCCCAGCTACCATCACCAATCATTCTGATTAGGACACAGTAGAAGGCCCCTGTTAGAATGGGAGAAAAATGTAGAACAAAACTTTAATTTATAAAAAATACCAGACTTAGTGGACTGATAGAGACTAGAGGAACCCCCGAAACTATTGTCCTAAGATACCCTTTTAACCTGGAACTGAAGGTACTCCTAGAGATCGCCTTTTAACCAAATAATAGATTGGCCTGTAAAATAAACAGTAATACCCATGAGGAATGTGCTTCTTAGAGCAATCAACAATACAAGACCAAACGGCCAACATTTACCAAAAGCAAAGATGAGAAGGCAAGGAGGGACAGAGAAACTGGATGGATGGAAACGGGACAAGTGGGTAATGGTGAGACTGCTGACACATTTCAGGATTGTAACCAGTTCATTTGTGTATGAATTGTTGAATGCAAATCTAATTTGCTGTGTAAAATTTTACCTAAAATACAGTTAAAAAAAAAAAAAACCCATCTGAGTGTTACCCTGTCTTATCCTTCATGGACATGGGAACTTATTATCAAAATATGCTAACCATGGTGATTTCAGTGCTTTGAGAAAATAAAAAACAGCTTTTTACAAAAATCTTGGAGACCCCTGGTTTAGATAATCAGAACTCTTCTGTTTCACACTGTTTAAAAGATCTTACTGCTGAAAGAAAATGTTAAGAGAAAACATGGCATTTTTCTACTCTTTTAAGTGGTGCAGGTTATTTTAGTTGAGGTGTTTTTCCTTTTCAAAAATAATTGGAATGTGGTTGCTTCTGGGACCATTTTTAGTGAACATTAAGATGTTTCAAAAGGCTATTTTTTGCTTGGCATAAAAAGCATTGGTTCTGCTCTCTTTGCTTGACTTCATCTGCCTGGTACTAATTTTGGTTTCCATAGAAGCAAGGGTAAGCAGCTGGTGGTAGTGGAGAAGCCAGGATTGCTGCAGATTTCAGAACCCCAGCATTGGAAATATTTTAAGTATCTTGGGTGTTGAACACCTGTGTTGCTTTTCTGATACAACAGAATTTCCTGATTTAAAAATGACACACTCATTGTCTTAGCTACTGCTGCTGTATAACAGAAATGTCACAGGTGAGTGGCTTTGAAGAACAGCAGTGTATTTTCTTATAGTTAGGAGGCTAAAAGTCCAAATCAAGGTTTCAGCCAGTCAGTTCCTTCCTTGTCGGTATCCCTGGGCAGCCCTAGGTTTCATGGACTTATCGAAACCAAGGTCTGTGGGCTTGTAGACATCTTTACATATCATCTGTTTTCCTTAGTGTGTGGTTACTTGTTTTGTGTCTGTGCTGCTTTTCATATAACTCAGAAGTAATTAGGTTTAGGATCCACCCTACACTGGTATTACCTCAACTATTTGATTACATTACATTAGATTCTATTATGGAAAATGCTTATACATTAGAATAGATCACAGCCAATGGTATAGGGGTTAGGATCCCAACACATTTTTGGAGAAAAGAATTCAATCTATACACTCATAATTATTAAAGATTTTTTGAAGCTATTTAAAACCTTTGTGAGGTTCAGGCTAACATGTATATGAGTCTGTGTGTGTATATATATATATATATATATATATTTTAATAGCTACATTGAGGTATAATTAATGTGCCACAGATTACATTTTTAAAGTGTATGGGGATGTTTTGACATACATATATACGCACTTGTGAAACCATCACCACGATCAGTACAGTAACGTATCCCTCACCCCTAAAAGTTTCCTCCTCTCCTTTATACTCACCTCTCCTGTCACTGTTGCCCCTTCCCCATAACTGTTGTTCTGTTTCTGTCATTACAGATTAGTTTGTATTTTCTAGAGTTTATGTAAAGGGGATCATACATTATATATAACAAGATACTTTAAAAAAACTTTTTATTGTGCTTTAGATGAGCAAGATACTTTTTTAGTGCCAAATTTTTACTTTCAAAAATTCTTTGAAATGTCTCTATTAACCTAGTTTTATTTCTGCTTTTAATTAACTCATTCATCAAATAAACATTTCTGTCTGTTCTTTTTGCTCTTAATTTTCTCAGATTCTGGCACCATTAGAAGCTCGGTTTTTCCAAAGACGGATAAATGGCTAAAAGTGGTGGAAAAGAAAAAATAAAATGGACAACCACTGTTATCATTAGCTCATCTCTTAAGGTAAAGGGACGTGGGCCATTGATTTTTAAACACCTAGGAATGGAATTGCTGACTTATATGGTGAGTGTATGTTTAACTTTATAAGAAACTGCCAGACTGTTTTCCCAAATAATTGTAACATCTTATATTTGCATCAGCAAAGTACGAGGGCTTCAGTTGCTCCAAATGCAAAAATATTTTTCATTAGATTTACAGCTATTTCACTCAGCACATTCAAGATCTCATTCCACTGGATTCTGGCTTCCATTGCTGCAGTTGATAAGACAGCAGTCAATTTAATTGTCACTTCCTGAAGTCTTTCCTCTTTGGCTGCTTTTCTGATTTTGGCATTCTGTAGATTTAAGGCGTGGTTTTTTTGTTTTTGTTTTAATCCTTTGCGGCTTCTTGACTTTGTGACTCAATATCAGTTTTGGAAGGTTCTCAGTCATGATTTCTTTTAATATTGCCCCTCTTCTATTCTCCCTCTCCTTCCCCTCTGAACTCCTGTTAAATAGGTGTTAGACCTCTTCATTATAGTCGCCATGCATTTTGACTTCTCGTCCACGTTTCCTATGTTCTTGTCTGGTTTGCAATTAAATTTCATTAGTTTTCATTGGTTTCATCTTCCATGTCAGTAATCCTCTCTTTAGTCTTGTTAAACTCATCCATTGAGAATTTTTGTTTTTGTTGTGGTGTTTTACTTTTGTCACATTGTGACAGATACATACAGAAAAGTACATAAAGCAACAATGACCATTTAATAGATTTATTATAAAGAGAATTACTTACGTAGCCAATCAGGTCAAGAAAAAGAACATTACCAATTTTCCTTTCCCCTCACAACTTTTCTTAATTGTATCGGTGTAAAAATGATGTGGCTCAGGCATCTGACCTCCTCTTAACTTCACAAGGGGGAGGGAGAATTAAGATCAACAGCCCGAGGCTGGTTCCTATGACATAGAGGTGAGACATGCTTCCCCTCTCTGCCATCTTTACCAATTCTGACACCAACCATCCCTTCTACGGCACTCTCTACTTCTGTGTTGAGTTTGATAATTTGTTGCATTGTTCACACAGAACTCACAATAGTCAGGATTATGTGCTTTATCAGGGAAGTAACAGATGACGTTCAGGTTCAGGAACACTTAGAATACAGTTTTTCCATCAGGACACCCTCTTTTCAACTGTCTCTCTCTGGCCCCTCGGCATCTGCTCTGCTCAGGAAGGTGTTACAAAGCTCTTTTGACTCCTTGGCCTCTGCCCTTCTTGGGTAAGTATTACAAAGCTTTTTTAGCTCTGCCAATAACTGCCCCAAGGCACCCCACTCTACCAGTAAGCTTCAGCCCAAAGATGCTCAGCTGTAGCTATGTGGGTCAGCAAACCTAGCGCCACCAAGTATATGGAGACACCGTACTCCCCCAGCAAGCCTACTGCCCGAAGGCACTCAGTTTTCTCAACCCGTGGGCCAGGCTGTCTTCTGCCAGTCTCCTGGTTCTGTTGCTGCTGTTTCTTTGCCACTTTTCTCACCATCTTCAGAGCTGCATCTCTTTCTTTCTCTCTCCTGGTTCTAGGAGCTTTTTCAGTGCGGGAATCCTGAGTCCAAAAAACGCACTCCACTCCTGGCTCTTCTTCCTTGGTGGTGGTGAGATCCTCTCTTTCTGCCTCTGGGATGGTTCTTTTTAAGCCTAGTGAAATGGCAAAACTGACCAGTCCACTTGGTAGGCCACAGATGCCTCATTTGCATAAGGTTATTGGGTGGTAGTTACAAGACCATGGCAAAAAAGGCCAAATAAAAGCAATCCATTGCACTGTAATCAATTATTAATTATATTAAGTGTTTCTAGCTTTTATTAATTATATCAGATTTTTATAACATGCATAATTTTTTTCTTTAACTGTAACCCCCACATTTATTTTAATTTTTCTTCCACAGTTAAATGGATTCAGTGTTTATTTCTGAGCTTCATACAAAAGATCGATCTTATCTAACACCTAACTTTAATGATTCAAAGCATCAGGCACAGACAAAATATTATTTCCCCAGCAGAGTTAAAATTGTCAGATATAGCTTCCAAAAATGTTCCCCAAAGTAGTGGAAGTCTGTTTTGACTTCCATTGCTTTTGGCAGCATTTCCATGTATTCTGGTTAGAGTCACACATGTCTCCTAGTTTCATCAAATGTGCAGTTTGCTTTGTTTCTCATTCTCCTTTGACTTTTGTGTGCTTTCCAAAGAAAGAAGGGGTAGCATCATTTTTATTGCATTATTTCCTGTTTATTTTAGCAAAGCACATAGTAATTTATTAGTAAATATCAAGGATTATTACTATTGTTACTTATTGTCTAGTAAAGCTCATTTGTTGTTGTTGTTATTTGGTGCCCTTGGATTGGTTCCAACTCATACCAACCCTGTGTACAACAGAAGGAGACACTGCCTGGTCCTGCGCCATCCTCATGATCATTGCTATGTTTGAGCCCATTGTTGCAGCCGCTGTGTCAATCCATCTCATTGAGGGTCTTCCTCTTTTTCGCTGACACCATACTTTGCCAAGCATGATGTCCTTCTCCAGGGACTGATCCTTCCTGATACTATATCCAAAGTATGTGAGATGAAGTCTCGCCGTCCTGGCTTCTAAGAAGCATTCTGGTTGTACTTTTTCCATGACAGATTTGTTCGTTCTGGCAGTCCATGGTATAATCAATATTCTTTGCCAACCTATAATTCAAAGGCATCAATGGTCTTGAAAACTTTACTCCATCCACGTCATTAAGGTCAACTCTTATTTTGAGGAGGCAGCCCTTCCCCAGTTGTTTTTGAGTGTTTCCAAACCTGAGGAGCTCATCTTCCAGCACTATATGAAGCAGTGTTCTGCTACTATTCATAAGGTTTTCACTGGCAATGTTTTTTTATTAGAAGTAGATTGCCAGGTCCTTCTTCCTAGTGTCTTAATTTGGAAGCTCTGCTGAAACCTGTCCACTATGGGTGACCCTGCTATTATTTGAAATACCAGTGGCATAGCTTTCAGCATCATAGCAACATGCAAGTCACCACAGTACAACAAACTGACAGAGGAATAAAGCTTATATTACTCTTGAATTCCATGATGATATTCAGTCTACTTTTCCAAATTAATTTACCCATTATGCCCTAAACGCCTCCTTGCTTTCCTCCCTCCATATTTTTATATATACATTCACTGCCTCTCAGTGATGTTACTGCTCTGTATTTCCCAACTTAATCTCTCCAAGTCCTACCTAGTGTTTTAGGTTAATTTAAATTTCTGCGTTTCATTGATCATCCCACCTAGGAATTATCTAATATCCATTAAACTACTACATCATTTAGAGTCTGTTGATCATAATGATCTCTCAACTTCGGCCTTATTTTACTGTGATCCTGGCTTCTTTATTATATTTTGTGAGCTCCTTTACAGGAGGGATCCTGTCTTATTTTGTGTCTTATCATCTCATCTTGAATGCAGTCCACTATACAAAATACAGAAAAACCAAACTCATTGCTGTCAAGTCAATTCTGACTCTTAGCGACCCTATAGGACAGAGTAGAACTGCCCCATAGGGTTTCCAAGGCTGTAATCTTTTTTTTTTTTTTTAAATTTTAAGTTTATTTTTTAGTTGTGCTTTAAGTGAAAGTTTACAAATCAAGCCAGTCTCTCAAACAAAAATTTATATACACCTTGCTAGGTACTCCTAGTTGTTCTCCCCCTAATGAGACTGCATACTCCTCCTCTCCACCCTTTATTCCCCGTGTCTATTCAGACAGCTCCTGTTCCTCTCTGCGTTCTTATCTTGACTCCAGTCAGGAGCTGCCCACATAGTCTCATGTGTCTACTTGAGCCAAGAAGCTCACTCCTCACCAGTATCATTTTCTGTCTTATAGTCCAGCCCAATCCCTGTCTGAAGAGTTGGCTTTGGGAATGGTTCCAGTCTTGAGCTAACAGGAGGTCCGGGGACCATGACCTCTGGGGTCCTTCTGGTCTCAGTCAGACCATTAAGTCTGGTCTTTTTATGAGAATCTGAGGTCTGCGTTCCACTGTTCTCCTGCTCTATCTGGGATTCTCTGTCGTGTTCCCTGTCAGGGCAGTCATCGGTTGTAGCCAGGCACCATCTAGTTCTTCTGGTCCCAGGATGATGTAGTCTCTGATTTACGTGGCCCTTTCATTTTCTTGGGCTCATAATTACCTTGCGTCTTTGGTGTTCTTCATTCTCCTTTGCTCCAGGTGGGTTGAGATCAATTGATGCATCTTAGATGGCTGCTTGCTAGTGTTTAAGACCCAGATGCCAATCAACAAAGTGGGATGCAGAATGTTTTCTTAATATATTTTTTTATGCCAGTTGACCTAGATGTCTCCTGAAACCGTGGACCCAAAGCCCCACCCCTGCTACTCTGGCCTTCGAAGCATACAGTTGTGTTCAGGAAATTCTTTGCTTTTGGTTTAGTCTGGTTGTGCTGAACTTTCCTGTATTGTGTGTTGCCTTTCCCTTTACCTAAAATAGTTCTTGTCTGTTAGTGAATACCCTTCTCCCTTCCTCCCTCCCCCACTTTGTAAACATCAAATAATATTTTCTTCTGTGTTTAAACTATTTCTTGAGTTCTTATAATAGTGGTCTCATACAATATTTGTCTTTTTGCAGTTAACTAATTTCGTTCAGCATAATGCCTTCTAGATTCCTCCATGTTATGAGATGTTTCACAGATTCATCGTTGTTCTTTACCATTGGGTAGTATTCCACTGTGTGAGTATACCATAGTTTATTTATCCATTCCTCTGTTGATGGGCGCCTTGGTTGCTTCCATCTTTTTGCTGTTGTAAACAGTGCTGCAGTGAACATGGGTATGCGCGTATGTGTTTGTGTGAAGACTCTTTATTTCTCTAGGATATGTTCCAAGGAGTGGAATTGCTGGATCACATGGTACTTTTATTTCTAGCTTTTTAAGGAAGTGCCACATCGATTTCCAAAGTGGTTGTGCCATTTTACATTCCTACCAGCAGCATATAAGTGTACCAGTCTCTCCACACCTCTCCAGCATTTATTATTCTGTGTTTTTTGGATTAATGCCTGCCTTGTTGGGGTGAGATGGTAGGTATCTCATTGTAGTGTAGTTTTGATCTGCATTTCTCTAATGGTTGATGATCGTGAGCATTTCCTCACGTATCTGTTAGTCACCTGAATGTCATCTTTGGTGAAGTGCCTGTTCATGTCCTTTGCCCTCTTTTTAATTGGATTATTTGTCTTTTTGTTGTTGAGTGTTTGCAGTATCAAGTAGATTTTAGAGATCAGACGTTGATCGGATTTGTCATAGCTAAAAACTTTTTCCCAGCCTGCAGGTGATCTTTTGACTCTTTTGGTGAAGTCTTTTGGATGAGCATAGGTGTTTGATTTTTGGGAGCTCCCAGCTACGTAGTTTCTCTCCTGGCGTTTGTGCATTGTTAGTAGTAATGTTTTATATGCTGTTTATGCCCTCTATTTTTCTTTCATGATCTTTATCGTTTTAGATTTTATATTTAGGCCTTTAATCCATTTTGAGTTAGTTTTTGTGCGTGGTATGAGGTATGGGTCTTGTTTCATTTTTTTGCAGATAGGTATGCAGTTATGCCTGCACTGTTGGTTAAAGAGGCTGTCTTTTCCCCCATTTAACTCACTTTGGGCCTTTTTCAAATATCAGCTGCTCATATGTGGATGGATTTATGTCTGGATTCTCAATTCTGTTCCATTGCCCTATGTATCTGTTGTTGTACCGGTACCAGGCTGTTTTGACGACTGTGGTGGTATAATAGGTTCTAAAATCAGGTACTGTGAGGTGTCCCACTTTCTTCTTTTTCAGTAATGCTGTACTTATCCGAGGCCTCTTTCCCTTCCATATGAAGTTGGTGATTTGTTTCGCTATCTCATTGAAAAATGTCATTGGAATTTGGATCGAAATTTTTGTTAGAATAGACATTTTTACAATGTTGAGTCTTTCTATCCATGAGCAAAGTACGTTTTTCTGTCTATGTAGGTCTTTTTTGGCTTCTTGCAGTAGTGTCTTGTAGCTTTTTTGTATAGGTGTTTTACGTCTCTGGTTAGATTTATTCCTAAGTATTTTATTTTCTTGGGGGCTATTATAAATGACATTGGTTTGGTGATTTCCTCTTTGACATTCTCTTTGTTGGTGTAGAAGAAGCCAACTGATTTTTGTATGTTTATCTTGTATCCTGATTCTCTGCTGAACTCTTCTGTTAGTTTCAGTAGTTTTCTTGAGGGTATTTTAGGGTTTTCTGAGTATAAGATCATGTCATCTGCAAACAGAGATACTTTTACTTCTTCCTTACCAATCTGGATCCCCTTTATTTCTTTATCTAGCCTAATTGCTCTGGCCAGGACCTCCAGCACAGTGTTGAATAAGAGTGATGATAAAGGGCATCCTTGTCTGGTTTCTGTTCTCAAGGGGAATACTTTCAGACTCTCTCCATTTAGGATGATGTTGGCTGTTGATTTTGTATAAATACCTTTTATTATGTTGAGGAATTTTCTTTCTATTCCTATTTTGCTGAGAGTTTTTATCATGAATGGGTGTTAAACTTTGCCCAATGCCTTTTCTGCATCAATTGATAAGATCATGTGGTTCTTGTCTTTTTTATTTATATGATGGGTTACATTAATTGTTTTTCTAATGTTGAACCATCCCTGCATACCTGGCATGAATCCCACTTGGTCATGGTGAATTATTTTTTTGGTATGTTGTTTAATTCTATTGGCTAGAATTTTGTTGAGAATTTTTGCGTCTAAGTTCATGAGGAATATAGGTCTGTAATTTTCTTTTTTTCGTGGTGTCTTTACCTGGTTTTGGTATCAGGGATATACTGACTTCATAGAATGAGTTTGGGTGTATTCCATTCTTTTCTATGCCCTGAAATACCTTTAATAGTAGTGGTGTTAATTTTTCTCTGAAATTTTGGTAGAATTCTCCAGTGAGGTTGTCAGGGTCAGGGCTTTTTTTTGTTGGAAGTTTTTAAATTACCTTTTCAATCTCTTCTTTTGTAATGGGTTTATTTAGTTGTTCTACCTCTGTTTGTGTTAGTTGAGGTAGGTAGTATGTTTCTAGAAATTGGTTCATTTCTTCTAGGTTTTCAAATTTGTTAGAGTACAATTTTTTGTAGTAATCTGACATGATTCTTTTAATTTCAGTTGGGTCCGTTGTAATATCACCTGTCTCATTTCTTACTCAGATTATTTGCTTCATCTCCTGTTTTCTTTTGTCAGTTTGGCCAGTGGTTTACCAATTTTGTTAATTTTTTCAGAGAACCAGCTTTTGGTCTTGTTAAGTCAATTGTTTTTCTATTCTTTATATCGCCTTGACATCTCTCCATATGAAAGATCTATGAATACATTTTTTAGTCCCTCTTTATTGATTTAATGTTTTACATAATGACATCACTGTTTCCCTGTTTTGAGAGTTTTTTTTCTTGATTTATGTTTTCATTTCCCTATCTGGGTTGATATCTGATTGCTCTGTCCTGTGTCTTAGTCTTGGGTTGATATCTGATATTGTTGATTTTCTAACCAGAGAGCTCCCTTTAGTATTTCTCGTAGTTTTGGTTTGGTTTTTGCTAATACCCTAAACTTCTTTTTATCTAGAAATGTCCTAATTTCACCATCGTATTTGAGAGACAGTTTTGCTGGATATGATTCTTGACTGGTAGTTTTTTTCCTTCAGTGCTTTATATATGTCATCCCATTGCCTTCTTACCTGCATGGTTTCTGCCAAGTAGTCCAAGCTTATTCTTATTGACTCTGCTTTGTAGGTGACTTTTCGTTTATTCCTAGCCCCTCTTAAAATTCTCTGTTTATCTTTGGTTTTGGCACGTTTGATTGTAATATGTCTTGGTGACTTTCTTTTGGGACGTACCTTATGTGGGGTTTGATGAGCTTCTTGGATAGATATCTTCTCATTTTTCATGGTATCAGGGAAGTTTTCTGCCAACAAATCTTCAACAATTTTCTCTGTTTTTTCTGTTCTTCCTCTGTGTTCTGGTACTCTAGTCACTTGTAGGTTATTTCTCTTGATAGAGTCCCACATGATTCTTGTTGTTGTTAGGTGCCGTAGAGTTGGTTCCAACTCATAGTGACCCTATACACAACAGAACGAAACACTGGCTGGTCCTGTGCCATATTTACAGTCTTTGTTATGCTTGAGCTCACTGTTGGCGCTACTGTGTCAGTCCACCTTGTTGAGAATTTCTTAGAGTTTCTTCATTTTTTAAAATTCTATTATCTGATTTTTCTTTGAATATGTTGGTGCCAAGTGTTTTTGTTCAAACTCACTAATCTCTTAACTTCCATTTCCTAATTCTGCTCCTCTGACTTTTTATTAAAGTTGTCTAATTCTGAAATTTTATTGTTAATCTTCTGAGTTTCTGATTGCTATCTCTCTGTGGGTTCTTGCAGTCTGTTAAATTTTTCATTATGTTCTTGAATAACTTTCTTAATTTCCTCTACTGTTTTATCTTTGTGCTCCTTGTCTTGTTCTGCATTTTGCCTGGTCTCCTCCCTGATCTCTTGAACAATTCTGTATATTAATCTTTTGTATCCTACCTCTGGTAATTCCAGGAAGACATCTTGTTAAAGCGATCATGGTCTACTTCTTTATGTGATTTGATATTGACTGTTGTCAGCGATCCATCTATGTTATTGTATTAGTTTTATGTTTGCTTACTGTATCCTAGCTTCTTGCTTTGTCTTGTTTTGATATGCTCAAATAGGCTACTCAAGTGAGCTAGCTTGATTATTTGTGCCTTTGAAGGTCTAACGCCCTGTCAGCAGATGGCTAGAGCTGTTACTAGGTATATGAGCCTAGGAGTCCATTCATTTTTCTTGTATGGATTCAGCTCAGGTGTCCAGGAAGTCGGTCACTAAGTGTGTGGTGCAGGCTCTGTCCTACAGTCTTAGAGGGGCAGGGGTAGGCACAGGTATCTGGTTGCAGCAGGGGATCATGCTCTGAGCAAGACGGGTCTGACAACCATCCCCTGAGTGTCTGTGAGGAAAGCATGTCCCTGTTCCCTAGAGTGCACAGGTGGGTGGGCTCTGCAGCCGGACCATGGGCACCCAGTGCTTTTGGTTGTAAGGACTGGGAGGCACCACTTATCCTTGGACCCCTGTTGTGGGTGGCTTGGTGATGTGGTTGGGGCCACCAGTCCTCAGGCCTCTGATGTGGGTAGGTGAGGACCCTGTTTAATATATCCTGTTTGACATGTCAAATATCAAAAACCCCCCACCTTTCCACCGCACAGCCGAAAGAGTTGAAGTCAGACCTCCAGCACATACGCTGTTAGAATCTCCCAGCCATGGCCTAATCTCCTGAAATGACCCACACAGGTCCATGCAGGGGTGAAGGGTATTCAGAGGCTCCGGACGGTTTGTGCCTGGAGAGGAGCCACTTCTGCCCTGAGTTCCCGGCTTAGGGGAGTTGGCAGATTATCTTTTACCCCAATTGTTAATTTATTCCTTCTCCAAGGCCAGGAGAATGTCTTAGGGCATGCAGCAGGACCTATCTCAGGCCTAGGGAGATGCACAGCCACTGAAAACGGCTTGGGGGCTGGGGGTGTGGTAAATTAGATACAAGTACTTAGCTTTTGCTGAGAGTGCTGTTTTCAGATTCTGGAGGCGTGAGTAGACTATGCAGGTTGCTGTCTCTCCCTGAGGAACTTGTGTCCCAAATGCTGCCAGCCCCACCGTGGTCTTGCTAGGGAATCGTTTCTGAGGGGCTCCGATTCCTGCCAAGTCAGGTCCAACAACTCCTCACTGCTTCTGAATCATTTCTCCCTCTCCCTGCCACTTCGTTTGATTTCCTAACTTTGCCTTTGATGTTCAGGGCTGCTAGGTTGTCATATATAATCATTTCACTTTTGTTTTTAAGTCTTTGTTGTAAGAGGGGTCACCAAAAGTGTCTTGACTACTCCGCCATCTTGGCCCTGCCTCATATTTATTTTTAAATGTTGCTCCTTTTAACATTCCTACACATAAATCTTATTGTGCATCTCTGTTACTTTAGAAAAATTCTTAGAAATAGGATAGTTCGGTCAAAGAAAGAGGCATGTAAATTTTAAGACTTTCGATTTGTATTACCTTTCAGAAAGTTATTATTTAAACTCCCATCACTAGTATTTAGGAGGGTCCACTTCTCACACTTGACAATTCCAAGTATTATCATTTTATCGAAGTATTTGCTGGTTTGATTTGCTTACTTAGGGAGATTAAACGTTTTTTCATGCTTGTATTCCTTTTCTTATCTGTGTCTTTCTGTTTTTCTGCTGGCATTAGTTTTTATTCTTTAAAAATATTAAAGGTAATATACATTTATGTTGCAATATTGATTACAGTTTTTTCAGTTCTTTTTGCTTTTAACTTTGATAATTGTGCATAATCTGCGAATTTTCATTCATTAATTTTTTTCGTTCTATCTTGTGGAAGTAAGACAGTTGCTTTTATTATATAGTTAAAAATGGCGATGGCGAAGAATAGTGAATGTACCATCGACTGCCAAAAGAACAAACAAATCTGTCTTGGGAGGAGTACATCCAGAGTGCTCCTTAGAAGCAAGGTGGCGAGACTTTGTCTCACATACTTTGGACATGTTATCAGGAGGGATCATTCCCTGGAGAGGGACATCATGCTTAGTAGAGCAGAAGGTCAGTGAAAAAGAGGAAGACTCTCAACGAGATAGATTAACACAGTGGCTGCAACTATGGGCTCAAGCATAAGGATTGTGAGGATAGCGTAGGATGGGCAGCATTTCATTCTGTTGTACACAGGGTCGCTATGTGTTGGAACCGACTGGATGGCACCTAAGAACAACAACAACATTCATCTAAGCTTAATTTCATGTTATCAGGTAGGACTAGTCCCTGAAAAAGGACATCATGCTTGGTGTATAGTAGAGGGTCAGCAAAAGAGAGGAAGACCCTCAACAAGATGGATTGACATAGTGGCTGCAACGATGGGTCCAAACAACAACGACTGTGAGCATGGCGTAGGACGGTGTAGTGTTTCATTTTGTTGTACTTAGGGTCACTGTGAGTTGGAACTGACTCAAGGGCACCTAACAACAACTAACAGCAAGAAACTTGATTTATCAAGTTTTTTCACTTAATCAGAATGAGTGTACTGCTTTTCAAATGTACTTTTAAAAATCTGTTGAGAAGAACCTAAATGACTAATCATTGCATTTCTTCATTAAATTAGTTCATCATTTTAGATTTTTCTTTCATATTCTCTTACAATTTGGTTTGCTAGTATTTTTGCATTATTTAATAAAGTATGGTCTGTGCCTTTCTCTTTTTGTGCTATTTTTATTGAGAGTAGGGAGGTTTTCTTTTTCATTCCTCCTATTCCTATGTACAGTTTATTTAGTATGGAAATTATTTATACTTTAAACTGCAAAGGAATTGTCCTGTTTAATTGCCTGACCCTGGTAATCTTTTAAAAATGTAGAAAAATAGTTGCTACTATGGTGTTTGCTCTATGAGATTTTGTGCTTTGTTGTGAGTCTATTTTATTAAATTATATTTTAAAATAATTTATCCATTTCATAAAAGCCTGTTGCCATTGAGTTGATTCTGATTCATAGGGACCCTATAGGACAGAGTAGGATTATCCCATTGGGTTTCCAAGGTTGTAACCTTCACAGAAGCAGACTGCTACATCTTTTCCAGTGCAGTAGCTGGTGGGTTGGAACTGCTGACTTTTCGGTTAGCAGCTGAGTGCCTAAACACTGCACCACCAGGGCTCCTTATCCATTTCATGAAGGTTGTCAGACTTAATATACTTTATGAAATCGCCACTTCTGTGGTCAAATATTTCACGTTGGCACTTTTAAAATTTTCTAATAATCTCCGTATCAGTTATTAAATGACCTTTCTCATTTCTGTTTTTATATTTCTTATGAGTAGATTTGTTTGACAGAATACTAGCTTTACAAAGTATTAATAACATATATGCAGAAAGGAGTAATGTATTGATTTGGAATGCTGGCATAAACAAAGATAAATTTTCTTTGCTACACTGCTCTTCAGAGCCTTTAATATACTCAAATGCATTATAAATCCCCCAAAGGAAACAATAGTATTCAGTGTTTCCCAAGCTTATTCGAATAAGGAACATCTTTTACTATCTCACGTGACTAATATTCCATGAAACATACTTTGGAAAATCTAGTGTTAGCTTCTTGGTTATTTTGAAGAATCAACTCTTGAATTTAACTGTTTTTTCTCAATTAAATACTTCCTAATTTTATCTTTGGTGCTCTGGTGGCACAGTGGTTAAGTGCTACGACTGTTAACCAAAAGGTCAGAAGTTCGAATCTACCAGCTGCTCCTTGGAAACCGTATGTGGGGCAGTTCTACTCTGGGTCACTGTGAGTCAGAATCAACTTGACAGCAGAGGGTTTGTGTATGGTTCACATTCATTAGCATGGCATACTTGGGTTCTGACAATCTGCCCGCAGTTATTCCTAACCGCATGTCCAAATTAACTGACTCATGTACACTTTGCATACTCACCACACGGGCGTCGTACCTTTAGGTCTGGATGCCTTTGCCTCTTATTCTTTGTCCTTGCTCTTCTCACATTTGTCTTCCTCCATTGGTCTAAGTAATAAACTGCTTTCCTTTTTAGAGATTTGACTCAAATTTTATGAAGCTTTCCTGACTTTTAAATCTGCTACCTAAAAGTCAACTATTTGCTATATAAGTAAATAGTCTTCATTTGAAAAAAGGAATGATATTTTACTTTAACTCTCTTTTTTTTCATAGATTTTATTTCAGGAAGCCTATAATATGCTACGCCTGCTAACCAAGAGGTCAGCAGTTCAAATCCACGAGGCACCCCTTGGAAACTCTATGGGGCAGTTCTACTCTATCCTATAGGGTTGCTATGAGTCGGAATCAACCCAGCGGCAGTGGGTTTGGTTTTGGGTTTTTATAACATACCTTATAGAAAAATTAACATACCTATGTAAGTCACTTTCTACATAATTCTAAACCCTAAGAATTCTAAATAGAACAGAGAAATAAACTTTACTGAAATAATGAACCTGGAGCTAAGTAAAGGGGTCCCGGTAGTTCAGTAGTTAAAGCGCTCAGTTGCTAACCAAAAAGTCAGCAGTTTAAAACCACCAGCAGCTCCAAGGGAGAAAGATGTGATAGTCTTACAGCTTTGGAAACCCTATGAGGTCACTATGAGTCAGAATCGACTTAACAACAGTAGGTTTTTGGGGTTTTTTTGTACCTAAGTTCCCTATTCCACTTAAATATTCACTGAGTGCTTATTATATGCCATATAATTAAGCAACATCATTTACTCTCAATAGAGAGGCATGTAGTTACAAGAAAATAATGGGGGGCAGGGCCAAGACAGCAGAGTAGTCAGACACTTCTGGCGACCCCTCCTATGACGAAGACCCCCCCAAAAAAACAAGTAAAATTATTATATATATGACAAGCTATGAGCCCTGAATGTCAAATGCAAAGTTACCTACTGCCCACTGCCGTCCAGTCGATTCTGACTCATAGTGACCCTAGAGGACAGAGTAGAACTGCCCCGTAGGGTTTCCAAGGAGTGCCTGGTGGACTCAAACTGCCGACCCTTTGGTTAGCAGCCATAGCTCTTAACAGCTGTAGCACCAGGGTGTCCTTTAAATCTGCTACATCCTTTTATATAGTTTCTGTTTTTTTGCAGAATTTTTAACCTTGTCTTTTATGTCCTTGAACACAGTAAGCATAGCAAGTTTAAGGAGTATATCTGATAACTCCACTGTGTGATCCCCTGTGGGTGTGTTTCTATTGTTTGCTGTTTCTGATAGTTCTTTCTCATGTAATCTTGCCTCTTTGTATGTCTGATTATTTTTTATTGTGTGTTGGAATTTGTATTTGAATTGTGTGTAGAGATAATTCGAGGCCTAGAATGATGTTATCTCCCTCTAGAGAAGCCCTCATTCTGCAAGGAATTAAATTCCTAATGCCTTAACTTTGATGAAAATCAAAGACTACAGCCTTCAGTATGGCTTACACCTCAACATAAAACAAAAATCCTCACAAATGGACCAATAAGCAACATCATGATAAATGGAAAAAACATTGAAGTTGTCAAGGATTTTATTTTACTTGGACGCACAATCAACACCCATGGAAGCAGCAATCAGGAAATCAAATAACGCATTGCATTGTGCAGATCTGCTGCAAAAGATCTCTTAAAAGGATTAAAAAGCAAAGATGTCACCTTGAAGACTAAGGTGCACCTGACCCAAGCCATGGTATTTTCAGTCACCTCATATGCATGCAAAAGCTGGACAATGAATAAGAAGGACAGGAGAAGAATTGATGCCTTTGAATTATGGTGCTGGTGAAGAATACTGAATACACCATCAACTACCAAAAGAATGAACAAATCTATCTTGAAGGAAATAGAGCCAGAATGCTCCTTAGAAGCAAGGATGGCGAGACTATGTCTCACATACTTAGAGCATGTTACCAGGAGGGATGAGTCCTTGGAGAAGGACATCATGCTTGGTAGAGGATCAGTGAAAAAGAGGAAGACCCTCAACGAGATGGATTGACACAGTGGCTACAACCATGGGCTCAAGTATAACAATTGTGAGGATGGTGCTGGACCCGGTAGCGCTTCGTTCTGTTGTACATAGGGTCACTGTGAGTCAGAACCCCCTGGATGGCCCCTAACAACAACAACAGGCACCTAACAACGACAATGCCGTAACTAGGGTTGCCAGATAAGATACGGAATACCCCGTTAAATTTGAATTTCAGATAAAAAATGAAAAACTTTTTTAGTGTAAGTATTCCCTTGCAATAAACATGTCCCAAATATTGTATAGGATATACTTACACTAAAAAATTGTTCATCTAAAATTCTAATTTAACTGGCTTTTCTGTATTCTTATTGGCTAAATATGGTAACTAACCCTAGCCCTAAGGCATCTGTTATATGAATTAATTTATATCTAGAATGGTACTAGCTATAGGAGAATTGAGAAAATAGTTAAATCGTTTTCCTTGTTTTTCAAATGAGGAACCCTGATTGAGAAGGGTTGCTCTAGGGAGTGCAAGGTGTTTGGGAGCACTATTAATTCACTATCACCTTAATACAGTTTCAGGGATTCTCCCTTAGTTTGAGGTTGGGCTGCAATCCTTGTGAGAGCTGTTCTATCAAAAGTTCTGTTCAGCCTCTCACCTGCCTCCTTCTGAATTGGCAGATGCCCTCTGGGGAAAAATGGCCTAAACGTTGGGCTCCTCTCTTTGAATTTCTGTATAGATCCTGGCCTTGTAATTTTTCACTGTTCTTCTAGTTCTCTGATGCAGTCAGGTAGATTTTAAAAAAAAGTTCAGTTTTTTCTGGTTGTCTTCAGCAGGAAGATTGATCTAAATTACTTACTCTGCCATTGCTGGAAGCAATGTATAGTTTTACACTAGAAGAAAACCCATGGGAAGAACCACAGTTGAACTCTAGGTCAAGATCTGAGTGGAGCAAATACTGTCTTTAGGAAGGAAAGGAAGTGTATATTTTATACAAAATTCCAGCTTAAGTGCTTAAAATATACATGTTCTGAGGCAAAATTATAAAATTAACCTACCTAAGGGATTTTTATCTACCCTGGAGACAAACAGGGTTAAGTTTTAGTAAGTTAGGAAAAGTATTAACCACTTAGATTTCAGCATCTTGGGTCATATGACCTAATTGCTTAGATGGAATATGAAATGTGATTTTTGAAATGGTTAGTACTTAAACCAAAAGTTCTGTTGCTGTCTTTATACATGTTTTCTGACTCACTAAGGGCTTAAAACGTTTTAAAAGTATACTAAAGTAACTAATAGAAACAGTCGAATTGGTTCTGCCAACTATCTAATGAACACACCTCCACCTACCTTCCAGTAGATTAATGGATTTCAGAATCCAAGTTTTTTTTCTGTACATTTTTTGTTGTAGTAAAATACGTATAAAATTTGCCATTTTAATCATTTTTAAGTGTATATTTCTGCGGCATTAATTACATTCACACTTTTGTGTAACCATCACCAAATTTATTTCCAAATCAAAGTTGTTTTTTAAAAAGAAGTTTGCATTTGCTCTGGTTCGTGTAGTTTGGTTAATATTGTTCTTAATTTCTATCTCTAAATAACATAAATAACTGTAGCACACAACTCACGTCTAAATATATAGTGTTTCAGTAGAACTAAATATTTTTGCTCTCTCTTTTGATGATCAAATCTTTAAAGTGATATAACAGAAGCTGGCAAACTTTTCTTTTTTTTTTATCTTTTTGAACTTTAGATGGTTTACAGAACAAATTAGTTTCTCATCCAACAGTTAGTACACACATTGTTGTATGACATTGGTTAACAACCCCGCAACATGTCAGCACTCTCCATTCTCAACCCTGGGTTGCCTATTACCAGCTTTCTTATTCCGTTCTACCTTCCAGTCCCCGCTCCAGGGCTGGTGCACCCCTTAAGTCTTGTTTGGTTCCCTGGGCCTGCTCAATCTTTGGCTGAACGGTCAACCTCAGGAGTGGCCTCATTACTGAGCTGAAAGGGTGTCTGGGGGCCATACTCTCAGGGTTTCTCCAGTCTCTGTCAGGCCAGCAAGTGTGGGGTTAGAATTTTGTTCTACTTTTTCTCCAGCTCTGTCCAGGACCCTCTATTGTGATCCCTGTCAGCGCAGTCAGTGGTGGTAGCCGGGCACCATCTACTTGTACTGGACTCAGTCTGGTAGAGGCCATGGTAGATGTGGCCCATTAGTCCTTTGGACTAATCTTTCCCTTTTTTTTTTTGTGTTCTAAGTGAAAGTTTACAAATCAGGTCAGTCTCGATACAAAAATTTACATACACCTTGCCATACACTCTTAATTGCTCTCCCTCCAATGAGACAGCACAATTCTTCCCTACACTCTCTCTCCTCGTGTTCATTCGGGTAGCTTCTGGCCCCCTCTGGCCTCTCATCCCCCTTACAGACAGGAGATGCCAACAGTTTCATGTGTCCACTTGATCCAAAAAGCTCGTTCTTCACCAGTATCATTTTCCATCCCCCAGACTTACTTTTTTAAAATTAACTTTAATAAAAAACTATTGGAAGCATGCTTTAAGTTTGTATTTCTGAAAATGTTTTTAGAGTTTTGAAGTTGCAACGGCCCTCGAAAATCAAAGCCACAAGGTCCGGTATTCAGAGACAGTGGAAAATGGATCAATTATATTTTCTCTTTCTGGTACAGTATATTTGCTATTTTTTGTTTAGTTTTCTT
Organism: Loxodonta africana; assembly: GCF_030014295.1. Lineage (NCBI taxonomy): Eukaryota > Metazoa > Chordata > Mammalia > Proboscidea > Elephantidae > Loxodonta > Loxodonta africana. Next base: position 145,314,902 of record NC_087344.1, on the reverse strand, counting down.
ATAAAATATGTGAGTATAAATTCCAATAAATTTGTAGCTTGGTAACTAATAAGCTTAAGGTCCTTTGGGATAAGTAAATGTATTAAACTTTGTTACTGTTGGGAAGCAGTGAATATTGTCAATTACAAAACATTCCTTTTTAGATTACAGTTGTTAAAGAAGAATCAGTGGGATTTGGTAGAGGATGGGGGGAAAACTTGTTTTGGACCTAAGATGAAATTAAAACAAAGCCACTTGCCCCACAATCAATACTTAAATATTACCTGTATTAATGAAGAAGCTAACATCACATTGGTCAAAGTTCATGTATAAAAAACAGTATAGGAAAATGGTTTGTGATTTTTGTACAAGAGAGTTTGCTGAAAATACAAAGAAATACTAAAAACTATATAGGAAAAGAAAAATTCTTGAAATCATAAAATACTAGAACTATGAGTCCTGGGCAAAGGATGAAAAGGAATTAGGATAAGAGAAGACTGGGGAGATGGGAAGAGGCAGTTCCTCTTATGCTTGGGAAATGATAGAAGTGATAAAAGAGGTGGAGATAATGCATTTTATTAGGGTTGCAAATCACCGTCTACTCTAGCAGAGGTTTTGGAAGACAGGTTCTTTTAAAAGTTCTTAGAAATAGACTTCCAGACTGAAACTGCTTCAGCCTCTAACTTATCCTTCCTGGTAGAATAGAGAGCCCTCCAGAGGGAAGTCAGAACGCTTCTTAGACGCCAGGATAGCAAGACTACGTCTCACATACTTTGGACGTACTGTCAGGAAGGATCAGTCCCTGGAGAAGGACATCATGCTCGGTAAAGTACAGGGTCAGCAAAGAAGAGGAAGACCCTCAACTAGATGGACTGACACAGTGGCTATAGCAACGGGTTCAAGCGTAACGACGATTGTGAGGATGGTGCAGGACCAGGCAGCGTTTTGTTCTGTTGCACACAGGGTCGCTAAGAGTTGGGAATGACTGGATAGCACCTAACAACAACAACCAGGGAGAAGTAAAATATTTTTGGTGAATACCTACTATATACCTTGGCCACTTTATATATATTATCCTACTTAATTCTTCTAACAAACCTAACAAAGAAGTATTCTCATATTACAGAAAAGGAAACGTAGTTTCAGAGAGGTTATATAAATTGCCCAGTTTCACTCAACTAGTACATAATTACATAGCTGCTTTCCCCAAATTACATTTTCCCTAGTCTTTAAAAGAGCTATAATAATTAGATCAGATTTCTCTTTCGAGCCATCCTTACAGGCCTGATACTGTTTCAGAGATCCCAGACATCATCTCAGAGTGTATAAATTTATCTAATAGTTTACGTTCTGGTAGGAAGGTTTCTCCAACAAGAAATAATTGAAGGCTTGCTTAAGACTACCTTTCTTGATTTCCATCTTTTAAAAATCAGTGTAACATGGAAAATTAACTTTTTAAATTCATCTTTTAACTAAAGTTAAGCATTACCTTCATGTTTAACTTATGAACAGTACCCTAGTCCAAAAAAAGAATGGTTACTGACAAAAAAAGATTTTCCCCTTATATATTTACAATTTTTTTTTTTGGTATAGGGCACTTCAAAGAATGACCTATTGTGTTGTCTAAGAATCTTGTTATGGTAATTACTACTTACGGGTGGTCCTTTAAGGAGCCCTGGTGGCACAGTGGCTAAGCACTCAAGAAAAATGTGGCAGTCTGCTTTTGTAAAGATTTACAGCCTTGGAAACCCCTTGGGGGCAGCTCTGCTCTGTCCTGCAGGGTCACTATGAGTCAGAATCAACTTAAACAACTACCTATAATCCCAAACCAAGGGTTTGGGATTATGGGTGGTTTATGGGTGGTTGTTAACGGCCCAGACACCTTTTATGTTACAGGAATTTTTGTTGATTTTGCTGAGTTTACAACAAAATTTGATCTATATGACAAAATGATATTTTGTTATTTGTCACAATTACTATATTCACCTTCTCTAGGAGTTGCATTTTTATTGATGGATGCTAAAGAATGTCTTATGTCAGCTGAAGAAATATTTCTAGCCAAAATTGAGAAGTTTATAAACATTCACCAAAACAGTTTTTTGGTTCTAACTGCTGCCCTCCATGGGCCGGAGGAATGGAAACTGATGTTCAGGATTCAGCAGAGGTATGGAAGAATATCACCACAGACATATTTTTCTGAAATGTGTTCTTAATTATTTTAGGCAGGCAAGTTTTATTTTGCTGGAAGATAAACTTAACAATGTTAACCTGTCTTACTTAATGAAGCACAGGCCAAACAGCTATTTGATGAATCAGTGTGACAAGTTTCAGAGTTCATGCTGATTTACGGGCTTCTCCTGAAAGACCTAGGCAAAAATGAACACTTCGTAGTCAATTAAGTACTGGCTACAATGCCACCAAAAATCCTCTGTGGAAGAAGGCAGGGCATGAAGGAGTAAACAAGTAACAAACAATAGAGGTTTGTGTCTTTTTTCCACGTACTTAAGATAACAGATGTTTTCCCACCTACTTAAGATAACAGATGTTAAAGTTATATGATCTACATAACTTATGAACTGTTTTTCAGATTCCTGGGTAGTAACTTACGGATACTTCCAGTACACAACACAGTAAATGCTATTAATCTTATGTGCACTATAGCTAAGGTGAGTCACCTGAAGAAAATGGCACGCACATTCATAGACTTTTAAGATTCTTGACTTCACATTGCACACCCTCTTGAGCAGGGTTGACAAATACGGGATTCTGTTCCCTTGGAGAAGTTGATATTTCAGCATGCAATTCTTTCCAAACTTCTCAACTTCATCAGATACCACTAAGTATGACTCATTCTGGGCCAAAAGAGTATTTGGTCCTGTATACATTGTGTTGACCATGATGGTTACTTACATCTTCCTTCAAAATTCAAATTTCTGAAGTATGAATACTGGTCAGAGGGTGGTCATGAACTGTCAGAGTGCAAACATGCTATTTTATGGAATGCTCTTCACCAGTTGTCCACTTTGTTTTCATGCTTGTCCTCTGTGGGATGTGCCCAGACACCCCCCAGACCCTCGAGGCAGAGTTAGGTATTACTTGTTCGTATATTCGAACACATCTCCGTTAAAGCAATTCTTACGGTATTCTAATTCTTAGTTTGCATGTCTGAAATTCCTTGAAGATAGGAGTCAGGCATTCTCCTCTTTATAACTCTAATATGTCATAGAGTATTTGGCACATAGAAAGTGATCAACAGAGATTTGTTGAATGAGTGAAAGGTATTTTTTGATGTGACTGTAAAAATACCTTATTTCTGTTAATAATGTTGCATATTTGTATCTTCTTCCAGACCACCTCCAAGCCATACATAGATAGCATCTGCTACAGAATGATAACAGCTAAAGCTTATATCATTGAACAAAGTCCTGTTTGGAAAACACTTCAGAAGATAAAACTTAGTAGTGATTAATTTGACTCAAATAAGAGAATCATTTATAAATGCTCTTTTGGAAGAAATATTAAAATAATTAAACCTGTTAAATTATAATGTACAAAAATAAATTTAAAACATTTTTATGTTAACTTGAAATAAAATGTATACAATTAGAAGTGATTTTATTTTAAGGAGTTTTGTTACATAATTCCTTTAATAATGTTAAGAAAAAATTGGTACATAATATTGTAAAATTCAGATGTAGATTCTTAATGGTACAAAGTAAATTGAGTGGACAAATATTTACTAGGAAATAAAAACACAGAATTTGCTAATAATTAGCCCCTTAGACTAAAGGAAAAATCATTTTTTAAAAAAGGTTCTCCACAAGAGCTGCATATATTTCTAAAGTTAATTTTTGCACATGCCTCCACATTGTAACTTTTGCTGGAGAGATGGTGAAGGGACCCTGCTCCCTGAGACTCCTCCTGACACAGGGAAGGAGGCTAAGGGAAGCAGTCAGCTGCCCGAACTCAAAACGGTGTGATACTCAGTTTGACACAGGGAGTTCTAAAATGTAACATGGCATCTGTCTGGCAGAAAGTGTTTATCAGGATTGTTAGAAACTCACATACATGAATGAATAAAGGCAATTCAACTACATTTTATGGAATTATGATACAAATTATTAGTTTGTATTGGATTTTTTTAAAGTAGTATTTAGAATACATATAAGGGAATTATTCACCATGTAGATAACTTTTTAAAAACCAAAGACTACTACTGGTCTATGCATTATTAAGCAAATTGATAAAATGAGAAAAAATTTTTAATAAAGGTATTAAATAAGTCAGAAAATACAATATTTTACTAGTTTTTATTTAGGAGGTGGAACCTTCACTTTATCCCAGTATTTTCTTCAGAGGCAGACTTTGTTTTTATTTCAATGAGTTCTTCTACTCGAGCCAGAACACTTTCAATCAAATCAAATGTGAAGAGAGCTGAATGTAGGACCTACAATGCCAAGAAAAATCAGTATTAAAACCAAACAAAGCAAAACAGAAGACTTCAGCTAGATGTACATTTAGAAAGCTTAGGAAAACTTCAGATTACCTTAAGCTGCATTTCAGGAGGCATATTAGGGATCTCCTTTCCGCATACAGTTACAGAACAAATATCTTTAGACTTCTGGGCTTCTGTAAGAGAAGAAAAAACTATGTGTCACATCCATTAAATAGCTCTCAGAGTTCAATAATAAATTTATAAGCTGCTTTCATCATTAACTTTAAAAAATATGGCAGTTATTTATATAAATTAAGTTTTACTGCTTGAAATCTCAGGGTATGCTTAAATCAAACCATAAGCAAATAAAATTAAGTGTCAAAATTATATTCTATAACATGTAAATTAATGCTTCTTTAGGTGAGTAGCATACTGGCATGTATAAGAAAGTGAAAGTTTATAAACTTCATCCGTCTATAATATTTGTACCCAGAATTTCTAGTAATGACTGTGGAAATACCGTATCTATACAGAAGTGATCACAAGAAAACACAGAACTGCTGACTTAAAAGTAATTCTCGATCTAAATTTCTTTTTTATAATTTGTACAGATTTACTCAGAGGTGAGGTAGGGAGTGAACCAAGCAAAACCAAAGGAAGTACAATCGTACCAAAACAGAAATACCTGTAATGCAAGATCATTAATCAGAACTTTAAGCTTTAAACCAGAATATGCTTTGATTCGTCTTTTGTTAATCCAGTTTCACTGTTAATTGGCTTATGGAGCTGAGAATCATTTTAATTAAAGTATAATTTAGCTGTCATTTTCCCTTGTTTGATATAAATTAAACAAGTTCAAGATAAAAAGTTCTTTTGAATATAAATGTTGACGGCTACAAAATTTGGCTAATTTTTAGACCTAATTGAAAATGAAATTATATATTACCAACCGTGGTTATTTTCTTGATTATTTTTAATTTCTGCTTCATAATGTGCTTTTGACATATTAAGTCCCATACGGAGTGGCTTTAAGAAATTATTCTCAATCTTTCCGAGTTCTGTCCATAATCCAGTCTGTTCAGAAGAATTAATGAAAGAATTAGTTATTTGGGTCAACATACATTGATTGCCTACTATTACTAAATGTGCTGAGAGTTGAACAAACAAAAATGAGTAAGACATGGTCCTTGCCTTTCAAAGACATCACTGTCTACTGGATAGTTTACTATTTCATAATACATTTATTACTATATCTAGTTATTTTATGTGAATACCAATCAAAACAAAAATGTATTCAGGGCAGTACACTCATTATTGTACCATTTGAGCAGGTCCTAGTTTTGAGATCTACTACTTAAAAGGTTTTTGAAAGTTGTTTGAGAATAATCCAGTCTGAGAAATTTCTCTTCCCCTATAAACCATCCCCACAACGACTACCTTGTGCATCCCTTCAAACCTTGACCTTTTGATAGCCTTGCCCCAGATCTAGTTCTAGAGGGTCACCTTCCCTACAGATGGAGGTTCTAATTTGGACTTCCTTGGCGCCCAATGTAAAGGAGCCCTGGTGGCACAGTGGTTAAAGTGCTCAGCTGCTAACCAAAAAGTCAGTTGTTCAAACCCAGCAGCTTCGTGGGAGAAAGAAGCGATAATCTGCTTCTGTAAAGATTACAGCCTTGGAAACTCTACAGGGCGGTTCTACTCTGTCCTATAGGGTCACTCTGAGTTGGAGCTGGAATCGACAGCTACAGGTTTGTTTGGTTTCGGTTTTGGTGCCCAGTGTAGATGGAGATTTTACCTGCCTAGGACAGCTTAGAGTTATTTTGTTATCTATTTTAGAGGCTTTTATTCCAAAAGTATGTCGTCCTGCAGCACTATAGAAGGGAAATCATGAAGTCTTAATTTTACAGAAAGAAAGGGAGAAAGAAAAGAGCAGGAAAGAAAAGGGAGAAAATGAAGACCACTGATGTTTCCAGGTAGTCTAAAAAAAAAAATCTTAGGTTAAAAAAGAAATCTTAGAAATCCAATTATCCTTAACTGGGACAATGAAAACCTATTTATAATGAACTCATTTTGATCCAAGGCATTTTACTGATGGCCCTCCAAATAAAATCTACACATCTATCTTCAATACTGATAACTGCAACAACTGACACATACATCCTTTCCATGTAAATCTATCCTCCTAATTTCTCCGTAAGAATCATACAAAACCTTAACAATATGCATACCCTTTCATTCAGCTTCTATGAACTTATCCTAGAGAAATAATTGAAGATGTTATAGTCTATTGCACAGATGTTTATAGAAATATTGTTTTAAATAGTGAAAAAATGGAATTAATGAGACTTCACAATGGGAAAATAGGTAAATTTTGATATATCCACACAATGGAAAACTACAAAGCCATCAAAATATTGTTCTTCAGGACACACTGCTGAGTGGGAAAAAAGGCTACAAAAAAAGTATGATCTTATTTTTAAAAATAAAAAAGGTATGTACAGTTGTGCTAACATACCCACTACCCACTGCCATCGAGTCAGAGACCCTAGAAAAGCATACACTCTATCAACAATGGATGATGGAATTTTTATTATTTTTTTTTGCTTATTTATCTTGATTTAAAAAAACCTGTTTTCAATTTGCGTAACAAAATGTATTAAGAAAATGTCTGCATCCCACTTTGATAAGAGGTATCTGGGGTCTTAAATGCTAGCAAGTGGCCATCTAAGATGCATCAATTGGTCTCAACCCAACTGAAGCAAAGCAGAATGAAGAACATCAAAGACACATGGTAAAGATGAGCCCAAGAGACAGAAAGGGCCACATAAACCAGAGACCCCATCAACCTGAGACTGGAAGAACTAGACGGTGCCCGGCTACCACCAATCACTGATAAGGAACACAACGGAGAATCCCTGATGGAACAGGAGAACAGTGGAATACAGATCTCAAATTCTAGTCAAAAGACCAGACAATGGTCTGGTTGAGACTGAAGGGACCCTGGAGGTCATGGTCCCCAGATCCTTTGTTAGCCCAAGTTTGGAACCATTCCCAAAGCCAACTTTCCAGACAGGGATTGGACTGGACTATAAGATGATACTGGTGAGGAGTGAGCTTCTTGGCTCAAAGACACATGAGACTATGTGGGCAACTCCTGTCTGGAGATGAGAAGAAGAGGGGGACAGAAGCTGGATGAATGAACCCCGGGAATACAGAGTGGAGAGGAGCAATGTGCTGTATCATTAGGAGGAGAGCAGCTAGGAGTACACAGCAAGGTGTGTATAACTTTCTGCATGAGAGACTGACTTGATTTGTAAACTTTCACTTAAACCACAACAAATTTAAAACAATGAAACTTCTGGTTTTATAATTAAAATTAAAATATATATATGCTTTTAGGAAACCCTGGTGGCGTAGTGGTTAAGTGCTACAGCTGCTAACCAAAGGGTCGGGAGTTCGAATCCACCACGTGCTCTTTGGAAATTATATGGGGCAGTTCTAATCTGTCCTATAGGGTTGCTATGAGTCGGAATCGACTCTATGACAATGGGTTAGGTTTTAGGATATATGCTTTTAAACTTCTATCAATAAAACATTTTCTTGTTTCCTCATGGAAAATGTGAGTTACGCAGCAATGCAGCAGAAATTTCTTCAGCCACCGTGGTCACACAGGATGGTGCATGTTATTTCTCCTATTTTCACCCTCTCCCTCCAGCCTCTTCTTTATTCTTCTCTATTTTTCTCCCCTCTCCCTTGCCTTTACCTGTAAGCTTACAGGTAGAACCCACTACTACTGCCCCGTCTCACTGATGGCTTTCAAGACTAAAATTAGGTTACTGGAAGAGTATAGAGAAAATATCTTTTAAACCTACATTTAGCTTTTTCAAATCTAAGTATTTTATCATAATTACTTTTTAGAAAAAAATGAGTTAAGACATTAGATTGGGTTGAAGTCCCCTTTACTCAAGAGGTAGCCGTTAATCTAAAACTTGACAGTTCAGATTCCTAATGTATGTATCAGTTAAATAATTTATTACAATTTTGCATATTATAGAACAAATATAAAGAGCATTATACTGTATACATTCTACTTCAGCGTTTGTGTTGCTCTAATTCGTTCATTTGAATTGGTATATAAACCTGGTTGTCAGCAAGTCAATTCTGACTCGTGACAACCCCATGTGTTCTACGGAGTAGAGCTGCTTGCTCTACAGCATTTTCTTGGCTGAAACCTTTATGGAAGCAGATTGCCAGGCCTTTCTTATGCAGTGCCACCAGGTCAGTTCGAACTGCCAACCTTCTGGTTAGTGGACAAGCGCAAACCGTTTGCACCACTCAGGTATCGGAATTGTTATACAGGTATTCCATTATACTACACAATTTATCCTGTTAGTATTTTTTTTAGTATTTCAAACAATGATGCACTGAAATTGCTGTATGTTTTACTATTCACACAGGGTGAAAGTTTTTCTAGGGTAGCATTTTTCAAAATATTTTACTATCACCCACAGTAAGAAAATATTTTACATCACAACCGAACACGTGTATATGTAACTGAAACAAAAGCTTTGCAAAAAAACCCTTTCTATATATATCATCACATGTATAAAAATCCTTTCTACATGTAGCTATAGGAGCCCTGGCAGCACAATGGTTGTGCTTGGCTGACAAGCAAGAGGTTGGCGGTTCAAACTCATCAGCTGCTCTTTGGGAGAAAGATGTGGCAGTCTGCTTCTGTAAAGATTACAGCCTTGTAAACCCTATGGGGTAGTTCTACTCTGTCCTATAGGTTCTCTATGAGTCTGAATCGACTTGATGGCAATGGGCTTCGTTTCATTGGTTTACATATAATTATATATATAATATATATAGTTATATATATATTATATATAACTATACATAATATTTATGCATATATAGGAAAACAAAAAAATTTTTTTTCAAAAATAAACATTAAGGATTTTTATATGATGAATGGGAGTGCTTACCTGACCAGTCTAGTGCAATACTGAGCCTGATTCTTTCCTTTTTATTTTTAAGTCAGACCACAAGAAAACAAAATTATAGACCTATATCCCTCATGAATGTAGATGCAAAAATCCTGAACAAAATTCTAGCCAATACAATTGAACAACATATCAAAAAAATAATTCACCGTGACCAAGTGGGATTCATACCAGGTATGCAGGGATGGGTCAACATTAGAAAAACAATTAATGTAATCCATCACATAAATAAAACAAAAGACAAAAATCACATGATTTTATCAATTGATACAGAAAAGGCATTTGACAAAGTTCAATGCTCATGCATGATAAAAACTCTCAGCAAAACAGGAGTAGAAGGAAAATTCCTCAACATAATAAAAAGCATTTATACAAAGCCAACAGCCAGCACAACCCTAAATGGAGAGAGTCTGAAAGCATTCCCATTGAGATCGGGAACCAGATAAGGATGCCCTTTATCACCACTCTTATTCAACATTGTGCTGGAGGTCCTAGCTAGAGCAATTAGGCTAGATAAAGAAATAAAGGGCATCCAGATTGGCAAGGAAGAAGCATCTCTATTTGCAGATGACATGATCTTATACACAGAAAACCCTAAGGAATCCTCCAGAAAACTACTGAAACTAATAGTTCAGCAGAGTATCGGGATACAAGATAAACATACAAAAAATCAGTTGGATGCCTCTACACCAACAAAAAGAACATCGAAAAGGAAATCACCAAATCAATTCCATTTACAGTAGCCACCAAGAAGACACCAAGAAGATAAAATACTTAGGAATAAATCTTACCAGAGATATAAAAGACTTGTACAAAGAAAACTACAGTACACTTCTGCGACAAACCAAAAGAGACTTACATAAGTGGAAGAACGTACCTTGCTCGTGGATAGGAAGACTTAACATTATGAAAATGTCTATTCTACCAAAAGTGATCTACACATTTAATGCAATTCCGATTCAAATCCCAATGACGTTCTTTAATGAGATGGAGAAACAAATCACCAACTTCATGTGGAAGGGAAAGAGGCCCAGGACAAATAAGGCATTACTGAAAAAGAAGAACAAAGTGGGAGGCCTTACTTTCCCTGATTTTAGAACCTATTATACCACCATAGTAGTCAAAACAGCCTGGTACTGGTACCACAACAGATACATAGACCAATGGAACAGAATTGAGAATCCAGACATAATCCATCCACATATGAGCAGATGATATTTGACAAAGGCCCCAAAACAGTTAAATCGGGAAAAGACAGTCTTTTTAACAAATGGTGCTGGCATAACTGGATATCCATCTGCAAAAAAATGAAACAAGACCCATACCTCACTCCATGCATAAAAACTAACTCAAAATGGATCAAAGACCTAAATATAAAATCTAAAACGATAAAGATCATGGAAGAAAAAATACGGACAACGTTAGAAGCCCTAACACATGGCATAAGCAGTATACAAAACATTATTTTTTGAGTCAGATTTGTTGAGGTATTATTTATATACACTAAAATACAACCTTTTTAGGTGTACTGTTCTGAGTTTCAACAAAGATATACAGTTGTGTAACTATACCACCATTATCAAGATAGAGAATACTTCCATGACCTCAAAAGGCTCCCTTGCGTCCCTACCTTTGCAGTCAATTCCCTTCACCCACCCCTATACAACCATCTCATTTTTGTTTATATAATTTTTGCCTTTTCTAGAATGTCATATAAGTGGAATCACACAGTATGAAGCCCTTTGTTTGATGCATCATACCCACATATGCTAGAAGAATAACTATTTCAGTCCCATGTGAGCCAATTTCCCTCTTATATTCAGAGGACTTGATTCAGTAGGTCTGAGGTTGAACCCAGGAATTTGCATTGAAAAAAAAATCCAGCTTATTTTGATAAGGACCATATGTTGAGAAACAATGATCTAGAACAGCGCTGTCCAAGAGCACTTTCTGCCATGACAGAAATGTACTCTCTCTGCACTAATGTGATAGTCATCAGCCACATGCGGCTACTGAGCACTTGAAGGGAGGCTAGTGCAACTGAGGAACTGAATGTTTAACTTTTTAAAATTTTAGTTAAATAGTCACATGTAGGTAAGTCTCCTGGATTGCAGCATACATTTAGAAAGTCTTTACATATTACAACTTTGCTGTGTTTTAATTGCAATAATTTATTCCAATACCCAGCCCATAATTATGAAACTGCAGGTAAAAATGTGTTAAAATTAGGCTAAAGAAAATTTATTACATATTCTATTCAGCATAATTCCACAAACATGAAGCACGTAGGAATGAAGCAGCTGTGGAAATAAAAACGTTTCATTCTCGCCCTTGTATTAAAGTTATCAGTCCTAAAAAAAAGTCACAAAGAACATCCTTTTAAGATTTCTTTTATCTTCAATATCTAGGAAAAAAGGTAACTTAAGATTTAAAAAAAAAAAAAATACAGTAAAACCTGTCAAAGTCAGAACCTGTGTAAGGTGGAAACCTGTCAGAAAAGGAAAACTCTTAAATATTTTCCACTAAACAGAGTGACAGAAAAGTGGTAAGAACGCACCCTGTCAAAGGCAGGAAACTTGTGAGACCCAGAAAAACAAGACAGTCCCGCTGAGTTCCAGCTCTCACAGGCTTCAATGTACCGGCAGTCCTCGACTTACAAAATATTCAAGTTACGACGAACTGCACTTATAGCCATCTTTTTTTTTGTACATCTTATTGTTAGTAATATGTACTGCATACAGTGTCGTAGCATCCACTCTGCTGATGTTATCACATTCTCAGACGTTCATTCGCAGATGTTCAGAGAGCAGATTACAAAGATACTGAGAATAAAAGGCAGTAATAATAAAAACTAAAAAGAAGAGTATTCGACTTTCATCAGAACCGACTTAGAAGAGAGTTGTCAGAATGGATATAATCAACAGTAATAATGAAGAAATAAAAAGAAGCAAACAAGACCCAGTTTCCCCTTCTCCTAATTTGTATATGGTTTCTTATTTGTGATGAAACCCTGTAGAACCTCTGTCGCTTTTAACATTAAGGGATTTCTATCACCTGAAGTCATTTGGCTCTGCAAATATCACACAAAAAGAAATGTTTTAATCTTGGGGAAAGAAACTATTTAAATGAAAACGAACTCTGCTCAAAATCCTATGGGCCAGAGATTTGGTTGCTATGCAGTGTGTATGCTGTTCTTGTTTTCTAAGAGGGAGGTTAGGTTTCTAGCTGAGCTTCGGCCTATAATTCTTCTTGTTCCAGTTCACCCAATTTTTATTAATTCAAATTCGTTCCTGTTTCGCTCTTCTGGCCATGACCGAACTGGGAAGAAATGGTTCACAGCCCTGACTCAGACAAGGAGATAAAGACAGATGAAATAGTAGGGTGAGGAGAGGAATGATGAAAATAAGTCAGTTGACGGTAACTCAAAATAACAGGAAAAGAAATGAAATATGATTAAATTACCCTCTCATCATACTTAATTTGCCCAAAATAGGTACCTATGAGTCGGAATCGACTCGATGGCACTGGGTTTGTTTTTTTTTTTTTTCTGGTTAGAAGCCTTTTGAATTAAAGTCCCCACAATTCAGCATCACCAGGGTATCATTTCCCCAAATGACAGGAAAAATTTCTAAAATCTCAAGAGCTGTCATTTTTTGATTAACCAGTGGACAGATCTGTCTCTCATTTATATACACAACCAACCGCACTGGTGAAAAATGCTTCTATGATGGAGAGGCTCTTAGCTTCCTCAAAGTCATCGGGTTTGGAATATTTGATTGCTAATGAAGTTTTATTAAATATATTTATTAAACATGTTGAAGGTGGAAAGATGGGTATATGATAAAGCAAACAGAGTTAAATGTTAACAGCAGAATCTAGGTGGTGGGTCAAATGGTGATCACTATGAAATTCTTTTCAACTTTGACGTTAAAGAAAACCGTTAAATAAGAAAGCAGACCTATAACCTGGTTGCATCCTTTCATTTTTCAGAAAATGTTCAAGCCAAGTAAAACTGAGGCATTACCTGTGAGTATTATAGCAGAGATTGCACAATGTATTTCTTAAAACTCAGTGCATATACACTTAAAATTTGTACATTTCATTATATGTAAATTTTAACTTAAAGAAAAACTGTAAACAAGTATTTAATTCTACTTAATGAAATGCATGCTGAAATATTAAGGAGAAAGTATACTGATATCTGTGGAGTCCCTGGGTGGTGTAAACGGTTAATGTGCTTAGCTGCTAATCAAAAGTTTGGTGGTCTGAGTTCACCCAGAAGCATCTTTGAAGAAGGGCCTGGCGATCTACTTTCAAAAATCAGCCACTGAAAACCCGATGGAGCAGGGTTATTATGGAATACTGAGTTTCTGTTTTATGGTGATGGAAAATTCACACTGACTGAGGGTAATGCTTACATAGCTGATTAATGTAATTGATGTCGGTAAGTTGTACACCTATAAAAGTTAAATTGGCAAATGTCGTGGAATATCTGTTTTTATAAAAAAGAACAGTGGCTGAGGCTACTTATGTACCACCAAACACCTCATGGAATTTGGACTCTTGCTTTGTAGGTTTAGGGTCATGGTTTCATGGGACATTCCAGTTTATTGGCCTAGTATCATTTTTAGTGTTTCTGTTCTACCTCCTAGTTCACTGTGTAGCAAAACAACTGGTCTCTATTTGCCTGGAGCAACAGAGCAAGAAGGAGAGTCAGGAACAGGAGGACTAAATGGAATGCGTGGCTAACTGCCTCCATGAATAACTGCCTCCTTTCCTATGAGACCAGAAGAACTAGATGGTGCCTGTTGACCATTCCTGAATGTTTTGATCAAAGATTCTACAGAAGAATCCTGATCCAAAGGGAGGAAATGACAGAAAAGAATTTCAAATTCTCATGGAATCTAGACTTTCTGGAGCCACTGAGGCTAGATGAACTCCTGAAACTACTGCCCTGAGAGAACCTTTAAACCTTAAATCAAAAATAACCCCTGAAGTCTTCTTTAAACCAAACAATAGTTTAGCTTAACTAGTAAAGAATGTCTGCCTTGAGTACTGTGCTCTTTCAAAGAACTATCTATATTGGAACAAACCTGACAACAGCAACTCGAAAGGTTACATAGCCAGCTTATGGGCAGGAACAATTTGGAAAAGGAAGGTGAGAATGGTTACACAACTTGAAGAATGTAATCAATGTCAATGAATTGTGTATGTAGAAAATGTTAAAGTTGTGTATGTTTTGCTGTATATTTTCAGCAAAAAGTATTTAAAAAAAATAAAAGAAAACCCTGTGGAGCACAGTTCTACTCTGGCACATATGGGGCTGCCATGAATCAGAGTTGACTCCACAGCAACTTGCATATTGATACCTGCAGTTTACTCTGAAATGCATTAAAAAAAAGACAGATTGATGGATGGATAGAGGGTGGAGAAAGGGATATGAGAGAAAGCAAGTTGAGTCAAACGTTAGTGATAGAATTTAGGTCGTGGGTAAACAGATGGTCACTGTAAAATACTTTGAACTTTGACGGACGTTTGAAAATTTTACAAAGAAATGTCACATTATGACTCAGTTAATGAAGGTGACACACAGGGAGAGCAGCTATTAGAACAGGGTAGGTAGAAGAGAGAAGATAAAAGGCAAATATAATTTTACTGTATGACAAATCTCCCTCAAATAGTTTTCTATTTATTGAGTACCTCTAATGACATGCTATTTAAAAAATTTAACTTCCTACACATTATCCTAAAGGTTCTGTTAGCAAATTCAGTTTTAGTGCTAAAACGCTTTGCCATGTCTGATGAAGTGATACAAAAATATCAGATGCTTTTATATTACATGGAGGTCTCAGACTTAAATTATGAGCTATAGGTACAGTCAACTGAACAAGACACCCAAATATACGTTGAGCTCCAAAAGGTCAGTTAACTTGGGATCTATAACTTATCTGCTCCAAAAGGGCTAAGCAATGCTCACAACAAGACAGAAGAGATACAACAGGAAAGGGAAAGTGTTATGGACTGAGTTGTGTCCCCCAAAAATATGTGTCAACTTGGCTAGGCCATGATTCTTAGTATTGTGTGGTTGTCTTCCATTCTGTGATCCTGTGTAATTATCCTCCATTTTGTGATATATTATAAATCCTAGCCTCTATGCCTGTGGTTATGGTCCCATTTGGGGGTTAGCTGTCCATTATGTTAATGAGGCAGGATTACTACAGGGTGTGACTCAAGTCACTACCCTTACCCTAGTCACCACCCTTATTCAAGCCACACCCTTACTTGAGTCACACCCTTTATCTTACAAGAGATAAAAGGAGAGAGAAGTGAGCAGAGATAGGGACCTCAACACCACCAATAAGAAGAGATGGGAGCAGAGTGTGTCATTTGGACCTGGTGTCCCTGCACTGAAAAGCTCCTAGAAGCAGGAGACAGAGAGAGGCTATAACACCAGAAATGGTGTAAGACGGCGAGAAGTGGCAGCAGAGAAGCAGTGGCAGTGGAACCAGGAGATTGGCATGAGAAAGCACAAGAGCAGACCCACGGAGCGAGAAAGAGCTGAGTGCCTTTGGGCAGGAGGTTTCCTGGCAAAGAAGGTACCCCTGGGTACTTATCAGCAGAGCTAAAAAGCTTTGTAAGACTTGCCCGAGCAGGGAGACACTGGGTTGAGGGGCTGAGGGGCCCAGGAGTGGAGGACTGCCTGCGGATATGGATGAGAAGAGGCTGTCCTGATTGACACAGATCTTCCCCCCAGAGCTAAGAGAGAGAGAAAGCTGTCTCCACGAGCCAGGACTCTGAATTTGGGACTTTTAGCTTCTTAAATGGTAAGAAAATAAATTTGCTGAAGCCATCCACTTGTGATATTTCTTTTATAGCAGCACTAGGTAACTGAGATAGAATTTGGTACCAGGAGTGGGGTCTGCTCTAACAAATACCTAAAATGTTGAAGTGGTTTTGGAATTGAGTAATGGGTAGAAACTGGGAGAGTCTTAAGGTGCCTAATAGTAAAAGCCTAGATTGCCCTGAAGAGACTGTTGGTAGAATTATGGACATTAAATGTGTTTCTGGGGAGGCTTTAAAAGAATATGATGAACACGTGATTGCCCAACGGAGGAAGGGTGATGCTTTTTATGCAGCGGCAGGGAGCTTGTCTGAATTATGTTCAAATGTTTGGTGGAAGGTAGAACTTCTAAGTGATGAACTGGGATATCTGGCTGAAGAGGTTTCTAAGCAAGAGCTTAAAGGGGCTGCCTGATATCTCCTTGCTGCTTATAGTAAAATGCAATAGGAAAGAGATGGACTTAAAAATAAACTGTACAAAATGATAAGAGAACTTAAAGATTGAGAACATTCCATTATGCAAACTAAAGACACATGTCCTAGAATGTTCACAAAGGATGTGGCTACACAACCTTTTGTTAAAGGGACTAAGCCTGTGACTGATGGATCTAACCACCTACCACTGCAGAAAACCCATCAACTTAGACTGAACAGGACAGAGAAAGAACGAAAGAAAAGAACGCTGTCTGCCTCTTGGGATTCTACAGGTGGGAAACAGGCCAAAGGAGCTACATCTGTTGTTCTCCAACAACAACAAAAAAAAGACTGTCTTAGGCTGGGTTTCTAGAAAAGCAAAACCAGTAAGGGGTGTATATGTGTGTGTGTGTGTGTGTGTGTGTGTATACATACATACACACACACACACACACACACATTATTATATATAGATTTATATCAAAGAAATGGCTCACGCAAATGTAGAGGCTGGAAAGTCCCAAGTCCACAGGTCAGGCTGGAGGCTTCTCCTGACTCACATAATTGCAGGGGCTGATGAACCCAAGACTGGCAGGTAAACTGGCAGGCTGCTGGCTCACAGACTGCAGAGTCTGACAAATTCCAAGATTGGCAGGTAAGCTGCTAGCTCAAGTCCCAAAAACTGGAGGTCAGATAAACAGGAGCCAGATGCAAGATCCAGAGTGAGCAAAAGCCCATGAGCTTTGCCAGAAAGTCCGCATATACTGGATGCAGGCCACACCCCCAAGGAAACTCCCTTTCAAGTGACTGGCTGCTTATAGCAGATCTCATCATGGATATGATCACATCATATCAGATCTCATTATGGAGTTGATTACATCATTACATAGCTGCCAAACTACATCACAACTGCCAAACCACTAAGAATTATGGCTCAGCCAAGTTGACATACAACTTTAACCATCACAAGGAACATCCCTGGAGCTGTTCAGAGATCAGGAAAATTGTTGGAAGGAGCACAGGAAGCAGGGAGGAGCCATAGCCTCCTAGATTTCCAAGAGTCAGATCTTCACCAACTCTGTTCCAGAGTGTGGGGCTGCCATTGCTGGGGGTATAGGGCTGCTGTCCAAAGCACAGGGATCGGGGCTGCCATGCCCAAGGGACAGAAGAACAGGGCCGGCTGTGGCTGAGGTCGTCAGTCAGATAGACTGGGAGAATAGGGTACCCAAAGCCAAGTGAACAGAGCTGCCATCCCAGTGGGCCTGGAAGGCAGAACTGAAGCCCAGGGCTGAGGGGTCTCCACCAAGATGACTGTTATCCCTTCTCTGCATTTGTAATGGAAATGTCTACCTTGTGCCTGTTTTATCATTGTACTTTGGAAGCAGATAACTTGTATTCTATATTTCACAGGTTCGCAGATGAAGAGGAATTTTGCAGAAGATGAAATTTTGGACTTGGAGTCAATTTAAGACTTTTGAGATTATATGATGGGGTAGGTATGTTTTACATGTGGTAAGGACAGAAATTTGGGGGCCAAAGGGTGGAATATTATAGATTGAACTGTGTCCAACTTGACTAGGCCATGACTCCCAGTATTGTGTGGTTGTCTTCCATTTTGTGATCTGATGTAATTATCTTCCATTCTGTGATGTGTTGTAAATCCCAACCTCTATGCCTGTGGTTACAGACCCATCTGAGGGTGGATTGTCCATTATGTTAATGAGGCAGGATCAGGGTGGGGTGTATCTTGAGCAACTGTCTTATTAGAGGGTGTGACTCAAGTCACCACCCTTACCACCTTTATTCCAGTCACACCGTTACTTGAGTCACACCTTTTATCTTACAAGAGATAAAAGGAGAGAGAAGCAGAGATAGGGACCCTGAAAACTACCAAGAAGAGATAAGAGTAGAGCGTGTCCTTTGCACTTGGGGTCCCTGTGCTGAGAACCTCTTAGAACCAGGAGATGGAGAAAGAACTCTAACACTAGAGATAGCGCCAAGATGGCGAGAAGTGGTGGCAGCAGAACCAGGACACCGGTATGGGATGGCATGGGAGCCAATCCACAGAATGAGAAAGCTGAGTCCCTTTAGACAGGAGGCTTCCTGGCAGAGTTGGATGCCTCTGTGCACTTACTGGCAGAGCTAGAGAGCTTTGTTAAGACTTGTTGGAGCAGGGCAGAGGTTAGGCTGGGGGGCAAAGGGCCAGAGACAGGCCTGCCTGTGGACAAGGCTGAGAAGAGGCTGTCCTGATTGACACAGACCTTTCACCACAGCAGACAGAGAGAGAAAGTTGGAGCTCTACATTCAGACTCCTAGACTCCTGAACAGTAAGAAAATAAATTTGTTTGTTAAAGCCATCCACTTGTGGTATTTCTGGATAACTGTCATGGATTGAATCATTTCCCCCCAAAACATGTGTATCAATTTGGCTAGGCCACGATTCCCAGTATTGTGTGACTGTCCACCATTTTGTCATCTCATGTGATTTTCCTATGTGTTATAAATCCTATCTGTATGATGTTGATGAGATGGAATTAGTGGCAGTTGTGTTAATGAGGCAGGACTCAATCTACAAGATTAGATTGTGTTTTAAAACAATCTCTTTTGACACAGAAACGAGAAGCAAAAAGAGAGACACCAGGACCTCATACCACCAAGGAAGCAGCACGGGGAACAGGGTGCATCCTTTGGATCCAGCTCAGGTTCCTGAGCCTGAGAAGCTCCTAGACCACAGGAAGATTGATGATGAGGACCCTCCTCCAGTGCCGATAGAGAGAAAAAGCCTTTCCCTGGAGCTGAAGCCCTGAATTCGGACTTATAGCCTACTAGGCTGTTAGAGAATAAACTTCTGTTTGTTGAAGCCATCCACTTGTGGTATTTCTGTTACAGCAGCACTTGATAGCTAAGACAATAACTAAGACAGAAAAGGAAGCTAGAGGTGGTGATACTGGCTTCAGATTTCAGAACAACTGGTAGCACTTTCCCCAGCCTCTGTAGAAGGGTAAAATATGAAATACTGGCCTAAGCAGGTATTGATCAAGAAAATCTGAAACACGCCTTATGCATCTGAAATATACTCTCAGTGTCCTTTTCAAATAATTCACTTACCTGATTGTCATTTTCATTATCTTTGATAATCAAATACCTCAATAAATTTAATGAAGCCATAATCCTGTTAATTAAAAACATTTAATTTGTTAAAGTATAGTTTTACACAATCAACAGAAATTTCAATGAATAAGTTAAAATCTTGGTTATATTTTTGGAATTATGTTTGCCATTAGAAATTATTCCCCTCAACAGATCTTTTGGAGTAGCAGTAGTAACTTATTACTCTTGTTCTTCATTTAAGATCAAAAAATACAATTGGGAAAAAGATTATCCTTTTTTTTTCCAAGGGAGCTTTGTTATCTTTAATATTTGAGAATATTTCTTGCTTTCTGAATTTTAAAATGTCTTTTATAAATGCTTACAATTATTTTCTCTACATCCATTCCAGTAACATGAAAAAAATTACATACTCTATATGAGAAAAAGATGCTCTAGAAAACAAAACAAAACCCAAACACAGTACCTTTTATAATTTATATACATAAAATTCTTAGTTTTTAGTTACAAATGCTTAGTTGCAAATCTCTATGTGCTATAATGGAATGCTGAGTATGCCAAAGGTACTGAAATCACACAGTTGGTCATTCTTCTGGAAAGAATATTCTTGAGTTTGTTTTTACCCATTAACTAATTACTTAAACATAAAAATCTTTATGTAGTTTTATAAATTACTGATATAACATCACAGAAAAATACGTTTTATTAGTTTAGGTTCCTTAAGTAGGGGGTTTCCATTTTATTCTAAATTTACTATTTGAACCTTAGCAATGGTCACACCTCACCTATCTGAGTTTTGCAGCAGATCTGTTTCAGCACCTTCTGGGAGAAAGAGTACCAAATCTAGAAGGGAAATCAGCTGTGGTCCCGTAAACCATCTGTTATTATGTGATCTCTGAAAAGCCAAAGAAAATTTGGGAAAGGTTTTAAAAAAGCCTGACAAATTCATGTGTTTTTCTAAAACTCTGCTACTACAAAAATATACAATGAATTAAAAAAATATATTTTTAACTCTAATTTCCATTCTTTCATTCACTATTTCTAGATACCTAGAGCAAACCCTGACAGTTTGGAGCAATGGTACGCTCTGTATTCTATCTGGAATTACTGAATATTCACATAATAGGTTAGACTTATTTAATTTTTTTAGACGTATATAACAAGATAAAAAGAAGTCAGATTACCAGCTCAAGCAATTAATACAATTTAAATTTATGGTTAACAAAATTTCAAAATTCAGGTTTTTTTTTTAAGAATAAAAACAGAAATGGAAGAAAAAATATACCCTAATATTAGACAGAGAAAGTCTGTGGGGTATGAATTTACATTAAGGTATTCCACAAGTGAATAAATATAGCCTACGAAATAAAATAAAATTGATAACTGATACCTTGGCATGGTCTTTCTTACCTTTAATGATACATCAATTTGATTTTTGATATTTTGAATAATAAAGGCTTCTACTCCTGAATGATTACTTGTATTCAATAAGCACCTTGAAACCAAAATTACAATACATTTGAAATTATCCCGGATGGCATTAAAATTAAATGATGATGAAAATCTTACAAATTCAAATGGGTTATGTTTTATCCTGAGGAATACAAAATCCACAGCGAAGACAATTAGCAAGGTGATACCAATTACAAAGTTGTCTATTATAGTTAATGCTGTCACTAACTGGTAAATTCTATTTATAACTGGATTCTTCCAATAAGAAATTTCTATTGAACCAAATTTGAATTCTTATACATACAGTTTTAATAATTAACACAGTAAGAATGGAAACTAGTGTAACAGCCTAAAAACTCCCAAAATTATTCCCTGGGAAAGTAGACTAATGCCAGTTAGACTAGTTTAATTGCAAAGAAAGGCAACTCAATAGGGTTAGCCTAAGGGGAGGATGTTTGTGGGGATACAGGCAGAGGAGAACCAGATGCTGTTATAAGACTTAAGCATGAAATTGAGATCACCTGCTCTTATCAGTATAAATAAAGAAAAGGTATGATAAAGAATACTAATGTTGGCTGATCCCAAAGTAGACTTTTTAAGCACTGTAACTGCTTAACTCACTTTTACTACCTAGAACAGGGGTCACCACACTAAGACCTGCAGGCCAAATACAGCCTGCTGCCTGTTTTTGTAAATAAAGTTTTAATAGAACACACCATACCTATTGGTTGACAAACTGTCTATGGCAGCTTTTGCTACAAAGTTGAACAGCTGCAACAGAGACCACATTGTCTATAAAGCTTATATTTACTATCTGGTCCTTTGTAAAAAGTTTGCGAACTCAAAAAGAGAGTTGCTACATTCTTTGCCCCCTTAAACAGCACTATTAGTAAACTCTGCTGTTAACTTATAATGAATAGCCTGTCAAAAGTTACAACTCCAAAGTCATTAATTTGAACTGTGAAAAATGGAAATTATTGATGTATATAAGGTGCTAACAGGAGCTTTATCAATCTCAGTTTAATCTTTTAAGTCCATTTTAATTTTAGAGTATTTGAATTAAATGAATTAAAATATATATTATTATTCATGATTCATAAACATATATATCCATATTTGATTAATCCTTTTCTACCCATCGCGAATAAGAGAACTTATTATAATAAAGCTTCCAACTAGAGTTGTAGAGTCCCTGAATGGTACGAACAGTTAACTCGTGTGGCTACTAACTGAAAGGTTGGAGGTTCCAGTTTATCTAGAGTCCACCTTGGAATAAAAGGCCTAGCGATCAACTTGTGAAAATCAGCCAAGTGAAAACCCTACGGAGCACAGTTCTACTCTGACACACTTGGGGTCATCGTGAGTCAGAATCAACTCAATGACAACTGGTTTTTAACTAGAGTTGTATTATAGGTAAATCATACTGAAATAATTATATATACTGAAATACTATACCCTGGAATAATGACATGGCATTTTTTTTTTTTAATTGTGCTTTAAGTGGAAACCCTGGTGGCGTTGGTGGTTAAGTGCTACAGCTGCTAACCAAGAGGTCAGCAGTTTGAATCCGCCAGGCGCTCCCTGGAAACTATCGGGCAGTTCTACTCTGTCCTATAGGGTTGCTATGAGTCAGAATCGACTCGACGGTGGTGGGTTTGGTTTTTTGGTTTTGGTGCTTTAAGTGAAAGTTTACAATTCAAGTCAGTTTCTCATAAAAAACTTATACACACATTGTTATATGACCCTACTTGCTCTCTCTACAATGTGACAGCACACTCTTTGGTTTTTAATCAACCACACATTTAGCAATTAACCATCTTAATACATACCTAAATAATGTATATTTGCCTTGTGAATCCAACTTGTTAATATATAGTTGCAGCAAAGCTAAACCCTTTCTCCTCTAAAATGGAACAAATAATATTACATAAAATGAATAAAGATTAAATTTTTTATCCAATTTCTCATTGTAACTCATTATTTTGTTCTAAAACATTTACGTACCAATGCCTCAATGGGGCAAAGCGTCATTACTTTCACTAAGCCCTGCAAATAAAACAATTCAGATGTTACTAGAGTATACTGATTGTGAACAAACAACTATACTATCAAGGGTGGACGCTAAAAATCTGGAGAAGTAAAGGTAGGAGATTTAAAAAAGTGAAGTTAATTTTTCCCTGAGCCATTCGGTCAGTCTACCGTTATCTCTACAGTAAGTGAAGTGCAATCAATTTTGTCAGTGATATTGACTGGGCTGTTACAAAGTGTGAATTTAAAACTTAGTGGTAATTTTCAATGTCTAGAGAGGATAAACATGAAATCAAATATGCAGAAATACAATCTGTTCCTTCAAAATAATCAGGTTTCATATATCAATGAAAGCCATGTTTTTTTTTTTAATTTAAGAAGTGGAAAAATCAGTTTCCACATTGAAATCTAGGAACCTATCTTGGATATCCTAACTAACAAACAGTATTAGCCAAAATAAACCATAGGACGCAAAAATGCAATGTTTATTAGTCTTTCTAGTAATGAGTCAGTGTATCCCTCAAGTGGAATCCTGGGGATTTTGAGTTATGAGAAAAGTAAACCCAACACTGGGTTAAAGAAGGTTATGCTCCCCCACTACATGTTGTGCTGTTGTACTGTGGCCACTAGCCACACGTAAGTTAATCTAAATAAATAAAATTTACAATGCAGTTCATAGTTGAACTAGCCACATTTCAAGGGTTCAATGTGGATAGTGGCTATTGTGCTTTATATAGCACAGACAATAAACATTCCCACCATCACAGAAAGTTCTGTTGGACAGCACTTGGACACCACTGCACTAGTTTTCAAAGGACATGGAGAAGAAAGTGGGACAGGCGTCAGAAAAAGATCTCTACCTTACTTAAGTTCAGAATAGGCAAGGGACTATTTTTAAGATAGAAAACATGTCTTAATTACCTGAGGCACAGTAAGAAAACTCTTGATTTCTAAGTACTGGTGAAGTAAACTGTTGTCTTCTATTCTTAATAAAGCATTCTCTAACAGATCCTACAGATTAAAATAGAAATACATATATGTTGAAGTCAATGGATATATTTGTTAACATGACTATGTATTAAAATTATTACTGAGGCAAACAAATCTTACCAATCCTTTGGAGAAAACAGATTCTTCTGTTCTAGAAGAGAATATTAAAATTTATCAGCATGATTTTATGAGTTATTTTAGACTTATTCTTCATTTTAGGAAAAATAAACTGAAATTTAGAGACTTTTTAATACATATCATTAAGGAGAAATTCTGTTTTAAGAACTTAGTCAAAAATTTTAATTCATCTTTGATCTTTCTTTGAATGGCCACTGATATCCAAATCTGACCAAAATTAGCCTACTTGGGGCTTGCTTCTTGGCAGCAAATCAAAAGATCTTCAACAGCATGTACTGAGAAATCGATTATACCCAGTACTATTTCAGTTAATTTTTCTGTAAAATCTCTTCAGTTCTTTTTACACAATAATTCTATGATCTCCATTGGTTTTTTTTTTTTAAGGTTTGTGATCGCTGTTAACTAAATATTTAAGAACTGTGGCAAAAAATTATCTCAGCCTCCAGGTTCTTATTCTAATCATACAAGGAGTTAAGTGTTACACTTTTGGCTCAATGACTAACCAGTACGGAAATCTCAAGAACATAAAACTTAGATTCAAGAACAATATATAAGAATACGGTACACTCACCATATAAATAACAGGAACTAAGTAAAAAGAATATAAAATCATTAAGACATACATAATAACGCAGCAAATTTACAGAGTTAAAAACTACTTGTGCCAGGAGACCCTTGGCAATTCCTGCCTTGTGGGCTGAGGCTTTCGATATTTGCCATGTTACAAATCTTCCTTCACCTGGGAAGAGACGGGACTGATAAACTGTCACTAGTGTTCCTACAACCAGAATACTCCTTAGAAGCAAGGATGGCGAGACTACATCTTACATACTTTGGACATATTATCAGCAGGGATCAGTCCCTGGAGAAGGACATCATGCTTGGTAAAGTACAGGGTCAGCAGAAAAGAGGAAGATCCTCAACGAGATGGACTGACACAGTGGCTGCCACAATGGGCTCAAGCATAGCAACAACTGTGAGGAAGTCACAGGACCAGGCAGTGTTTTGTTCTGTTGAGCACAGGATCGCTATGCGCTGGAATCGACTCGACAGCACCTAATAATCACAGTGTTCCTAAAGGATGGTACTGCAAGGCCCTGACTGATCTCAAAAGATAATTTAAACGTGTTTTAACAGGGAAAGAAAACAAAGCACATAGAGCTTTATAAAATTCTTTCGCTTCTGTTTTGAAAAATTATGCATACCTATTACTTTGTAATTGTTTTAAAAGGCAAAGTCTTGCATCTTAGCACCCCAAATGAGGAAAGTTGTAATTGAATGGCACCACTGTCAATAATCTAGATTATAAAAAGTGGGGTCAAGATACCTCCTTCCTTTTGATACAGTTAACAGATTGTGTCCGTGAAGCAAAAGCATTCCATGAATTTTTTACTGACCTACCCCCACTTAGGTGGAAGAGGATTCAGTGGGGTAGGGATTCTTCAATTTACCAACTGTTGAAATAAGGAAACCTCAGAAACAGATGACAAGAAAACCAAGGGAGTAATTTTAAGACAGTATCTTAAAGTTATCTTGAGTTAAAATAAGAGACTTTGGTGAAAAATCTCTTTGACTCATTTCTCTCTACTGTGAATATTTTCCTCACTGTTTTATAAAATAAGCGCTTAATTAATTAGGGCCTGGCAAAGAGAAGGTAGTCTCCCCTGATCTTGTCAAGGACACTACTGTTTAATTCTAATACCATTTGAATGATCTTACCTTTGCAAAAAGACTTCAATATGCCCCATATTAAATTGCAAAAGGTATAATGGGCTAAAATGGAAGAAAAAAAAAAGAGAGAGAGATATCTATACACATATATATATTTTGGGAATTTTATACACATACTAAGTCACTTTCAATGTAGAATGTAATGCTTAAGAGTATAGGCTCTGGGGTGAGACAGAATTATTCCACCTATGTCACTAATTAGTTACAGGATCTTGGGCAGTATCTTGTCTTAGCCTGTGATTTTCACTTCTGTAAAATGAGATAATCCTCTACTTCAAAGAATTATTACAAAGATAATGCCTATTGAATGCATGGAAAGCTGTTAACACAATGTTTTAATACATGACGAACATGCCAATGGTAGCCATTACTGCAATATTTATATATCCCCAGGTATATGCATCCATAAATATACAAACTCCCACAGAGAAATATACCCAAGCCCTACAAGACAAATATACAATCTTTATCCTCACGGACCGTGAAGTCCAAAAGATGTTATATGATAGACATATATATATATATATATAATTTTCACGAACTTTATAGAAAAAGAATGACAAGTTTAAGATAATTATAACAGAAAGATTCAAACTTAATTGGGCGGTAAGAGAAGGCTTTCCTCATAAAGTGACATTTAAGGATAAAGATTGTTGTAAGCATGCATGAAGGTCCTACAGCAGGAAGGTTCATGACACATTTGAACAAGAAACTAAAAGGTGCTACTGGAGCGTAGTAAACAAGAGGTGGTACATGAATCAAGAGATCAAAGAGGGGCCACACCATGCATCAGCCTGTCTTATAAGTCATGTTAAGACATTCAGATTTTACTTTTAGAGTAACAGGAGGCACGGAAAGGCTTTAAGTAAGAGACTACTTTTAAAACTTCACTTTCTAGCATGTGAGAATGGGTTGGATTCAAAGGAGTGAGCATGGATATATAAAGATCCACTCGAGATTATGCCAGTAATCCAGTGACGAGCCCATGGGTACCTAACCAGTTCCCTTCCTTACAGTCCAGGGTGGTCCCAACACTGTCAAAACCAAGACCGGTTTATCACCTCTGACCTCTGTCCCCCACCATTCCCTTATGCCTATTTCAACACTCACCCTTTTCATAGCTTGACAAATCATAGCCAGCATCATTAGAACTTTAGCAGCTAGTGTCACTTAGAATAAAAATAGCCTTTGTTTATATTTTATTTTAAATGTCCTAACATGTTAGTAGACACATATATAGGATGTTAGATAAAGGAGTTTAATAATATTCCTTTTAGAATACATGAATAAGCCAAACATTGACTCTTACCTTAAGACCATTGGAAGCTGATCAATAGTGATGCCCTGTACAAATACTAGATATGCCAGAGAAGCCATAGAGTCTGCTAATTGTTTGTTTTCTTCTTCCTCAAATTCAAGAGGTTTCCAAATCCTCTTTTTCCTTCCATGATTAAAAATCATTTTGGAGAAAGGTTCTCCAATTGCTGATAAAAACCCCTGTGAAATGAGTAAAAAAGGAAGCTGTGGCAGACAGACCCTAGGGTGATTAGCCACCCCCTCAATGAAATCACACCCTACAAAAATCCCCTCCTTGAGCGTGAATGGGACCTGTGAGTCTTGCTTCCAATCAACAGAATTTGGCAACAGTGATGAAACATCACTCCCACTGGATGATGTTAGATGACAAAGGGAAGGAATTTTTACAGATGTAATTAAGGTCCCAAACCAGCTGATTTTGAGTTATTCAGAAGGGAAATTATCCTGGGTAGGCCTGATTTAATCAGCTAGAAGGTTTTTAAAGAGGTTCCAGGCCTTCTCAGAGAGATGCTCTCCCTTGGTGGCTTTAAAGAACTAGGCTACTATGTTATGAAAGGGCCTATGGAGAGGGCAACATGTCAAGGGACTGTAAGGCAGCTTCTGCATGCTCATAGCAACCCCTGGCCAACAGGCAGCAAGAAAATAGGAACCTCAGTCCTACAGCCACAAGAAGATGAATTCTACTAACAATGTGAAGGAGTCTGGAAGTGGATCGTTCCCCAGTTAAGCTTCTGATGAGACCACAGCCTCAGCCAGCACCTGAGATTATCTTGAACAGAGAACCCAGGTAAGCTGTACCCTGAACATGAGCTGTAAGAACTGTAAGATAACAAGTGTATTGCTTTAAGCTGCTAAGTTTGTGGGAATTTGTTATGTAGCAAGAGAAAACATACAGAAGCTAACAACGAAATCACATTCTACACAAGCGTTTATCAGATGGTTTCTAAATCACCTTGGTCTTTAATTCAGAATCACGATTAAAGCACACACACAAAGGAGTCTTACTCACATGACCTGATGGCTAGATAGAGGGCTCTGGCATAAACAGATGCAAAATCATTTTACATTTTTTTTAGAAAGTGCATCAGAGATATTTGAAAGCAATCTAAAAAGTGAGACATACATACAAGTATCATGAAATGATAATAGTAAAGCAACTGCTCGACTGAAAAGTACTCTAGGAACAATGCTCCAAGGACCGCTATGACCTAGGTACAGGGTGGGCTTGATGAATACTGGTCTCTTCAGCAGTGGGCAGTGATAGCAGAGGCTGAGGAAATAGTGATCGCTCAGCTCAGGTTGTATGGGCTCTTGTGCCATAAGAGAAAGAGAAACAAAAATAGACAGGACCATAGGGTTAAATCTTTATCCTTTTTTAAAGAGTAAAAGAGGGAGAAAAAGAGACTATAAGGAAACACAGGTTCACCCCTATGCCCCTTATACCACTCATGATTCCAGTATACACTAGAAAGCACCTGACCTTCAGTACCCAACAGTTTAAATCTTGTCTCTACCACTTACTAACTGCAACACTGGGTGAGCTACCTAACCTCTCTAAGCCTCAGTGTCCTTATCTAGAAAATGACATAATTCCTTTGTCAAATATTTACTGATCAGCTCACGAAAAGGCTTATTCCACATATTCACTCACTTTTTTAATAAACAACTGTGTGCCAGGCACTGGGCCTGACACTGTGGAGAATTATAAAGCCAGATAAGACTTCTCTTGCCTTCAGGGAGTTAAAATCTGCTGATCTGAGATAGCTCCATTAGTCATTTCAGAACATAAAAAGGAGACATGGAAAACCATCCTCCGTCATAAGAAACTGCTATTCAGCTACCAAATGCTAAATATACACTGCTGCACTGATTTCCAAGCCACACATTTTTCTTACAGCTACAATACAGAAAGTTGACTGTACTCATATTCCAAATGCCCTCTGAATCAAAAAGCTCCGTTTCTTCTTATGCAGCCTATCTACTTATTTCTTTCCAGAGTAGGATAGCTTTTTAAAAAGGCACCATATGTAACTAGGTTCTACAGTGGTGTTCTAGAAATGTGGGGTTCACCTGTGTCCAAATCAGCCTGCACTATTTATCCACACACCATTCAGCAGCCCTGCCCAGCCAATACCTGCCACTCTGCAATTTCTCAAACCTCATGGCAGCTTCTGCTGTTTCAGGAATGTTCCTATGCTACAACCCTTGAGACAGACAAGCAGTTCTGTAGCAAAACCACTTGTAGGCATGGTTCAGGCCAGTCAATCCCAACCACACTACACGTATCTATACTTTGGTAGCACAGAGCAGAAGGCACCTCCTCGCTTTATCTCCTACCCTGACCTTCACCTCTACTTCTTTAAGCTGCTTTGTGTTTTTTCACTGCCGGCTCTTTCTACTTGTAATGTTTCTTCCACTGAGATCTTAGGACTTCTCCCCTATACCCACAACCTCTTCATAGGATTCCTGCTCTACCTCACTGGTTTTATTAAACCTGACTGATTCACAGCCTCCTTTTTGGTAGAAGCTGCCCACATTCTCACACCCTGTATACTGCAGGGCCAGGAAGGCAGCAGTGGGGTAGGGTGGTGTGGGTAAAGCCTTGGTGTTATGTTGGCTCTTCCCGCACTCTCAGGCAAAATCACATTTTCCTTTGAGGCAGATGCCATATTGCCTTTTTTCTGTCCTTATCTCTGTCATATACTGACTTCCTGATCACTTCCTCGTATTCACTGAAGATGATTTTGGCACCTGCTCACAATTTTTCTCCAACTTCTGTCTTGATCCTAGGAAATGTTCATAGATTATACAGCTCTACCACGGCAGCCTCATGGTTCTTGATCTCTGGTGACCTTTACTTCCGGTCCATTTCAGCACCTAACTTTATCCTGGATCTCAGTTAACATTCGGAAATTCCACTATTCCATCTTCTAATGATCTCGTAGCCTCTTCTCTCGTAGCAACCTACTTTTCTAACTCTGAATTTTCCAGTCCTGTGATCTCTCCATGTTAACCTAGCATATCCATCCCATCTAAACTCCCTTCCTTCCTTATCCAAACTGGACCACACATAATTGGTCATCTGAACTACCAGCACCTTATATTTCCTTTACCTACTTCTACCCAGTAAAAGGAGGTCTGGCAGCACAGTGGTTAAGAACTCAGCTGCTAACCAAAAGGTCGGTAGTTTAAATCCACCGGTCATTCCTTAGAAACCCTATGAGGCAGTTCTACTCTATCCTATAGGGTCGCTATGAGTCAGAATCGACCTGACGGCAACTGGTTTTTTTTTTTGCTCTTACCCAGTTTAAAAAAAATGGAGTCCCCAGGTGGCACAATGGTTAAGCACACAACTACCAGTTGAAAGGCTGGCAGTTGGAACCCATCCAGAGGTACCTCAGAAGACAGGCCTGGTGATCTGCTTCCAAAAGGTCAAAGCCTTGGAAACCCTATGGAGCAGTTCCATTCTGCACACATGGGGTCACCATGAGTCAGAATTCACTTGATAGCAACAACCCAGTATAATGTCAGTCTTTGAAAAATGACTAAAATCCACCTTCCCTACTTCTATACTCAGGTAGGTGAGTATTGCTGGAGAAAATCACACACAAATACAGACTGGTTATCATAATGATGGTCTCCTTGGTGAGCTCACCTTAAGTGCCAGACTCTCTCAGGTTCAGTCCTAGACCATTTCTCTTCTCACATTGATCTACCTTCTTAGATGATCTCACCCACTCTTACTCATAATTTCCTCCTTAAAAACCTGCTCTCTCTGTCTATTTGATATATATTAAAAAATCAGTGTTAATCTTGTTAGGTGTCATAATGGCATTGTGGTTATGTAAAAAAAAAAGAGTCCTTATCAGTTAGAGAAACATACATAAGTATTTATAGATGAAATGTTATGTCTAGGACTTGCTATAAAATAATACCGCAAAAAGAAAAGGAGAGGACAGATGAAACAAGATTGGCAAAATGTTGGTAACTACTGACTGAGAACATAAGGGTATGTTACAGTGTTTGCTCTACTTTCCTGAATGTTTAATAAAAACATTTTTTTTAAGTACAAACCTCCCTGCTCTGTATTCTCTATCGCAATTATTGGCACCTTTATCTGCCCAGCCACCCAAGCAAAAAAAACCTCATCCTTTTACTATTCTTCCAAATCCAATCCATCACCAAATTTTGCCAATTTTACCCATTATAAAGTTCTCAAATCTGCCCTCTCCTCTTCATCTCTACCAGTTTATGTAACTTAGGCCCGCATCACCTATCACTTAACTCCCAAGAGACACCTAATCAGTCTCCTTGCTTCCAACTTCACCTCAGTTAAATCCATCCTCCATCTGCAGTACATGAGAATACACAGTATTTTAGATGACAGCAGATTTTTACAGCAAATTAAATTAGCTGTACTTACCACGATTTGAGATGCAAAATATCTTAAAGGATCATTTCTTGCTTCTTCAGGCTGTTCAAGGAATGGTGCTGTCAGCAAAGGGCATTTCAAGCTCTTGAAACAACTAAGGTATAAGAAATCAGTAACTCTGAATATAACACTTCTTAAGTATAAAATACGTAGTTCTATAAACACAGCTACGTTTTCATGGAAAATAACATGAGCACCACTAACTCAACGGCCTATAGAACGAGTGATGTAACATCAAATAATGAAGACAGCAAAGAACATCCTGCTGACTCAACATGTTACGAATCTCCACCACATCTGGAATAAACCAACGGATTCTCAATGTTTGTCTTAGGACCAGTGTTCGTCCAGGATGTAGTTTTTACTAGTTCAAGGAAAAACTGGGACAGTGTATTAATTTTTCCAAACAGGCATATTTGTTTAATTTAGAAAAACAGACTCTACTCTATGATTAAGCCCTTCCTATATTAATTATCTTTTCGTTTATGGAACTGCCAAAAGGTTGGCAGTTTAAATCCACCAAGATTCTATGGGGGCAGTTCTACTGTGCACTATAGAGTTGCTATGAGTCGGAATCGACTCGACGGCAACAGGTTTGTTTTTTTTTTTTTTTTAACCTGACAAAATAGAAAGCTGAAAATACTTCATTAGCCCCCAAAATTAAAAACACAAAACTACTGGACCAGGATGGTTAGACCATCAGTAGTCTAGTCCAGCAATGCCCAACAGAAATATAAATCCAAGTCACACATGTAATTAAAAAATTTGTAGTATTTAAAAGTTTTTTTGTATTAGAAAAGTCACAGTAACAAAAAAGGAGAAATTAAGTTGAGATATTTTACTTATCCTTTTTTTAAAATAGTTAAGTTTTCAAAATCCAGTAGGTATTTTACACTTAAAGCACACGGAATCTGGACTAGCCATATGTGAAGTACTTAACAGCCACACTGGGCAATACAGGCTTAGTCTATAGTATCCCTGGAGTGAACACTACTGGGTACTCTACCACTGTTTTGTGGTCAAGCTGGATGTTCAACTGTCTGGTGCTCCCTCTGCTGATTTCAAAGTGGGAGTAAAAACACAATTCCCCTATCTTCATTATTCACTTTTTTTATGATAGGTCAAGTAAATGCAGAGATGAACACAAATCAAATTAAATGAATGTAGTTTTACATTTGTTAAAGAATCAGTGCCTTATTAAATGTCCCACTGTCATCTGAACCCCATATTCTTCTAAAGTTTCAAAACGTGAACATGCACTTATATTTATATGACAAACTAAAGCAAAGAAAAATAAAGTAACTGAACTGGCTATCAATTATTAAGCTCAAATATACTTACAATTTCAATAATTCATCTTTTAACTTTTCATTTTCCAGCGAGTTTTCTTTGGCATCAACGACTTCTTCCACAAATGGCTTAGTGAAATCTATCAAGGCCTTGCAACACTGACAAAGGCCATATTCATCTGTTTGTATTTGTTCTTTTGAGTACGGAACAGGAAGAAGAGATAGCTGATTCCAAAGGGTAGACAATGCTAATCCAACTGAATATGCCTTGTTGTTACGAAGTTTCTGAATCACTAAAAAGAGTTCAAATTGTTACCTGAGATAGCTTCATGAAGTATGCCAAGGTCGGCACAAGAAGCCTAGTAAATGTAGAATTATAAGACATATTTTTCCCCTATATTTTAGCAACTCTGAAATCAGGATGGCATATCATCGCTTAATTGGCAGTGTTTTTCCTTCTTGGTGCATAAAATGATGAAGCATCTTACAAATCATGTCATAATATAACAGATGCCATGAAATCTTCTTTATGTACGTTTCTAACAGGTTAGAGACTTAACAAAACAAAAACACATTTTTCTTTATTTTGGGGGAGATGTTATGAGCATAATATATGAGAAAGTGCCTTGTAAACTATAAAGCACTGCACAAATGAGAGGTAGTATTAGATTTTTTTCTAGAAAACTCTGAATATTTCAGGTGGTACAAAGCTGGACATTCATATTTAAAACAATTTTACTCTAACTCCTGATTCTGGGTCCCTCTATCATATTCTAAGTTATATGCAGGTCATAAATGGAAAAAGTGGCCTCTTCCCATGGATAATCACTGTCTGCCTTGGTTGCCAAGGTCCATTACTTACCAATACTGTTACTGTATTCAACCAAGGAGCCTTATCATTTCACCTCCTAGTTTCATTCCTCAGCAGTATGTTTCTTATTCCCAACCCTAACCACCCCCACCCCAAACAGAGGCTAAGCAATAAATACCCCGCCTGATGCTGTTCTTAACCAACATACAGGAATTCCACAGCTGTACTGCAGACACCACAGAAGTTATCCTGTAAATATGTTTAGAGGGAAATTCTAGATGTAAGTTACAGATAGGAAGGTTTGGCAAAAATTACAAGTTACAACACAGCACATGAAAAACAGTACAACATTCAATAAAATACACACAGATTACCTATTCTGTGCCAGGTTCTGCTATTTTTTTAAGAGCAGGAAGATTCAAACTGGCATTACTATTATTAGTTTATGCCAATAAAGTATGCAATAATTAGTCATCAACTCTACTTTTGTGTAGTGCTGATGTTTTGGGTAAGCATCAGGGCTACTTACACAGATAAAACAAGAAATATTTAGGTACCGAAATCCTCATTACCTGTCTGTAATGGCTGAAGTAAAAGGAGAATACTTTGGGAGATCTGTTTTCCAGAGGGCTCTTCGATCAGTTCAAGCAAACCCAACAATAATTCCTTTGGATTACATAACTATAAAAATATTCACAATTGAACCTGTTTAATACAAGTTGTATTTAAAGCCACATGATTACTATTTTTAAAAGAAGGCAGATACTGAGAAAATACAATTATTTTTGTTTCGCCGTAAAACGCCTCATATGATTGTTAATTAGGAAAAAAAAAAAGGCACAAGCACAGCATACAATCTGCGACTGGCAAGCAGTCAAAGAAGCAAGAAGTCAAAGGGTTTCTTAATGGCAACTACAGAGTGGAAAGGTAACTTCCTGGCTAAGTATGGGAGGGAAGAGCTCAGGTTTCCTTTGAGCTTCACCTGTCTACTCTGAAGGCTGCTATAGATTCCCAGCAGGTGGGACTCTTCCCATCCCACCCTGCCAGGTATTTAACACTAGTCCAGACAGTCTCTTTGGTAACTCCTGAAGAGCTAAAACTTTGCACTGCTTCTGACTAGCTATTATCACCTCACTCGCCTTACTATTTTAAAGCCCTCATAATTCATAACTAATATCTAGCTGGAGCTCCTCCTTCCAAGTATACATTTTATTCGCACGGATTTCCAAGTAGCTTCATAAAATGTCTTTTTCTCAGAATTTACCTTTCTCAGTCATCATATATTAACTCATAACTCTAAAAAAAAAGCCCAAGCCCATTGCCATCAAGTCGATTTTGACTCATAGCAACCCTACTAACCTTTAAACAAGGTCTTTCTAAGGTTGTCAGTCACAACTGATTAGTGTTCTTATTCCTACTCCCACTGTGACCACCTGGATTCTTGTT
Organism: Loxodonta africana; assembly: GCF_030014295.1. NCBI lineage: Eukaryota > Metazoa > Chordata > Mammalia > Proboscidea > Elephantidae > Loxodonta > Loxodonta africana. The sequence goes on along the minus strand of NC_087344.1, from coordinate 145,279,486 downwards.
TTTCATATTGTTTTAGAGGCTGTACCACAGAGCATTGAGCAGTGAGATTCGATTCTAGTGCTAATGTTTCCAAAATATCAGTATGGCCTTGAACTACCCCTCTAGGCCTTGAATTCCACATGTATACAACAAGGGACACTTGTTTAAAATACAGCTTCCCAGGTCTCTCTTGGAATCAGGGGGTTTGAGATGAGGTTAGATAATTTTTATAGTCAGGAAATCTGAGCAACTCTGAAACGGAATCACCATCCAACCTCTAAGACTGGGCCTTTTTTCGGAAGAATTCTCTCCTATGTGTATTTTCATGAGTTAAGTGCTTTCTCACCAAACAACAAGCATTAAGGCTCTGAACCTAAAAGGGAATTATAAAATACTGCTGGGTGTCGTGAAAAGAGAATTTAGTTTCCTTAACTTACCTTTACCAATAAATCAAGCATCAGAAAGTAATCTTTTCTTTTATCACCTTCCTTATCATTCCATAGAAGACATCGAACAACTGGACCAACAAGATTCCAGCCCATATTCCTAATGATGACCTGTAAAAACATTTTCAGAGTAAAGCAAACAGTGCGATCTATAGGACTCTGTGCGCTTTCCCAACTTGGAGGAGCTGAGAATTTTCTCTGAATAGGAAAAGCAAGGAATGTGAGGCCTATGACATTTCACCACTACCTTTCTAGTGCTGGCTGCTCTTATGGGTTGAACTGTGTCCCAAAAAAGATATGCTGAAGTCTTATCTCCTGTACTAGTGAATGTGACCTTATGTGAAAACAGATCTTTGCAGATGTAATTAGTTAACATTAGGTCACATTGGAATAGGGTCCTACACCAATATGACTAGCATCCTTATAAAAAGAGGAGAGACACAGAGATAGTTGCAGAGGGAAGACAGCCATGTGACAACAGAGACAGGCTGAAGTGATGCCACCACAAGTCAAGGAAGATCTGGGTTACCAGATGCTGGAAGAGATCTTTCCCTAGAGCCTTGGAGAGAGCATGGCCCTGCTGACACCCAAAACTCAGCCTTCTAGTTTCTAGAATCGTGGGAGAACGTATTTTTGTTGTTTTAAGCCACTCACTTTGAGGCACTTTGTTACGGTGGCCCTAGGAGACTAACACAGCTGCTGACAGATTATCAACATGTACAAAGAGTCTGTAATACTTTCACTAAGAGAAGGCAAATGGGCCTGTACTTTTTATGAGTTAAGTCAGTCTTTCCCAGGATTGAAACAGTTTCTCTATTTTCAGTAAGTGTGTTAACTTGTTTAACGTGAGCAAGTACTTGACTTCCATGGAGAATTTTGCTCCCTAATCCATAAAGAAATCAAGTCAATGCTCTTGAACCTTGGAATTTTCCAAATATAAGGTATTATAATCATTTTAATTTATGTAAAAGGAGGGGATGCCACGTTATTAATTCCCTCTCCTACATACAATTGCCTCATATCATCAAAGGTATTTTGAAATGTGTACTACACAAGTAAAAGTTTATCCTTTTAATTAGTGATTCACACTTATTATCAAAACTAATTTTCAAAACTTCTCTGGCTTGCTTTCTACTTCAACTCATCAGTATTTACCAAACATTTACAATTGATTCTCATTCCCTATAGCAGTTATATACTATAAAGTCACCATGAACACTGAATCAGTGAAGCCTGAACCACTGTCTCTAGGGGAAACACAGGGCTAGGTTCCTGTGAGGCTCTGGTCACAACAGTTTCGCGTGTGTTTCTGTTTAAAAGCATCATATTTAATATATATGGTTGATTCATTCACACTGAACTCATGATTAACTGCATGATAACTCATGCCTTGAACAAAGCTTATCTAACACAAGTATTTTCTTGTAAGGCACATCATTGCCTTCTTGTACTTAGAATACTACAAAGCACTTTCAACACTATGCTTGGGGGCCATTTGAAACAAAATCACCAACAAAACGCACAAAAATGAGAAAAAACGTGGCCCTAAACAGACCAAGAAACAGATATGAGAGCTAAAATACAACACAGGGCATCACTTTGTCTGACCTCAGCCAGGAATGTGCCCCACTGGGCGACTCAAATTTTTCACTGCTCTGTGCACGTCTATGAATAACCATGAAAGCACTCCAAGTATTGATTTTGGGGTTACTGCTAAATTTTAGAGAGTAGACGAATTTGCAAATACTGTACAGAATTCATGCATAATGAGGACCCCTTGCACTATATGTCAGATCTTAGAATATTATAGGCGCTAGAAATAAAGCAAGGAACATATGTAAGATCTCTTCTCCCATGGAGTTTACATTCTAGTGTTCATTTTTAAAAAAACAGGTCTAGTAAGAATTCAAAGAGGCACATACAATACCCTCTCCCCACTCCAAGTCTGATAAAATAATAACGACTGAGTACAAGGTATAGCAAAATAGTCACTTCCACCTGGGGAAGGCAAGAAAGGCTTCCCAGAAAAGGTGACAGCTAAGTTAAGACTTGCTGGAGAAATAGAGACGTTTGTCAGGCACAGAGAGGTGTGAAATACATTCAACAGCAAATACATACAACAGCAAAGCACAAAGGCAAGAAGCTTAACGGAACCTGGAGAACCACCAACGGAGTATGTTAGGGTACGTGAACACATAGTTCACAAATGAGGAAATGCCATCAGCTCACATTCTTCGCTCATTTATCAGTTGGACATTTTAGTGTTTGCCTTACCAATCTGCACGAGCCCCCTAAATGTCAAGAATATTAACTTAGTTTTATTTATGACAAATAATTACTTCCTTTTTTGGGTTGACCTTATTTTTTATGTAGCCAAATATATATATAAATTTTTTCTTTGGCCTCTCTTGTACTACTTTTAAATATAAAATGGATTGCTCCCTTTAGAGATTTATAGCTATTCATTTAAATTTTTGAAAAAAAATTGTATTTCACCTGTCCTTTTATGCAATATTTGTTAAGAATATGGCATAAAATGAAGGTATAAATTGATTTTTTTAAATAATAAAGCCATGCTTTTTTTTTTTTTTTACCAAAGAGAAGATAGTTTAGTTGAGCTGATCTCTCTGAATATTCTTTTACTGCTTGTTATTTCTTCCGCTAGCATACTTTTCTCCCAGACAGTCCCATAGCTTACAACCTTGCATCCTTCAAACGTCTGTGCAATTTTCATCCAGCACAGCCCATCTCCCTTATCCTGCTTTATTTTTCTCCATAGCATTTATCACTTTTAACATACTATATAACTTATCAAGTACGTATCTATCTTCATTCATTAGAATTTAAGATGTATATGGGCTGTATCTACTTAAACATCTAGAGTAGGGAATGGTACAGAGTAGGTGTTCAATAAATACTGGATGAATGAGGTCTACTATTTTTAAGCTTGACAGGTTATTCAGAGATTCGTTGTTGTGGGGGACTGTCCTGAGCTCTGTAGGATGTTTAGCAGCATTCCTTGCCTCTACTTGCTAGATACTGATAACACCCCCTCCCCCCAGTCATGACAATTAAAAATGTCTCCAGACATTGTGAAACGTCTGCTGAGTAGATCTGATATTCTATTCTGTTTTCTTCTATTTTATGCATGGCTTGAGTTTAATATTTAGGTCTTTATTACTTACGAATATATTACATTGTTAGGCTATTAATTTTTTCCAAATTATTAAATATTTATCTTAATAGTACTTATTAAACAATCCTATACAAGCTTTTAAAACTTAAATAGTTCCCAGAGGACACTACTTTTCCAACCAAGCACTTATTTCCTTTCCCATAGGTCTACTTCTATAAGTGATTCTCTGAAGGAGAATTAACTGTAATAGGAATCCCAGATCTGAGTGAGATTTTGTATATATGAAAAGAGAATTCTGATAAAATACGTCACAAATACAGTCTCAGCTGCAAGGTAACCAGTCACTATCTAAATGCTTCAGGGCTTTAGTTTGGGGAAAAGGAGGGTAGTGAATAGTTAGAAGGAAGAGGATTCAAAACTACCCATAATAAGCAACCCCATTTAATACTAACAACCATATGGCAGGAGATTATTATCCTCAATTTACAGATGAGAATGTCAAAGCTTAGCAATTAATGACATATCAACGTCCAACAACTAAAATGGGGCAGAGCCAGAACTTGCATATAAATCTATTCAACTCCAAAGCTCGTGCTTTCCCCACTGTAATAATGGCTCTCCACCAGGGGTGATTTTGCCCCTGCTCCAGGGAATATTTGGTAATGTCTAGGGACATTTTTAGTCGTGGCTGGCAGTGTGGGGTGCTACTGGTTATCTAGCAGGTAAAGACCAGGGATGCTGCTAAACATCTTAACAATGCATAAGACAGTTCCCCAAAACAACGAATTACCCTCTTCAAAGTATCAATACTGCCAAGGTGCCATAGTGCCTTGGGACAAGCTATTATTCATATGATCTATGGCTTTTTTTTTTTTAATGTTGCACAAAGCAGAGCATTCATATATCTTGATTAAGATACGTTCATCTGGCAAGGAAACCAAGTTTTAGTCCACTTTAAACACTGTCTTGTCAACATGTGAACCTTTACATTTAGCAGAGCGCACATTACAAAGGTGATTCTCAAGGCATTAAGACTAAGCTATCCTGTGCTTAAAATCTGTGGCATTAGCTATTTAGAAGCATGCTAAAAATAAAACACTTAGGCACCTAATCCCTGAAGAACAAATGGGTTTCACTTCCTTCTCCCTCTGCCTCACTGATGCCATGCTGACCCTTATCTCCACAGCAGGCCTCTTCCTTTCTACCAGCTCCTTAAACGAAGGATTCCCCAGCTTCTTCTGCCCTTTCTCTGTGAACTCAGGCCAATTCCCCCCTCCACCCCCTACCCTCGATGCTTCAATTACTTAATCTCTAATACCAAACCCTGGAGTCCCTGTGCGGTACAAATGGTTAAGCACTCAACTACTCAACTCACTCAAGTACAATGGTTAACTACTCAACTACTAGTCAAAAGGTTGGTGGTTCGAACCCACCCAGAGGCATCTTGGAAGACAGACCTGGTGATCTGCTTCTGAAAGGTCGCACGGCCTTGAAAACCCCATGGAGCAGTTCTACTCTGCATACATGGGGTCGCCAGCAGTTGGAGCCAACTCAATGGCAACACCACCACCAGCAAACCAAACCCACTACCATTAAGGCAATTCTGATTCATGGTGACCATATGTGCTTCAGTGGAACTACACTACAAAGTTTTCTTGGCTGTTATCTTACAAAAACAGCGCTAGGCATTTCCTCCCCAGAGCTACTGGGTGGATGTGAACCACTTTTTGGTTAGTAGCTGAGAGTAAAGTACTTGCACCACCCAGTTGACCTAATCTCTAATGTTGTTAGGTGCTGCCAAGTCAGTTCCAACTTATATCAACCCTATGCAAAACAGAATGAAACACTGCCCGATCCTGTGCCATCCTCACAGTTGTGGCTATGCTTGAACCCACTGTTGCAGCCACTGTACGAATCCATCTTGTTGATGGTGTTCCACTTTTTTGATGACCCTCTACTTTACCAAGTACAATGTCCTTCTCCAGGTGCTGATCCCTCCTGATAACATGTCCAAAGTATGTGAGTCATAGTCTCACCATCCTTGCTTCTAAGGTGCATTCTGGTCATAGCTCTTCCAAGACAGATCTGTTCGTTCTTTTGGCAGTCCATGGTATATTCAATATTTTTCTCCCCACCACGATTCAAAGGAGTCAGTTCTTTGGTCTTCCTTATTCACTGTCCAGCTTTCACATGTATATGAGGCGATTAAAAACACCATGGCTTGGGTCAGGCACACCTTAGTTCTCAAGGTGACATCCTTGCCTTTCAACACTTTAAAGATATCTTTTGGAGCTAATTTGCCCAATGCAATGTGTCTTCTGACTTCCTGACTGCTGCTTCCATGGTTGTTGACTGTGGATCCAAGTAAAATAAAATCTTTGACAACCTCAATCTCCTCACCGTTTATCATGATGTTGCTTACTGGTCCACTTGTGAGGATTTCTGTTTTCTTTATGTTAAGGTTTAATCCATACTGAAGGCTGTGGTCTTTGATCTTCATCAGTAAGTGCTTCAAGTTCTCCTCACTTTCCACAAGCAAGGCTGTGTCATCTGCATAACACAGGTTGTTAATGAGTCTTCCCCCAATCCGGACGCACCGTTCTTCATATAAATAGCCCAGCTTCTCAAATTATTTGCTCAGCATACAGATTGAATATGTATGGTGAAGGACACAACCCTGACGTACACCTTTCCTGACTTTAAACCATGCAGTATCCCCTTGTTCTGTTCGAACCACTGCCTCTTGCTCCATGTACAGGTTCTTCATGAGCTCAGTTAAGTATTCCGGAATTCCCATTCTCTGCAATGTTATCCATAATTTGTTTTAATCCACACAGTTGAATGCCTTAGCATAGTCAATAAAACACAGGTAAAGATCTCTCTAGTATTCTCTGCTTTCAGCCAGGAACCATCTGACATCAGCAATGATATCCCTGGTCCCATGTCCTCTTCTAAATCCAGCTTGAATTCCTGGCATATATACTGCTGCAGCCGCTTTTGAATGATCTTCAGCAAAATTTTGCTTACATGTGATATTAATGATATTGTTCAGTACTTTTCATATTCAGTTGGATCATCTGTCTTGGGAACAGGCATAAACAGGCAGCTGTTGCACCAAATTTCTTGGCATAGACGAGTGAGCACTTCCAGTGCTGCATCCAGTTGTTGAAACATCTCAATTGGTATTCCGTCACTTCCTGGAGCCTTGTTCTTCTCCAATGCCCGCAGTGCAGCCTGGACTTCTTCCTTTAGTACCATCGGTTCCTAATCATATGTTACCTCCTGAAATGGTTGAACGCTGACCAATTCTTTTTGGTATAGTGACTCTGCGTATTCCTTCCATCTTCCCTGATGTTTCTTGTGTCGTTTAATATTTTCCCCATAGAATCCTTCAGTATTGCAACTCGAGGCTTGAATTTTTCTTCAGTTCTTTCAGCTTGAAAAATGCAGTGGGTGTTCTTCCCTTTTGGTTTTCTATCTCCAGGTCTTTGCAGATGTCATTATAATACTTTACTTTGTCTTCTTGAACCACCCTTTGAAATCTTCTGTTCAACTCTTTTACTTCATCACTTCTTCCTTTCTCTTTAGCTACTTGATGTTCAAGAGCAAGTTTCAGAGTTCCTTCTGACGTCCATTTAGGTCTTTTCTTTCTCTCCTGTCTTTTTAATGACCACTTGCTTTCTTCATGTATGATGTCCATGACATCATTCCACAACTTGTCTGGTCTTTGGTCATTAGTGTTCAACACATCAAATCTATTCTTGAGATGGTCTCTAATTTCAGGGGTGATATATTCAAGGTCATACTTTGGCTTTTGTCGACTTGTTCTAAGTTTCTTCAGTTTCAGCTTGAACTTGCATGATGAGCAACTGATAGTCTGTTCCACAGTTGGCCCTTGGCCGTGTTCTGACTGATGATATTTAGCTTTTCCATCGTCTCTTTCCACAGATGTAGCCCATTTGATTCCTGTGTATTCCACCTGGCGAGGTCCATGCGTATAGGTGCTATTTATGTATGTCAGTAAAAAAAGGTATTTGCAATGAAGTCATTGGTCTTGCAAAATTCCATCATGCGATCTCTGGCATCATTTCTATCACCAAGGCCATATTTCCCAACTACTGATCCTTCTTCGTTTACAACTTTCATTTAGTCACCAGTAATTACAGTGCATCCTGATTGCATGTTTGATTAATTTCAGACCGCAGAAGTTGGTAAAAATCTTCAATTTCTTCGTCTTTGGCCTTAGTGGTTGGTGTGTAACAACTATTAATCAAATATGCACACCAACCACTAATCTCTAATAGTTACTCGCAAATCTACTACATCTAAATCTCTTATTTCTCTACTGAGCTCCAAACCTTACTTTCCAAGCTCCTGCTGCATTTTAAATTCAACATTTCCAAAAGTGAGATCACTTTATCTTCTTTCAGAAAATGTTCTCCTTGAGTTGCCTTTTTCTGTTCAGAGTATCATGTATTATTCTCTCAGAGGGGAGAACCTCAGCTGTCTTTGACACCTTACCCTCTCTCACCCTCACAATCAATGAGTCCCCTCTATTCTACTCAAAACATTCATGCAAGTGCTTACATGCTGCTAACTGGAGTAGAACAAAGTGGCTAAGAGCTCTGAAACCAGGCTGCACAGTGATTTCGTTTCCTCATCTACAAAGCGAATTTAGATTCTGGAGAGGCTAATGGGTTAACAGATGCAAAGCACTTAAAAAGACATTTGACATATAGTAAATACTCAAGAAATAAAACCAAGAAGGGTAAAAACCACAAAATTTACTTTATTTGGGGTTACAAAGGTGCCATAAACACAGATCAAAAGCAAATATATTAAATAAAATATCCTATTTTTGCTAAAAAAGAAAAAAGCAAGGGCTATGCCCTCTGAACTGCTGAATAAGAGATTCTACAACAATATGCGATTACAAAGCTTTATGAGGTCCCCAAATCCAATTAAGATGCCTTGGATATAATCACAGGTTAGCACGACTAGATTGGGGTATCAAAAAAGAAAACTTTTGTATAAATAAACAGTATTATAAATGAAAGAAAGAGCATGTTCCTAGGAAGAAGATGGTCTTCCCTGTATTCATATGAACAACAACAAAAAAATCCCAAACCCACTGTCACTGAGTTGAGTCCTATCAGGGTGACCTCACGCGTTACAGAACAGAACTATTCTACAGAGTTTTCTTGGCTGCAATTTCTTTACAGAAGCAAATCACCAGGCCTTTCTTCCATGGTACCATTGGATGGGTTCAAACTGCCAACCTTTAGGTTAGGAGTCAAGCACAATCCATTTGCACTCCTCAGGGGCCTTGTACTCATAAGAAGGGGAGTACAAAGACACAAATTTGGCAGTGTGTCTCTAACACTGTGTCCCAGGAAAAAGTCGTCCCTGATCCACAAATGAGACCCATTTCCACTGTAAAGAATGATTTCTCAGACTATCACAGCTGGATGATATTCTACACCAATTGTCCCTGATCCACAAACAAGACCCATTTCCACTGTAAAGAATGATTTCTCAGACTATCACAGCTGGATGATATTCTACATCAAACTCGTTGCTGTTGAGTCGATTCTGACTCACGCTGACTCTATAGGACAGAGTAGAACTACTCCGTAGTTTCCAAGGCTGTCATCTTTACAGAAGCAGGCTGTCACATCTTTCTCCCGCAGAGCAGCTGGTTGGTTAACAGCTAAGCCCTCACCACTGCGCCACCAGGGCTCCTTCAGATTCTATGCACGTATACAAAATATTGCTTTGCTTAAAATCTGGTTTTCCACACACATTTGGCTCAATCAAGATAATTTGCTGGTCACCAAAAATGGGTGTCTAACCTGCGTGAGACTTGTATTACGTAAATTCATGATTTAAATGCCATTCTTAGTTCCTCTAGACCACAAGCAATCCTCGTTCCTACTGAAGAGTTTTACTTCTACTTCTACTATAGCACTTATTTCATTTATTCTGCCTCTTTATTGCTAGTAGTTTAGTATTTACCTCTTCTACCAGACTGCAAGGACCTTAAAACATATGAATATGCCTAATTCCTTTTTTGTCTTCCATAGTTTCTACTATACTTTGCTCTTAGTTGATACTTACACATTTGATAAATAAAAAAATAAATAGATAATATCATCATGTGGTTTTCTCTTCCCAGTAAAAATGAAAAGTACACACAAAAATAGTACTTACCTTATTCTTTTCATTCTGGATAATTTCTAATAGCTGGTCTATATGCCCTTCATCTATGCACCTTTGCCCTGCTAACTGAAATAGGCCAAAATCTTCTTCTTTAAAGTCCTGTTCTTCTAGGATTTGCTGGCAAAAAAAAAAAAAAAAACACATACAGAAATAAAAACTCAATACAATAACTACTTGATTTATTTTATCTCTGTGAAAAAAGAGAAACCTGTTTGAATTCCAGATGGGTTGCACATTAAGTATATGCACGAAAATCAGGATGATCCCAGTAAATATTCCCAATGAATGATCTCGAAATCTACTTTACCAAAGAAATCTATGAAAAGGATCAGCATTAAAATTAAGATTATTTAGATAAGTATGTCACTTGGAGACATAATTCAATTTGCCTTCCAGCCCTCATGCTATTTATTCACAGGTCAATAAAAGCAAGAATTACAGAAAATAAACAATGAGTGACCTCAAATGTAATTAAAAAGAAAAAATTACTTACACATCTTTTTATTATGGACTGAAGCTCCTCCACAGCCATTTCTAGTTTTTTCCCCTAGTTTTGATGCTGAAACGTACTAACACAAAACACACTGTTAACAGTGGCATTACACTGCAGTATTCGGAAGCTGTTCTGTTCTGTTGCATTATTAGCACACACAATTTAAAAAATGGAACGTTTCAAAGCTAAAAATGTTATTACTGAAAGTTAATGTGTTAGCTTTAAGAAAATTAAAAAAAAAATTTTTTAAAAGATGTTGCTTTTCTTTCTGTTGTATTTTTAAGTTTTCTAGGAGTATTATTTTGAAAGAGGAAAAAAACTCCTCTAGAGCACTCTTAAGAGATAGGGCAAATATGAACTCTATAAAGGATTTTTTAAATAAAGTGAAATTGTCTTTTTTGAAAAAATTCCCAAAAGATGGGCCTGAAATCCAAGTTATAATCATTTAGGAATTTTTTTTTTTAATGTCCCACCTGACAAAAATTTGAGAGCAACACATTTAACTCATTCAAATGGGGTGAAACTTCAGATGCCCTCCAGCCCAAGGGTTGGCGGTGACATTGCTCTCTAAGAGTTGCAGTCGCCAAGATAATCAATTTGGTCACTGTAATCACTTTATTACTTGGAGACCAGGCCACCGGCGGTCCCCGGAAGAACCGGTCTCGCCGACCATCGTTTTTCCCAGCAGGAAGGCCCGGCCCCAGCCCTGCACTACCGGCGCGGGTCTGCGGGGTCCTCACAGCGGCGCGCTGGAGGGCGGATTAAACTGCTGCGCGCGTGCTGGTGGCATCCAAGGGAAGCCATTTCTCCCGATTCCTGCTGTCCTTGGCGTTCGGCCCCCATCACCTGGCGGGCCCGGTCTGCCCGCGGCGCCGGGCCCTACAGCCTCACTACCCACCCGCGGGCCCAGCGACCCGGGCTCCCTCCGCGCGTCCACTCACCCGCCCAGCCTCCGGCCGCTCTCAGTCCCCTCCTCCACTCCGCAGGCCGCGCAGGCTGCTCCCCCGGCCCCGCCCCGCCTACGTGGGAGAGGCGGGGCCTCGGGGAGAGACGCCGGCGCCCGCTCTCCGCTCTGACGACGCATTTCCATGGCTGACTGGGCCGGGCAGCTGTCTCCCGGCCGCAAGGCCCGGGCTCCCGGCGCCTCCCGTAAGGCCGCAGGTAGGAACAAGGGTCTCTTGCCACGTTTGGGCCCTAATACCTGAGCTCCGGCGGAGTTCCACACCAAGGCGCGCGGGGAGCTCCCGGAAGACTGACCCAGGGGAGAGGGTCTCCTATGGGAAGACCGTAGAGCTCCCCACCCTCGTCTTTGCACCTTCTGGGCAAGATCTCCCGGGCAGACTCCGACCCTTTTACAGGAGTGTGCCAAGATTTTTCCCGTCGTGGTTTGACCCCAGCCTCAGAGGTGGGCAAGTGCCCAGGGCAGCGACGGCAAGCCGTGCGCAGCAGACTTCGGACCCCGGCCCAGTGTGCTACAGAAGTGCGGCTGCTGTGGTGCCCTGATTCTCTGAGGTGTCAATCCCGACCCTTTTCCCCCGCCAGAGGGCCAACGGGAAGGAGACAGGAAAAGGTTGCTCCAAAACTCAGATTTTCAGAAGGCTGTAAGCTGTTCTGATGTTGTTGGGTGCCCTCAAGTCGATTTCCGCCCCTTTTGACAAAATAGAACTGCCTCCATAGGGTTTTCTTGGCTGTAATCTTTACGGAAGCAAATGCACCCGTGGAGAGGCTGGGTGGGTTCGAACTGTCAAGGTTAACAGCCAAGCGCTTAACGGTTGTCCCACCAGGACTCCTACAACTCTGATACATGAGAAATCAGAAGAGATAACATTTTAACCAAGAAAAATTAGGGAATAATTAATTTACAAAAGTAAGTTGGATTCTCTTCCCATTTGATTTTGGTTTACATACAGGATTAGAAATGAAATGTGTGGAAAAGATGGCCTGCGGTTTGAGTTATTTGGACAGGAATCTGTCCTGTGCCTAATGTCTTTGTGCAGACTTGACCTACTTTTTTTTTTTTTTTAATCGTAGGTACCAAACACACAAGTGCCTCCAAACAAGAAGATGCTTCCAAGAGGTACGAGAATTTCTTGGAGAACTGCATTCATTTATCTATCTCATATTAATTGAACCGTTTTTTGAAACCGTAATGGGTACTACCTTAGAGAAAGTTACTGTGAGAGGGAAGGTAGAAGTCTGGGAAGCACTATAAATTCTCACAGTGACTGTTTCAAACCAAACCAGAGATTTCTAGGCTGCTAATGAGTATCTATAGAAAGATGTCTGTGACAATAAACCTGCCTGTATTAACCTGGTACTCCTTTTCCACCTCTTCGGGTACACTCACTCATTACTGCTATGCCAGAGACTTACTGTGCAACCTTCTCATTTTGTCACTCCAAGAAGCCTTTTCTATTCTTTGTTTACATCCATTCCAGATTTTCATCAAAAAGTTGTCTTGTACTGTCTCTTGGCTTCTCCTAAAAAAGCAAAATATTATCACCTGTCTCAGAAGGTTTCTAGAATATGCATAGCCTATGAAGAGTATTAAAATATATATCTAGAATTTCTCACTTTATGAAGACTCACTGATCTTGTATTGGCTTTAGTCTTAATTTATTCATTCATTCAAAAATTATCTACCAAGTGTAAAATGTGTCAGATCTGTGTTAGGCCCTGAGGATATGATGTTGAACAGGGTAGACCTACCATACATAGTTCTTGTTTAGTGGAATAGAGAGACACCAATTAAATTATCACAAGGTATACTTATAAATTGTATACTTACAAATTGTGAGAAGTGTTACAAAGGAAAAGGCTATGATGTTATGAGGAAGAACTAATAATGGGAGTACATTTTAGCTGGGAGCTGGAGGGGAGAGTAGCTGTGGGGTTCAGGGAAAGGCTTCTCTGAAGAAGTAATAATTACACTGAGACCTGAAGGCTAAGTAGGAGTTAACCAGACAAAGACTAGTGACGAATGACTTACAGCCAGAGGTGACAATATGTGTGAAGACCCTGAAACAAGAAAGAGGTTGGCCAGTTCAAAGAAAAGAGACATGTTATCCTTTGGTTTGCGGAAACATTGTTTGCTGTCATGTGGTTTAGGCCTTCCTCACCTGCAGAGAGTCTGTGAGGACCAAAGAGTTGAACACAAACCCTAATGTGTGTTGGGGCCAGCGAGTTTGCAAGGTTCCCCCCAGCCTAGTTCTCAAGGGCCTAACTTTCATTGACAATGTTGTGCTGACTTACCCCGTCTGGCACAAATCATATTTGAGTAATCATCCTTAAACCCACTGCTATTGAGTCGATTCTGACTTACAGCCACCCCATAGCGTTTCCAAGACTGTAAATCTCTGCGGAAGCAGACTGCGACATCTTTCTCCCTCGGAGCTGAGGGTGGCTTTGAACTGCCTACCTTTTGATGAGCAGTCAACCACTTTAACCACTGTGCCACCAGGGCTCTTAATCATCCTTAAAAGTGAGAGAAATTAAGTCTGTAAGTTGAAATGTAAAACTACGAAAGTGGCTCAAGAGAGGAAGGAGTGGATCTATTGGTTTTTATTTAGAATTATTCTAATCTTATGCATAATTTAGGAAACGCTGGTGGCGTAGTGGTTAAGTGCTATGGCTGCAAACCAAAAGGCCGGTAGTTAGAATCCGCCAGGCGCTCCTTGGAAACTATGGGGCAGTTCTACTCTGTCCTGTAGGGTCGCTATGAGTCAGAATTGATTCGACGGCAATGGGTTTGGTTTTTTTAATGGGTTTATGCATAATTTTTATGTGAATTTTTTTGGAAGGGATAGTGTTTTCACTTTGTGCTACTTATTATTGGTCTTAGTAAAAAAAAAAAAAAAAAAAAGTTGTTCTGCAGAGATTAAAAAAAAAAAAGAGAGACAGAGAAAGAAAGGAGATGGCCAGAGTGATGTGCAGCATTCTGATCAAGGGAGGAAAGGCGTATAGGAAAAGGTTAGAGAGACGTAGGATCCTGTTCAGATAGTAGCTGGTAGGTGAGTAATCCAGATCTTTGTTGGAAGTACAAATGAGAAAACATTAAGTAACAAATGATGGAATTTAGGTTCTAAAAGTAGTTTTAAGAAGTGAGAAATGGTGGTTACCTGGAATTGAAGAAAGTAGATGCGTTTCAGCTCTGTTTTGGGGGGTTTTTCCCTGTGGAACAACATGGTTTTATTGGCTGGGCTTTAGGAAATACTGCAAGAGTAAAGTTTAATTAATGGTGATAGTTTGCAGCTCTACTCAACACTGATCTGACCACAAACCTGAGATTATAGTTCATTTTTGAGGAATATAGATGAGCTGAAATGTATTTTGAGCAGACAACCCAGGATGATGAAACAGTTAAAAATCCATGGAGGTAGCCAAATAGCTGTTATGGGGAAGCGGCTCTTTATAAATGTATTGCAACTAAAAAATGAAAAAGAAATGGTAGAATTGCTATTTGACAATTCCCACCTCCCTGGGTGGCACAAATGCTTAATCTTTCAACTCCTAACTGAAAGGTTGGAGGTTCAAACCCTCCTAGAGGCACCTCAGAAGAAAAGCCTGGCAATCTGATAGTGAAAGGTCACATGTGGGGTTGCCATGAGTCAAAATCAACTTAATGGCAACTGGTTAGTTTCTGGATGAAAGAATCAACAACACTTACAGTCTTACGAAGGAAATAAAACATGAGTCTGATGAAGCTCTGAATCCAGCTGCTAGTATGCAGGAAGTGCAGGGGAACGTATTGAATGGCACTGCAAGCATGCCATGAGCAAAATTCAGATTTTATAGGTCAGATGTCTGAGGTTCTGCAATGGATAAATTGTTAAAAAAAGAAAAAGATGGTGAGAGAAGCTGTAGATTAAAAGATTAAGACATACCAAATTAAAGAAAACAGACAAGACTAAACTATAATGTCTAGGGATATTACTTAAATAATACCATTATAAAAATAACTCAAAATGATCATTACAATAAGAATCAAAATACTGATTACTTCTGGGAAGAGGGAGAGGTTTCTGGGTTGGCTAACAAAGGTCTGTGTCTTGACCTTGGTAGTAATTACAAAGGTGTTCGCCTTATAATAACCTTTGGAATTTTATGTATTTTATTTTACAATTAAAAAGCATACCCACAAGGAATGCTTGAAGAAGTTGAGATGTTTAAGTTAGAGAAGAAGGGGCTCGGAGGCGTAGGATTGCTATTTATAGATATCTCAAGAACTGTCCAAGAGGTCTTAAGTTTCAGTCCTCAGATCCAGATACTCTTTTTTTTTCCCCCGAGTATACCTGATGTTACTTGAATTCAGATAGATCTGACTCAGTACTTCCCAAATAGCTACCTATTTGTTCATCATTTCTTAAGATGGATCATTTCTACAGGTGACTTTTCTATTATGCTTTAATTCTTTCTAATTTCATTCTGGAGGATAAGTCTTACCCCAGAGTACTTGGAATGCTTTAGGATTATCTCATGTATTGACCACACATAAAAGTAATTTAGGATACCATTCAGTCTAGGATACTATTCAACCTGAGCTCTGGGGAGTGAAATGTATTAAATTCTGAGTCAGCATCATAACCTGTCTGTTGTGTAGGATTAGCAGTAGTAGGAGTCGTAGTAGTAAAACTGCCATTTTTGTTTCTTAGGCGCCGTTGTGTCAGTTCTGACTCATAGTGACCCCGTGTACAACAGAATGAAATACTGCCCCGTCCTCCAGTGCCATCCTCACAATCGTTGCCATGTTTGAGCCCATTGTTGCAGCCCCTGCGTTAATCTATACCTTTGAGAGTCTTCCTCTTTTTTGCTGACCCTCTACTTTACTAAGCGCGATGTCCTTCTCTAGGGATTGGTCCCTCTTGATAACATGTCTAAAGTACATGAGATGAAGTCTCGCCCATCCTCGCTCTTAAGGAGCATTCTGGCTGTACTTTTTCCAAGACAGATTTGTTTGTTCTTTTGGCAGTCCATGATATATTCAGTACTCTTTGACAACATCATATTTCAAAGGCATCAATTCTTCCATCTTCTTCAGCCTTTGTCATGCTTTCACACGCATATGAGGTGATTGAAAATACCACGACTTGAGTCAGGTGCCCATGTCTTCAAAGTGACATCTTTGCTTTTTAACACTTTAAAGAGGTCTTTTGCAGCACATTTGCACAATGCAACATGTCATTTGATTTCTTTTTTTCTTTTTATTGTGCTTTAAGTGAAAGTTTATGGCTGAAGTTAATTTCTCCTTCAAAAATTTATACACATGTTGTTTTGTGACATTGGTTGCAGTTCCCACAATGTGACAGCACACTCCGCATTTCTTTCCTGGGTTCCTTGTGTCTGTTCCTCCAGTTTTTGTCCCATCCTGCCTTCTCATCCTGCTTTTGGACAAGAGCTGTACATTTAACCTTGTATATATGATTAAGGAAGAGGCACGTTCCTCGTGTGTGTTATTTTTGTTTTTGTACGCCTGTCTAATCTTTGTCTGAAAAATGGGCTTTGGGAATGGTTTCAGTTCTGGATTAGCAGAGCATCTGGGGGCCATAGTTTCAGGGGTTTCTGCAGTCTCTGTCAGGCTGGTAAGTCTGGTCTTTTCAAGTGAACTTGAGTTCAGTTTTACATTTTTCTCCTGCTTTGTCCAGGACTCTCTTGTAATCCCTGTAAGAGCAGTTGGTGGTGGTAGCCAGGCACCATCTACGTCTTCTGGCCTCGGGCTGGTGGAGTCTCTGGTTCATGTAGTCCTTTAGTCCTTTGGGCTAGTATTTTCCTTGTATCTTTGGTTTTCTTCATTCTGTTTTGCTCCGGGCAGAATGGGACCAATAGATGTATCTTAGATGGCTGCTAATAGGCTTTTAAGACTGCAGATGCTACTCACCAAAGTGGGATATAGAACATTTTCTTTATAAATGTTATTAGGCTAATTGACCTAGATGTCCCCTGAGACTGTGTTCTCCGGGCCCCAACCCCAGCTGCTCGATCCCTTGAAGTGTTCGGATATGTCTAGGAAAACTGCTATGCTTTTGCTTTGGTCTGGTTGTGTTCACTTCCCCTGTTTTGTGTGTTGTCCTTCCCTTCCCTGAAGTTGACACTTCTCACTATTTAGTTTGCGATTTCCCCTCCCTCAACCTCCCCATCCTTGTAACCATCAGAGAATGCTTTTTTCTATGTATAAACCTTTTCTTGAGTTCTTTTGATAAGGGTCTCATATAATATTTGTCCTTTTGTGACTGCCTTATTTCACTCAGCATAATGCCCTACAGATTCATCCATGTTGTAAGATATTTTTTTTTATTAACTTTTATTAAGCTTCAAGTGAACGTTTACAAATCCAATCAGTCTGTCACATATAACTTTACATACATCTTACTCCATACTCCCACTTGCTCTCCCCCTATTGAGTCAGCCCTTTTAGTCTCTCCTTTCGTGACAATTTTGCCAGCTTCCCTCTCTCTCTATCCTCCCATCCCCCCTCCAGACAAGAGTTGCCAACACAATCTCAAGTGTCCACCTGATTTAATTAGCTCACTCTTCATCAGCGTCTCTCTCCCACCCGCTGACCAGTCCCTTTCATGTCTGATGAGTTGTCTTCGGGGATGGTTCCTGTCCTGTGCCAACAGAAGGTCTGGGGACCATGGCCGCCGGGATTCCTCTAGTCTCAGTCAGACCATTAAGTATGGTTTTTTTATGAGAATTTGGGGTCTGCATCCCACTGATCTCCTGTTCCCTCAGGAGTTCTCTGTTGTGCTCCCTGTCAGGGCAGTCATCCATTGTGGCCGGGCACCAACTAGTTCTTCTGGTCTCAGGATGATGTAGGTCTCTGGTTCATGTGGCCCTTTCTGTCTCTTGGGCTCTTAGTTGTCGTGTGACCTTGGTGTTCTTCATTTTCCTTTGCTCTAGGTGGGTTGAGACCAATTGATGCATCTTAGATGGCCGCTTGTTAGCATTTAAGACCCCAGACGCCACATTTCAAAGTGGGATGCAGAATGTTTTCATAATAGAATTATTTTGCCAATTGACTTAGAAGTCCCCTCAAACCATGTTCCCTAGACCCCCGCCCTTGCTCCGCTGACCTTTGAAGCATTCATTTTATCCCGGAAACTTCTTTGCTTTTGGTCCAGTCCAATTGAACTGACCTTCCATGTATTGAGTGTTGTCTTTCCCTTCACCTAAAGCAGTTCTTATCTACTGATTAATCAATAAAAAACCCTCTCCCTCCCTCCCTCCCTCCCCGCTTCATAACCACAAAAGTATGTGTTCTTCTCAGTTTTTACTATTTCTCAAGATCTTATAATAGTGGTCTTATACAATATTTGTCCTTTTGCACCTGACTAATTTCGCTCAGCATAATGCCTTCCAGGTTCCTCCATGTTGTGAGATATTTTGAGAATTCATCATTGTTATTTATCATTGCAGGGTATTCCATTGCGTGTATGTACCATAATTTGTTTATCCATTCATCTCTTGGTGGACATTTAGGTTGTTTCCATATTTTTGCTGTTGTGAATAGTAGTGCAGTGAACATGGGTGTGCATATTATCTATTTGTGTGAAGGCTGTTATTTTTCTCTGGTATATTCCTAGGAGTGGGATTGCTGGATTGTATGGTATTTCCATTTCTAGCTTTTTAAGGAAGTGACATTTATTCCAAAGCAGTATAACATTTTATGTTCCCACCAGCAGCGCATAAGAATTCCAATCTCCCTACAACTTCTCTAACATTTGTTATTTTGTGTTTTTTGGATTAGTGCAGTATTGTTGGGGTGAGATGGTATCTCGGTGTAGTTTTGATTTCCATTTCTTTGATGACTACTGATGGCGAGCATTTCGTCGTGTGTCTGTTAGCTGCCTCAATGTCTTTGGTGAAGTGTCTGTTCATGTCCTTTGCCCATTTTTTCATTGAATAATTTGTCTTCTTGTTGTTGAGGTGTTGCAGTGTCTTATGGATTTCAGAGATTAGACATTTATCAGATATGTCATAGCCAAAAATTTTTTTCTAGTCTGTAGGTTCTCTTATTACTCTCTCGGTGAAGTCTTTTAATGAGTGTGTTTGATTTTTAGGAGCTCCCAGTTTTCTAGTTTCTCTTCTGGTGTTTGTGCGTTGTTGGTTATGGTTTGTATGCTATTTATACTATGTATTAGGGCCTCTAGCATTGTCCCTATTTTTTCTTCCATGATCTTTATCGTTTTAGATTTTATATTTAGGTCTTTGATCCATTTTGAGTTAGTTTTTATATATGGTGTAAGGTATGAGTCCTGTTTCATTTATTTACAGATGGGTATCCAGTTTTGCCAACACCATTTGTTAAAGAGACTGTCTTTTTCCTGTATAACGGACTTTGGGCCTTTGTCAAATATCAGCTGCTTATAGGTGGATGGATTTATGTCTGGGTTCTCAGTTCTGTTCCATTGGTCTATGTGTTTGTTGTTATACCATTACCAGGCTGTTTTGCCTACCATGGCGGTATAATAGTTTCTAAAATCGGGTAGTGTGAGGTCTCCCACTTTGTTCATCTTCTTCAGTAATGCTTTACTTATCTGGGACCTCTTCCCTTTCCATATAAAGTTGGTGATTTGTTTCTCCATCTCGTTAAAAAATCCTGTTGGAATTTGGATCGATATTGCATTGTATTTGTAGATCACATTGGATAGAATTGACATTTTCACAGTGTTGAGTCTTCTATCCATGAGCATGATATGTTTTCCCACTTACTTAGGTCTCTCTTGGTTCCTTGCAGTAGTGTTTTGTAGTTTTCTTTGTATAGATATTTTACATTCCTGGTTAAATTTATTCCTAAGTACTTTATCTTCTTGGGGGGTATTGTAAATGGTATTGATTTGTTGATTTCCTTTTCGAAGTTCTCTTTGTTAATGTAGAGGAACCCTATTGATTTTCATATGTTTATCTTGTATCCTGCCACTTTGCTGAAATCTATTAGTTCCAGTAGCTTTCTTGTGGATTCTTTGGGATTTTGTATATAAGATCAGATCATCTGCAAGTAGGGGTAATTTTACCTCTTCCTTACCAATTTGGATGCCCTTTATTTCTTTTTCTTGCCTTATTGCTCTAGCTAGGACCTCCAGCACAATATTGAATAAGAGTGGTGATAAAGGACATTGTTGTCTGGTTCCCTTCTCGAGGGGAATGCTTTCAGTCTCTCTCCATTTAAAATGATGTTGGCCAACAGACACATGAGGAAATGCTTGTGATCCCTAGCCATTAGAGAAATGCAAATCAAAACTGCAATGGGATTCCATCTCACCCTGGCATTACTGGCACGAATCAAAAAAGCAGGAATTAACAAATGTTGGAGAGACTGCAGGGAAATTGGAACTCTCATTTGCTGCTAAAGGGAATGCAAAATGATGTAATCATTTTGCAAAACGATATGGGCACTTCCTTAGAAAGCTAGGAATAGAAACACCATATGATCCAGCAATCCCATCCCTAGGACTATATCCTAGAGAAATAAGGGTTGGCCCATGAATAGACATACGCACACCCATGTTCATTGAGGCATTTTTCGCAATAGCAAAAAGTTGTAAATAACCTAGATGCCCATCAACAGATGAATGGATAAACAAAATGTGGTACATGCACACTGTGGAGTATTACGCAAGGATAAAGAACAACGATGAATCTGTGAAGCATCTCATAACATGGATGAATCTGAAGGGCATTATGCTGAGTGAACTAAGTCAATCACAAAAGGACAGATATTATATGAGACCACAACAGTAAAAATTCATGGAAAGGTTTACACACAAAAAGAAAAAATCTTTGATGGTTATGAGTGGGGGAGCGGTGGGGGATGGAAAAAAACTAAATAGACAACAGATAAGTGGTAACTTTGGTGAAGGGTAAGACAGCACACAGTACTGGGGAAGCCCGCACAACTTGTACAAGGCAAGGTCAAGGAAGCTCTACAGACACATCTAAACTCCCTGAGGGACCGAATTGCTGGGCTGAAGGCTGTGGGGACCATGGTCTCAGGGAACATCTAGCTCAACTGACATGACATAGCTTATAAAGAAAATGTTCTACATTCTAGTTTGGTGAGTAGCGTCTGGGGTCTTAAAAGCCTATAAGTGGCCATTTAGGATGCTCCACTGGTCTCACCCCTTTGGGAGGCAAGAAAGAATGAAAAAGACTAAAGATAGAAGGGAAAGATTAGTCCAAAGGACTAATGGACCACATCTACCATGGCCTCTACCGAACTGACTCCAGTACAACTAGATGGTGCCTGGCTACCACCCCTGACTGCTCTGACAGGGATCACAATAGAGGGTCCTGGACAGAGCTGGAGAAAAATACAGAACAAAATTCCAACTCAGAAAGAAAGATCAGATTTGCTGGCCTGGCAGAGACTGGAGAAACACTTGAGAGTATGGCCCCTGGACACCCTTTCAGGTCAGTAATGAAGTCACTCCTGAGGTTCATCCTTCAGCCAAAGATTGGACAGGCCCAGGAAACAAAACGAGACTAAAAGAGCACACTGGCCCAGGGGCAAGGACTAGAAGACAGGAGGGAACAGGAAAGCTGGTAATAGGGAACCCAAGGTTGAGAAGGGAGAGTGTTGACGTGTTGTAGAGTTGTTAACCAATGTCATAATCCTAACTGTTTAATGAGAAACTAGTTTGTTCTGTAAACCTTCACCTAAAGTACAGTAAAAAAATAAAATGACGTTGGCTGTTGCCTTTGTATAAATGCCCTTTATTATGTCGAGGCATTTCCCTTCTATTCCTATTTTGCTGAGAGTTTTTATCAGGAGTGGGTGTTGGACTTTATTTAATGCCTTTGTTTTGTCAGTTGATAAGATCGTGTTGTTCTTTTATTTATGTGGTAGATTATGTTGTTTGCTTTTCTCATGTTGAATCATCCCTGCATACCTGGTATAAATCCCACTTGGTGATGTTGAATTATTTTTTTGATATGCTGTTGATTTCTATTGGCTAGAATTTTGTTGAGGATTTTTGTGTCTGTGTTCATGAGGGATATTGGTCTGTAGTTGTCTTTTTTTCTGATGTCTTTGCCTGGCTTTGGTATCAGGGTTATGCTGGCTTCATATAGTGAATTTGAGAGTATTCCTTTTCTGTGCTCTGAAATAGCTTTAGTAGTATTGGTGTTAGCTCCTCTCTGAAAGTTTGGTAGAATTCTCTAGTGAAGCTGTCAGGACCAGAGCTTTTTTGGGGGGCGGGGGGGAGCTTTTATTTATTACCTCTTCAATCTCATCTTTTGTTATGGGTTTGTTAGTTTTTCTACCTCAGTTTGTGTTAGTTTAGGTAGGTAGTATGTTTCTAGGAATTTGTCCATTTCTTATAGGTTTTCAAATTTGTTGGAGTACAGTTTTTCATCGTATTCTTTTATGATCCTTTTTATTTCAGGTGAGTCTGTTGTGATATCCACCTCATTTCTTATTTGGGTTATTTGCTTCCTCTTCTGTTTTTCTTTTGTCAGTTTCACCAGTGGTTTGTTGATTTTGTTGATCTTTTCAAAGAACCAGCTTTTGGTCTTCTTGATTCTTTCCATTGTTTTTCTATTCTCTATTTTATTTATTTCTGCTCAAGTCTTTATTATTTCTTTTCTTCCGGTGCCTGAGGGCTTCTTTTGCTGCTCTCCTTCTATTTGAGTTGTAGGGTTAATGTTCTGATTTTGGCATTTTCTTCTTCTTTGATGTGTGTGTTTATTGCTACAAATTGACGTTTAACTTGTGCTTTTGCTGGGCCCCACAGGTTTTGGTAAGTTGTGTTTTTCTTCTCATTTGAATTTATGAATTTCCTTATTCATCCTTGATTTGTTCCATAACCCAGTAGTTTTTAAGCAAAATCTTTTCAGCTTCCAATTATTTGATGTTTTTGCCTTGCTTTCTGTTATTGATTTTTCCCTTCCTTTCTGTTATTGATTTCTACTTTTACGGAACTGTCATCAGGGAAGATACTTATTATTTTGATGTTTTAGATTCTGTTAAGGTCTGCTTTGTGGCCTAAAATGTGGTTTATTCTGGAGAATGTTCCATGCATGTTGGAAAAGAATGTATACTTTCTTTGGGTGAAGTGCTCTGAATATGCCTATGAGGTCAAGTTGATTGATTGTGACATTTAAATCTTCTGTATCTTTATTGAGTTTCTTTCTAGATGTTCTGTCCTTCACCAAAAGTGGTGAGTTGAAGTCTCCCACTATTATTGTGGAGCTGTCTCTTTTTCTTTTCTATGCTGTTAGAGTTTGTTTTATGTATTTTGGAGCCCTGTCATTGGGTACATAATATGTTTATCATGGTCATGTCCTCCTGGTGTATCAATCCTTTAATCATTATATAGTGCCCTTCTTTATCTTTTATGGTGAATTTTGCTTTAAAGTCTATTCTATTGGCGATTAATATTGCCACTCCTGTCTTTTTTGGTTATTGTTTTCTTGATATCTCTTTTTTCTTTTACATCCATTGAGTTTTAGTTTGTTTATGTCTTTGTGTCTGAGATGTCTCTTGTAGACAGCATATAGATGGATCTTTTTTTTTTTTTTTTAAAGCCACTCTGCCACTCTGTGTCTCTTTACTGGTGCGTTTAGGCCATGTACATTTACTGTAATTATTGGCAGATACGAGTTTACTGCTGTCATTTTGATGTCTTTTTTTTTTTTTGTAGTGTTGACAGTTTCTTTGTTTCACTTAGACTCAACAGTACCTAACAACAGCAACAATAATATTTGGCAGAATATTGTTGGCAATACTGGGTCAGTCCTCCAAATAGTTTTTTGTAAAACATATTCCTCTAGGTGAGGAATCAGAGCCTAAAGTCTTAGAAATTCATGAAGGCAGGGTGAAAAGGTCAGTGCATACTAGATTCAGCCAGTAGAGCCAGGAGTAGGTGCAGAAGTCAGGAAAGGTAGGTTTAGATAGGGAAATAGAAACCGGGGCAGGAAAAGAGTAAATAAGTTACCAAGATAGTTGATACCTTTGATCCTAGGGCAGTGATTCTCAACCCTTTGCACACTAAAATTATCTGGGGAGCTATCTTAGGGTTCTCTAGAATAACACAGAATGTAATGCACAGTGAAGTATATACTATATATGTATACACACACATACACACATACACATGTATGTGTGCATAGGTGTGTGTGTATATATGTTTATGTATTATAAGAGTTGAACAGAAGATATCAAAGGGTAGCTGGAGAAGAGTAAAGTATTACAATGACATGTGCAGAGACCTGGAGATGGAAAACCAAAAGGGAAGAACAGGTTCGGCATTTCTCAAGCTGAAAGAACTGCAGAAAAAATTCAAGCCTCGAGTTGCAATACTGAAGGATTCTACAGGGAAAATATTAAGCAATGCAGGAAGCGTCAGAAGAAGATGAAAGGAATACACAGAGTCACTATACCAAAAAGAATCGGACAACAATCAACCATTTCAGGAGGTAACATGTGATCAGGAACCAATGGTACTGAAGGAAGAAGTCCAGGCTGCACTGGAGGCTTTGGTGAAAAACAAGGGTCCAGGAATTGACAGAATACCAATTGAGATGTTTCAACAAATGGATGCGATGCCGAAAGTGCCCCCTTGTCTATGCCAAGAAATTTGGAAGACAGCTACCTGGACAACTGACTGGAAGAGACCCATATTTATGCCTATTCCCAAGGAAGGTGATCCAACCGAATGTGGAAATTGTTGAACAATATCATTACCATCACCTGCAAGCAAAACTTTGCTGAAGATCATTTAAAAGCGGCTGCAGCAATATATTGACAGGGAGCTACCAGAAATTCAATCTGGATTTAGAAGAGGACATGGAACCAGGGATATCATTGCAGATGTCAGATGGATCCTGGCTGAAAGCAGAAGATACCAGAAGGATGTTTACCTGTGTTTTATTGACTATGCTAAAGCATTCAACTGTGTGGATCATACCAAAATATGGATAACGTTGCAGAGAATAGGAATTCCAAAACACTTAATTGTGCCCATAAGGAATCTGTATATGGATCAAGAGGCAGTGTTCAAACAGAACAAGGGGATACTGCATGGTTTAAAGTCAGGAAAGTTGTGCGTCAGGGTTGTATCATTTCACTGTACCTATTCAAACTGTATGCTGAGCACATAATCCGAGAAGCTGGACTATATGAAGAACGGTGCATCAGGATTGGAGGAAGACTCATTAACAACCTGCGTTATGCAGATGACACATCGCTTGCTGAAAATGAAAAGGACTTGAAGCACTTACTGATGAAGATCAAAGACCACAGCCTTCAGTATGGTTTATACCTCAACATAAAACAGAAATCTTCACAACTGGACCAATAAGCAACATCATGATAAACAGAGAGGAGATTGAGTTTGTCAAGGATTTTATTTTACTTGATTCTACCATCAACACCCATAGAAGCAACAGTCAGGAAATCCAAAAGTGCATTGCATTGGGCAAATCAGCTGCAAAAGACCTCTTTAAAGTGTTAAAAAGCAAGGATGTCACCTTGATGACTAAGGTGCGCCTGACCCAGACCATGGTGTTTTCAGTCGCCTCATATGCATGTGAAAGTTGGACAGTGAATAAGGAAGACTGAAGAATTGACGCCTTTGAATTGTGATCTTGGAGAAGAATATTGAATAAACCATGGACTGCCAAAAGAATGAACAAGTCTGTCTTGGAAGAAGTACAACCAGAATGCTCCTTAGAAGCTAGGATGGCAAGACTTCATCTCACATACTTTGGGCATTTTATCAGGAGGGATCAGATTCCTGGAGAAGGACATCAAGCTTGGTAAGGTAGAGGGTCAGCAAAAAAGAGGAAGACTGTCAAATGAGATCAGTTGACACAGTGGCTGCAAGAATGAACTCAAGCATAGCAACAATTGGGAAGATGGCGCAGAACCAGGCAGCATTTCTTTCTGTTGTGCTTAGGGTTGCTGTGAGTTGGGACTGACTTGACAGCGCCTAACAACAAAAACATGTATGTATATATATGTGTCTTATACACACACAAGTTTACTTCAAGGACTTGGCTTACATGATTTTGTTTAGGTAGGTCAGGTGGCAGGAGGTATGCAAAGTAAAGTTGTGCCAGAACATTTGTTTATCTTCTGGAGACAGAACACACCGTGGGGAAATGCCCCTTTCAGCTGATTGATTACATTACATACATTATGGGAGATAATTATATTACAATTTACATTAGATTACTATATGATCAGATAGCCTTTACGTTTATGTTTCATGATAAATAGGGGCCAGCAATAGTGATAGAGTCCCCACTGGTATCAAGATAAAGACCAGCCTTCCCTAGGAAAATTTTTATTTTTCTAAACCACATATTGATAGCAATATAGTTATTTAATAAGCCTTTACAACAAAAGTAGGTAAACACTTCTTTGCAAATATGACTCTGTCCTGTCTAACTGAGCCATCAGTTAACTTTTGAGATTTGACACAAAGAAATTTTTATTTATGAAAATAGCTGAAGTCTTTTTCCTCTCTATTCTAGTTTCTGGCTCCTTGTTAGGAAAAGCCTCCCTTTTTAGATACACAGAGGAGTATAAACCCTAAGCAGCAAAAATATTTCACCTCATTTTCTTTTCCATAAAAAAAAAAACAAACTTGTTGCCATCAAGTGGATTCTGACTGATAGGTACCCCTAAGTGCTTTCTTGGGTCCTGAGCCCTGCAGATAATCCTGTTGTTATGGCAGGCTTCTATGTATTCAGTGCAACAAGTAGCATATTTCTTTTTTGAAAACTATTCGATCAATAATAGTATTTAAAAAATATAAACTTTAATGGTAAAATATGAAGTTATGTTAATTTTATATTTAAAAAAATGAAGAATTGGCCGTGATATAGCTTATAAGTAGAATAACTTTTTTGTTAAAACTTTAGGAAAGCAGAGCTAGAAGCAGCTGTGAGAAAGAAGATTGAATTTGAGAGAAAAGCTCTACGTATTGTTGAAGAGCTTTTAGAAGAGGATATTACGGAAGAATTCCTGAAGGAGTGTGTATGTATTAAGCTGCCAAATTATTTTTGTAGCATAAGATCTTTCAGTCTGTATAATTTGAAACTCCTTTGCATTGTTGAATGCTCTGAATCTATTTTCATCATTAGATACAGGCAACATATGTTTGAAAATACACTTCCTCCGTACTTATCAATTATCACATTATCTGACATTTTGCATTTGTGACAATAGTAAAAAATATACTGTATGACTATTTTGTGCATTAACAACATATGTCTGGCAGTAATGAACGCTGAGGTGCAAGGCAAGAGTGACACTGGCTTTGATGGTTAAATGTTTTATGTCAACTTTGCTGGGCCATGATTCTCAGTAGTTTGGCAGTTACGTAATGATATAATTTGGCAGTTATGTAATGATGTAATTTGGCAGTTATGTAATGATATAATCATCCTCCATTTTGTGATGTTGTCATCCTCCATTTTCACATAACAAACTGGTCTTTGGAATCTAACCATGTCCATAAGTGAGGAGAGTTGTAATCAACTATTGTATAATGACTTTAAAATGCACTCATGAAAAATAACATGTTTGTTTTACTACTTTATTATAGTTCTTTTAACCAGTCTGCTAATCTCCTTTGATTTTCCTCACCTTCCACTAGTGATCAGAATGCACTTTTTTTGTTTTCTGTATGTTGTGCTATTTTAAGTAGCAAAATATTATTTTTGTTAGTGTATTTCTACTAAGTTTGATATTTTAAAAACCTGAAATATGGATCATTTATGACTTAACACATGTGGAGAGCCATGATCTGCATTAAATTTTTTTTTTTTTAACATTTAACATTTAAAACATTAAAATTTTGAATGGCTATTTCTTTTGTGCCTTCGTAATCTTTAAGAGGGGAAAGAAAGGAAATTTAAAAAGCAGAGCTTCTATTGCAAAAATAATTCATCATTTTGTTTTGATACAGCCATGACTATAGCACCGCTTCTTCCTCCTTCCTCAGAATTATTTCATAAACTATATGATTTACAAAGAATATTTTTTTAAAAAATAGCTAATATTTATTGAGTCCCTACTATGTGTCAGACACTTCTCCAAGGGTTTTTCCTTTATTTACTCCTTTAATTCTAGCTTCAAACCTATGAAGTAAGTACTAGTAGTATTCGTATGTTTTCAGATGAGATAGATATGGCTTAGAGAGCTAATAAATGAATTTTTCCATTAATCTGAGGGGCGATGCCCCTTTGTTTCGTTGTAGGGGAAGTTCATCACATCTGCTCACTACAGTGATGTTGTGGATGAGCGTACAATCAGCAAACTCTGCGGTTATCCTATATGTAAGAAGAAGCTGGGAATTGTAAGTGAACTAATTCTTTTTTTTTAATATAAGCTTTTATTTTTACATTTAGCAAAATACTTTGTAGAAAGAACAAGAAATTAAACCTGAGGCCGTGAATTAATGACATGGATTGGCCGTAGATGTGATATATAGATGACTTAATCTGGTAACATAACCTTCATGTTCATGATCTGAATTTTTTTGTAAGTTGTACTTTCTTTTCTTTAGGTACCAAAACAGAAGTACAAAATTTCTACCAAAACCAATAAAGTCTATGATATTACTGAAAGAAAGGTAAGTTTATAGGTTATTTTCAGTGTGGTAGTTAATTTTTAGTAATAAACTAAAATTATAAAAATAGCTTTTTGAAATCTTGCCTTTTGGAAAAGAGCCATATTAAAATTTTGCACGTATATGTAAAAGGGATTAAAAAAACCCTTGCGTAAGCTTTCTGTACTATTTAACTTGAACATTTAAAAATTGAAAGTGCGTATCGGCACAGGGATGGAAAATTAGGTCATGAACAGAAGAAAGAGCCAGAAACAGACTCACCACATATGTGGAAACTTGATGTATGACGGTAGGGTATTGCAGGTCAGTGGAGAAAGGATGGATTTTTCAATAAATGGTGCTGCCACAATTATCCATATGGAAAACTTGGAAATTGATCCTTACCTCAGTTCAAATACAAGTATCAATTTTAGGTAGATTGAAGACCTAAATGTAAAAGGCAAAACTTTTCTAATGTGGGAGAATATCTTTATTAACTTGGTGAAGAGAAGGATTTCTTAAGACAGAAAATTATAGACCATAGAGAAAAAATTGATAAATTTGTCTACATTAAAATTAAAACTTTTCACCAGAAGTTTCCAAAAAGGATTAAAAAGGTAAGCCACAAGTGAGAAGTTATAGTTTTCACATATAACGGACATATCACAGATTCATATCCAGAATATATAATCTATAAGAAAATGACAACCAACCTAATAGAAAAATGGACAAAAACTTGGGTGTTTTACAGAAGGAACTTAAATGGCCAATGAATGTGTGAAAAGACACTCAACCTTATTAGGAATCAGGCAAATAGCAAATAAAAACACATCGATTTACATTTTCACGCCCCCCCCAGATTAGCAAAATCATAAAAATCTTACAGTATTGGGTATTCTTTTTATGCTGCTGTGGGAGTAAAGATTCATACAGCATTTCTGAGAAACTGGCATTATCCAGTAAGGTTGAACTTGCTCATATCTTATAACTAAGCCTTGGTATATAGCCTAGAGAAATTCTTACCCATGTGCACCAGTATATATGTATAAGAATGTTCATTGCAAGAAAACTGGAAATAACTCAATTGTCCATAAACAATAAAGTGTAACACACTTGCACAGTGAATGTAACACACAGTGAAAATGAATAAACTACAACTACATGAATGAATCTCAGAAACACTGTGTTAAGCAAAAGAAGTAAGGTAAGCATACAGAACAATATGATTCCATTTAGACAAAGTTTAAAAAATAGGCAAGACCAAATGGTATTTTTTATAGGGATATATATATAGGTGGGAATGATTAACACAAAATTTAGGATTGTGGTTATTACCTCTGGGGATGTGAAGATTGATGCAATTGAGGAGGGGCACAGAGGGGCCTTCGAAGGTACTTATTTCTTACCTTAGGTGATGGAGTCATGGTTTTTCACTTTATTTATTTATAGAATATTTCTTTTTGTATTTTCTTCTATATATCAGTTATGTTTCATAATAAGAATAAATAATTTACTAGTTTTCACATTTTCTTTTTAGTCTTTTTGCAGCAATTTTTGTTATAAAGCATCTAAGTTTTTTCAAGCACAAATTCCCAAAACTCCAGTATGGATTCGAGAAGAAGAAAGGTAATTTAAATCATTATGTATACATTTACTCATATATTTTAATAATTTTTTGAGATATGTAGAGAGTAAGTCTACTTTTCTGTTGAATGTTACCACTGGACACACTTTAATTGTGGGAACATAGTTATTTCTTAAGCATAACAATAAAAGATTTTACACCTAAAAGTCAGAAAATTTATACATACAAGTGTTGTTTATCTGTTTGCTATTTACTGTTTTACCTTTAATTAAAAAACCTGAACTTCATATCTGGCTTCCTGCCATGACAGTTGTATCTGTGAATCCTGTAAATCTAAAAATCCTAGAGTAAAAATGTTAAGTTTTTCAGAAGATACTGGATCTTGGGATACAATTGAACTTATTATGTTGTTAAGAATAGAAACTATATACTAAGATTAAAAAGTTCAAGTTATTAATTCATTTGATCTTTGTTAAAATCAGTACAGTATTTTATTAATTTAGAGAAAGCCAATTTAAAGTCATGTTTTTACAAAAAAAGTTTATGAGGAGTGCAAATGTTTCCTGGGTAATGGTTAAGCATTTGCAACATTTTATTAATGCTGAATTCTAGAAAAATTTTAGTATTCAGAGTCAAGTAGCATAATATTAAAAGGTCACAAATTATTGTTATGGTAATTAAACCATATTAACTAGGGATTCCAAAAAAACAATTAAATTAGTGACATAAAAACCATTGCCGTTCAGTCAATTCCAACTCATAGCGACCCTATAGGACAGAGTAGAACTGCCCCGTAGGGTTTCCAAGGAGTGGCTGGTGGATTTGAACTGCCAACCTTTTGGCTAGCAGCCGAACACTTAACCGCTGTATCACCAGGGCTCCGATTAATGACATAATGCCCCGTATAATGCCCCATAATGTTTAATAGAGGGTATTTTAATAACAAAACCCGTTGCATAGAGTCCATTCCAACTCATAGCAACCTTAAAGGACAGAGTAGAATTGCCCTATAGGGTTTCCAAGGTGTAATCTTTATGGAAACCTACAGCCACGTCTTTCTCCCACAGAGCAGCTGGTGGGTTTGAACCACGAACTTTTGGTTAGCAGCTGAGCACTTAACCAAAGTGCCACCAGGGCTCCTTTATAGCAACACAAGGCAGTGTGATTTGTAGTAAGATAGTGAGGATCTAAGCAAATAAATGTAACAATTTAAGTGTAATGAGATGCAAGTTAACTAAAGAGGTCTGTCTCGGGGAAAAAGAAACCTTCAATAATGCCTTTCCTGATGTATGAGGTGATATTACATGGGTTTTTTTAAGTTCAACTAGCTTCAAGTGTATTGACACATACCTTTGTCTGCCAATCCAATTCTGTGTTATTTAGAATATGTAAAACATACCACCTTATAGCTTTTAATAATTGAATGAAAGTTAATGAAGACTAAATAAAATGTTCATTTCTCCACTTTCCTTTTGGAGGATAAGAGATTGTGGTATTGTCCAAAGTGATTGGGAATTTAAGGATACCTTTTTACTTACCACTCTTTTTCGCCGTTCTTGATGTTTCTTTCACCCCTACAACAGCATTTCCCTAGGCCTGAATAGCTTTCACTTGGAGGGAAAAGTTACCCATTCCCCATGGTTATACCAGTATTTCCTTAAGTTATACCTTTGCTTCTAAAGATATCTTCTCTACTTCTTAATTTTAGCCTTTTATGCCATCCTCATATTTGCTTTAGCTGCTTCACAGTCATTTACCAAACCGTCATTCCTGTTATTTCTGTTTTTTTCAAACATAGTTATTTGATACTTCTTTAGCTAATTTAAAACTTCTCTTTAATCTTCTGAAATCTCACCATTTTATGTTTGAAATGCCCACTTTTCTCTAAAACATGAAGCCCTGTCACTTTATATTTGTGGTTCTTGAAATTCTTCCTTATCTATAAGCCCTTTCCTGCCTTACTAAAAAAAAAAAATGATGAAAATAGCCTTAGTTTCCTTAATCTGAACTAATCAATTTAATTGACATTCAAAGTGTGTAGTGTGTGCTTAAGTACCTTGTAGGCTTCAACACACAAAATTTTAAAACGTAAGCTGTGAGTTTAAGGATCTTTAAATCTCATTGGGACGGCAAGACAAATAAACATGCATGGAACAATTTTTTACTGACTCAAGTAGGGATCTGTAAATTAGTGAAGATGGAGCGTTCTATAATGAGAAATTAGAAGCACAGGTGAGAAAATAAACTCATGGGAGTGGGTTGAGGTGTTGCAAGTAGGGAGTAAGAACACTGGCTCACTTGAAATAAAGAATCCGTGTTGGGAAAAAATAGAAGACAATGATAGGTAAGTGACAAGTACTAGGGAGCAGAATTTAATCTGGCATTTGTGTAGAAAATGAATTGAAGAAAGAATCCTAAGTGCTGAAAGAATCTTTAGAGATCTTTAAGTCCAATCCCTTTATCAAACAAGCTCAAAAAGATTAAATGCAGTGTTTAACCTAATGATAGACTCTGAACTAGGCCAGGATTTTATTCATCATAGTCTACTTGAATACTTTATAAAATATATATTTGCCCCATTGCATATAGTATAACTATAGTTCTTAGTTATATATACTTGTGAATGTAAGTATTGACAACATCAGTATCTTTGGGATCTGGATCCAATCAGTGTTACCTTAATTTCTAAATTTTTAAGGGCAGAGGTTATGTCAGTTATTTAATGAATCCACTAGAGGTCACTGGTTTTTCACAGAGAATGTTTGATTTTTCACATGTGCTGATGATTTGGAAACCCTGGTGGTGTAGTGGTTAAGAGTTCAGCTGCCAACCAAGAGGTGGGCAGTTCCAATCCACCACCTGCTCCTTGGAAACCGTATGGGGCAGTTCTACTCTGTCCTATAAGGCCTCTATGAGTCGCAATCGACTCAACAGCAGTGGGTTTGGTTTTTTTTGGTTTGAGTGATCAGAATTCTAGAATTCACTAGCATTCTTTTAAAAAGCCTGTCTAGCTGTTACACATATAAGCTCTACACAAATGTGTGAGATTTTAAAGAAAGTCTGTTTATATATGGTATGGGGTACACCATTCAGAACCCATTTTCCTTTAAAAGGGAAAATGGGCTTTTTTTGACGACAGCATTTTAGTATTTAATGCAGAGATATTTTTATTAACTTAAAGTAGGTCATCATAATAAATAAGGAATTACATCATAATGTTACATTTTAAAATAAGAATAAATTTAAAAATCCATTGAAAAAATTAGACTTCTCGTAGCAATGACTTTCAAACTTTTTGGCTACTATGATAAATACATACATACATCTAATAGAAACAAAAGCTTTGTGAAACAGTATTTATCCTCACTATGTGAAATCCCCCTAATATTTCCTACTCTGTTGCTTTTTGAAAAATACTGGTAGCACCCCACTAAATTGGTGGGTCCTGATCTGGAATTTGAAGAGGACTATATTGTTGGATCTAGCTCAGATTTTAGTTGTTTTTACTATAGGACAGCCTCTTATCTACACTAGACTTCAGTTTTCTTGTTTGTAAAGTTGAATGTTGCATTCAACCTTAAAGTTCTTTTTAGTTTTAATGGTTTCACAGTTGTAGGACAGTTGTGTCTTTAGTTATTGCTTTTATAGCAAAAGTTTTCTAGGTAAGGAAATATATTATTTATAAAAATGATGAAAATTTAAATTACCAGCATAAGGCTAGGAGAACTTATACTACCTATAAACAAAACCTGTTGCTGTCAAGTCGATTCTGACTCACAGCAACCCTATAGGACAGAGTAGAAGTGCCCTATGGGGTTTCCAAGGAGCAGGTGGTGGATTTGAGCTGCCAGCCTTCTGGTTAGCAGCCTGAATTCTTAACCACTGCGCCACCAGGGCTCATAGCTAGTATAAGTCTGTCTCAATTAACAATTAGGAAAAAAGTTAAACTGATTTAAAGTCTTCAGTCTATAAAGTCCTATAAAGAATTAGATCAGAGTCTCTAAATTATGAAGAAAAACCAGGGATGTTTTAGAGTATATCTTAATTTGAAGTTGACATCTTTTTTTTTCTCTCTCTCCTTTCCCTTTTATTTATTTATTTTATAATATTTTTGATGAAAATATACAGAGTGAAGTTGACATTTCAGGTACACCATGATCTTACATGCCATTTGGAAACAGAATATTGAATTTGACTCAGTTTGATCTTTTATATATTATTGTAAAAGGTAATATAAATTTATTCACCAGATTCTACAATACTAAAGCCTAGTAGTGTTCTTTAAAACTTGTATTACTTTATACCATAGCTAGTAGTAAGCCTCTACTTCATTACCTAACTAGTACAGATCTCACTAGTACAGATGTATTAGTAGATTTAGGAAATAAACAAATTCATGAGCTCTAGCTCTATATGATTATGGAGACTTTCAAGTCAGAAAGGACCTTGGAGGTTTTCTAGTCCCTTGTTTTTATTGTTAGGCTGTGAAAAAGTATCTGATGTATATCCTTAACGATGGAGAACGGTAGTGCTTTTCATAAAATGTCTCCTGATACCCTATCAGAGAGAAAACACTGACCTAGATGGCCCGGGTAATGACGCAGTTTCTCCTCATATTGTTAGTTAGAAAATTTTCACCCACTTAGTGGCCAGAAACAGACCACATGCAATTTTTTTGCTCCGAGACTGCATGCTCATTTAGGTAGTCACGTAGTTGTGTTTGTAAGTCCTGTGTGGTTGAATATAGGCTCTGACAAGCCTTTGAAGGGGAAGCTTCTTAAATTATAACCTAAAAAATCAGGAGTTAAGTCTAAGAATGAAGGTCAAATGTTAAAAATCAAACTATGATTTTAAAGATCAGGTTGGGGCGATTGGTTAATGCTGACAGAGCTAAAAGCGCCATCATGTGGCCCAGATCAGGGGATTTCACACATTGCAATAAACATTATAATCTCAGAAGCACGGAAGCCAAAAACCTCTGCTTAACAACTAACCTCTTCCTGAATAGTCACCTCTATTGCTTGGTATAAAGACTAAAAGCTTTCTGAGCAGGTTTTAACATGTCTCAAATTACATTTGAAAAATTCTCACCACAGGGGGGAATTGCAGACTGCTTCTTCCGTTGGTTTATATTTGTATACATACTCTAAGTGACACACACACGTACACCCTCACTCACGTACATTTATACATACACAGGCATTTTTGGCGTAAGAAGTTATTTCTAGTTTTAGATCTACTGTACTGAAGTTAAAACAAATCATAATATATACTTTAGTGAAAATAATAAGATGAAAATGTGAAGAACTAGCTTGAAGATATTCTTTAACATGTTTTCTTAAATTGAGGTTTCAGAATTATCTCCAGCACAACCTAAACTATGTAGAAGGGAATGGAGGATACCTGGAGCAAAGAGAAATGGTACTTTTAACAAACAAAAATTTAAATTAGATCTAAAAAAGAATGGGAAAGAAAGAGCAATGTAACTTGATGCCTGTGCTTTCTAAAACAGCACATAGCAAAGCAAACTGAAGTTTTATATTGAACCTTTCATCTAATATCTCAGAAAATTCAAATCTGGTTCTTTTCGTGTCAGATACCGTTATTCATTTTTATAGATTGGGAATCAGGGAGGGTATTTAAAGTCACTCATAAAACAATTAACATCTAGAAACAAAGTTGAGAGTAGTTCTCTTTACCTAAAGTCAGAGAAAGAAAGCAAGGGAAAGGAAAGTTGTATATAGTTTAGAAAGTATATTGACGTCTTAGAGAGGAACTTACCAAAGGTGGTGTCTTCACACCCTTTTGGGGTCTTTTTTTCTGACAATAATTAGAGGCATTGTGTGTTGTAGTGTTAAGAGGATGGGCTTTGAAATCAGACCCACATTTGAATCCTAAATTTACTACTTGTTAGCTATGTAATCTTAGGAAGTCAGTTACCCTCTCAATGCTATGTTTTTTTCCATCTATATATATAAAGCTGTAAGTTATGTGAAGATTTAATGAAATAATGTATAAAACCACCTAGCATATAAAAAAGCATATAGTAGATAGTTAATATATGCCATTTTTTCCTTTGCCTTCTTCAGAGATTGAATTTTAAGTTTTAGTGTTTTTCTCAAAAAATATCAAGTTGGATAGCTGGAGAGTGCTCATAAACCATCTAAAATTATATTTGTGACTTCAAATAATGTTTACACTTGATTACCCCTTGATTCAGACATACTTGGACCTCATTCTTATTTAGAACTATTCTGTCTCCAAGATCTTGAAATAAGAGCGTCCCATCTAAGTTATCTAGTGCTGCTATAACAGAAATATCACAAATGAGCGGCTCTAACAAACAAATTTATTTTCTCATAGTTCAGGAAGCTGGAAGTCTGAATTCAAGGTGCCGACTTTAGGGGAAGGCTCTTTCTCTCTCTGTCGGCTCTGGAGGAAGGTCATTGTCTCTCTTGAGCTTCTGCTCCTGGGTGACCTTCATGTGGTTTGGTATCTCTCTCTTCCCCCATCTCTGCTTCTCTGGCTTACTTGTTCATCTCTTTTATATCTCAAAAGAGATTGACTCAGGATACACCCTACACTGATCTTGCCTCATTAGTGTGAAAAGGAGAACCCATTCTCAAAATGGGGTTATAACCACAGGCATAGAGATTAGGATTTATGACACATATTTTGGGGTACACAGTTCAACTCGTAATACCATCTCTGACCACAATTTCTGTCTCTTCTATAGCTATCACTCCCGAGTCTGCTTTGTGACCTCATTTTGACCTACCCTAGCTCTATTCTTCTAGATTGTCCGACCCTTGTTAGATTCATTTTCTTGAGCTCCACATTCTGCAGTTAGAGTATTGTCCTCTCAAACAATCCCAGATTCTTTCTGCCTAACCTGCTATGTCCACCTTCCCCTATCTACAGTCATCCCTTTTCTCCGTGCTCAGATTGCTGATATTATTGGAAAAAGTTCTCAAAACCCACTAGCACTTTAGATAAACTGTCTCATTTAATTTGATCCTGATAGCATCCTTGAGGAAATATTATGTTATTCATTTTATTGATGGTGGAACTAGGGTTCAGAGAGGTTTAGTGACTCATCCGAGGACTTCTGGCTCATACACAGAAGTCTGGGATTTAAACCCAGGTCTGTCTGGTGCCAAAACCTGCATACTTTGCATTCCTTTCACCCTATTCCAGTTTGCTCTGTACAATCTCAACTGTATTTTCACAAGTTTTTCTTTGTTTTTTTATTGACTATCTGATACATTCAGACTGTTTCTGCTCTCCTTAAACCATGAACCCAACCCTCAAACCATAGTAGATAATTTAACCTACTACTTAACAGAGATGATTAAGGGCACTTAGTAGAATCTCCTTAAACATTGTTTTCTTCATGTACTCTCCTTTCTCTGCCTTCTCCTTGCGAGTATAGTACCCTCCTATGTATTATTAACTCTCTTCTCTCTTCAGAGCCTTGCTTTATGATTTATTCCTGTTCTTCCTCCTTCAAGCTTTCCTGTTCTACTGGCTTTTTCCTCTACTTTAAAAAAGAAAAAAAAAAAAACCTATAACATATCCACTAGATACAGCAATTCCATGGTAATTGGTGATTTTAGCAAGAGCTATTTTAGGGGTGTAATGGGATCCAGGAGGCAGAGAGTTAATGACTGAATAGGACATAAACCAAAAAAAAAAAAAAAAAAACCAACTGTTAAGTCGATTCCAACCCGTAGCAGCGCCATAGGGTTTCCAAGGCTGTAAATCTCTATAGAAGCAGACTGCCACATCTTGAAAATATGAGTTCAGACTACTTTAAAGAAGGCTTACAGTGAAAGAGAGGAGTAGCTATATGATGGAAGGAAAAGTTTGTAAGAGATAGGATAGAATTAAACACGATTATATGCTAAAAAGAAAAAGAAGAAAGGGAGAGGTTTGTGGATTAAGACCTCAGACTGAGATCCACAGGATTGCTGCAAATACCTTTAATATACAAACTATATGAATCCTTAAAGATCTAGCTGAAATAACTCCTCTCTGAAGCTTTTCTTGATTGGCTCAGAAGGAAGTTTTTTATTTCTTGCAGCAGCTCATATATCTGTCATCGTACTTAACACATACTGTCTTGAATGGTA
This sequence comes from Loxodonta africana, assembly GCF_030014295.1. Taxonomy (NCBI): domain Eukaryota; kingdom Metazoa; phylum Chordata; class Mammalia; order Proboscidea; family Elephantidae; genus Loxodonta; species Loxodonta africana. The sequence goes on along the minus strand of NC_087344.1, from coordinate 145,240,942 downwards.
TGATGCATCATTGTTATTATGAGCCAGACTGCATGGATTTGATTTCTGGCTTTCACCACTTAATTAGCTGTATGACTTTGGGCAAATTACTTATTTTCTCTGCACTCAGTTTCATTGTCTATAACATGAGGATGATAGTGATAGTAGCTACATATTGTTAAGAAGATTAATGTCTGTAAAACTCAGGGGCAGATTATCTAATAGGCAAGGTAAGCATGGTGTTTCCCTTGCTTACTACATCATCTGTAATGAACAATTTCACATTTTTTCACCACATCAGAGATTCTGCTTCTAGGTATGGCTGGCATCTCTCCCAATCCCACAGCACCTTCCTACAGAATAAAGCCCCTTTTCAAATTTACAGCGCCTGACAGTAATCTGCCCCGGTAAAGCTCCTAGAACATGGGTTTTTCTCCTTCTAAATTGTTAGGTCCTTTAGAATGGGAGCCTACACTTTGTATCACTTAACATATACAGTATAGTCCTTGCACATAATAGTTCAGAATTTGACTTTTGAAGGAAGTTGTCGAATTATGGAGTATACTATGCATTTGCAAGTTAGCCATTGGTTGTAAGAATCCAGTTGAGAATCACTGTGTCTACACATATCTTCTTCCCTACCATGATACTGAGACCTGAGTAGAGGGCCAGATGACACACAGATGCACAGTACTGAACTTTGTTAATTTTAACCAGGAAAACTTGGGCAAGGGTGTGGGATAAGAAGAGTGAGAGAACTACATTGTGGAAGTGGGAGACAGTAGTCAATAAAACATTCTGTTATGAATGTTAGCATACTATTTAGGTCAAAAAAGCTCTTAATGGGAGTTACAACTATCCCCTGGGGTAGTCAAGATTAATCACCATCCAAGCAGTGTCATTCATTTTTTTGAGCAACACCAAATCAGGGTAGCTTCTGTTACTGGAATTTTAGTGAGTGGAAGAAAGTAGGGTAAACAGGATAATTTGGATATTTGGGAAAGGATATGCCTGAATTGACTAAGGGGCTAAGAATTAGGGGTAAGGAAGAAGAAAAAATAGATTAAATTTCTGTTGAAGGGCAGTATACTTCCCATTGACTTATTTTGTCTTAGCCTTTTACGTTTATTTTGGGTGTTAGGGAATTCCTCACTAGGGGAATCTCTGGAGCAGGAGTGCAGGACAGCAGTTATTGGTCATGTCTCCTGATGTGTGGTACTAAGGATTCTGAGGTCTCATTAAGAGTTTAATGGACAAGTACTGGTACAACAACAGATACATAGACCAATGGAACAGAATTGAGAATCCAGACATAAATCCATCCACATATGAGCAGCTGATATTTGACAAAGGCCCCAAAACAGTTAAATGGGGAAAAGACAGTCTTTTTAACAAATGGTGCTGGCATAACTGGATATCCATCTGCAAAAAAATGAAACAAGACCCATACCTCACTCCATGCACAAAAACTAACTCAAAATGGATCAAAGACCTAAACATAAAATCTGAGACAATAAAGATCATGGAAGAAAAAATAGGGACAACAGTAGGAGCCCTAATACATGGCATAAACAGTATATAAAACATTATAAAGAATGTAGAAGAAAAACTAGATAACTGGGAGCTCCTAAAAATCAAACACCTATGCTCATCCAAAGACTTCACCAAAAGAGTAAAAAGACTACCTACAGACTGGGAAAAAGTTTTTAGCTATGACATTTCTGATCAGCACCTGATCTCTAAAATCTGCATGATACTGCAAAAAAAACTCAACTACAAAAAGACAAATAACCCAATTAAAAAATGGGCAAAAGATATGAATAGACATTTCACTAAAGAAGACATTCAGGTGGCTAACAGATACATGAGGAAATGTTCACGATCATTAGCCATTAGAGAAATGCAGATCAAAACTACAGTGAGATTTCCCCTCACTCCAACAAGGCTGGCATTAATCCAAAAAACACAGAATAATAAGTGTTGGAGAGGCTGTGGAGAGATTGGAACACTTCTACACTGCTGGTGGGAATGTGAAATGGTACAAACCACTTTGGAAATCAATTTGGTGGTTCCTTAAAAAGCTAGAAATAGAACTACCATACAATCCAGCAATCCCACTCCTTGGAATATATCCTAGAGAAATAACAGCCTTTACACGAACAGATATATGCACACCCATGTTTATTGCAGCACTGTTTACAATAGCAAAAAGATGGAAGCAACCAAGGTGCCCATCAACGGATGAATGGATAAATTATGGTATAGTCACACAATGGAATACTATGTATTGATAAAGAACAGTGATGAATCTGTGAAACATTTCATAATATGGAGGAACCTGGAAGGCATTATGCTGAGTGAAATTAGTTGCAAAAGGACAAATATTGTATAAGACCACTATTATAAGAATTTGAGAAATAGTTTAAACCGAGAAGAAAACATTCTTTCGTGGTTATGAGAGGGGGAGGGAGGGAGGATGGAGAGGGGTATTCACGAATTAGATAGTAGATAAGAACTACTTTAGGTGAAGGGAAAGACAGCACACAATACAGGGGAGGTCAGCACAATTGGACTAAACCAAAAGCAAAGGAGTTTCCTGAATAAACTGAATGCTTCGAAGGCCAGCGTAGCAGGGGCAGGAGTCTGGGAACCATGGTTTCAGGGGACATCTAAGTCAATTGGCATAATAAAATCTATTAAGAAAACATTCTTAAATGCTAGCAAGCAGCCACCTAAGATGCATCAATTGGTCTCAACCCACCTGGATCAAAGGAGAATGAAGAACACCAAGAACACAAGGTGATTATGAGCCCAAGAGTCAGAAAGGGCCACATGAACTGGCGACTACATCATCCTGAGACGAGAAGAACTAGATGGTGCCTGGCTACAACTGATGACTGCCCTGACAGGGAACACAACAGAGAACCCCTGAGGGAGCAGGAGAGCAGTGGGATGCAGACCCCAAATTCTTATAAGACCAGACTTAATGATCTGATTGAGACTGGAAGGACCCCAGTGGTCATGGCCCCCAGACCTTCTGTTGCCCCAGGACAGGAACCATTCCCGAAGCCAACTCTTCAGACATGGATTGGACTGGACGATGGGTTGGAGAGGTATGCTGGTGAGGAGCGAGCTTCTTGGATCAGGTGGACACTTGAGACTGTTGGCATCTCCTGCCTGCAGGGAAGATGAGAGGGTGGAGGGGGTTGGAAGCTGGCAAAATGGACACGAAAAGAGAGAGTGGAGGGAGAGAGCGGGCTGTCTCATTAAAAAGTAATTGGGGATGTGTAGCAAGGTGTATATGGGTTTTTGTGTGAGCGACTGACTTGATTTGTAAACTTTCACTTAAAGCACAATAAAAATTATTAAAAAAATCTTTATATGAACTGTTCTTTTTTAATTATATTTTCTATCCAGTGTAGTTATAGTAAACACTTGGAAGTGTTTGACATGTCAGTTGCTGTATCTCTGCCTTCAGTTTTCTATTTCTCTGTTTTTGTCACAGGCATCCTGATTTTCAGCTGCTGAAAGAAGGACAAAGGTATGGTTGAATCAGTATCACTTACCTTCTATATATTCATGTTAGTAAAAACATTAGGAGTAAACCAGGTGATATGAGCTCTTGAACTTCCTGTGCTAATGCATTATGTAAGTATCCCATTCTAATCCACACAAAGAAATATTTGGCCTGTTTAGGTTTTTCTTTTGTGATGGTAAGATGATGTGTTTGATTTGTATGATTTATTGTACAGCTGTTCCTACTGAGGATGTCTAATTGAACCTGTTGAAATATGACACAAATATAGCTTCCATTTGAGATACTGTGGTTCTTTGTCAACTGGATTGTACCAATTACATTTGTTGAAAGGTTTTTAGATCTTATTTTATAGGATTTTAAGACATTATCGTATCAGTTATTTAATTATCTGAAAGAGCATCTAAAGCATTAATAGAAATTCTAAATTGTGATTTTTTTTTTTTTCCCCTAAAACTCTCCTCAAGGTTTTGCATGCCCAGCTATAGCCATCTTTCAAAACATGTCTTTTCACTGCCAGAATAAAATTCCCTGGTTGTTAGTCACCACCTTTATTACATGGAATTGAGCACAAGTGAGAGAGATTTATTTATTGATTTGTATCTTTAATTTATAGATTCAAATAATATAGAAAAACGTAACTGCCTTAGAATTCCACCTCTAATATAAAGTATGAAATACATGAAAATTGAATTGTTCTAATTTTTATGAAATTATACTTACTTTTCTTCTGATCTAAGCGTCAGTCCCACAGCTATGTCGGCTAGATTCTAACTTAAAAAAATATTTAATATTGAACAGGCTTGTCATCCTTTCTCCATTTCCATTCACAACCTGGAGCCCTGGTGGCGCAGTAATTAAGAGCTTGGCTGCTAACCAAAATGTCAGCAGTATGAACCCACCAGCCGCTACTTGGAAACTCTACGGTGCAGTTCTCCTCTGTCCTGTAGGGTTGCTATGAGTTGGAATCAACTCGACGGCAATGGTTTTTTTTTTTTTTTTAATGCACAACCTTGTTTTCAGCCCTTTTTTTTTTTAATTTGTATTTTCCCTGCAGCGTGTTTCTTGACCCAGAATTCTTCTCATCCTATCTTTTATCTGAATGTGGTTTTGTCTGAGGGCAGTTGCTCCGCCTGTCCTTGTTTGTGTCAAGTTTGTATTGGCAAAGCTTCTTTGTGCCTTCACTATTTTCGTAGTTCTAATCTTTTTCAACCCTACCCAGAAAATGGAAGGAACACAGTCCAAAGGAAAGCTGTTGTCTTTTATTGTTCTTATTCTGTTATAATCGTGGGTTTTCACACTTAAATATCTTTCATTAATAATTGTTGATTTGCCAACTTTATTTTACTCTATGACTTTCTTTGTTCTTTACTCTGTCTCTGAAATCTTCCGTATGACCAAAACCAAAAACCAAACCTGTTGCTGTAAGTTGATTCCGACTCATAGCGACCCTATAGAACAGAGTAGAACTGCCGCATGGGGTTTCCAAGGAGTGGCTGGTGGATTTGAACTACTGACCTTTTGTTGCCAGCCTCACTCTTAACTGCTGTACCACCAGGGACTGTCAGTGAAAACTGGAAAGTGTTTACCCATCTCTTTTCATGTTTTTATCTTTCTAAGCAGGGATTCTTATATTTTTTAGGAAATCAATGTTAAAATTTTCAAAAGAAAAACTTTTTTAAGAGATTATATACAATAGTCACAGAAAAGGAATAGGCAAAAATCAAAATAATTCAGCAGGATGGAGTTATCAAATATTTCTTTTTTCTTTTTGCTGTACCCCTTTTACAAATTTTAAATAATTAGGAAAAAAGATAAGAGAAGATGATGAAAGGAGAACTATATCAAATATATAATCATTGTAGAGAAATTATAACCTTTTGAAATTTATATATCAAAGCCTATTAACAAGGCTTTGCCTAAGGGATAAAATATCTACCTTGGAAGTTACAAAGTGAAGTACTGTGGGACATTTTGCTTTCTCTTTATAGTTATTTTGTTTATTTTTCCTTCTACAGTGGCCATTCTGGAGAAGAAATACAGTTATGCAGTCAGGCCATTAAAACGTCAGATATTGAAAATCCTGGTCATTCTGAAAAGCAGTATGAATCTCATTCTTCTAGCACTCATAGTGATAGTAGCAGTGATAATGAGCAAGACTTCGTTTCCTCCATTCTTCCAGGAAACAAACCAAATGCAACGAGTGTAAGTCCACAGCTGCACAAAAAAGCCATAATGAAAAAGAAAGCAGATCACAAAGTTAACTCCAAACACAAGGACAAAGAACAGGCAATAGTAGATGTCGCCGAGCAGTTACACAACTGCAGATTGGATAGTCAGGAGAAAGCTGCTGTTTCTGCGCTTCCTTCACAGAATGTAAACACTCAGATTTCTTCAAACAATCTTTTGCAAGAAAGAGTAAAAGCTTCTGAAAATAAATACAGTAGCTCAGGAATAACTCTAGTAGGCATAAGTAAGAAAAGTGCAGAACATTTTAAGAAGAAATTTGCCAAATCAAACCAAGTTTCTAGGTCAGTGTCTAGTTCAGTGCAGGTTTCTCCTGAAGTTGCAAAGACAAACTTACTTAAAGTCCTGAAAGAGACTTTGACTGAGTGGAAGACAGAAGAAACTCTGAGGTTTTTGTATGGTCAGAATTATTCTTCTGTGTGTCAGAAACCCCCTTCAGCCCCTCTGATAGAAGCAGAAGAACTTGATGAAGATGATGTAAACTCTGACCCAGTCGGTCACTCTCTTGCCTTGAGGGAATCTCAGAACAGTTTGGATGAGGCTTTGCCTTTCAGGGGTTCAGATGCAGCCGTTAAACCATTGCCAAGTTATGAGAACTTGAAAAAAGAAACTGAAACATTAAATCTAAGGATCAGGGAGTTTTATAGAGGACAATATGTTTTGAATGAAGAATCCACCAAATCACAAGACTTAGAAGAGGTATGTCCTAATGATAAATTTTTCTATGATGCTAATATACAGAAAACTCATCATGGCAAATCTTGGAGCAGGAAAAACATTGAAGAGATAATTGTTACATTTTCAGGTTACTTTAGTTGTTCTGTCTTCCGGTTTAAAATTCTGCCTCTAGTGTTGGCATTACTGTTTTCCAAATAAGTTGACATTTGCCCCTGGTAAATTTTCATAAACATGTAACATTTTTCTCTAATGTAGAAATAGCCTAGAAAGGTGTGAGGCAAATTTTCCTTTAAGACTTAGTTTTTCGTATGTTAAGTTAACTCTATGAAGAGGCTTGTGCTTTCTTTGTTGGTATGTATTCTTTCAAATTTCTACGTGGAGTGTGTATCTCCCTCCCCGCCCCCATCCTCCCCGATGGCACTATGTGCAGTGGGATAGACTTACTAGTTGAAAAGTAAAATATTCATCTGGGTAACATTTGGGAAACGTGCCCATTTAAAATATTATAGGTGAAAATAATGTGGTAAAGGAGATTTACTGGTAAATGATGGATATAGGAGAGCATGGAAAGAGCACGTTCAGGTAGACTCAGGTATGAATCTTTGCTCTGTCACTTCCTAGCTGTCTGAAAAGTTAAAGTTCCTTGAGTCTGTCTGCTTATTTGTAAATGGGACTATTAATGATTTCCCTTTCAAAGTTGTTACAAGTTTTAAAGATGATTTATGTAAAGCATTTATTACAGTATCTGACATAAAATCAGTAGTCAGTAAATAGTAGTTAAATGGAGAGACTGAATTTATGCAACTAAGATGTGGGGAGGATTTCTTAGTATTTCCTTCACCCATTTTTGGTTGCTGTGGTGTACTGTCTGGAAAATGAAGTCATTTGGCATGAAAAAGAAGTTATAAACGATGATAGCTTCATTATCTGGATTCTCTGGGGTTTGATTTCTGTGGTTGAATGTTTTGGATTTTGATCATGTTGTCTTGTTTTATTATTGTTTTACTGTATGCCAAAAATTGTAGATAAAAAAATTACAGAGATAATTTGAGACCCAGGATGATGCCGTCATCTTCTAGAATGGATTTATATTTGCTTCTGGCCGATGATTTGTAGCAGTCCAAATTACCTCAATCTAATCAGGGATTAAAATGATTTGAAGTTGGGCGTCAGTCCTTGTAAAAGCCAGTCTATTTTCTGTGCATTCTTATTGCCAGAGTTTGGTCCTTCCAGGTCCTGGTCTCAAGACTGGGGGTGTTTGCCAATACTCTCCCTTCTTGGCATGCCTGGAACTTTAATTTTTACTAGAAAAACTCCACTCAGGTTCTCAGTACCTCAGTTGCTTTTTGTGGAATTGGTCAATACTTTCTCTGGAATTACTTCTTCAAGATCTCAGCCCATAGTTTTTCACTGCTGTATTAGCTCTCTGGAGCCCTGTTGGCACAGTGGTTAAGAGTTTGGAATCGACTCAGTGGCACGTAACAACAGCGTATAAATATAAAGGATTGCCCAAACCAAAAACTCATGGCCGTCGAGTAGATTCTGACTCAGCAACCCTATAGGACAGAGTAGAACTGCCCCCATAGGGTTTCTAAGGAGCAGCTGGTGGATTTGAACTGCCAATCTTTTGGTTAGCAGCCAGCTCTTAACCATCTCGTGAAGTCCTTTTGTATACATCTACTCAGTAAAGGAGCATTCCCATTGCCAATTCCAACTCATAGAGACCCTGTAGAATAGAGTAGAACTGTCCCTAGGGTTTCCAAGGCTGCAGATCGCCACATCTTTCTCATGGAGCAGCTATTGAGTTCCAGCTGCTGACCTTTCAGGAGCAGCTGAGAGCTTAACCATTACACCACCAGGGCTCTGGGGGCATTTGTATCCCTATTGTACGTATGGAAAAAACTCACTCTGGAAGAGAGCAAATAACTCAATTTTAAGTTCACAACAGCCTAATAACTGAGCTGATACTAAAACGTTATGATTTTTAAGTCTAGTTCTTTTTCTGCTGTGCCACAATTGTAAACTTTAGGGTTTTAATGTCAATTATTCTTACTTATCAGTGAAGGAATGTGAAATTTTGATTCTCTTTTGTTTAAAAATCTGATTCAGCGTGATCCCACCTTTCCACTGATAGATTCAAGTTCTCAGAACCAGATTAGAAAACGCATCGTACTTGAAAAACTGCGTAAAGTGTAAGTATGTCAGTCACTCCAGTTTTGTAATATTTTTTAAATAATTTGAGATTATGAGTTCATAATATATATGTATGATGCTTGAATTTTGAATGTTTTGAAAAATAATGTGAAAGTTCACGTTGATTTCTTCACCTGAGAATTTAGATTTTTAAGATATCCTGTTAAGGCAACATTGAAAGGAAGGAAGACCAAAAAAAAACAAACCTATTGCCATTGAGTCTATTCCAACTCATAGCAACCCTGTAGGACAGGGTAGAACTGCCCCATAGAGTTTCCAAGGAGCACCTGGCGGATTCAAACTGCTGACCTTTTCTTTAGCAGCCATAGCACTTAACCACTATGCCACCAGGGTTTCCGAAAGGAAGGAAGTTAAGTGTAAAAGACACAGAGGCACGAAATAAAGAGGAAGGTTGAGATTATGGGAGTAGGCAGCCAAACTGCCTCACTCCCACTTAATCCAGTGAAGTCAGGAAAAAATATCACAGTTAGACCCATTTAAATACTGATTTGTGGTAAATGTGTCACATCAGTTTGACATTTGAATGTGACTTTATAAAGTTTTAACGGTCTGTTAAGTCACTCTGCATACATACTCATAGAGCGATTTAACACTCAGCACCGGAGCTTTTGTTCAGCTCTGCTTTTCATTTTAGCTTTCCGTGATGGAAACTGCTGTTCTTGTAATTAGCCCAGTCATAAATGACATTTTAAAATTGCTATTTTGGTTTCTCTTTCAAAAGGTACATGAAAATCTTTTTCCAGAAGTCTGAGGGCTGTCTTATTTTCTTCCTTTTTTTTTAACAGAAAAAAGGGAGAGGTGTTTTTTAATTTGTTGTTTAAGGTGTGCTTATGGAGAAACCTTAATTTTGTAACAGTTTGAGAATAAGAAAAACACATGTTTCCTGGAAGCCAGTATATTTTGAGCAGCCCAGATGTAAAACATGACCAGTGATATAATGGGAGGTGTGATTATTTTACTTTAAAATACATATTTTTAAGCAAAACTTGAAATTGTTTTTGATTGGCTTTGTATCTTGATTTGAACCATTAAAAAGATGAATCAAGAGGAAGAATTTACTCCTCTGATACTTACATTTAGAATAAATATTTAAATTAATATTTATTGAGATATATGCTCAGCTCTTCATATATAACAGATCTGTATTAGTTTTGCCTTTTATCTGGTCCTCATACTTGTAAGGTTGTTTCCATATAAAATTAGCTTAACCCGTAACCCATTGCCTTCGGGTTGATTCCGATTCACAGCGACCCTATCTGGCTCATAGAGAAGATATCAATGCTTTACCTTAGTTTTAAAAATCGGAATGGATTGTCAGTACTAGTGTGCAATTAGTACGTTGGGTTTTATGTGGAAAGAGTTCTCTAGACTTTTAAGTTTAAGCAGTTTACAAAGGCACAGGCCTGTCACTGAAGGACTTCTGTTCCTATTGGGTTTTGGCTACAGCAGCATGCCAAATGCAACCCTGCTAAAAGACCAAATCACTGGCACAAGAACAGAAACCCTGGAGGTGTAGTGGTTAAGAGGTAAGACTGCTAGCCAAGAGGTTGGCAGTTCGAATCTACCAGGTGCTCCTTGGAAATCCTATGGGGCAGGTCTACTCTGTCCTATAGGGTTGCTACAAGTCAGAATTGACGGCAACGGGTTTGGCACAAGAACTGAATTTGAGAAGAAGTGAAATGGCTTAGAGAAAAGGAAGCACTGAAAACAAAACTAATTATGATGGCATAGGACTTTTTTTTTAAATGAAAGCAATTGGCTTTTATTCTTATTATAAAACTAATACGTGGTTATAAAAGTAATTATACTTTTCGATTTATTTAGTTTCTGATTTAAACAAATGAATTGTAACAGGCTTTTTTTTTAGATCATTGGAGAAAATTCAATGTGGGTTGGGTATTAGACAATATTAAGGAGTTATTAATTTAATTAAATACAATAATCTTATTGTAGTTATATAAGAAAATACTTTTGTATTTAGAGATCTTTAAGGGTCAAATGACACTATCAGAAATTTACTTTAAAATATTACTGCAAAAATGAAGGAAGGTAAAATAAAGTAAATGTGACAAAATATTGGGAGATTGAATCTGGGTTTAAATATATGGGATTATTATTACTATTCTCTCTAGAGCATTTTGAGGCTTTAAAAATAAAGCTTTGAAAAAAAAGTAATACGTGCTTACTTGCAGAAGATTTAGGCAATACAAAGTGATATAAAGAAGGAAGTGAAATCACCTGTAATTCCACCCTCAGTGATAATTACTATTAATATTTTGATGTTTATCCCTGTGACATATATATATAATATATGTATATTCATTCCTTTTGGTTCCCTTTGTTATGGGAAAAACCTAGAAGGAAAGAAATACTGTTGCTCTATAATATGTATCATGTACAATAGCATTATATAATAGATACCATTTTATAAAAATGAGAGTACTCTACGTGCATTTTTCACTTAACATTTATCATGAATGCCTTTCCACATTAAAAAATACAGATTTACATTATTGTTTTAAAGGTTTTATTATATTCTATTATATGAGTATGCCATAATTTATTTAACCAACCACCTGTTGTAGACATTTTTTTTCTAATTTTTTTCTACTAAAAACGTTTCTGCAGCAAGCATCTTTTTTATGTTTATCTGATTATTTCCTTAGGATAAATTTTTTTTCATGGTAAAACTGTTCAGTCAGAGAATATCTACCGTATTTAAAATCTTAATATCTATTGTCAAATTGCTCTCTAGAAATGTACCAGCTTTAACATCACCAGCTTGGACTATGTTGGGGGCAGTTCTCTTGGCTTATATTTTCTTTCTCTTGTTCTAATATCTGAAAGTAAAGAGATAAGAAAAACTAGAGACATGACAGTAGCCAAAATAATTTTTTTGTATTTCAGCACTTATTACTCTGTAACTACAAAGGGGAATGTGGAGTTACTATCAGATTTTTCATTATAACTTCTCACCAGTCATAACCTAGCTTAACTGTTTGTTTAAAATCATGACTGCCTCTACCTAAGTGCCCTTGTTAAAACCACAGAAAATTCAGACTTAGACATGACCAAAAAAATGTATCTGTATCATTAAATTATATTTTAAAGGAAATGTAATTTTTTATTTTCAGATTGCCTGGACTTTTGGGACCTCTTCAGATTACATTAGGAGATATTTATACACAACTTAAAAATCTTGTTCGAACTTTCAGGTTAGTTTTAAATATAACAGTTTTCTCCTTGATTATTTTGACTTTATGTAAATGCCTCACAGAATCCATAGATAAACAAAAGCATGAGGAAAGTTAAGTAATTATCTTCACGATCTTAGATCTAAGTACAGTGTTCGATTTTCCTCTCAGCTAAACAACATTGTTTCTTTACTCCATTAAATGTAACCCCTTATTTACTCAAATCTTGACATATTTAGCTTCGGATAGTTCATTTATGGGATAATCTAACATTAAGAAGGAAATATTTTATCAGTGACACGAAGGTGGCTAGTCAGTAACATCTTGGATTTTAGTGGATGAGCAGATACTACATATCCGATGACCAGCACCATGCTGATAGGCGCTGCAGGCAGTACAAAAGAAGCCTGATACCCACACTCAAGGAAGAACTCCCTGCAGAAAATAAGGTGAACACAGTGAACAGTACAAGACAGTAGGTAATTTAATATTGAATTTTGTAGAACAGACTTGAAGCGCTACAGAAATACTAAGAAAGGGAGAATAGAGAACTGATATCACTTAAAGTTGAAATTTTCTAAAACTGTTAAGGAAGAAATAGTCAACCAGGCTAAGACTAGATTCTCTACACCAAGAAGCATAGGGTTATGCTTCTAAATACCGTACTAGTAGAGAGGTACCAAATACGCATTTTGGGGAATGCCAGGCGACCAAATATTTGCCTGTGGCTAAAGCCAGATAAAACCCAGTGCTGTCGAAGCCAGATAGCACCAACATAAAATGAACTTCTGAGGTACAAAAATCAACTCCCCCAAAAGATTAATATTATTATAGTTTATTGTTGCTAATAGTAGTATTCAGATTTTAACAGTTTAAAATTGTAGTACAAGAACTATACATTTGTAATGCCAAATATGCATTCACTTTCAACTAAGATGTTTAAAAAATACTTTTTTGTATGCCACAGAGTAATTCAGGAAAAAATTTTTCAATAAAGTGTTTACTAGAAGGAACTCTATTTAGGATTCATAGCTTAGGCAAATCTCAAAAATCCTTCAACTACTGAAAAGGGTCTTTTTTAAAATTTTGTTTTTAGAAAAGGATCATTTTTAATACTTTATGCTTAAATATTTAGCCTCCATGAGACTCAAAACTGCAGTAGCTGCCTTCTTAAAAATTCTTGTAAACTGTTTGTTGTGAAGTTTGACTGATAAGAACAAAATGTGTTTGGGGTACCCCATTTTTCTCTTAACCGTTTTGTCTAACACTTTGTTATTATATTTTCATTAGAAATTATATTTGTATGATTGCATGTATGTTATTTATATGATTTAGAAAATTTTACTCCTTATGAAATTTTGAGATGACATTCTGCTTTTAATTCATTATAAGATGTGAAGAATTCCCCAATACAGCTTTTTTTTTTAAAGATTTATGGAACTAAATAACTAAAATTTAAATGTATCTCTTAAAGACTGTTTTCTTTAATGTTATGAATCCTGGTACATGATGCAGTTCTACAAAGGTTTGAATTATGACAAAGTAAATCTCTTATTCTGCCTTGTATTATTATTTAAATTTTATTAACATTTTTATTTCCAAGATATAATGTTCTTGAGAAAGTAATCTGCTTAATTAATACCTATTGACTGTCAGTCTATTTTTCTAAATAATTGCAAGTCCTTTCTACTTGTTTTTTATACATAAAATTAATAGTTTTCATAAGGGTCCTCAATTATTGCAGCGTTTTATTCTTTACCTGATGTAGAACAAGCACATAAGGACAGTTTCACTCCATTTCATCCAAAATGTTTGACTATATTTGAAAGTGAATGTTCAAGTAATAACATCTGAATGATGTGTTTGTTCAAATTACTGAGATTCTTACACTAATTAGATATTATGGAAACCTATGCCAGAAATGATGCTTACATTGGCCTAGGCTTTTAGAAGTTTGGACTAACTAAATGCATTGCTTAAATAGAGGATTTGGGCCAAATATCAAGGTCAAAGGTGAACTTCTCTGCCTCTGTATTAGTGATGAAGAAAAAAATACTTGTATTTTAATTGCTCTATCTTATACTTTTCAAAGAGTCATGCAACCAAAAGAGGGGGAAAAAAGGTTTTTTTTGTTCCTTTTTTTTATTTATTGTGCTTTAAGTGAAAGTTCACCGTTAAAGTTAGCTTCTCATACAAAAATTTTTACTCACTAAAAGACCACACCTAATGGTATGATTGCGACTAGAGGAATCCCAGAGACAATGCTCCCCAGAACTTCTGATGGCACAGGACAGGAACCATCCCCGAAGACAAATCATCAGGCATGAAAAGGACTGGTCAGTGGCGGGGAGAGAGATGCTGATGAAGAGTGAGCTAATTAAATCAGGTGGACACGGGAGAGTGTATAGGCAACTCTTGACTGGAGGGGGGATGGGAAGATAGAGAGAGAGGGAAGATGGCAAAATTGGCACGAAACGAGAGACTGTAAGGGCTGACTCAACAGGGGGAGAGCAAGTGGGAGAAGGGAGTAAGATGTATGTAAACCTACATGTGACAGACTGATTGGAATGGTAAATGTTCACTTGAAGCTTAATAAAAATTTAAAAAAAAAATTTTTTTACTCACATTGTTATATGACCCTAGTTGCTTTCCCTGTAATGTGACAGCACACTCCTCCTTTCCACCCTGTATTTCCCACGTGCATTCAACCAGCTTCTGTCCCTCTCTACTTTGCATCTCTCCTCCAGACAGGAGCTGCCTATTTAGTCTCATGTATCTACTTGACCTAAGAAGTACATTTCTCAAGTATCATTTTATGTTTTATAGTCCAGTATAATCTCTATCTGAAAAGTTGGCTTCAGGAATGGTTTTAGTTTTGGGCTAACAGAGAGTCTGAGAGCCATTTCTTCTAGGGTCCCTCCAGTCACAGTCAGGCCATTAAGTCTGGTCTTTTTACTAGAATTTGAGTTCTGTACCCCACTTTTCTCCTGCTCCATTAGGGACTCTCAGTTGTATTCCCTGTCAGGGCAGCCATCTAGTTCTTCTGGTTTCAGGCTGCTGATGTCTCTGGTTTATACGGCCTTTTCTGTCTCCTGGGCTCATATCTTCCTTATGTCTTCGGTGTTCTTTATTCTCCTTTGTTCCAGGTGGGTTGGGACCAACTGATGCATCTTAGGGCTGTTGAAAACCCTGGTGGCATAGTGGTTAAGTGCTACAGCTGTTAACCAAGAGGTTGGCAGTTCAAAGCCACCAGGCGCTCCTTGGAAACTATAGGGCAGTTCTGCTCTGTCCTACAGGGTTGCTACGAGACGGAATCGACTAGACGGTTTGGTTTTTTCGATGGCTACTTGCTAGCTTTTAAGACCCCAGATGCCACTCATCAAAGTGGAATGCAGAACATTTTCTTAATAAACTTTGTCCCCAGCCCCCCAGCCCCCCCCCCCACACACACACCATGCACTACTCTGTCCCTCAAAGTGTTTGGTTGTGTTCAGGAAACTTCTTAGCTTTTGGTTTAGTCCAGTTGTGCTGACTTTGCCTGTACTGTATGTTGTCCTTGCCTTCACCTAAGACAATTCTTTTCTACTGTCTAATAAGTGAATACCCCTTTCCCTCACTCCGCACCCTCAAAACCATCAAAGAATGCTTTCTTATGTGTTTAAACCTTTACTTGAGTTCTTATAATAGTGGTCTCATACAATATTCGTCCTTTTGCCACTGACTGATTTCACTCAGGGTAATACTTTCCAGATTCATCCATGTTACGAGGTGTTTCATGGATTCATCGTTGTTCTTTATCGTTGCATAGTATTCCGTTGTGTGAATATACCATAATTTGTTTATCCATTCATCTGTTGATGAGCACCTAGGTGTTTTCCATCTTTTTGCCATTGTGAACAGTGCTGCAGTGAAGATGGGTATGCGTATATCTATTCGTGAGGACTCTGATTTCTCTAGGATATATTCCAAGAAGTGGGATCGCTGGATTGTATGATACTTCTGTTTCTAGCTTTTTAAAGACGTGCTAAATCGATTTCCAAGGTGGTTGTACTGGTTTACATTCCCAACAGCAGTGTATAACTGTTCCAGCCTCTCCACAACCTCTCCAACATTTATTATTTGGTGTTTTTTGAATTAATGCTAGCCTTGTTGGGGTGAGATGGTATCTCATTGTGGTATTGATTTGCATTTCTCTAATGGCTAATCATTGTGAGCATTTCCGCATGTATCTGTTACCTGCCTGAATGTCTTCTTTGGTGAAGTGCCTGCTTTTATCCTTTGCCCATTTTTTGATTGGATTGTCTTTCTGTTGTTGAGGTTTTGCAGTATCTTGTAGATTTTAAACACTGATCAGATTTGTTGTAGCCAAAAATTTTTTCCCAGTCTGTAGGTAATCTTTTTACTGTTTTGGTGAAATCTTTTGATGAGCATAAGTGTTTGATCTTTAGGAGCTCCCAGTTATCTAGTTTCTCTTCTGGTGTTTCTGCATTGTTGGTAATGTTTTGTATACTGTTTATGCCATGTATTAGGGCTCCTAGCATTGTCTCTATTTTTTCTTCCATGGTCTTTATTGTTTTAGATTTTATGTGTAGGCCTTTGATCCATTTTCAGTTAGTTTTTGTGCATGGTGTGAAGTATGGGTCTTGTTTCATTTTTTTTACAGGCGAATATCTAGTTATGCCAGCACCATTTGTTAAAGAGACTGTCTTTTCCCCAATTAACAGACTTTGGGCCTTTGTCAAATATCAACTGCTCACAGGTGGATGAATTTACATCTGGATTCTCCGTTCTGTTCCATTGTTCTATGTATCTGTTGTTGTACCAGTACCAGGCTGTTTTGACTATTGTGGCGGTATAACAGGTTCTAAAATCGGGTAGTGTGAGGCCTCCCACATTGTTCTTCTTCTTCGGTAATACTTTACTTATCCCGGGCCTCTTCCCTTTCTATATGAAGTTGGTGAATTGTTTCTCCATCTCATTAACAAATGCCATTGGAATTTGGATCAGGATTGCATTGTATCTTTAGATTGCTTTGGGTAAAGTAGACATTTACACAATGCTGAGTCTTCCTATCCATGAGCAAGGTATGTTTTTCCACTTACGTAGGTCTCTCTTGGTTTCTTGCAGTAGTGTCTTGTAGTTTTCTTTGTATAGTTCTTTTACCTCTCTGGTTAGATTTATTCCTAAATATTTTATCTTCTTGGGGACTATTGTAAATGGTATTGGTTTGGTGATTTCCTTTTCGATGTTCTATTTGTTGGTGTAGAGGAATCCAACTGATTTTTGTGTGTTTATCTTGTATCCTGATACTTTGTTGAACTCTTCTATTAGTTACAGTAGTTTCCTTGTGGATTCTTTGGGGTTTTCTGTGTATAATGTCATATCATCTGCAAATAGAGGTATTTTACTTCTTCCTTACCAATTTGGATGCCCTTTATTTCTTTTTCTAGTCTAATTGCTCTGTCCAGGACCTTCAGCACAATGTTGAATAAGAGTGGTGATAAAGGACATCCTTGTCTGGTTCCCATTTTCAAGGGAATGCTTTCAGACTCCATTTAGGGTGATGTTGGCAGTTGGCTTTGTATAAATGCCCTTTATTATGTTGAGGAATTTTCCTTCTATTCCTATTTTGCTGAGAGTTTTTATCATGAATGGGTGGTAGAGTTTGTCAAATGCTTTTTCTGTATCAATTGGTCAGATCATGTGGTTCTTGGCTTTTGTTTTATTCATGTGATGGATTACATGGATTGTTTTTCTAATGTTGAAATACTAACTTGAATCCCACTTGGTCATGGTGATTTATTTTTTGATATGTTGTTGAATTCTATTGGCTAGAATTTTGTTGAGGATTTTTGCGTCTAAGTTCATGAGGGATCCCACTACCACTCCCACTGCCGTCGAGTCAATTCTGACTCATAGTCATGAGGGATATAGGTTTGTAATTTTCTTTTTTTGTGGTGTCTTTACCTGGTTTTGGTGTCAGGGTTACGCTGGCTTCTTAGAATGAGTTTGGCAGTATTCTATCCTTTTCTATGCTCTGCAATACCTTTAGTAGTAGTGGTGTTAACTCTTCTCCAAATGTTTGGTAGAATTCTCCAGTGAAGCTGTCAGGGCCATGGCTTTTCTTTTGTTAGGAGTTTTTTAATTACCTTTTCAATCTCTTCTTTTGTAATAGGTTTATTTAGTTGTTCTACCTCGGTTTGTTTTAGTTTAGGTAGGTAGTGTGTTTCTAGAAATTTGTCCCTTTCCTACAGGTTTTCAAATTTGTTAGAGTACAGTTTTTCATAGCGTTGTGTTATGATTCTTTTAATTTCAATTGGGTCTGTTGTGATATCGCCCATCTCATTTCTTACTTGGGTTATTTGCTTCCTCTCCTGTTTTTCTTTTGTCAGTTTGCCCAGTGTTTTATCAATTTTGTTGATCTTTCCAAAGAAGCAGCTTTTGGTCTTGTTAACTCTTTCAGTTGTTTTTCTATTCTCTATTTCATTTAATTCCACTCTAATTTTTATTATTTGCTTTCTTCTGGTGCCTGAGGGCTTCTTCTGCTGCTCTTTCTATTTGTTCTAGTTGTAGG
The DNA here is from genome assembly GCF_030014295.1 of Loxodonta africana. Taxonomy (NCBI): domain Eukaryota; kingdom Metazoa; phylum Chordata; class Mammalia; order Proboscidea; family Elephantidae; genus Loxodonta; species Loxodonta africana. The sequence continues at coordinate 145,222,521 of NC_087344.1, read as the reverse complement.
GTGAAATGTTTTCATTTTGGCCCTTCTTTTTTGGATGTATGCATTTATACTATAAATTGACCTCTGAGCACTGCTTTTGCTGTGTCCCAAAGATTATGGTAGGAAGTGTTTTCATTCTCATTTGATTCTGTGAATTTATTCTGTCTTTAATTTCTTCTGTAATCCAGTAGCTTATGAGCAAGATGTTGTTCAGTTTCCATGTGTTTGATTTTTTTTCCTTGCTTTTTTCTGCTGTTGATTTCTACTTTTATGGCTTTATGATCAGAAAAGATGCTTTGTAATATTTCAGTGCTTTGGATTCTGTTAAGTCTTGCTTTATGGCTTAATATGTGGTCTATTCTGGAGGATGTTTCATGTGCATTGGAAAAGTAAGTATACTTGGTGCTGTTGGTTGAAGTGTTCTCTATATGTCTATGAGCTCAGGTTGGTTGATTGTGGCATTTAGATCTTCCAGGTCTTTATTGAGCTTATTTCTGGATGTTCTGTTCTTCACCGAAAGTGGTGTGTTGAAGTCTCTTACTATTATTGTGGTGCTGTCTCTCCTTTCAATGCTGTTAGAGTTTGTTTTAGGTATTTTGGAGCCCTGTCTTTGCATGCGTAAATATTTATTATGGTTATGTCCTCCTGGTGTATTGACCCTTTAATCATTATATAGTGTCCTTCCTTATAATGTTTGGTAGATTTTTCTTTAAAGTCTATTTTGTCAGAAATTAATATTGCCACTCCTGCTCTTTTTTGATTGTTTTCTTGATGTATTTTTTTCCATCTTTGAGTTTTAGTTTGCTTGTGTCTTTAAGTCAAAGGTGTGTCTCTTGTAGGCAGCATATAGACGGATCATGTTTTTTTAATCCATTCTGCCACTCTGTGTCTCTTTATTGGTACATTTAGTCCATTTATATTCAGTGTAATTATTGATAAGTATGAGTTTATTGCTGTCATTTTGATATCTTTTTTTGTGTGTTGTTGACATTTTCTTTGTTCCACTTAATTTTCTGTGCTGAGTCATTTTTCTTTATGTATTTTCATCTTTTTCATTGTTGTTGATTTCATATTTGCTGAGTCTTTATGTTTTTCTTGTTTTTTATTTTAATATGTAGGATTGTTAGTTTCCTTTGTGGTTACCTTAATATTTACCTCTATTTTTCTAAGTTTAAACCAATCTTTTATTTGTTTATATGATCTTGACTTTCTCTCCATATGAAAAATCTGTGATTACATTTTTTTTTGTCCCTCTTTTTTAATTTAATGTTGTTATCTTTTACATATTGATGTCTTTGTTTCCCTATTTTCAGTGTTTTCACTTTGATTTATTTTTGTGACTTCCCTATCTGGGATGATATCTAGTTGCTCTTTCCTGTGTTCTAGTCTTCAGTTGTTATCTGATGTTATTGCTTTTATAACTGGAAGACTCCCTTTAGTATTTTGTGTAATTTTGATTTGGTTTTTGCAAATTCTCTAAACTTCTGTTTGTCTGTAAATACCCTAATTTTGCCATCATATTTGAGAGACAGTTTTGCTGGGTATATAATTCTTGTCTGGCAGTTTTTTTCTTTCAAGGCTTTATACATGTCATCCCATTACCTTCTCTCCTGCATGATTCCTGCTGAATGGCCCAAGTTTGGTCTTATTGACGCTCCTTTGTAGATGACTTTTCATTTATTCCCACTCTTAAAATTCTCTCTTTATCTTTGGTTTTGGCAACTTTGATTATTATACATCTTGGTGACTTTCTTTGGGGATCTACCTTGTGTGGGGTTCGATGAGCATCTTGGATAGATATCTTCTCATCTTTCACAACATCAGGAAAATTTTCTGCCAACAAATCTTCAACAATTCTCTCTGTATTTTCCATTATCCCTCCTTGTTCTAGTACTCCAGTCACTCATAGGTTATTCCTTTTGACAGAGTCCCACATAATTTTTAGGGTTTCTTCATTTTTTTCATTTTTTTACCTGATTTTTCCTCAAATAAGTTGGTGTCAAGTGCTTTATCTTCAATTTCACTAATTCTGACTTCCATTGCCTCAGTTCTACTCCTATAACTTTCTATCGAGTTACCTAATTCTGAACTTTTATTGTTAATCTTCTGGATTTCTGTTTGTTGTCTATCTGTGCATTCTTGAGCCCATTAAATTTGTCATTATGTTCTTTTATAATTTTCTTAAGTTTCTCTGTTGCTTTATCTTTGTGTCCTTTGACTTGTTCTGGGTTTTGCCTAATCTCCTTCCTGATCTCTTAAGGAGGTCTGTATATTAATCTTTTGTATTCTACCTCCAGTAATTCCAAGAAGTTGTCTTCATCCAGAAGATTTCTTGATTCTGTGTTTTGGGAACTTGCTGAAGCCATTGTGGTCTGCCTTTTTATATGATTTGATATTTCCTGTTGTCTCTGAGCCATCAATAAGTTATTCATTTATTTTGTATTTGCTTACTGCATCCTAGCTTCTTACTTTGTTTTGTTTTGATAAGCTCAAATAGGCCGCTCGAGTGATCTAGCTTGATTATTGGTGTCTTTGAAGCTCTAATGTCCTGTCACCAGGTGGTTAGATCTGTTATTAGGTCTATGAGCCCAGGAGTCCGTTTACTTTTCTTGTATGGATTCAGCGTAGGTGTCCGGGTAGTTGATCACCAAGAGTGTGGTGCAGGCTCTCACCTACAGTCCTAGAAGGGCAGGGGTGATTGGTATAGGCACAGGTATCTGGCTACAGTAGGGGGTCATGTTCTGAGCAAGCCAGGGGGCTGATAGGTGCCCCCGAATGTCTGGGAGGAAAGCATGTCTCTGTTCCCTAGAACACGTAGGAGAGTGGGTTTTGCAACCAGAATGGGCACACAATGCTGTTGGCTGTAAGGAATAGGAGGGAGCAATTTTTCTTGGACCCATGTTGCAGGTGGCTAGGTGGAGCCAGTAGTCCTCAGACCTCTGATGTGGGTAGGTGAAGACCCTGCTTAATAGGTAGAGCAGTGTCAAATGTCACAGACCTGCCACTCCACCGTTTAGCTGATACAGCGAAGTTAGGCTTCAGGTATATACCCTGTTGTACTGTGCTGATGAATACCTATGCTGTTGAAATGGAGCCACCCAGGTCTATGCAGGGGTGAAAGGCATTCAAAGGTCATGGACCTCTTACGCCTGTGCCTAGGCAAAGGAGCTATGCCTGCCCTGAGTTCCCGGTTTAGGGGACCTGGCAGATTATTTTTTCCTGTTTGTTAATTTGTTCCCTCTCCAAGGCCAAGAGAATGGCTCAGGGCGCTTGATGGGTCTTACTTCCGGCCCAGGGGAAGTGGCAGTCACTGAAACCAGCCTAGACTGGTGCAGAGTGGGGAGGGAACAGATAAATGGGAGAAAGGTTTTTCCCAAAGGGGTGTTTTTTAATCCACCTGGTAGGTTAGGCACATGTACTTATCTTTTGCCAATTAAGTGCTGCTGTTCACTGGCTCTGGAGACTTGAGCAGATTCTCCACCACTCGGTTTCTCCTGATGTGGAAAACGTGTTCCGAACGCCACTGCTTGCCTCACTGTGCACAGCCAATCAGGCCTGCAGGGTGCCAGTTCCTGCCGAGTCAGGTCTGGCACTTCTCGCCACTTCTGAACCATCTCTCCTTCCCCCTGCCGCTCAGTCCAATTTCTCAATTTTGCCTTTGATGTTCAGGGCTCCTAAATTGTCATCTATAATTGATTCACTTGACTTTTGGGTCTTTGTTATAAGAGGCACCACTGGAAAGGTCTGACTGCTCTGCCATCTTGGCCCTACCTCCTCAAAAAAAAAAAGTTTTTAACAACGGTCTACACTGATGATAAAGTCTGAATAGATGCACACAATGTGGAAACACTGAAGTCTGGGATTTTTTCAGGATTTATCAGGTAGTGAACATCATACTAACAGAAAGTTTAGCTGAGGAAAAATAAAGACCAGGTGCTGCTCTATGTTTCATTGATTTTTAAAGGACCTGCCATTCAGCCTCTTGTGGACAATGTTTAATCATTCTGAGCAAACTGGTAAATCACTGAAGAGGTATTAGAAATAAGGTCTTGTTTTACTCCAATCTTGAACCACAAATAAGAATTTTGTACTTCATTTTTCTCATATTCATTTAGAAGATGAACTAGCAATTTTCACTGGAGTTTTTTCTTTTTTTTTCAATGGACTGATTTAATTTGACTATAATTTCTAGAACCATTTTTGTATAGACCTAATTGATTGTCTTATTACAGGTATTCTGATATTCTCAGGACTTACTAGAAACCCATAGAAAAGAAATTTTCGGCAGTGCCAAACCTAATCAAAGATAGCAGTTCTCAAATGCGATTGCTGATTGGAATCACCTGAGGAACATTAAAAATATGTTGATACCTAGGTCCACTCCCACACCTCTAAAGGTTCGGATTTAATTGGTCTGACCCATGGCCCTTATGAGTCAGGTTTTTTAATGCTCTCCCGGTGACTTTAATGGGCAGTGAAAGCTGAGAATCCACTGTTCTGCGGCATGATATGACAAAATAGAGATCAGTACCTCACTGACCATTCCTGTTCCTTGATCCTCCTACTTCTTTCTGCAACCATCAGTAATTTTTAGAACAGATAAAAATGAAATTTCTATTGTAGTGTTTCTACCTGGTTTGTTTTATTTTTTCCCTCTATTTCTAAGGACCTCTCCATTTTTCCACCAGAGGCCACAATTAAACTCTCTCTATTAAGTAGCGGCTAATTTGGTTCCCTTTTCTTTTGTTATTATTACTAACAAAAAATACATTTAACTGTCAGTGAGAACTTCTGTTCAGCACTTTGATAACTGATGTTACCCTACCAAGTTATTATGACTTCACTCAAAATAAAAAAAAAAAAAACAACAATATTTTAGTTAAATTGTGCAACCTTATCGTGTGTGAATTTGCTTTTTCCTTTAGGGTTACTATGTCATTTGGATTACATTTTAAAAACTGTAAGGTTGCCCCAGCACTACTTTCATATGCTCCAGAAATTTAGGTATTTCACATTGGAAACCACTGTCTAATCAGTTATTTTTGATCTTTTGAAGCAGCCCTGGAATTGATCCATATCAATATGTATACTCAACACTGTATAGTATTCACTATGTGCCAGGTTGAGCTTGGCACTTTACAGATACAGGTAGTCCCTGACTTACGATGTATTTGAAATATGATGAACCACACTCACGACTGTCTGTGGTTTTTTTTCATGGGGGCGGGGGGATACATCTTATTGTTAGCAATATGTACTACTTACAGTGTTGCAGCACATAATTTGCTGATGTTATCATTCTCAGATGTTCACTTGCACATGTTCAGTGTTATGATTTACTGTTCAAAACACTACCGTATAGCAGGCTATGGCAGGGTCTACAGTGAAGTTGGTGTCGGGAGTCGTAACAAATAGAAAGTTGGGCAATGTTCAACTCTGGTAACACCCATCCAGCAGCCATTTCAACTGACTTCATTGTTATGACACTGACTCCAACTTCATTGTAGACCAGGCCTATACTATGATCTTAGTCAGCGTTTCATACCATCAGAAGCATCAGTTATTAATTTGAAGTCAAGTTGTTCCAACCCCCAAAAACAAATAAAGATCAGATTTATAAAGATACTGATAATAAAAGGCAATACCATATTTTGACACAAATAACACACACCTTCTGCATTTGTTTGCTAATCACTCCCTCTTTCCTTGAGGTATTTTTTGTAAGCATGCTATGCTAATTTTTTACAGCAACATGTAAAAAAAAAAAATTGGCATAGCTGCATTTCTGAAAATACCTTGCAGGGGAGGGAGTGGTTGGAAAGCAAACGTAGAAGGCGCATGTTATTTGCATAAAATACAATAATAATGAGAATTTTTAAAAAAGAGGTATTCAACTTACGTCAGAACTGACTTACAACGGAGTCATCGATCAGAACCTCGTCGTGAGTCAGGGACTTGTATTATTTAATTTTTAAAAAACAGTGATATCCTAATTTTACAGATGAGGAATGGGAAAGGTTAAGTAACCTCTCAAAACACACAGCTAGTAGTTGGATTTTGACACCAAGTCTATCTAAACCTGGAGCCCATGCTTTTTTCCCACCTTATGTTGCCTCTCCTATAGGGTCGCTATGAGTCGGAATCGACTCGATGGCACCGGGCTGGGTTTTCTCCTCTTGGTAGGTGAAAAGATTATTGATCAGTCATAAAAGACAGTATGGATTCAGATTTTTTTAAATAGTTTGCTCATGTTTCAAAGAAAGGCTCAAGTCCTTTGCTTTGATAGAGGTGAGTGTCCTCTGTATTTAACTTTCCATCTGGTCACTTGGCCACTAAACTAGATAATCAGAACTACTTTGAAACCAGAAATCTAGAGTAGCTTTTAAGAAAACCTTATAGTTGTTTCTTTTGTAACTATTATTGTTTTGAAGGTTGTCACTGTATTCTGCCAAATTTTTAAATGTTTGGATATGGTGTAACTCTTTTAAAAATAAATTTTCTGTCAAACATAAGCTTGCCCTTTAGCAAATATTAACAAAAGCAGAGGAATAACAACTTTATTACATTAAATTGAGCTTTGGGGTAAGAATGAAGGGACACAGGACTATCCCACCTGTCTCGTTAGATGAAGCTAGACAGTGATTTAACCAGGCCCTTACACTTCTTGGAAACCCTGGTGGTGTAGTGGTTAAGAGCTACGGCTGCTAACCAAAAGGTCAGCAGTTCAAATCCACGAGGCACTTGTTGGAAACCCTGGTGGTGTAGTCGTTAAGAGCTACGGCTGCTAACCAAAAGGTCAGCAGTTCAAATCCACGAGGCACTTGTTGGAAACCCTATTGGGCAGTTCTGCTGTGTCCTATAGGGTCTCTATGAGTTGGAATCGACTCGACGGCAACAAGTTTGTTGGGGTATTTTTTACACTTCTTAGTAGACCCAGAACTACTAATTCCCAGGCCACTGTTTCCCTCCACCACCACCCCCAACCCCACAGCATGTTGCCTTTCTTTTACACCTCCTTTTTCTATAATTTATAACTTTTTCATAGGGAAATGAATTTAATCAACAAATATTTATCAAGTTTCTGCTATGTGCCAGACCCTGTACAGGCACTGGGATATAATCCCTGCCTTGATTACTAGACGGTAGTCCCTTACAATCTAGTGTGGAAGATTTTAAGTAACTAAGTATGATAAATTAAACACATTTATCATAAGGGAGTTATGGAAGCCTATAACAGGTAATTAACCTTGTCAGGTGGGGAAGGCTTTGGTATCATTAGGAACAACCTCCTAGAGGTAATGACACTAAAGCTGAGACATGAAGGATGAAAGCTTATGTCATGAAATGGCAGCCTTACTGATGTGGTAGTCCAAACATTTGTCTAGCTTCCTCATACATGTACCAAAGTAACATCTGGTAGTCCACGTGCTTAGAAGGATACAGCACATAGAGAACCAGTAGTCTCACCAGACCAAAACCCAGGATCCCGGACTCAGATTTTCTATCAGGAGAACATGAAAGACCCAATGGGCCTAATAGAGTTGTTATAAAAGATTTGGTAAGAAATCTACTATTGATTGTCTCCATAGTAATTAATAACAAAGATGTAAACAATGTCTATATAGTCATTGTATTTGATCAGCTCTGTGGACCCTAAATAAGAATTCCTCTGAAGAGGGTACTATTACTTAAGAGACCAAGCCTAAGCTAGCCAAAACAAGAGACACAGTACTCATCAGTTCTGAGCTGCAGATATAGGGAGAATTTCAAATGTCCTTTTCCATTTATATTTATTCATTATTTTATCATCTTTTTCTGTCATTCCTATTATCTAAGTGTAAGTCTCTTTCAGGTTTTTTTTTTTTTTTTGCATTATTTACATTAAATTAAAAACAAAGCCCGAATGAAATGATTTGATGTCTGAGATTTGCTTCAGAATTATCCAGATTAGAGGTGGTGATGAGTAGGGAGTTGTATAGTTGAAACAAGATTTACCCAAAGTTGATAATTTTCAAAGCTGTGTGAAGAGTAATTGGGAATTTAGTTTGAAATTTAATAAAAAGTTGGAGAAAATAAGCCAAAACATTATGCGTTATTTTGGTAGATATTAGAAAACTCAATTCCAAAAGCCTTGACATTAATGAAGTAAATGATCTTTGAAAATCTCCTTTATTTTTTAGTACCTGCCGGACGTTAAAGTCTATGACTTTACTAAAAATTGCTCAAATTATCCTTGCTGCTTTTTACGAAAAATCAGTGGCTTAGAGTGCAGAATGACCTCCGGAAAGTTTAACTGGCTTGTGGCCTTCAGATTCTGACAGGGCAACTTCAGCAGATGTGTAAGGCTAGAGGCTGAAGCCTCTGAGAAAGTACCATGGTGATGGCAGTGATTAGCATTGAGAGATTTTTTTCAATCAATACTGACAGTGAGAAAGAGTTGACATAAATAACCATATCTTTCTCTTTGAAATGACAATCAATAATAGGAACTTGTAGGACAGTGGTTCTCAAGCCAGCTGAGCATCAGAATTAACCTGGGGAGCTTTTAACAACTACAGATGCCTGGCTCCACCCCTAGAGATTGAGTTTCATTTGGTTAGGGTCGGGCCAGGACAGTAGTATGTTTTAAAAGTTCCCCAGTTGATTCTAATGTGCAGCCAGACTTGAGAGCCTGTTTTAGAACCTAAACATAAAGCAGCTTTTTCAGCTCTTTAAAGAACGTTTCCCCAGTGGATACAGCTGTCATTTCCACTGAATGGCATTACAGTCTTTTGTCTGGAATGTTACATTGATTTACCTGTCATAGTGGTAGCTGCTTTGTAATGACTCACTGTCATCAGTGTTGAATCAAGATATTTTTCCAAATGTGTATTTGAATTCAAATTATATTTTGACACGAAGTCTTTTTAAATTTCATCAGTGATGAATCAAGGTATTTTTCTAAATCTGTATTGAATTTCAATTTATATTTTTGAAACTATGCGCTTCTTAAATGTATTCTATCAAATATTACTGTTTTGTTTTTTGAATTACCAGTCAGACAAGCATAAGTATTCATTTGTCAGCTGAACGGGAAAAGAAAAAATATGAAAGCAAGTAAAGTTTGCTATTCTGCCACTAGAAATACTTTGAAGTGAACAGAAAGACCTTGTCTCTTTTATTTGTGTTTTCTCCAGTGCCTGAAGCAGTGATACAGAACAGGCATTCAGTATAGTTTTTGCTGAAAGAGTAAATCAATTTATGAAATCTTAAATCTGTTTTCGCCACGCGTCAGTTTGTCATACTGTATGTAGTAGCTTGCATGTTCCTGTGATACTGGAAGCTATGCCACCAGTATTTCAGATACCAGCAGGGTCATTCATGGTGGACAGATTTCAGCAGAGCTTCCAGACTAGGAAGAAGGACCTGGTAGTCTGCTCTGAAAAAGCTGGCCAGTGACAACCGTGTGAATAGCAGCAGAACAGTGTCTGGTGTAGTGCTAGAAGATGAGCCCCTCAGGTTGGAATGCGCTGTAAGTAAGAGTAGAGTTAACCTTAATAATAGGGATGGAGTTAAGCTTTCGGGACCTTCGTTTACTGATGCAGCATGACTCAAAATGAGAAAAAACAGCTGCAAACATTCATTGATTATCGGAATATGGAATGTTTGAAGTATGAATCTAGGCAAATTGGAACTCATCAGAAGTGAAATGGACTGCGTAAAGATTGATATCCTAGGCATTAAAAAAAAAAACTGAAATGGACTGGAATTGACCACTTTGAATCAGACAATCATATGGTCTAAAATACCAGGAAAGACAAATTGAAGAGGAACAGAGTCACATTCATCATCAAAAAAGAACGTTTCAAGATCTGTCCTGGTACAGTGCTGTCAGTGATAGAATAATAGCCATACGCCTACAAGGAGGACCACTTAATACAACTATTATTCAAATTTACGCACCAACCGCTAATGCTAAAGATGAGGAAATTGAAGATTTCTATCAACTTCTGCAGTCTGAAATTGATCAAACAGGCAATCAAGATGCATTGATCATTACTGGGGATTGGAATGCAAAAGTTGGAAACAAAGAAGAAGGGTCAGTAATTGGAAAATATGGCCTTAGTGATAGAAACAATGCTGGAGATCACACAATAGAATTTTGCAAGACTAACAACTACTTCATTGCCAATACTTTTTTTCAACAACATATGTTTATACACATGGACCTCGCTGGATGTAATACACAGGAAACAAATGACTGTATATGTGGAAAGAGACGATGGTAAAGCTCAATATCATCAGTCAGAACAAGGCCAGGGGCCATCTGTGGAATAGACCATCAATTGCTTTTATGCAAGTTCAATTTGAAGCTGAACAATATTAAGGCAAGTTCATGGGAGCCAAAATGTGACCTTGAGTATATTCCACCTGAATTTAGAGACCATCTGGAGAATAGATTTGATGCATTGAATGCTAATGGCCAAAGACCATATGAGTTGTGGGAGGACATCATATATCACGAAAGCAAAAGGTCATTAAAAAGACAGGAAAGAAGGACCAAAATGGATGTCAGAAGAGACTGTGAAACTTGCCCTTGAATGTTGAGCAGCTAAAGCAAATGGAAGAAATGATGAGGTAAAAGAGCTGAAGAGAAGATTTCAAAGGGTGGCTTGAGGAGACAAACTAAAGTATTGTAATGACATGTGCAAGACCTGGAGTTAGAAAACCAAAAGGGAAGCACATGCCTGGCATTTCTCAAGCTAAAAGAACTGAAGAAAAAATTCATGCCTTGAGTTGCAGTACTGAAGGATTCTGCAGGGAAAATATTGGATGATGAAGGAAGCATCAAAAGAAGATGGAAGGAATACACAGTGTCACTGTACTAAAAAGAATTGGTTGACATTCAGCCATTTCAGGAGGTAGCATATGATCAATAACTGATGGTACTGAAGGAAGAAGTCCAAGTTGGACTGAAGGCATTGGCGAAAAACAAGGCTTCAGGAATTAGCAGATTACCAATTGAGAAGATTCAACAAATGGATGCGATACTGGAATCGCTCACGCATCTATGCCAAGAAATTTGGAAGCCAGCTACCTGTCCAACTGACTGGAAGAGATCCATATTTGTGCCCATTCCAAAAAAAAAAAAAAAAGGTGATCCAACAGCATGCAGAAATTATCTAACAATATCATTAATATCACACACAAGTAGAATTTTGCTGAAGATCATTCAAAAGCGGTTGCAGCAGTACATCAGTAGGAAGCTGTCGGATTCAGAAGAGGAAGTGAAGAAAGATATCATTGCTGGTATCAGATGGATCCTGGCTGAAAGCCGAGAATACAAGAAAGGTGTTTACCTGTGTTTTATTGACTATGCAAAGGCATTCACTATGTGGATCATAACAAATTATGGATAACATTACAAAGAATAGGAATTCCAGAACACTTAATTGTGCTTATGTGGAACCTGTACATAGACCAAGAAACAGTCATTCAAGCAGAACAAGGGGATACTGCGTGGTTTAAAGTCAGGAAAAGTGTGGGTCAGGTTGTATCCTTTTACCATACTTTATTCCATCTGTATGCTGAGCAAATAATCCGAGAAGCTGGACTATATGAAGAAGAACAGGGCATCGGGATTGGAGGAGGTCTCATTAACAGCCTGTGATATGTAGATGACACAACCTTGCTTGCTGAAAGTGAAGAGGACTTGAAGCACTTACTGATGAAGATCAAAGACTAGCACCTTCAGTGTGAATTGCACCTCAACATAAAGGAAACAGAAATCCTCACAACATCATGATAAATGGAGAAAAGATAGAAGTTGTCAGGATTTCATTTTACTTGGCTCCATAATCAACACCCATGGAAGCAGCAGTCAAGAAACCAAACAAAGTATTGCATTGGGCAAATCTGTTGCAAAAGACCTTTTTAAGGTGTTAAAAAGCAAATATGTCACTTTGGGGACGAAGGTACACCTGACCCAATCTATGATGTTTTCAGTTTTCTCATATGCATGCAAAAGCTGAATAAGGAAGACTGAAGAATTTGTTGTTGTTGTTGTTGTTGTTGTTCTTAGGTGCCGTCGAGCCAGTTCCAACTCATAGCGGCACTGTGCACGACAGAACGAAACACTGCCCGGTCCTGAGCCATCCTTACAATCGTTGTTCTGCTTGAGTTCATTGTTGCAGCCACTGTGTCAATCCACCTCGTTGAGGGTCCTCCTCTTTTCCGCTGACCCTGTGTTCTGCCAAGCATGATGTCCTTCTCCAGGGACTGATTCCTCCTGACAACATGTCCAAAGTATATAAGACGCAGTTTTGCCATCCTTGCCTCTAAGGAACATTCTGGCTGTACTTCCTCTGAGACAGATTTGTTCATTCTTTTGGCAGTCCATGGTATATTCAATATTCTTTGCCAACACCACAATTCAAAGGCGTCGATTCTTCTTTGGTCCTTGAATTATGGTGTTGGTGAAGAATATTGAATATACCATGGACTGCCAGAAGAACAAACAAGTCCATTTCAGAAGAAGTATAGCCAGAATGCTCCTTGAAAGCAAGGATGTTGAGACTACATTTCACATACTTTGGACATGTTATCAGGAGGGACCAGTCCCTGGAGGAGGACATCATGCTTGGTAATGTAGAGGGTCAGTGAAAAAGAGGAAGATCCTCAGAGAGATGGATTGACATGGTGGCTGCAACAGTGGACTAAAGCATAACAATTGTGCGGATGGTGCAGGACTGGGCAGTGTTTCTTTTGTACATAGGGTTGCTATTAGTCAGAACCAATTCAGTGGCACCAAACAACAAGAAGTCTGGTTTATCTCTGATAAATTTGAGTACAATAGAAAAGGAAGTTCTATTTAATTGTTTTTGCTTTTTTTTTTTTTTCTTACATGCTTATCCTTTTTTATCTGTTTTGGTTTTGTACTAGATTCTGTTCTAGTTGCTATAGGTACAGCAGTGAACAAAAGAGACAAAAATCTCTCCCCTTATGAAACTTACATTCTTGTATGTATGTATATATAAAAATAGTGGTGATAATGCCCTTTATTCCATTCTCCTTCCTCCCTAAAATCAGGGAAAGGGGATGGTATTGAGGAGGGAGGAGGACTTACTGAGAAGGTGCAATTTGTGTAAAGATCTAAAAAGAGGTGAGAGAGCAGACACTGTTGCTATCTGTGGAAATATATCAGGCAGAGGGAATGGGAGGTGCAAAGGCTCTAAAGCAGGAGCAGGCCTGGTTTGGTCACAAAATACCGAGGATGGTGAGGCTGCGATAATGAGTAGAGGCAGGAATAGAAAGACAGGATCAGAGAGAAGTACTGGGCTTGGGGTGAGTATGGTCCAAATTGTATAGGCCTTGTGTTTTGTTTTGTTTTTTTAATGTAGCCATGGTAATGTTTTTTACTTTTATTGTAAGTGAGTTGGAGAGCAATTGGTAACTTCTGAACAGTGAAATGACCTGATCTGACATACATTTTAACAGCAGTACACGGGCTGCTGAGTTGAGAATTACAATAGATGGCAAAGGCAGGGAGACCAGTTAGGAGACTATTTTGGTAACTTAAGCAAGAAATGGTGTGGACCAAGATGAAAACAGTGGAGGTAATAAGAAGAATCAGATTCTAGACATATTTTGAAGATAGAACCATCAGGATTTGATGACTAGTTGGCCATGTAATGTGAAAAGAGTCAAGGTTAACCACAAGATTTTTGTCCTGAGCAATTGATTCTAGAAGGTTTGGGTAGCCATCTACTAAGATGGGGATGTCTGTAGGAGGACCAGGTTTTGGGGGGAAGATGAGCAACTCAGCTTTGGTTGTTGTAAATTCTGAGATGCCTGTCAGACATTCAAGTGGGGATGTCAAGTAGACAATCAGATATAGAACCTGGAATTCAAGGACAAGGTCTAGGCTGGAGATACAAATTTGATACTTTTCAGCACATTTATTGTTAGGGGCCATCAAGTCAATTTTGACTTATAGCGACCCAGTGTACAACAGAATGAAATACCACCTGGTCCCGCACCATCTTCATAATCGTTTCTATGTTTGAGCCCATTGTAGCTATCTAATATTTAAAACAGTGGAATTGGATGACATCACCAAGGGAATGAGTGTATACAAAGGAGAGGAGATCCAAGAGCAGAGCCCTGGGATTGTCCAGTATTAAGAGGTCTGAGAACAAGAGGAGGAACCAGCAGAGGAGACTTGAGAAGGAGTGCCAGAGAAGGGGGAAACCAGGCAAGTGGGAACCAGGGGAAAAAAGTGTTCTAAGGAGAAAGGAGTGATCAATTGTGGCAAATGCGGCTGACAGATTGAGAACAGAGAAATGTCAGTTAGACTTGGCAACATGGAGATTTTTTATGTATTAATTCTCAGAAGAATTCTGTGCTCCTATTTTACTAAATTAAAAAAAAAGTTTCAGAGCCACTGAATAACTTGTTAAAGGTAAAACACTAGTAAGTGACAGATCTAGGAACTGCACCTGTATCTATCTCTCTTAACCACTATACTGTACCTCCTTTTTACATCATTTTGACTTTTTTTTTTTTTTTAATATTTTAAACTATGGGTAAAAATACAGATAAATGTATTAAAGACACAACATCCTCTGCTCAGGACTAATAGATTTTAATATTTCTAATATTTAATTCAGATGTCCATTTTTAAATAAGAGAAACAAAGTATTATAGATTTAATCATTCACACAAGTATTAATTGAATGCCTACTGACTACCAGGCACTTGTTCTGGGCACTTGGTAGATAATAGTGAAGAATACAATGATTCCTGCCCTTAGGGGAAAACAGGTACTAAACAATAAAAAAAACGAAACCTGTTGCCATCAAGTCAATTCTGACTCATAGCAACCCTGCAGGACAGAGTAGAACTGCCCCATAGAGTTTCCAAGGAGCGACTGGTGGATTCAAACTGCTGACTTTTAGGTTAGCAGCTATAGCACTTAACCACTATGCCATCAGAGTTTCCAATAAACAATAATTACATGTTAATAAATGATAAGTGCTGTGGATAAAAAAGAAGAAAAATATATAGCAGGGTAAGAAGATCAGGAGTAACTATGTGGCACATGGAGGGCAGGGTGTACTTTTTAATAGGGTGATCCGATAGGCTGTATTGAGAAGGTGACCTTTGAGCAAAGACTTGAAGTAGGTGAGGAAGTTAGCCTTTCCGATATCTGGGGGAAGATTGTTTGGGGTAGCAGGAATAGACAATACAAAGTCCCCAAGATGTGATGTTTCCATTGTTCTTTTTCCCAATCCATTCTTCCCTCCCCAGAGCAACTGATACTGTGAATTTAATGTGTATCCTTGCAGTATTTGTTTTTATACTTTTACTACATACATGTGTGTCCATAAACAGTATCTAGTATTGTCTGTTCTTAATTTGAAGGAGCTCTGGTGGCGCAGTGGTTAAACACTTGGCTGCTAACCGGAAGGGCAGCGGTTCAAACCCACCAGCTGCTCCAGGGAAGAAAGATGTGGCAGTTTGCTTCCATAAAGGTTTACAGCTTTGGAAACCCTGTATAGAGTCGTTATGAGTCAAAACTGACACCATGGCAGTGGGTTTGGGTTTGGTTCTTAATTTATGTAAATAATGCCGTACCATGCTTGCTTTTTTCATTCAAAATTATGAGTGAAATATATAAATCTACTTCATTCATTTTTAACGGTTATTTAATATTTTCCTATGAATATGCCACAATTTATTATTATTTTTTTGTATTGCAAGTAGTGTTCTGTTAACTATCCTCACACATATCTTGTTTTGCATAAGTGAGAAGAGTTTTTTATGCTTTATACCTAGAAGTGGAATAGATGGACTATTCATATGTATTTTCGACTTTATTGCCAAATTATTGTTCAATTGCTTATATCAACAGTGTGTGAAAAGTACTATTTCTTCATGTCCTCATCAATCCTTGCTTGGTCTTTCATTTTTGTCAGTCTAATAGATTGAACATTTTGTTTTTATATTAATTTCCCAGGTTACTAGTGATATTGTGCACCAACAGGGCTCCAAGTGAAATTGAGCTCCTTTTCAAATGTTAATTGGTCAGTCATCTTTGCCCCTTTTGTAAATTGCCTGCCCAGATCCTTTGCCCATTTATCTACTGGTTGTTTTTTTCTTATTGATTTACATAATTTTGTTTAGAGTGATCTTTCTAAATGCTGTCTGGAAATTAAGATGACTGCAAAGTATTTTGTTACCAAAACAAAAAAACCTGTTGCCCTCGAGTGGATTCAGACTCATAGGGACCCTACAGGACAGAATAGGACTGCCCCATAAAATTTCCAAGGAGCGACTGGTGGATTTGAACTACCGACCTTTTGGTTAGCAGCCGAGTTCTTAACCACTACACCACTAGGGCCCCTTTTGTTACCACCCACTGCTAAATAATAGAATTTACTTCAATTTTTTTTTTTAGTTTTTCGAATAAAGATCCATTCTTACAATTTAGTAAGTCAGCTCTTATTCTGTTAAGTTGTGGATTATGACTTCCTCAATTTTTATTGTCAGCTGCCCTTGCCTTATCTCCAGTTCATGGCGAGCTTACGTATGACAGAAATGGCAGAGTGAAATATTGCCCGGTCCTGCACCATCTTCACGATCATTAGTATGTATGGGTCCATTGTTGTGGCTGTTGTGTCAGTATACCACGTTGAGCGTTTCCTTCAATTCTGCTGACTCTCTACCTTGCCAGACTTGAGGTCCTTTTGTAGCTATTGGTCTTTCCTGATGACGTGTCTAAGGTAAGTGAGCCAAAGTTTTGCCATCCTCACTTCTGAGGAGCATTTTGGTTGTATTTCTTCAGAGACTGATTTGTTCGTTCTTCTGTCATTCCATGTATATTCCTGGGTAGTGCAGGCAGTTAACTTGCTTGGCTGCTAACTGAAAGGTTAGAGGTTCAAGACCACCCAGAGGCACTTTGGAAGAAAGGGCTGATAATCTACTTTGGAAAAATCAGGCATTGAAAACCCTGTTGAGTACAGTTCTACTGTGACACATGGGGCCACCATGGGTCAGCATCAACTCAGCCTCAACTGGTTAACTGGTTTATTCCTTAATTACCTGCTGCCAATCTGGCACAAGGTGGAAAGGTAAAAAAAGATGAAGTAAAATCAAAATCAGAAATTGGTTGCCTTGTTAGCTTTAATAAAAAATTTTGGGGGGGAGTAGAGAATATAGCTACAAGGAGATATAGATATAATATCTGTTTTTTCTTTATGACTAAAGTTTGCCTGTCCCAAGCTACGATCTTTTCAGTAGCCTCATATGCATGCAAAAGCTAGATAATGTAAAAGAAAGAAAACTGGATGCGTTCGCATGGTGGCGGCGGCAAAAATATTGAATGTGCCGTGGACTGCCTGAAGAACAAACAAATAAGTCTTAGAAGAAGTGCAACCAGAATGCTCCTTAGAAATGATGGCAAGACTTTAACTTACTTACTTTGGAGACCTCATCAGGAAAGACCAATCACTAGAAAAGGGCCTTGTGTTTGGTAAAGTAGAGGGTCAGTGAAAACGAGGAAAGCCCTCAATGAGGCGGATTGACGCGATAGCCACAACAATGGACTCAACCGTACTAACAATCATACTGATGGCTCAGGCCTGGGCAATGCTTCATCCTGTTATACGTAAGATTACCGTGAGTCACAGCCAACTCAACAGCAACTAACAGCTGCATGTATACATTTATTTTTGTATTTATTATATATTTTTAATAAGCTATCCATTCTAACTTCCCGCATTGTTCCTATGTTCTTATCTTGTCTAATGATAGGAGTATTGTTGTAAATATATAAAAGTGGGGCTGGAACACTTCCTTTTGAGATGGTTGTTGTCAGATATTAAATATCGAGCCATATTATTATTAAAAAAAGTTTTTTTTTTTTTTTATACAGACTATTTCTGCAGTGGGTTGGTGGGTTTTTTTTTTTTTTGACTATTTCCTGTCGTAAATAACAAGTACAAAAAAATAGTACTTCTTTAATGCATGATGTCAGAAATCTGATTTTATCTAGAAATAGAAGATTTACTTATTTAAGTATAAGAATCCTTTAGTAAATTTGATCTTCCTGTCTTTCAGATTAACAAATAGAAATATTATACACAAATCTGCGGAGTGGACCTTAATTGCTGTGGTGTTGCTGTCATTGTAAGTACTCTTTCAGATTTTTAACTCTAAATACTAAAAATGAAGAATTTTGACTAGGGATAGGAGTGAGAAATCATGTTTGGAATAGTCCTTCAATTTTCTTTTTAACAGAGCATTTTGTTAACCTCAAAAGGCCTCATTATTCTACATCTGTGTTTTTACCAACATATTTAATGCTTTTTCATTTTTTTCAGCGTATTTTATCTCATGAATAGCATCAGAAAAGTTTTATTTTCCAAATTAATGCACATCTTTAAGATCAAACATTTAAAAAATGAAAGTATATGCTTACTACACAATATATATGAAGCATCTAGTACTCATTTACCTTTTCAGAAACCACTAGTGGTTTTTAAGGCTGCCTTTCAGTAGTAGGGCATTGAATACTTACCAGACACTCATAGGTCAAGAAGTGTTATGAGCCAACCTCATAGCATTTCCATCTGTGCTTTTCCTTTCTTTGATATTACTTCAGTTTGACATGTTATTCTGCCTTCACTGTCCCAAGGAAGGCCATGGTGGTAGGCATTAGAATAGGCTTCAGTGAGCTAGCATCTGTGTCACCCAACCAGATACCGCTCACATGATTCATTAAATCAGAACACAGAAAATAACTTTACTTGAATGCCCTGATATAAATTTTTTATCAACCGTAAGAACAAATCTTTTGTCGTTTCTACTATTCAGTGTTACAGTTGAATTGGTTATTTGTGAAACAGATCTTATTAATTTTTTAGAAAGTTCTTTTCAGGCTATGACATATCCAACAAGGTTCTAATCTCTGAAATTTATAGAAAACTTCAACAACTCAGAAACAGAAAGACAAACAATCCAGTTAAAAAATGGGCAAAGTCATGACCAGACACTTCACCAAAGAAGACATTCAGGCAGCTAACAAATACATGAAGAAATGCTCGTAATTGTTAGACACTAGAGAGATGCAAATCAAAACAAAGACAAACAATCCAATTAAAAAATGGGCAAAGGATATGACCAGACACTTCACCAAAGAAGACGTTCAGGCAGCTAACAAACCCATAAAGAAATGCTCACAATCATTAGCCACTGCCAAACCAAACCCGATGCCCTCAAGTCAGTTCCAACTGATAACAACCCTATAGGACAGAGCAGAACTGCCCCATAGAGTTTCCAGGGAGTGCCTGGTAGATTCCAGCTGCTGACCTTTTGATTAGCAGCTGTAGGTCTTAACCACTACACCACCAGCGTTTCCCATTAGCCATTAGGAAGATGCAAATAAAACTACAATGAGATACCATCTCACCCCGATAATAATGGCACTAATCCAAAAACAGAACCTAACAAACATTGGTAAGATTGTGGTGGGAATATAAAATGGTACAACCACTGTGGAAAGTAGTATGGCATTTCTTTAAAAAGCTAGAAATACCACATGATCCAGCAATCCCACTCCTAGGTATATACCTTAGGGAAATAAGGGCCATGATGAGAATAGGCATATGCATACTTATGTTCATTGCAGCATTATTCACAGTAGCAAAAAGATGGAAACATCCTAAGTGCCCATCAGCAGATGAATGGATAAACAGACTGGTACATGGAGACAACATAATACTACACAACAATAAAGAGTAACGACAAATCCACGAAACTTCTCATGACATGGATGAATTTGGAGGACATTATGCTCTGAAATAAGTCAGTCACAAAAGGACAAATATTGTATGAGACCACTATTATTTAAAAAAAAATTTTACACACAGAAAAAAAATTCTTTGATGGTTAATAGGGATGTGTGGGGGAATTACTGGCTAGGTAGAAGACCCGTGTTAATATTGGTGAAGGGAAAGGCAATACACAATATGGAGGAAGTCAATACAACATGAACAAGGCAAAGGAAGACACTGAGAGGAACACAAGAGTAAAGGGCAACTATGGTGACTACATAACATAGACAGTCCTGCAACAGTAGGATTAACAAACCATAATTTACAAAAGGATACATAGGTAGATAGATATGCTAAAGAGATGTAGGAGGGTATTAAGGGAGCACACCCACCTGCAGATACAGGTTTGGCTGTGGATATTTCTACATACATAAATGTAGGTGCTGTATGTATGTTAATATAGACTATAGAGCACACAAGGGGCACAGTCATGGAAAGTTCTTAGACATAACCAAATACCTTGCAGGAGGAAGTTCTTAGGCTCAAAGGTGAAGGACCATAGACTCGGGGATCATCTATGTCAGTTGGCCAAGATAGTTCATAAAGACAATGTTCTTCATCCTCCTTTGGTGAGTAGTGTTTGGGGTCTTAAATGTTTGTGAGCAGCCATCTGAGATACAGCTACTGGTCTCTCCAGTCTGGAGCAGAGGAGACTGAAGAAAACCAGAGACTCATGGGAACAATTACTCCACAGGATTAATGGGCCATATGAACCACAGCCTACACAACCCTGAGACCAGAAGAGCTAGATGGTGCCTGGCTACCACTACTAACTGCTCTGACTGGGATCTCAACAGAGGGTCCCAGACAGAGTGGGAGAAAAATGTAGAACAAAAAGTCAATTTCACAAAAAGACCAGACTTACTGGTCTGACAGAGACTGGAGGAACCCTCGAGACTGTGGGCCTGGAACTGAAGCCATTCCCAGAGACCACCTTTCAGCCAAACAATAGACAGGCCTATAAAATAAACAGTAACACCAAGAGGAATGTGTCCCTCAGAACAATCAATTTTACGAGATCTAAAGGACAACATTTGCCCAAAAGCAAAGATGAAAAGGCAGGAAGGGATAGAAAATCTTTAGGAAAGGAAATGGGGAACCCAGGGCAGAAATGGGGAGAATGCTGACACATTGTGGGGCATGCAGCCAATGGAACACTTTATGTACAGACTATCAAATGGGAAATTGATTTGCTCTGTAAACTTTCACCTAAACCACAATTTAAAAAAAATTTTTTTTTAAGTTTTTTATGAAATTTGTAAATATTTTGGTCACTGGCCAAAAAAAAAGTATACCAGTATTTCTGTTTACCCATCCATATCTTATGCCTGCTAATAAACCCTCATAGACAACTGTTTAACTGTACTTCTGCAATTCATTATACTAAAGGGGAAGTAACTTCTTTTGTTGACAATTCAGAAGCCTAGGCCCAGCAGTAATCTCAGAATCCTGCTTTCTAAGCCAGTGACTGGGTGTATTATCTTCATGAGCAGCTGCTTACTGAGGGCGCATGTTAGATCTTACTGTTCTTGTATCAAACTATTGCCACATCTCCAAAATGTGCAGCAAGGAACAATAAAACTATGGGCAATGAAATCATAAAGGCTACATTAAAATTTCATGGATGATTATTCCATACAAAAGTAAACCTCTAGTGTTTGACTTTAATAGAGGCACCCAGGTGGCACAAAATACTGAAAGCTTTGCTAGTCCTTTTATGCACTGTTTGACTTCCCTAACTTTGGATATAGTGTAGGCAACCTCTTATTTCAATGATCAGTGACCCATAAAAATAGTAACTTAATTGAATTGAAGAAACAAACTGTACATGTCTTAGGTGTATTGCGTGTTTCACCTTGTGCAATCAGTCTTGACGTTGTAGCAGTAAACTGTCTCCGCTGGCTATTTCCTCTCACTTTTAGCTCACGGGTACTTTATATAGAGAGGAAGGCTTTTTGTCACCAGGGAAAGAAAAAGCAGGCACGAAGGCCAGTGGTGGATAAAGAGCCTTACACACAGTAAGAAACATGGAGAAAAGACACGAAAGGTGTGCAGATATAAAGAGCAAGGAGTAACACACACACAGATAACACATTTGTGGAGCAGTAACCCCATCTTTCAACCTTTTAGCTATTGCCACTAAGATTGAATATAGGCATACTTGGAATTAACATTTTTTGGTGATTATCCTATGATTCAGAAAATTTTCACTTCTCTCAAATTTCCAATGGAAATTTTTTAGGCATAACTTTTAGACATTTCTGGAATTTATGTTAATAAATGAACTTTTTATAAGTCTTTATAGCTAGGAAAAAGGTTCTGAGTGGCAGTTAGAGTCACTGAAGATGAGTATAATATAATATGTTCAGTGTTATTATAGCAATAGTAATATTCTTTGAACACTGATAATGCGCCGTTTTCTTATTATAACTAGCATTTGTTTAATGCATGGAAACTTTTTAAAATTTCTCATAAGAACCGCTTAGAAAATGATACAGATACACATAATTATATTAGTACATTGATATGTTGGTGGTGCAATGGTTAAGTGGTTCAGCTGCTAACCAAAAGGTCGGCGGTTCAAATCCACCAGCTGTTCCTTGGAAACCCTATGGGGCAGTTCTACTCTGTCCTGTAGGGTCACTATGAATTGCAGTTGACTTGACAGCAGTGGGTTTGGTTTTAGTTTTGGGTTGATATGTTAACGCAAGCCTGACTCTATAGTTAGAGGACAAAATCAACATCTTGAGCAAAACACGATGTCTAGAAAAATGGAAATAAAGCTTGGTCTTGAATTTTTAATGTTTGTAGTCTTTAAAGTGTTTCTGTAGCAAGTCATCTTTTCCTGGTGATTTCCATTGCATTTTCACAGTTGTGTTAGCATTAAAAAAGTTTTGGACCACAGCATGTAATTTATTAGTATATATTGATGGTAATTGTATACTCATATCTCAGAAAGAACCTGATTGAATAGAGTTGGTATACTTGATCTTTGCATACTCAGTGAAATGAATGTATATATAAAAATACATCATGACCCATTCCCACTTCACTTAGACTTGAATGGCCAGTGTGACTGCAACATTTGTTGATATTTACCCTATGTATTCAGGCCAAGAGCCACATGGAAAGCAGACCTTGGGCAGCATATCTTCATTTAACAGTGATGGAGTTCGTATCCCTTTAGTCCTCTCAGTTTTGTTTACCAAATGATTCTCAAGGACTTCTTACACATAGAAAGACATCTATAATATTAATTATTGATTGATGCAGTTTTTTTTGTTTTTTAAGGACTGATTAGAAATACAATAAAGTAACTTTGTAATTGGTGAGATTTATTGCTTAAGCACTTGGTTATAGTAATTTTGCATCTTAATTGAACTTTATCAGCCTTTACTCTTAAATCAAGTTTTGTTCCTGGGAAAGGTACTATACGTTGAAATAATACAAAGTTGAATCCGATTTTCCCAAAGAAATGCCCTACTAAGATATTAGTTCTTTCCACTGTCTCAATGCATGACTTTTAATTAGAAAAAAAAAAAAAAATGTGGTGCCGTCGAGTCAATTCTAACTCATAGCAACCCTATAGGACAGAGTAGAATTGCCCCACAGAGTTTCCAAGGAGTGGCTGGTGGATTCAAACTGCCGACCTTTTGGTTAGCAGAGGAACTCTTAAATACTGTGCCACCAGTGCTCTATGACTTTTAATAGAAATGTGTATAAATATATATTCTATTAATCTACCTGTTGCCATCAAGTTGACCCCAACTCATGGCAATCCTATGTGTATCAGAGTAGAACTGTGCTTCGTAGGGCTTTCAGTGGCTGATTTTTTGGAAATAGATTGCCAGGCCTTTCCTACAAGGTGCCTCTGAGTTGACTTGAACTCTAACCTTTCAGTTAGTAGCCAAGCATGTTAACCATTTGCACATATATATATTTACATATATATATATATAGTCTGTTGTAAATATTTTGGAGACCCTGGGTGGTGCAAATGGTTTACACACTTGGCTGCTAACTAAAAGGATGGAGGTTCGAGTCTATCCAGAGGCTTCTCAGACGAGAGGCCTGGCAATTTACTTCCAAAAAATCAGCCATTGAAAACCTTATGGAGTACAGTTCTACTCTTGACACTTGGAGTCACCGTGAGTTGGAATTGACTCTATGGCAACTGGTTTCCTGGTAACCAGTATTTTATGATACAGTATATGATATATTTGTTTTCATAGTCCTCATAATTCCCATCATGCTTCCTAATATAGGAAAGCAGAAAGCGAAGAATCACTGTTTATCATGGTCATAGTGTTTGGAATAACTTCTTTGAGAAGACTTTGATTGGTATTTTGAGAAGATTTTATAACTATATAGCTTTATCTCTTTTCTCCTTTCCCTCTTCCCTTTGCTCCTAGTCTTCCCCTGTCTTCTGTGTCCTCTGTCACTATACTTTAGCCTGTAAAACAAGAAGGGGCTGTGCCAGTGCTGACCTAAAGCTGAGAAATCTGTTGAAAGGGGAAGACCAAAGAGAAGCCATATAGAAGGCTACCAGAAAGCAGATTGAGTGGCCTGAGTTGCTTTATGAACAGCACATGTGCTGGAAATGGGAATCAAGTTCCTCAATGACTACTTAAAAATGTAATTTTTCCACCCAGGTTTAATAGTAAATAGTATTCTGATGGTCTATGACTAATTGTAGTATAGGAATCAAATGTATTTTAGTGGGTAGCCAGGGAGAGAGATTGGTGTTATGTTTCATGGGAATTATTTCATTATCTAATGAAGGAGATAAATACTTACATTGTATTACTCAGAAAGGATAGAGAATAGAAAGTGGCTTGGGCTAGCTTAACATGTATACTTGCTATTCCTAGTTTTATGCCCTTGATGTTCTCTAATGGAAAGCTTTCAAGATCATCTCCAAAAATGTCTGCTTTCATTTTATTTATCTGAACTGGCTGTTTCCAGTGAACTGTGTCCCACTTCCTAGTCAGAGACCATGCAATAGTTTATTCCCTCTAAAAGCTTTGAGTATTCCCATCGTTCAGGGACTAGCAGCATGTAAGTCCTGGGAAATGTATTTAAACAAGCTCAACTTGACCATGATCACTAAACAAAAGCCATCACTGGACATGGGCAGCCACTTTAGGTAACCATCATACAGATAGATACTCTGGAGAGTCACTTCCCTAGGGCTACCAGACATGAGTGGAAAGATGTGACTCAGGCTTTTTGCCTCAGCAGACTGTTTTTATAGCCTGCCCATCTCTAATTTCCTGAGAAAAATGTGTGAGCACACCATAAAAAAGGAAGAGATGGCTCCTCAGAAATGTATTGGTACTCAGGCGTATTCCCAGTCCTTTCTCTTAACATTCTAAGTTTGGTTCTGGGTATTTGGGACCATAGTAGAAGATCATTGAATTACATTTTTTGTTTCCTTATGATTATGGAGTTTTTTATATTTAAATTAAATTTTTATTGAGATATAATTCATGTAACAAAATTCACTATTTTAAAGACTACAGCTCAGTAGGTTTTAGTATATTTGCTGTTATGCGACCATCACCACTATTTAATTCCAGAGCATTTCTGTCACTCCAGAAAGAAAACTCATACTATTAGCAGTCAATCCCAATTTCTCCCTTCCTCCCTCCCTTGGCAACTACTAATCTATGCCTATTCTAGACATTTCATATAAATGGAAAAATACAATTTGTGGCCTTCCATGTCTGGCTTCTTTCACTTAGCATAATGTTTTTCAAGGTTTGTTTACGTTATAGCATGTATCAGTATGTCATTCCTTTTATGGCCGAATAACATCCATTGTATAGATATACCACATTTTGTTTATCCATTCATTAGTTAATGGACATTTGGGTTGTTCCTACTTTTTATGAATAATGCTACTACGAATATGCATTCACAAGTTTTTATGTGAATGTGTGTTTTTAGTTCTTTTGGGTACATACTTAGGAATGGAATTGTTTGGTCATAAGGTAATCGTATGCTTTACTTTTTAAGGAACTGCCAAACAGTTTTCCACAGTAGCTGTACCATTTTACATTTACACCAGCAGTATATGAGGATCCCATAGATTGAACTTTAAAGGTCATCTAGTGAGAGGCACTCTGGTGGCCCTTAGAATTATGGCTGCTAACCAGAAGGTTGGCAGTTCGAATCCACCAGCAACTCCTTGGAAACCCTATGGGGCAATTCTACTCTGTCCTACAGGGTAGCTATGAGTCGGAATTGACAGCAATGGGTTTAGTTTGGTTTTGGTTTTGGTTTAGTCTTCCTTCACATCTAGTAGTGATTTTAGGGGCTTATGTTTGCAGTTTCTCCATACCTTAAATATGATTATTCTAATTGAGTTTGCACCTTCATGGACTTGTAACATTAATTTCTTTTGTCCTAGGAATTTCTACTACGTAAGCAAAATGAAAACTTATGCACACACAAAAAAAACTTAGTGTTCAATCGGAGACCATATAAATTAAATGTTCAAACAGTAACTGGTGGTATTTATTTTGGCTACCTCAGTTTCCACAAAATTCCTTTCTTTTTTTCTTGTTTGTACAAATCTTGTATTTATTTTGTCATGTTTATTATCCCATTAACTTTGTCATTGTGAAGTTTAAGTATTTGCTTGTTTACTGAGAATTAAACAATAATTAGATTATTTCTGTTTGCTCCGCTTCTTATTGCTGAGAGATTATCTAGGAAAAATAGCATAATATTTTTAAGTTGAAGAAATTTTACCCTTGACCAGCAGGGCTGTGTAGGAACCCCAGATATTTTCCTTAATTAAACATTAAAGCCCCGATCCCAATCTTAGAAGATCCTCTTTACCCAGTTGTGTACAGAATAAGAAATTTTTATTTACATTAAAAGAAATAATAATTTAAAGAAAAATAATGCTTGTTTAACTTTTTTATTAAAGCTTATTTTCTACAATGATTTTTCTCTCAGTTTCTGAATTTTTGAGACTTTTTGTCAGTCTTCTTTTTTAGCCATTTTTTATTCATAAGTAGCTGAGAGTTCCCAGGTTAGAGCCACGACCCATATTAAAGTCACCAAGGATCCTTGGCAAAAAGATATGCTCTCTAGCTTTCCATCCCAAGCAGCAGCAACAGCAGTGGTAGTGATAGCAGTCAGCTGCACTTGCCCCATGCTAGCCACAGCATCAGCTTCAGGGACTGGTCTCCGCATCCGCCAGTGCCATCTCCACATCCTGACCGAGCTCCACAAGAGGACAGGCCAGGGGAGGCTAGGAAGCTTGAGGCTTAAGGGCACTGTTAGGCCCACCACAGGGTTCTGCACTATAATCGTGTGATACTTGCATGTGAACACCATTGGTTGATTCCATTTCAGTCTTAGAGCACTGGGGGGAAGAATGCATTTCAGTCTCAGAACACAGAAGCCACTATTCTGAGAGAATTGTTACATAGCAGCAATTATGAACAGAAGCTTTTTCCACCTCTCATCCACCAAGCTGCTCTAAAGATCTGTCACAAACAGGATTTAGATATAAAGTTTTAAAGGCACTAGGCCCAGCCCTTTAAACAAACCTATGTATTACTACAAAGTGAATTACAAAGAACTGGTTTCTTTTGAATTAGAAATATCAATGGAAAGCATCCCTGCTTCCTTATTAATAGGTAATCCTAATGCATTAAGTGCAAACATTATCAGGGTATAAACCACCTGTTATAAGAAAAACATTTTATTTTATTTGGCTATCATAGTCTCTTATAATCAAAGTTTTTATCTCAGTTTTCTAGATTGTAGTTCTGAAATAGAAAGCCCATAATGACATACTTCTTAGTATATTCTTCTTGTCTACTTTTTGTGTTCTCTTAAAAATCCTTAATAGTACTAGCCTCACATGCCTCTTAGTTTTTCAAAATTTGGAATTTTTTTTTTTTTTTTTTTTTTTACTTAGGATAAAATTAAATGCAATTTCAATTTATGTACTTAGTTTTTATTAAATGTATTTTTTATTAAATCCTCTTACACCAGAGGACACCATTAGCTATGCAAGGGTCTCTTGAAACTCTAAACTCAGTCTCATTCTAGTTTTGTTCATAACTATCAGTGTAGCCTTGCACAAGTAACTTATTACAACCTCATTGAACATTATTTTTCTCATTGGCAAGATGAGAGATTCAACTAAACCCTCTGTTGGTAACATTAAAAATAACTAATTCATGCAGTACTCTTTCTCTGACGATGGCAGAGGGAACATTTTGTGAAAGAAGAGTAGTTGCTGTCTACGACTTGGAGTCCTTACGTTCATCTGCTATGTCTCTCTACTCTTGTAAGATGAATATAACAGATGTTCTAAGTGAACTTACATATAACATTTCAAACAAAAACAATTATGCTTAGAATCGTGACAGTATTACTCTGTTTTGAATGAAAATATCAGCTGAGTTCTTAAAATTTATATGATGACTTTCCCATCAAGTTAAGTCAGCTTGGCAGTGGGAATTCAAAGTGGTACCTGTCAAAGTGTTGGAAATAAGAGACTGTTCTGTTAGAACGTATGGAAGGCTACTGAGAGAGACAGTGAAGATGAGTGTATATTTAGCATAGGAAACAATTTAATTTTGTGGCTAGAGAGCCATGGTGACACTGCTAGTGTTACTACTTTGTTAGATATCTTAGTCATTAGGCTTGGCCGAGAAATGCGTTGAACAATATAGCTAGTCAGTCTTTCTGTGGGAAGATTACGGAGTACTCATTTAAGTAAATCGGAGGAAAACCCCCAAGATTCCTTTACTCTCTTTCTACTGCAGAATTTAGCTGACGGTATATTGCTGTACATGTGAAAGATGAGGAACTTGCCTTGGATGCAAAATGAGACAGTGGAGATGTTTAGTACCTCAGCATTATACTAAGGGTGGTGAGAGCAAAATTAAATGTGTAAGCTGATTTTTAAAATGTTAAAATGTGTTTTTAAATTCTCTGTTTTGCTTATAAAAACCCTCACTATAACTGGGATTATTTTTTTCTTTCCTCCCAGTTTCTTCTTTACATTTCATTCTGGGTATAAGTTTTATCAATGAAGAGAGAAGTCTAGAAAGAAGATTTTATATGAGGGTTTCTGATTCTTTGTTTAAATCACATTTGAGAAATTTTTTAAGAAAGTGCTAGAATAATGTTTTTCTCCTACTCTTTTTTCGCTCAGTGATGAAAAGATCTCAAGCCTTTAGTGATACAGCTTCTTTTAACTTGGTATTCTAAAGTAACCTAAGTGTCTCTCGGGGACAGTACCATCTGGTTGTCAGTTAAAGGATTGGCAGGTGCATAACCTGTAGTCCTGATTTTTCTTCTGAAACATTTGTTCAGACTTGTTTTTTTGTCTTTATCATGCCACTGCAATATCAAACCAGCATAAGGAGAGCCCATGCATACCAGAAAAGGAGATGAGATGCACACTTGCTGCAGCATCATGACTGTAAATCAGTGTAGAAGCGGATATCTACACAATAATGAAAAAGTTTTCAAATACCTAGAAATTTAACTAAAAAAAAAAAAAAAAGTACAACAAATGTTTATTGAGCAGCTCCCATGGGTAAGACTATGTCTTTGGCCCTGTAGGAGATACAAGGTTAAACAAAGCTCCTGCCCTCAAAGACTTTACAGCCTACTTACTGAAGGTTGAGGAAAGGGAGACGTCAACACATGCACATGCAACTAACAATAAAAAGTCGAATGTGTTAAGTGGCAAAAAAAGAAGTACCAACTATTGCAGTGCTTGAAAGAAACAGAAGACCTCATCTGATTAAGAGGATCAAGAAAAAAGATTTCACAGAAGTGGAATGTGTAACGGGTTCAATATATAGGAAGGATTTCAAGAAATGGAAATGAAAAGATGAAGGCATTCTGGGAAGTACCCATAGCATGAAAAAGCCAAAAAGAAGAGATGTAGTCAAGATTACAAGACAACTGGAAAGATAGATTGGTTCTTTGTAGACATAGGTCCTTTAATATCCAGTAAACTTAATTTATTGGGCAGTGAGAAGTCATTTAAGTTTTGAGCAGAGAGTAACATGAGAAGCCTGTGCTTTAGGAAGCACGGTCTTGGAGAGGTATAAATTGGAACAGGCAAAAAGGAGAGAGATCTGATCCAGTCTTCACCCAGCACCACCCCTTATTTAAAAGCCTTTCAGAGGCTTGCAGTTGCTCTTAAAGAAAAACCTTATTTCATCCTATACACCCCTGCATGATCTAGCCCTTTCTTACTTCTCCTGCCTCATCTCACACCACCCTACCTCATCGTTCCTATTCTAGTCACTCTGACCTTCTTTCAGTCCCTTCTCATCATATTCTCTCCTGCCATATAGGACATAGTTTGTTCCCTATGTCCAAAATGTTCTTCCCTCCCCTCTTCCCTTGGTTAATTCTCCTACATTGTTCAAAACTTGAGGGAGTGTTTCTTCCTTCAGAAACTTTTCCCAACTTCCTTGACTAAATATCTGTATAAATAGGTCTTTTTAACATGATATACTTCTCTTTCCTACTACTTGTCTTTTTTTTCAATTTTATATTCAATTGTATGATCACTTGATTTATATCTGCCTCCCTTGCTAGACCTGAAAATATTAGGGTCAGATTTTAAGGACTGAGCCTATAACTGATTTAAAAAAAAAAAAAAAAGTGCCATCGAGTCGATTCTGACTCATAGTGACCCTGATTAGTCATCATTATATACCCAGCACCTAGCGCTTGTGCCTAGAGCATCATAGATTTACAATAAGTGTCTGACCATAAGTGAGTAAATAATAAGATTAGTTAGAAAGCTATCATTTCTTTGTTGATTCCTTCCCCTCTGCATACAGGTGCTTATTTGTCTTTGATGTTTAAAAAACAAACACACCTATTTGTTTTAGACCTCACTGACCCTTCAGACTATCATCCACTCACAATCATTGATTGCTATGTTTGAGCCCATTGTTGCAGCCACTATGTCAGTACACCTCATTGAGGGTCTTCCTCTTTTTCACTGACCCTCTACCAAGCATGATGTTCTTCTCCAGGAACTGGTCCCTCCTAATAACATGTTCAAAGCATGGAAGAGAAGTCTCACCATCCTTACTTCCAGGGAGCATCCTAGCTGTACTCCTTCCAAGACAGATTTCTTTGTTCTTCTGGCACTCCATGGTATATTCAATATTCACCAACACCATAGTTCATATGCATCAGTTCTTCTTTGGTCTTCTTTATTTATCGTCCAACTTTTGCATGCATGTGAGGTGATTGAAAATACCATGGTTAGGGTTAGGCGCACTGTAGTCCTCAAAATGACATCTTTGTTTTTAACATTTTAAGGATGTCTTTTGCAGCGGATTTGCCCAATGCAATACTTTTGATTTCTTGACTGCTGCTTCCATGGGCATATGGATCCAAGTAAAATGAAATACTTCACAACTTCAGTATTTTCTCCATTTATTGTAATGTTGCTTATTGGTCCAGTTACGAGGATTTTTATTTCCTTTATGTTGAGGTGTAATCCATACTGAAGGCGGTAGTCTTTGATCTTCATCAGTAAGTGCTTCAAGTCCTTTTCAGTTTCAGCAAGCAAGGTTTTATCATCTGCATATCACAGATTGTTAATGAGTCTTCCTCCAAATCCTGATGCCAAGTTCTTGTTCATATAGTCCAGCTTCTTGGATTATTTGCTCAGCATAAAGATTGAATAAATACAGCGAGAGGATTCAACCCTGATGCACACCGTTCCTGATTTTTATCTACACAGTATCCCCTCATTCTGTTTGAACGACTGCCTCTTGGTCTATGTACAGGTTCCACATGAGCACGATTAAGTGTTCTAAAATCCCATTCTTCACAGTGTTATCCGTAATTTGTTGTGATCCACACAGTCAAATGCCTTTGCATAGTCAATAAAGTACAGATAAAAATCTTCCTGGTATTCTTGCTTTCAACCAAGATCCATCCCACATCAGCAGTG
Organism: Loxodonta africana; assembly: GCF_030014295.1. Lineage (NCBI taxonomy): Eukaryota > Metazoa > Chordata > Mammalia > Proboscidea > Elephantidae > Loxodonta > Loxodonta africana. The sequence goes on along the minus strand of NC_087344.1, from coordinate 145,190,697 downwards.
ATATCCCTCATCTCACGTCCTCATCTGAATCCAGCTTGAATTTCTGGCAGTTCCCTGTCAGTGTACTGCTGCAACCATTTTTTTAAATTATCTTCTGCAAAATTTTACTTGCACATGATATTAATGATGTTGTTCAATAATTTCCACATTCTGTTGGACCACCTTTCTTGCGAATGGGAACAAATATGAATCTCTTCCAGTTGGTAGGCCAGGTAGCTGTCTTCCAAATTTCTTGGCGTAGCCAAGTGAGCGCTTCCAGCGTTGCATCCATCTGTTGAAACATCTCGATTAGTACTCCGTCAATTCCTGGAGCCTTGTTTTTCACCAATAGCTTCAGTGCAACTTGGACTTCTCCCTTCAATACAATCGGTTCTTTTTTGTGTGTGTGTGCTTTAGGTGAAAGTTTACAGCTCAAAGTTAATTTCTCATTCAGAAAATTATACACATATTGTTTTGTAAGATTGGTTGCAGTCCCCACAATGTGACAGTATGCTTTCTCTTTTCCTTTTCCACCCTGGGTTCCCTGTGTCCATTTGTCCAGTTCCTGTCCCTTCCTGCCTTCTTGTCCTACTTTTGAACAGGAGCTGCCCTTTTGAGCTCATATATTTGATTGAACTAAGAAGCATGTTCTTCATGTGTGTTATTTTTTGTTTTGTAGGCCTGTCTAATCTTTGTCTGAAAAGTGGGCTTTGGGAATAGTTTCAGTTCTGGGTTAGCAAAGTGTCCAGGGCCCTTAGTTTCAGGGGCTCCTGCAGTCTCTGTCAGACCAGTAAGGCTGGTCTTTATATCAATTTGAATCCTGTTCTATGTTTTTCTCCAGCTCTGTCCAGGACTCTCTGTTATGATCCCTGTCAGGGTGGTTGTTGGTGGTAGGCGGGCACCGTCTAGTTCTTCTGTCCTCACTCAGGCTGGTGGAGTCTCTGTTTCATGTGGTCCTTTAGTCCTTTGGGCTAATATTTTCCTTGTGCCTTTGGTTTTCTTCATTCTTCTTTGTGTTGGGTGGGATGGGACCAATAGATGTATCTTAGATGGCAGCTTGCAAGCTTTTAAGACCCCAGGCATTACTCACCGAAGTGGGATGTAGAACATTTTCCTTATGAACTGTGTTATGCCAATTGACCTAGATGTACCCTGAGACTATAATACCATCAGTTCTTGATCATGTGCTACCTCCTGAAATGGTTGAACGTCGACCACTTCTTTTTGGTACAATGACTTCCTTCTTCTTTTGATGCTTCCTGCATCATTCAATATTTGGCCAATAGAATTCTCCGATATTGCAACTTGAGGCTTGAATTTTTCCTCAGTTCTTTCAGTTTGAGAAATGATGAGCATTCTTCCCTTTTGGTTTTCTAATTTCCAGATCTTTTCACATTTCATTATAATACTTTGTCTTCTTGAGTCACCCTTTGAAATCCTCTATTCAGCTTTTTTACTTCATCATTTCTTCCATTCGCTTTAGCTCTTCTATATTCAAGAGCAAGTTTCAGAGAGTCATCTGACATCTGTTTTGGTCTTTTCTTTCCTTACTGTCTTTTGAATGATGTTTTGCTTTCTCCACGTATGATATCCTTGCTGTCATCCCACAACTTGTTTGGTCTTTGGTCATTAGTGTTTCATGAGTAAATCTCCTCTTGAGATGGTCTCTACATTCAGGTGGAATATACTCAAGTTCATACTTTGGCTCTCATGGACTTGTTCTAATTTTCTCCAGCTTTGACTTAAACTTGCATATGAACAATTGATGGTCTGTTCCACAGTTGGCCCCTGGCCTTGTTCTGACTGATGATATTGAGCTTCTCCATCGTCACTTTTACACAGATGTAGTCAGTTTGATTCCTGTATATTCCATCTGGCAAGGTCCACATTTATAGTTGCCATTTATGTTGGTGAAAAAAGGTATTTCCAATGAAGTCTATCATGTGATCTCCAGCATTGTTTCTGTCCCCAAGGCCTATTTTCCAACTAGTGATCCTTCTTCTTTGTTTCCAACTTTTGCATTCCAATCCCAGTAGTTACCAGTGCATCTTGATTGCATGTTTCATTAATTTCATACATAGCAGAAGTTGGTAAAAATCTTCAATTTCTTTATCTTTGGCATTAATGGTTGGTGCATAAATTTGAGTAATAGTGTTAGGTGGTCTTCCTTGTAGGCGTATGGATATTATCCTATCATTGACAGCATTGTACTTCAGGATGGGTCTTCAAATGTTCTTCGGTAGTGCTGGTAACATTTCATTGCATATGAAAAAAAACAAGCTATAATGGTTGCCTACTAATAAGAATGGAAGGAAGCACAGTGACCCAGTTTCTCTAATGATTCCTGTTTTCCAGGGTAGATATAGTCTGATAAGGATGTGAACATTTAACCCAAAGAATTGCTACTTTTAACCAAATCTAGCAATGATTTTTAGCAAATAGATTTTTGTGAAATCTTTCATAAGATTAATGAAAAACAAGTTAGATGTAAATGTGGGATTTTCTTTTAATTCACATATTTTTTAGTGAGCATTTTAATTTTTAAAAGTGTTTGATTAAAAAACTTATTGCTTTTCTGTTATTTTCTGTGCATTTTCTCTTATCTTCTGTGAACTGATAAAATAGAAGAACTGGTTATAGTGCAGTTATATCTACAGGTATTTAGATATGGCAGTGAATCTAATTATTTAACAGCATCATAGACACAATTCTAGTTAATGCTTCAAATGCTTTATGGGTTCATGTTTCTTCATTGAGTTAGAAGACTTTATCAAATATCAATGACTCCTAATGGAAAATTTCACTTTAAAAGACGAACTTTTTCTTTAACTAGTTTTACTAAATGCATTTTATTAAATAGTCTTAAACTTGAATGAAAATTTCAAGGAGAAAAATTATTATTCCCAGATGTCTTAACAGTGCATGTCAAATTCAAGATCCTAATCGCCTAGTGTGACTTTTTTTCTCTGTTGTCTTTAAACACTTCCATTTAGATTGTGTATTATAGACTTGACACCTTTTAAATATTCTTCCTGCCTCTGACTTTTCTTTTCTGATATTGATAGCTCTAATTAACCGTAAGAGTCATATGGTTCTTGGAGGCAAGAACTCAAATGCTTCCAATCTGTTCATTGTTTAAATATTTTTATAAAATTTTAGAAGAGTGAATGATATAAGTGAAAAGGTAAAACAAGGCTTGGTATTATCTGGTTCTTACTCTTGGCTCTTTGTGTTGTCCCACTGTCTGTTTTGAATGAGGAGTTTGGAGTTGACTGTTTGTCATTTTAGTATATCTCAGGTGTACTCTGCTTCAAAGGACAGAGGAAACATATCAAATTATACAAGGCTTAATATCAAAAACTCCAGTGCAACAAAGGCACTTGGGAAACTGCTACAAACTGCTTGGTGAACACTATAATTTCTGTGGTGAAATCATATTATAGTAGTTGAATCACCTGGACTATTTCACAGTTCCATTTATTTACTGATGAGGTTTCTAATTGCAGGGAGTGACAAGTCAGCTACACTGCAGAAATGTTTTACGAGAATAAAGCAATTGCCAGATTATAATTAGTATTTCTCTGGTTTAGGTACAGAGAAAAATATTATCTGAAACACTAAGCCTTACACAACTTTCACATGCTCCAAAATCTAATTCTCACAACTATGAAAAAAACTAAACGCCACTAATTCTCTGCAGCTATGGTTCTTAACCTTTTGGGTTCTTAGCCCCCAGCCCCAGTAATTTTCATCCATCCTGTTGTAGGTGTGTAGAAAACAGATTGCAGCATTGATCTCAGGTTGTAGTTTTGCTGGGTAGGAAAGTTAAGACAAGGATATAAGACATTCAGAAGAGTGCTGGTGAGAGATTAGTTCAAGACATCAGGGCAAGTATAATTGCTGAAGGACAGTGGAGTTACCTTAGGAAGAAAATTGGTCATTTCAATCAAATATTTCTTGTGTCACTCCCCCATATCTCCTTAGCTGCAGACCAGAATTTCTTGTTTCTGGGCAACTCCAAATTCCTCTGGCATTTCACATTCTCCAATTCAAGACTGAGCTCATCTTCCCTTTCACATGCCCACTGTTTCTTTTGGTGGCATCCACCTTCCTAATGACCCAGAATTAGAATCTGACTTGTCTTCGGTGTTTCTCTTGCCTGTGTCCCTTATATCTAATTAATTCCTAAGTCCTTTCATGTCTGCCTCAGTAGCATCTCTTATCTGGTTGTTATTTTCCATTCCCACGCTACTAACCCACACCAGGCCTTCATTATTTGCGTGTTGTTGTTAGGTCCCATCAAGTTGGTCCTACTCATAGCGACTCTATAGGACAGAGTAGAACTGCCCCATAGGGTTTCCAAGGAGTGGCTGGTGGATATGAGCCACTGAGACTGCTGTAATTGTAGCCCTCCTGAGTAGGTCTCCTTGCCATGTCTCTTCCCCCAACTAGTCCATCCTTTCTCAAGCTATGAGAATAATCCTAAAGCTTAATTTTGATCAGACCTTTGTTCAGAAACCTAGCAGTTCCCCAGTCCCTACCAAATAATTTTGCATAAAATGCAAGGCCCTCTTGATGTGGCCTGACCATCCTTTCCTATCCTGCCTGTTTCCTTTTTGTGTCCTTACGTTGTGTCCACTGTTTCCTCTCACAAGCATCTTTGATTGCACTATTAACTGTGTTTGAAGTGCCTTTCCTTTTCATATCTGTGTGCCGAAGGCTTCAAGGCTAGGTTCAGATGTCCTCCGTAGAAGGCATTAGGAGTCTTCCTTAACGTCCCACAGTTAGAAATAATATCTTCCTTGTATAAACTCCTATAGATGAGACCTCTCTTTTAAACATATGACTTTCTGCTTTATTACATAATTATTTATGTAAAGGTCTTATTTCAGTTCAATTTCTTTCAGTAGTATAATTGATGAGTGTAACAAATTACCAGAACTACACAATTTTATTCAATTCAGAATTTAACAATTTCCTTAATCGATGAATCTCAACAGTGACTGTACATTAAAATCACATAGGAATCTTTGAAAATGCTAATGACTCAAAGGCTTTGATTCATTGGTCTGGGGAAGAGTCTGGGCATAAGTGTTTTTTAAGTTCCCCAAATGAGTCTAATTTGTGCAGACAAGACTGAGAACCACTGTCCTTAATTCTAGACCTTACTGGTGTGATACACAGAGAAATGCTAAGTCAGTTGATTTAATTCCGTCTGCTAGGATTTGTTTGGTTAGAGGCCCTTCTTAACTTTTTCTTAGGTCTTCATTAGTTAATCATGTTGGGAAGCACCTCTCAGCCCTCACAGAGAAAGAACAAATTAGAAACGGTAGAATTGTCAGTTTTCATTAGCATGTTTTGTTTTGTAATGATAGCCTTCACAGATTATTTGAAGAGCAAATTGCAAACGGGCTTTTGAAATCATAAGATCTACTCAATTCTTAAAATGAATCAGACATGTGAGTGTGTGTGGTCTAGTGGTTAGGAGTGTAGACTTTAGTGGGAGTACTTTTGGGGTTATTTGCTCATCTCTTAGTGACTTCGTGACCTTAAGAAAGTCACTTTAGCCTCACCTTGGAGTTAACACTAGCTACAACTCCACAGGAAGGTTGAAGATTAACAAGTTAGTCTCATTTTTTTTTAAAAAATTTTTTTTTTTTATAAATTTGGAAATCACGGTAACTTCTTATGTTTGACTCAGTGGTTGAGACCCTGCCACAAAGAGAACAACTAGGAAGGAGAACTGAAATTCTTCAAGAGGAAAAAACTCATTTGCTCCAGTTTAGAAAGCCATCCACCACCCAGTATCTGAGCTTTAAACTGGCATTTGTTTCCATGTCAGTTGTAAAACCATGTTTACTCTTTACTTAAATCTGCATCAGCAACAGCTTAGGAAAGTGCCTCTGCATGTGGCCCAGTCCTTGTCACTTTATGGAAAAGGAAAAACTTCCACAGACCGGCTTTTTTGGTTCTTTGTCTGTATCCAGGTGGCTGTTGTGTTACTTTGGGGAGGAAGCCAGGGGTCACTGATTAAACAGATGTTTCTAGAGGCTCAGTGGGTGAGTTTAATCTTCTTCTGCCTTCTCCCCAGTAAGAGGCAAGCAAGATGGGGAAAGAGCTATTAAATATGAAATTCTAATTACTTAGATGCCAAGGCACCCAGGATGTACAGATGAAGGTCCTTTTGAAAGTAAATACCAGAATTTTTTTTTAAATGTCTGAGACTCGAGACATTTTGCAAAGGTTTGTGTGAGCCCTCAAATTTCTAAAAATAGATGACATTTTGACCCATCATGTTACTGGTCACAGCTCTCCTTTGTTTCAGTTTTGAGTGTATGGTTGTACAGATAGAGGTATTCTGGTTTAATCCTTTATCTCTTAGCACTTGTTCATATGGAGAAGAAGGGAAAATCCCAGCTTATTTTTTAGAAGAAGAAAAAAAATATGGGTAAGGTGGCAATTGTTACCTGCCATGCAGGAAGAAAAAACGGTGAAACTTGATGGATAAGCAAGATATTTTGGGGGAAAGGTATCTGTTTTTAGCACTGTCCTTAACCAGTATGCCCCTGGATAAATTTCTTACCTTCTCCAAACCTGAGATACTTGAGCTGTTAAAGGGAAACAATGTGGATAGATTGACACTAAATCACATCTAAGAATTAAGTGGTCTAGCATTGTAAAATAAGATTATGTCAGTTAAACTTCATCTTTTAGTTTCTTTGCTTATCCAAGCCATTATTAATAAAGGTGCCTCCTCTGTCCCAGGAATTTTTTGCTTCTATGTGATTCTAAGCCCCCAGAGTCTCAGGTATGGTAATATCTCTTCTGTTTTAATTGGTAAAGGGACAAGCACAGTGTCTGTGCATGTCAGTGCTGACATTATTTCTGTGTAACAGAAGTACTCCTCCTGCCATCTCTTTGCCAGCCCTAACTTCTGGAGGATGAAAGTAAGTGTTTTAAAAAAAAAAAATTCTTTTAAGCCCAGCGTTATCTTTTAGCAGTCTCTGCATCTTCATCACCTTTATGCATAGTAATCAGCAGAACAGGTTTCCCTATTGCAGCAGAACTCTGTATGAACCCAGTAATTTCTCAAATCTGATAGGTACAGAAAAGTGTGTGGCTTTTCACTTCCTGTCCCTTCCTCCAGCCCTAAACCATAGAGGAGCACGCTTTCTGGTGACATTTATTCACACAGACATTCTCATAACTCGTTCTCCCCTTACGGTTATGTTGAGTATGAAAAGTGTTGTTCAGTATGATTTTACAACCTACCAGTTGGAGTCTGTGAGTTTGGAAATCAATAATAACCACTTAGAAAACTCACTCTAAGAGACAGCAAAAGTCTCTTCTTCTGCTCAGTTTTGAAGATCAGGTAGAGGGATATCTGTGCTACAACATTTCAGGCAGGTGCCTGATGTAACTACTCAGGAAGGGATCATTCAGACCATGCTGTGATATACAGTGTTCCAGGAGCTGCCTTACAGATTCCCTAGTGATTCAAAGATGAGTACAGTAAGTATGACAATAGAGACTAGAATGAGGAATACCATTTAAAAATCCAAGTTCCTCACTGACTTTTATTGTCGTACAGAAGATGATAAAATAGAGTTCCAGCCGTTGTTTAGCGCCACTTGCTCGATATACCACAATTTTAACTCTTTACTTAGCTTTCTCTATTGATAGGACACAAACCAGTGACTCACAGAATTATAGGTAACTTGCTTCTGAGGCTTAATCAAGGGTTTGTTCAGCTCTAAATCCTTAGATATAAGGGCTTATAAAAATACCAACTCTAAAAATTTATCTTGTTTCAGTTGTCATGCCCCAGCTTTGGAACTCATCTTGTTATTTTGTATAATCGTTCCTGCTAACTAGATCCTGTTTAACGAGTCGAGAGTGCTTGTCCTAACCTGACTTACATTCTCTCCTTTTGATGTGTAGCATATGTGGAGCAGTCAGCTACATAAAGGTCTTATCATAAGATCCAGTTTGACTCTTGGCTTTCTGCTTTTGTTGTCATGCCATTTACCATATGGTAAAGGACTTTTTTTTTTTTTTAAAAGGACTAGGTATAGAAGGCTGCCTGTCTTCAGAGTTGAGATTTGAATCAGTGAAGTTTTCATGAGTGCTTTCCTCTCTTGTTTGTGATTTATACATTGCAAGTTTTTATTACATAGCTTTTTTTTTTCAAATTATATTCTCTTGCATGTAGACTGTGTTAAGCCATCCGTTTAGTGTCACTTTTAGAGGTTTTTATTTATTCATACTTAAAAACAATTGAAGGAAATAAACTGGAACATAACAATCTTTTGTTTTTACTCACTGCCAATCACATTTTTTTGCTGATTATTTTAAAGATATTTCCTACATAAAGCACACTGTTAAATATCGACTGTGGATATTACTAGTTTTTATTTGAGAAGTTATTGGGCCCAGTTTATTATCATTTTCTTTGATAGGCACTGTTAGAAGTTACAGGACTGGAATAAAAGGTTAAGTCCCTGTCAGTGTGTAATGGGTGGGGATTGTTCTTTAATCAAAAGGTCAAACAGATAAATAATTACTGTATCATACATAATAGTATACAGATAAACTCTTAAGGGGAAGGGAGGGACCTGAGGAGTCAGTTTAACAAAGGAAAAAAAAAAAAAAGGATGTTGATAAGATTGAGGTTCTACTTCAAAGATAACTCAGAAGTGAAAGATTTTATTTCATGATTTCTTTCTGTGGGGTGAGAGCTGTGTTGTTTTATGTTTTGAAGTAATGCATTTGGACAATATATTCTGGGCACTACATTTTAGGAAGAATGACAAGCTAGAAAGGGGTCTAGAGAAATATACCAGTCCAAAAAGGGGGTGGTGACATGGCATCTGTGAGGAAAGATTAAAAGGACTTGGAATTAACTGAGAAATGTTTTCAAGAATAAGAAGTAATAACCTTAAGAGCACGCCAAAAAAAAGGTTGATGAAGAAGAAAATAAAAGTCTGCAAGAGACATTTAGATTATATATGAGGAACATTTGTCCAAAATATAAGGTTTATTAACCATAACAGCATTCTACACGTTATTGTTAGTTGCCATTGACTTAACTCCAACTCATGGCAACCTTGCATACAACAAAGTGAAATGTTGGTTGCTCCTGTGTAATCCTCACAATGATTTTTGGAAGTAGATCTCCAGGCCTTCTTCCTAGTCCATCTTAGTCTGGAAGCTCTACTGAAATCTGTCTACTCTGGGTGACCCGGCTGATATTTGAAATACCAGTAGCATAGCTTCCAGCATCACAGCTACACACAACGCACTACATTACAGCAAACTGACAGACAGGTGGTGGATGCTACACATACACCTGTAGAATCTCCCTCCTTTGAGATCTTGGAAGTAGGTAGTTTGTTAGCAGTTTATTAACAGTCTTGAAAAAAAGAGACCAAATCACTACATTAAGAAAATTTCTTAATTCTTTTTGGTCATTTAATTTTTAACAGAAGGAGACTGAAAGGAGTATAGATGTCAAAAACACTTAAATCCTCATTTTGCTGCCATATTCTGCTACTTTCATTAACTGAAAAGGAATAAAAATATACCCCACTCAAGAACAATAATAACAGCCAGAATTACAGAGGGATGTCATTAGGTGCTGTCGAGTCTGACTCATAGCAAGCCTATGTGCAACAGAACAAAACACTGCCTGGTCCCGCACCATCCTCACAATCATTGCTCTGTTGTTGCAGCCACTGTGTCATCCACCTCATTAAGGGTCTTCCTCTTTTTCGCTGACCCTCTACTTTACCAAGCATGAGGTCCCTCTCCAGGGACTGGTCCCTCCTGATAACATGCCCAAAGTACATGAGACAAAGTCTCACCATTCTTGCTCCTAAGGAGCATTCTGGGTGTACTCCTTCCAAGACAAATTTGTTGGTTATTCTGGCAGTCCATGGTACATTCCATATTCTTCACTAACACTGTAATTCAGAGACATCAATTCTTCGGTCTTCCTTATTCATTGCCCAGCTTTCACATGCATATAAGGCAATTGAAAATATTATGGCTTGGGTCAGGTGCACCTTAGTCCTCAAGGTGACATCTTTGCTTTTTAACACTTTAAAGATGTCTTTTGCAGCAGACTTGCCCAATATAATGTGTCATTTGATCTCTCAACTGCTGCTTCCATGGGTGTTGATTATGGATCCAAGTAAGATGAAATCCTTGACAACTTCAGTATTTTTTCCGTTTATCATGATGTTGCTTATCAGTCCAGTCGTGAGGATTTTTGTTTTCCATTTGTTAAGATGTAATCCATACTGAAAGCCATATGTAGTCCTCGATCTTCATCATTAAGGTAGTACAAGTCCTCTTTGCCTTCAGCAAGCAAGGTTGTGTCATCTACATACCGCAACTTGTTAATGAGTGTTTCTCCAATCCCAATGCTGCGTTCTTCTTCATATAGCCCACCTTCTCAGATTATTTGCTCGCATATAAATTGAATAAGTATGGTGAAAGGATACAGCCCTGATGCACAGAAATAAAGACCTGCAGGACCGGCCAGTGTTTCGTTCTGTGGTACATAGGGTCCCTGTGAGTCAGAACCAACTCAGTAGCACCTAAAAACAACATTAGTTGGAGTCTAGATATTTTAAATTGCTTCAGTCAAGTAAATCTCATACCTTCAGTCAGGTAAATCTCATACCATCTAGAGTGAAAAGATTGAAGTCTTAAAGTAATGGAATTCCTTTTCCTTTCAAGTTTCTCCTGTGAGACTTAAGTATTTTTGCTCCTGAGAAGGGACCATGCAAGCACTGCAGGCCTAGCCCCCTTTGCTCCACAGCTTCTTCTGCAGGACTAGAAGGGAATTAAAGCCACAAACTGAGCCTGCTCAGTGGCACTTGGCACTCCTCACTCTTGGCCAAGCTTAGTACTTCCAAGACAGCATTGAGCTTCAGGCAGGTCGGGGTGAGGAGGGGAAATGCAGGAACAGGTGGTAGGTCCTGATTTAATTTTTGGTCTACCTGATGAATTTAAAGCTTATCCCACTGATTGATGTTCTGAAATATTCTGGCAGGAAAGTGGTGCCACATATAAGCAGGGGGAAAAAGAATCAAGGAAACATTTCCTCCCTTCTAGAAATGAGATGAGAAAAATGTTATGAAGAGGAAAAAAAAAAATCCCACTAAGCACAACAAATAAGTAGCCTCCTAACCTACCTCTTCATTCAGCAAATAATTATTGACCATCTACAGTGTGCCAGAAGGAGCCTTGGTGACACAAACAGTTAAGCACTTAACTGCTAACCGAAAGGTTGGCAGTTCCAACCCACCCAGCCATTCCGCAGGAGAAAGACCTGCCAATCTACTTCCATAAAGCTTACAGCCAAAAAAAAACCCTATGGGCAGTTCTACTCTGTCACATGGGGTCCCTATGAGTCAAAATCGACTCGATTGCACCTAGCAACAACACAGTGTGCCAGGCAGTGTTCTAGGCATGAACGTTGATACAGTGAACAAAGTAGATAGAGTCACTGCCTTCATGACATTCACATTCTTTTGAATGGAAAATAGACTGTAAATAATCAAAAAATTACTATAGTCAGGCCATAATAAGGACTGTGGATAAAAATAAAGCAGAGTAAGGAAGTAGAAAGGATGAGGGTGAGAGTGAGATGGATTTCAGATGGGAAAGGTGACATTCAAACAAACCTGAATCACATGAAGGAGCCAGTCATACAGAAATCTGTGGGAAGACCAATCCCAGGAAAGAAAACAGCAAGTATCAAGTCCCTGAGGCGGGGACATACTTAATCTTGACATAATTGAGGATTAGTGAGATTAACCGGTAGAGCTGGAGTAGAAAGAGCCAGAGAAAGTACTCTTTCGAGCTGGATCATTTTGTATGAATTGTTGGTTCCTTGAGGCATCTTCCATACTTTAGTGATCTAGTGTGCAAGAGATCTTTCACAGTCCAGACCCTGACTATTTTAAAACCACTGATGCAACAGCCAATTGGCTTCTTTGGATTTCTCATCTCCTGTTTTAATTGCTCTCATTCTACATAAAAAATAGCTATAGTATATAAGGCATTATATTAGTGACTGAATTTTTTCATTTTAAATTAAAAATGGTGCACAATTAGCGTTCAAGTCAGTTGATGGCAAACTTTCTGAAAAAAGCCAGATAGTAAATTTTTTTTTAATATTTTATTATGTTTGAGGCGAAAGTTTACACAGCAAATTGGATTCTCATTCAACAATTAATACACAAATTGTTTTGTGACATGGGTTACAATCCCTGTAATGTGTCAGCACTCTCACCATTTCCACCTCGCCTACCCCATTTCCACCCATCCAGTTTCCCTGTCCCTTCTTGCCTTTCTTATCTTTGCTTTTGGTAAATGTTCACCATTTGGTCTTGTATAGTTGATTGCTCTAAGGAGCACATTCCTCATGGGTTTTATTGTTTATTTCATAGGCCAATCTATTATCTGGCTGAAAGGTGACCTCTGGGAGTAGCTTCAGTTCCAAGTTAAAAGGGTGTCTTAGGGTGATAGTCTCAGGGATTCCTCTAGTATCTCTCAATCCAGTAAGTCTAGTCTTTTTTCTGATTTTGAGTTTTCAACATTTTTCTTCCATTCTAACCGGAACCTGCTCTTGCGTCCCTGGTCAGAATGGTTGTTGGTGGTAGCCAGGCACCATCTAGTTTTTCTGATCTCAGGCTAAAAGAGGCTGTGATTTTAATGGGCCATTAGTCCTGTGGACTAATTGCTTCCTTGAGTCTTTGGTTTCTTTCACACTCCTTTGCTCCAGACAGGAATGGACCAATAGTTGTATCTTAGATGGCTGCTCTCAAGCTTTTAAGACCCCAGGTGTTACACACCAAATTAGGATGTAGAACATTATCTTTACGCACTAAGTTATGCCAGTTGACCTAGTTGTTCCATGAGAGTATGGTCCTGGGCCTTCAAACCCTAAGTAAATCAATTCCACAAGGTATTTGGATATCTCTGTATCCCCAACTGTGAACCCAATGTGTTTTATTGTATGTATGAATATATATGCAGCACATACAAGCATGTATACACATTTGCCCACAAATATACCTATATATGCATACACCTGTACTCCCATATGCCTTCCCACACCTATATAGGATACATATCTACCCATGTAACTATTCACATATCTTTTGCTTGTTATTACTGTTATTGCAAAATTGTATGCTATAGCATTTACCATAGTGGTCCTTTAGTCTTGCATACCTCTCAGTGTCTTTCTTTACCTTGGTCAGGTTGTGACGACTTCCCTCATATTGTGTTTTGTCTTTCCCATCACTAGAATTAACACCTGTCTATTTTTTACTGTCTAGTAGGAGCCCTGGAGGTTCAGTGGTTAAGAACTTGGCTGCTAACAAAAAAGGTTGTTAGTCCAAATCCACCAGCTGCTGCTGCTGGGAAATCCTATGGGGCAGTTCTCTGTCCTGTAGGATCACTGTGAATTGGAATCGACTGGATGGCATTGGGTGTATTTTTTTGTTTTTGGTTTTTACTATCTAGTAAGCAATTCCCCTTCCCTCTGCCTCCCAAAGAGCATTGCTTTGTGTATATACTTATTCTTGACTTTCTATAAATGTGGTTTCATGCAATATTTATCCTTTCGTGTTAGATTTATTTGACTCAGCGTAATGTCTTCAACGTTCATCCATGTTGTGAGATGTTTTGCAGATTCATCGTTGTTTTTTATTGTGCATAGTATTCCACAGTGTGTATATACTATAATTTGTTTATTCATTCATCTGCTGATGGGCACTTAGGTTGTTTCCATCTTTTTGCTATTGTGAATAATGCAGTAACGACCACAGGTGTACATATGTCTATTTGTGTCACAGCTCTAGTATATATACCAAGTGGGATTGCTAGATCATAAGGTATTTCTATTTATAGCTTTTGAGGAAGCACCATACCATTGTCCATAGTGGTTATACCATTTTACAGTACCACCAGCAATGTGTAAGAGTCCCAATCCTCCCACAACCTCACCAGCATTTATTGTTTTCTATTTTTTGATCAGTGCTATTTTTCCAGAGGTGAGATGGTATCTCATTGCAGTTTTGATTTGCGAGCACCTCTTCATGTGTTTGTTAGCCACCTGAATGTCCTCTTTGGTGAAGCATCCGTTCATATCCTTTGTCCATATTTTGATTGGATTGTTTGTCATTTTGTTGTTGACTTCTGAAGTTTTCTATAATTTTAGAGATGAGACCCTTGTCAGATATGTTGCTACCAAAATTTTTCTTCCCAATCTGTAGGTTCTCTTTTTACTCTTTTGGTAAAGTCTTTTGATGAGCATAAGTATTTAATTTTTAGGAAGTACTAGTTATCTAGTTTATCTTTTGTTGTTTGTGCATTTTTAGTTGTGTTTGATAGTGTATTTATGGCAAAAATTAGGTCTCCTAGTTTTGTCCCTGTGTTATCTTCCAGGAACTTTATAGTTTTAGCTTTAACATTTAGGTTTTTGATCCACTTTGAGTTAGTTTTCATATATGCTGTGAGGTATGTATCCTGTTTCATTTTTCTACAAATGGTTACCCATTTTGCCAGCACCATTTGTTAAAGAGACTGTCTCTTCTTCATTGAGTAAATATTTCATTTTTGCTGGCCCTACAGTCACAACTAAGGAGCCCTGGTGGTGCAGCAGTTAAGCGCTTGACTGTTAACTGAAAGGTCAGCGGTTCAAAGCCACCAGCCACTCTGCAGGAGAAAGTTGTGGCAGTTTGCTTCTGTAAAGATTACAGCCTTGAAAACCCTATGGGGTAGTTCTACTCTGTCACATATGGCCACTATGAGTTGGAATCAACTTGACAGCAGCAGGTTCCAGCCACAACTAAGGCGTGTATGTGGAAGAAGTGGTTTGCAACAAACTGCAAACCTAAAGGTTGTCAGTTCAAACCCATCCATTGGCTCCACAGAAGAAAGGCCTGATGAACTGTTTCTTTAAAGATTACAGCCAAGAAGACCTTATAGAATGGTTCTGTTCTGTAACACACGGGGTCACCATGAGTCAGGGGACAACTCAACAGCTGCTAATAACAACCATCACAAACAGTCAACTCTGCCTCTTACAGTGCGAAAGCAGCCTTAGACAGTACATAAGCAAATGGTTATGGCTGTGTTCCAATAAGACTAATTCAAAAACAGATGATGAGCCAGATTTGGTCCATAGGCCATAGTTTGTCAACCTCTGTTCTAGTACAATGAGCAGTGCTAATATGGGGGAACAGCAATTTCTGCTCAGAAGAGTTCTGTAATCACATTCACCAAATTACTAAGAGAACAAGCCTGTGGAGAATACACAGATGGATGGGAGCAGTGTGATCAGATCTGTGAAAAAGGATTGTGATGGCAGTGTGGAGAATGGATTAGAGTGGCAGACCACTTCGGAGGCTGTACCAGTAGTTCAGGCAAGAGGTAATTCATCTGAGTTAGGAAAGAGACAGTGAGAATGGAGTGATTGAAAGAGATTCAGATGATTCAAGAGACACCTCAGGAGAATCAGCAGGACTTGGCAACTGATTGCACATAGAACATTTAAGGGCTAAGAGTCAAAGATGAGTCACGTTTCTAATACCAGAAAATTTTAATGGAAATGTGGTCAGAAATTCAGGTTTGAATATAATGCATTTGAGGTACCCAAGGGAAGAAAAATCTCAGGAGAGAAGTTAGAGGTTTGATAATCAAAGCGGTAAGATTGGGTATAGTGCAAAAAAGAAAAGGCTCAATATAAAACCTTTTCATTAGTCGGTGAAAAAAGAAAAGCCAATGAGAGATTGTAAATAATCAGAGGAAGGAGGAGAACCAGGACTCAAGAATCACAAAAGCCAAAGGAGGAGAATTCCAGGAAGGGAGAAGTGCTCAGGGGCATTACATACTGCAGAGTCAACTGGGAAGAGAATTCAGAAGAGGCTTTCAGATGTGGCAATTAGGAGGCCATTGTTGACCATGAAAAGAACAGTTTCAGTTATAAGTCTTTGTTCGTTTCTCAGTGAGTCTGGTTCTCACCACAGGTAGGGACTGTGTTGCTCAGGGCTTCACAGTTTACAAGTCCTTCCGCATAGTCACTGCTGACAAGGGCAGACTGTGCATAGAACCCTGTCTCCAAGCTCCGTGCCCTGCTGTCCTAACCAGATAGATCTTCAAACTCCAGTCAGCCCAGTGACACCTGTAGATGAGCTAACCATTAGGGCAACACGTACCGCAAGAAGAAACCCAGCAATTTGTTAGTAGCATTTTGGACAGTAAGTGATCATAGGTAGCACATGGTATTACTTGATACTACAATCATTATAATTGATAAAGACCTATTCAACTGCAGTATCCCATTTGGATTTTACAATAATAACCTTTTCAGGTACTTAAGTATTACTATGCCTGTTTCATAAACCGAAAATCAAACTAAACCCATTGCCGTCGAGTCGATTCCAACTCATAGCGACCCTATAGGACAGAGTAGGACTGCCGCATAGGGTTTCCAAGGAGCGCCTGGTGGATTTGAACTGCTGACCTTTTGATTAGCAGCCGAACTCTTAACCACTGCACCACCAGGGTTTCCTCCCTGTTTTATAGATAGACCCTAAGGCTTTGAAGTTCAACTTGCCCAACACCATATAAGCAGTCCAGGTGGAGCTAGAATTATCTTTGACCAAAATCATGATAGACTGATAAAAGGTTATGGTCTTGCCTCTGATTTATCTGTGCTACCTACTACTAAGCAGGCACAGGAGTCTCTTGGTACAAAAGTGAAATACGGAAATTCAGGAAAAAATGCCCATTAAGTAAATCATTCAGGCTGAAAGAGTGGGCAGGTAGTCAATTGCTGCTAAATATTAAAGCATGTTAAAGTAAATATGACAAGGAATCTGGAAAACATAAAAGATTATGTATAAACTAACCAAAGCAAACCCAGTGTCATCGAGTCGATTCCAACTCATAGTAACCCTATAGGACAGAGTAGAACTGCCGCATAGAGTTTCTAAGGAGTGCCTGGCAGATTCGAACTGCCAACCCTTTGGTTAGTAGCCGTAGCACTTAACCACTACGCCACCAGGGTTTCCAAAAGATTATGTGTAGTCCTATTAAATTTTAAACGTAAGTTACTCTGGAGATAGAAGCAAACCATAATTCTCTTGAATGAATCATTCATAAAATGACCTATACTAGAGCTCAGATGTTCAGCATCTTTATTGACATAATATCATCAGTCATTATGATTTATAGCTTTTCATTTTTGTGTTCATGACCCTGGTTTCTAGAAAGGATAATTTTAAAGAGAAAACACAATTTTTCATGACTGTCCAGAAGTGCTGCCCTGGTTTATTAACTTTTAGAGGTACATAGAAACTATTAGAGTGTTTATTCTTTTATACCTCACACTTATTCCAAAGAGGGCTTAAGGCAGCTTAAAACTCTTAGAAAGTTAATATCATAAATTTCTATAGTCATTTCTGTTCTGTGTTATGGACTGGGAAGTAGGGAAAAAGAAATCGTTTCAGTTAAATTAAAGGAGAAATATGAGGGAATAAAATAGGTTAAAGGAGATCTTGCTGGCTAACTTTCCAGGAGTATA
Source organism: Loxodonta africana (assembly GCF_030014295.1). Taxonomy (NCBI): domain Eukaryota; kingdom Metazoa; phylum Chordata; class Mammalia; order Proboscidea; family Elephantidae; genus Loxodonta; species Loxodonta africana. The sequence continues at coordinate 145,173,110 of NC_087344.1, read as the reverse complement.
ATTATACAGCAGCACTTAGGGCTCAAGTGTTAAGAGTAGTCAGGAAATCCTGGCTCCAGATACCTGAGGATTGCTATCTATCTGCTTCTTCACTTGCTGCAGAAATCTCCAGGCCCCAGGGTGATATTCCTGTCTCCTAACAGACACCAGACCTTATCAGCATTTCCTCTCGCTTGCTAGCTGCTTGTCATTTTTACATCTGTAGTCTTCTCATTCTCTAAAACATTCTGTTCCTTCTGCACGTTCGTTGAAGGCTCAGTAAACATCAGTTAGGCAAGTGAGGATTAAATTTATAGAGTGCTCTACAGCCTACAAAGAATGAAAGGTAGCATAGTGGCTAAGCACTTGGGGTTCTTGAGATAAATTTGCCTAGGTTCAAAGCCCAGTCCTGCCACTTACTATCTTTGTGACCTTGGAGAAGATGCTTCAATTTTCTGTGCCTCTTATTTGCTCATCTTTAAATGGGAGGTGATGCCATATCCCTCAGAGTCATTGTGAGGATTAAAGGAGAGAGAATTAAAGCAGAGAACGAGTATACAGTAAGTGATCATAGGTAGCACATGGTGTTACTTGATACTACAGTCGTTATCATAATTGATAAAGACCTATCCAACTGCGGTATCCCATTTGAATTTTACAGTAATAACCTTTCCAGGTACTTAAGTATTATTATTCCTGTTTTATAGATAGACCCTAAAGCTTTGAAGTTCAACTTGTCCAATGTCACATAAGCAGTCCATGTGGAGCTAGAATTAGAACTGTTACGTACAGCGGACACAAAGGCATAGTTCCCCCTGGGCTTACTGTTGGAGTGAAGAGGTTTCATCTCAGTAGCCAGTTCCAAACAGTTGAAGTGACCTCTCTGAAACATGTTGAGAAGGATTTTGAAAGCAAGACCAACCTTAATAAGAATGCCTGGTTAACTGGCAGTGTTTGCCATGAGCTCATACGGCCTTTTTTTTTTCTTCTTTCTCTCCTTGCAAAAGTTTCCTTTCTTTCCTCACTGCTTAGGATTCTCTTGAACCCTACTTTTTCTGACAAATGAAAATTTTAGGTAGATTTGAACACATCTTATAATGAAGGTGTTAATTTCTAGAATCCTTTTAGCCTTATAAGTTTGCTAGAGAAGCGTTACTATTCCTAAAGTGTTTTCTAACCAGGAGAGGAGGAAGAGGGGTTCTCTTACAAGCTATTTCTCTCTAATTCTTCACATTTTCTGGTCTCACATACATATGGGAACACGGATTGAGAAATGTGGTAGTCATGATTTATTTCTTATTTGGAGGTTACTTTTTTAGGGTCGCTATGAGTCGGAATCGACTCGATGGCAGTGGGTGGGTTTTTAAATGTACTAGTGACACTTTGAGAAATAGTTGAGAACAGCCTTCTTTTCATATTATTAGCCAAATACTAGTCCCTTGTACTTTGAAAGTCAGAGAAATTGTTTTGGGTGGGTCATATAAGTACTATTTAAATACACAAAAGCTAAGTCGCTGTGGAACTGACGTATCTGACCTGTTTGCTCAGGGCTTTTTGGTTTTATTTTAGCCAATATTATCCCATTTCCAGTATCTTTGCGTTTATTGTGGGGAAACAGCAACTTCGTATTCAAAATATTGACATCACCTAAGTGTGGGAGAAGTGAGAGTTGAGTTCTGAATGCCACCTTCTCTGTAGGAAGATATCTCAGAAAAGGCTGGCCACAACTGCCTAGGTTCATCTAAATGCTAAGCTTAGGATTGGCATCGAAAGGCTTGGGTAGTCCTGTCTCCCAGTGTAAACTACCCTTCAGGAATACCTGTGGGCAAACCTCATGAAGTGTGAGAACTGGTACTCCATCCACCTAGCTGTGAAGAAATTTGAGAGAGGTAGAACTCTGTGGATTTCACAGGACTACTGGAGTCACCTAGTCTCCAGTTCTTGCCAAGATACCTTCAGAGATAAAGAGAATTTACCACCTCCTCTGGAAGTCCTGACCATCTTTGGACAATTCTGACAGCTTTTTCCTTTTACATATGCTGTCTGTATGAGCTGGATAAGTAAGGAAGAAATCTATCCCTCAGAAACTAACATTTCCCATTCTACACTCACTGCTGGAGAATTGCTCTGCTCTGATTTCTTGTGTTTCATTGATTGAAGTTATTTTATTCATATTTTATGTGCCCAGTGGCAATGACTAAGGTTAAATAAGCACCTGAAAGAGCATTGTGGTAATTGTAGACTAGTTGGCCAAAAAAGAATTTTCTCTCAAAAAGCTCTCCAGAAATGTAACTTGCAATGGCTCTGTGAAGGGTGCTCTCTAGAGCAAAAAATATTTGTGAAAGATAATAGTATTTAATCTTTGTGATTAGATTAGATATTGCTCAGTTTTTAAATATCATGCTTACTGATCACATTTCAATAAAAGTAACTTTTGAGATTCCATTATATGCAATCAATTTTGGGGGACATTTACTGAGGTGCTTAGAGGAAAAAGTATTATCCTTTATGAAGCTGGTGTTAATTGCCTAGTAAGATGTAATTCATTTATTTAGTGTTTTTAAAATAAAAATGTTAAAGTTTTATCCAAAAGATAATGTTGTTTTATTATTCATTGCCTTTTTTCAGGTGGTATAAGGCAAACATTCAATGTGTTGCTGTGTGCTGTTGTGTCAATTCCGACTCATAGCTACCAGTCTCAGCTCTAAGCTGCTCTCCACAGTGGAAAGAATTCATCACTTTTCTGTCTTGGGCAGAATTTTAGTAGTTTTTGCCAGCATGATGAAGAACCTGTTGTAGATTCAGGCTTTTAGACTTCTTTCCATATTTACCAATACATCTGATCTTTCCATTTTTTCCTGAGATTTCTCTTCTTCCTTTGTTAGTAAGTAAGGCTTTCTATCTCTGGGAGTTTTATTAAATCAGAGAGACCTGGTAATCACAGAATCCTCTCTGGCAAAGTTGAAGACGGCATCCCTTAGCCCTTCCCATTTTGTAGGTATTCATTCATTCATTCCCATTTCATTTAGTATTTCTGGTTGTTTCAGACTGACCCCAATTCTTGGTATTCAGAAGCATTCTCAGGAAAATGTGGTGTTTACACAGTTTATAGCCACCCTGCTTGAAGAATTACATTTAAAGAATGAAGACCTTGAAAGTTTAACCATCATATTTAGAACCAGCTGTTAACAAGTGTGGTGAGTTGAAATGTGTTTTACTTTGGTTTGTTTTTCACTTGTTGACTGTATGGATTCTTTTTTATGTTAGAAATTTTAAAAACCAAGTGTAGACTTTGAGATATCCTCATCTTGCTCAAAGGAAAACATGCTATCCCTCAGTTCTCAGCCACCTCAGTTACTTCCTGCCCACTCTAGTTACTTTCTGTCCCATCCTTGTTTCTATTCCTCCTCTGTAGGCTTCAGCAGTTATTTGTTTCTTGTAATCCAGGAAACTTCCCCAGTATCAGCTTCCTTCTTATGCCAAGGCCATCCCACATGTCCCATCTCATAAGTGTCCTCCCAGGAAATTACTATTTACTTCAACCCAAGGACTGCAGTGGTCCATTGAGAATATCCTCATTCTGTTGCCCCTTAAAAGAAATCACCTCCTACCTGGCTAATATCTTAATCATCTCATATGCAGATAAACAGGTGAATTTACAGGTCTAGCTCTGTTGAATCCTAGTCCTGCTCCCAGATACTTACCCTCTCCTACTTCACAAGTCCGTGCCCCTTTCAGATCTGTCCTTCAGAATGTTCTCTCCCTCATTCTGCCTGAATCATAACTCTCCCATCTCTTCCTCCCTTTAATTCTCACTTCACACACTCCCAAGTGTTCAAATAGGCAAATATCAGATTTAATGTTATAATTGAAGGAAGTCAAGCTACAAATGAGATTCTCTTAGGGAACATTTTCAGTTTATAAAAACTTTAAATTATTTTTTAAATTATAAAATCAATATAAGCTTCTTGTAAAAATAAAAATGGAACAATACTTCGCATTTTTATAAAAAGTCATCAAGCAAATCTCTAAATATATGGGAAGGATATTTGAGAGAGAGGGGTATTCTGGCAGGTAAGGAGGAATGGCGCTACTTATTGAACCTGCTAGAAAGTAGGATATAAGGAATCAGCACTGTAACTGCCTCCCAGTTTATACCCAATGTTAGTTTCAAGTGATCTTGTTCCCATCAAGACCTCGTAAAACAAAGGGAGGGAGCTTTTGGGAGAAAACTCTTCCAAGGAGCACCTGGTGGATTCAAACCACCAACCCTTTGGTTAGCAGCCGAACTCTTAATCACTATGCCACCAGGGCATTCGGAGGATTTAATTAATCATACGCCTCAGTTCACAGTACCCTGTCTCCAGTGGTTGAAGGATTTCTTTTCCAGACAGACTGAGAACAAAGAGTGCCTAAGCAGAGGTTCTGCCAAACCTACTTTAATGAATAGATAACCAAGTAAGATTCATTTTAGTTAGCATATTTAAAACTTGCATGTAAATACAAAACAGTGTTAAAGTGGTCTTAAGGAGTTTCAACAATAGATGCTTTAAGTGGACTTAACAATTCCCATATGATCAGTGTTTATTTACGTTGTTCGTTTGCATAAGTAACCAAAGTAAACCTTTGCCCAGTCTTTGTCATTATTGTAAAGGCTCCCAGATGAATAAGGCCTTATTATATGATTTTCCATATGAGAAATAGAGATGGTTGTGAGTAGATGGCTGGATTTTATGTTTGCATGACTTTTGGAAGCCATAGTAAGTTCATATGAGTCTAAAGATTTTAATATTTAGTAACTTTTTAAAAATTAAATTATTACTAGCTAGTATATGTTTATATACTTTCAGTTACAAATAAAAAAAAGAAGAAAAAAATCCAACCAAACTAGCTTTTCTTATGATGGAATATTAGTTATCTTTTGATGCTTAACAAATTACTCTAAAACTTAGTGGCTTAAAACAAAAAAACGTTTATCATCTCACAGTTTTTGTGAGTCAGGAACCCAGGCACAGTTTAACTGGGGGCCTCTGACTCAGGGTCTCCCATGAGGTTGCAATTAAGTGATCAACTGGGGCTGTAATCTAATCTGAAGGCACAACTGTAGGAATATCCCCTTCAAACTCATTCACATGGTTGTTGGCAGAATTCAGCTCTTCACTGGCTTTTTCTGGAAACCTCTTCTCAGTTACTTGCAACGTAAGCCTCTCCATAGTACACTTCACAAGATGGCACGTGGCTTCCTTCAGGGCAAGCAAGTGAGAAAGGGTGCCCAAAATGAAAGTCAAAATCTTCTTGTAACAATCTTAGAAGTGACATCCCATCACTTTTGCTGTATTCTTTTAGTTAGAAGCTAGTTACTAGGTCCAGCCTACACTCAGGCAGAGATTATGTAAGGATGTGAATATGAGGAGGCAAGAGTCATTGGGGACCAACTTAGAGGCTGTCTACCACAGGTGGTAAAATTGCTACAATAGTTCCCAGCTTTGTATTTCATATACCACACTGTCCTGGCAAGAGTCTTGAACTCACACTGATTAGGGACACCCTTGAGCCTATCTACATGGCCACAGGAATGCTGTGAGCTAACCCAATCATTTTGGCAAGGATGGGAGAAAGGGAATGGAATTGCCCTATGATTTAGACCATTTAAGACCTATCATTCAAGCTGGATTTGGAGCTGGGTCTATTCCTCCTAAACCACTATTGCAACATAATAGAAGAGAAATGGAATGGATTTGGGAAGACAAACCCAGTGGCCACCATAGCTGGTAAGATATTTTAAATGTTTTTATTCAAACTATCCTTTCTTCCTTCACAGGTAGAATCCATGAAGAGAGAACAGAGGATAAACTTCTGTTGTTCACCATTTCTGATATTGTGGCTCTGATGATGGTCTGTGGTGACTGATTAACTAGCTTTGTTCCAAAAAAGACCTTGCCTCCTTAGGTTTCAACCTCCTGTCCTTCAGTCCCTAACTACAGAGAATGACTTCTCAGATAGGCGAAAATTATTGCTCCAACAAGGATAACCAAGTCTTTCCATCCCTAGCTACAAGAGGTAGTGTTTTTATTTATTTGAAAATGAAAGTTGAAATCTTAAATTGAAGCTTGAATAAATGTTCAAGAAACTATAAAGACCTCTTATTTTTCTGGGTGATTCCTGCCATCATGTCAGTTGATCAGAAAATTGAGAAGATTCCCATTTTGGCCCCACAGTCTAAACTCTGGATTCTAAAGAATAGTAAACAATTATCCCAATAAATGCAATCTAAGATGAAGCCCTTTAGAAGTCTAGTCGTTATTCTTTTAAAGAAACTGACTGTGCTGTAAAATGGTTGAGAGCCAAGTGGTCAACCTCACAAGTCCAAAGCAAGAGTATCCTAGACCTTTCTGAACTCAAGGAAATTAAAAATAATAATAATAAATAGAACAGCCAGAATGGAAATATTGAGAATGTTCATGCATTGTGAAGAATGTAATCAATGTTACTGAACAATTGGTGTAGAAGTTGCTGTATGGCAAGGATGCTATATAAACCTTCACTAAAATACAATAAAATATTATTAAAAAAAAATAATAAGCTCTGAAACCTGTAGTTTCAAGAGAGACAATCCTTAGAATTTAGACTGCTTTTTCAAAATATATATCAAGCATGCAAGTTAGCTGACCCCCAGAGATGTTGAGGCAGGCATCAGGTAATTTGGAGAGCTTTACTGGAGGACCAGAAAACAAGATTCCATCAGATATACCCTCGTGGACACTGAAAGAAATGACAGCTGCTAAATCCTAACCGTGGAAAAGGGCTAGAAGGCATTCTGGTGGAGTGGGGAGCTCAGTGGACAGGGAGATAGGGATATGGTTTCTCTTCTTGGCTCTACCAGTATTTGTCTGTGTGGCCAAGTCACCTAAATTCTCTGGACTTCAGTTCTGTGCTCTATAAAATAAGGAATTCGGCCAGACAGTCTCTATGGGAAAGGACTATAAAAACTAAAACTCCGCACAGACAGAGGCTGCTGCTATCTTGTTGTTGGTCTGGGCCCCCTTTGTCATGATTCTGACTGAGTGAAGGTCTCACAACAACAAAAAAAATTATATCGTACTAGAACTAATCAGTGAATTAAGCAAGGTCACAGGATATAAGATCAGTATACAAAAGTCATTGTATTTTTGCACACTAACAATGAAAAATTTAAAAATGAAGTTAAAACAATTCCATCCCCAATAGCACGAAAAAGAATTAAATGCTTAGGAATAAATTTAACAAAAGAAGTACAAGATTGTACAATGAAAAATTGTAAAACACTGTTCAGTGAAATTAAAGAAGGTATAAATGGAGAGACATTCTGTATTCATGGATTGGAAGACTCAATGTCGTTAAGATGGCAGTTCTCCTCGGATTGATCTACAGATTCAGTGCAATTCCTATCAAAATACCAGCAGGCTTTTTTGCAAAAATTTTGACAAGCGGATCCTAAAATTTATTTGGAAATGCAAAGGACCCAGAATAGCCAAAACAATTCTGAAAATAAAGAGCACTTTCTGAGTTCACAACTTACTACAAAGCTACACTAATCAAGACAGTGTGGAATTGTCATCAGGATAGGCATATAGATCAATGGAACAGAATAGAGAGTCAAAGAATAAACTCTTACATTTATGGTCAATTTATTTTCAAGAAAGGTGCCACGGCAATTCAGTGGAGAAAAGATGGTCTTTTCAATAAATGGTGCTGGAACATTTGGCTATCCAGATACAAAAAGACACAAACAAACAAACAAAAAAAGACTTTAGGCACTTTCTGCAAAAGGGATTGTAGACCTAATTGTAAGACCAAAAACTATAAAGCTCTTAGAAGAAAACATAGAGGTGAACCTACGTGACTTTGAGTTAGAAAAAGAGTTCTTAGGTATGACACCAAATGCAATCCAGAAAAAAAATACATTAATAAGTTGGACTTCATCAAAATTTGAAATTTGTGCACTCCAAAAGATACCATTAAGAGAATGCGTTGACAGACTACAGACTGGAAGAAAATATTTGCAAGTAAAGACTTATGTCCAAAATATACAAAGAATTTCTAAAACTCAAAAATAAAGCAAACAAGTCAATTTAAAAATGGGCAAAGGATTTCAGCAAAGAAGATACATGAATGCCTTAGTACTTGAAAAGATTCTCAACATCATTAATCACTAGGGAAAATCAAATTAAAATAAAAATGAAATAACATTTCACACCCAAAAGAATGCTCATAATAAAAATAAGTGTTGGCAAGGCTGTGGAGAAACTGGAACCCTAATTAAGACATTGCTGTGGGAATATACCCAGTGCCGTCGAGTCGATTCCGACTGTAGGAAACCCTGGTGGTGCAGTGGTTAAGTGTTACAGCTGCTAACCAAAGGGTCGGCAGTTCAAATCCACCAGGCGCTCCTTGGAAACTCTATGGGGCAGTTCTACTCTGTCCTATAGGGTCGCTATGAGGCGGAATCGACTCGATAGCACTGGGTGCTGGGTGGGAATATAAAATGGTGTGGTCACTTTGGAAAAGAATTTGGTGATTAAAAAACTTAAACATAAAAAAAACATAAGTTTACCATAAAAAAAACAAACCAAACTCGTTGCCATTGAGTCAGTTCTGACTCATAACGGCCCTGTAGGAGAGAGCAGAACTGCTCCATAGGGCTTCCAAGGAGCAGATGGTGGATTCAACTGCCAACGTTTTGGTTAGCAGCTGTGTAGCTCTTAAACACCGTGCAGTTCCACCCCTCAGTATTCCATCCAGTGTGAATTTCCTAGGGCTGCCGTAACAGTACCACAGTTTGGGTGGTTTATGAGAACAGGAAAGGAGCCCTGGTGGCGCAGTGGCTAAGCACTCAGCTGCTAACCCAAAGGTGGGCAGTGTGAACAGCAGTTCCTCAGAAGATCTGACAGTCTGCTTCTGTAAAGATTGATAGCCTTGGACATAACAGTTGATTAAGAAAATGTTCTGCATCCCACCTTGGTGAGTGCTGTCTGGGATCTTAAAAGCTAGCGAGCAGTGATCTAAGATGCATTAACTGGTCGCAACCCACCTGGAGCAAAGGAGAATGAAGAACACCAAAGACACAAGGAAGATAATTAGCCCAGGAGACAGAATGAGCCATAATAAACCAGAGACTCCATCAGCCTGAGACCAGAAGAACTAGATGGTGCCTGGATATCACCAATGACCACCCTGACAGGGAATACAACAGAGAGTCCCTGACAGAGCAGGAGAAAAGTGGGGTGCAGAACTCAAATTTTAGTAAAAAGACCAGACTTAAGGGTCTGGCTGAGACTGGATGGACCCTGGAAGACATGGCCCTCAGACTCTCTGTTTGCCCAGAGCTGAAACCATTCCCAAAGCCAAGTCTTCAGACAAAGACTAGACTGGACTATAAGACATAAAATGATACTCATGAGGAGAGTGCTTCATAGCTCAAGTAGATACATGAGACTAAATGGGCAGTTTCTGTCTGGAGACGAGATAAGAAGCCAAAAAGGGACAGGAGCTGGTTGAATGGACACAGGAAATCCAGGGTGGAAGGGAGAAGTGTGCTGTCACATTATAGGAAAAGCAACTAGCATCACATAACAGTGTGTGTGTGTAGATTTTTGTATGAGAAACTAACTTGAGCTGTAAACTTTCACTTAAAGCACAATAAAAAAAATAATTAAAAAAGATTTAATAGCCTTGGAAACCCTAGGGGATGGTTCTACTCTGTCCTATAGAGTCGTTATGAGTCAGAGTGGACTCAGTGGCAATGGGTTTGGTTTGGCTGGGTTGGTATGAGAACAGAAATTTATTGTGTCACCATTCTGATGGAATAGGAATCCAAAATTAGGGTGTTAACCATGTTGATTCCTTCTGTGGGCTCTAAGGGAGAATCTTCCATGCCTCTCTCCTAGCTTCTGGTGACGCTGAGGGATCATAGGCATTCTTCCCTCTGTGTGTCCGTCTGTGTCTCTTCTCTTTTTGTAAGGACAGCACTCATATTGGATTAAGACCAAGGTGGGAAATTAATGGGGTCAATTGCCTGAGCACACCTAAATAAACAGACAATAAAACCAAACCAGTTGCTGTTGAGACGATTCTGACTCCTGGTAACCCCAGGTGTTTCACAATAGAACTGTATTCCGTAGAGTTTTCAATAGCTGTGACCTTTCAGAAATGGATTGCTAGGACTTTGCTCTGAGGTGCCTCTGGGTGGATTCAGAGATTCCAAACTTTTGGTTATTAGCCAAGTGCTTAACCATTTGCACCACCCAGGGACTTCTTAAACAGACAATAAGCCCCCCCCCAAAAAAAAACACATTGCCGTTGAATCTATTCCAACTCATAGCAACCCTATAATACAAAGTAGAATTACCCTGTAGGGTTTCCAAGGAGCAACTGGTAGATTCAAACTGCTGACCTTTTAGTTGGCAGCTGAGCTTTTAACCACTGTGCCACCAGCGCTCCTGAACAGACAATAAAACCAAACCAGACTCATTGCTGTTGAGTCGATTCCGACTCATAGGGTCCCTATGAGTTACCACAAACAGATAATAGGTACCTGGATTTAAAGAATTAAAGTTAAAATCATCCCTGTTCCACTATGACATGCTGATAACATTTTCAAAGACACTATTTTTTTTTTTTGCCAAACATGGTCATGTTCACAGGTACTAGGAGTTAGAACTTCAACGTATCTTCATTTAATCCCTAACACACCCCCAAGAGAAATGAAAATATATGTTCACACAAAGACTTGTACGTGAATGTTCAAAGCATTATTCATACTAATCAAAAAGTGAAAACAATCCAAATAATCATCAACTGCTGAATGGATAAACAAAAAATGTATGTCTATACGATGGAATATATTCAGAAATAAAAAAGAACAAATTTACTGATGCATGCTACAATGTGGGTGACTTCAAAAACATGCTGAGTGAAAGAGACCACAATAGACCACATACGGTATGAGTCCATTGATACGAAGTAATTCAAAATGCAAATCTGTAAAGCAGATAGTAGATTAATGGTTGCATGGGGCTGGAGGCGGGGACAGGGACTGTCTGCACATGGGCAAAAGAGATTTTTCTAGGGTGATGAAAATGTTGTAAAACTGAATTGTGATTTTTGTGTAACCTTGTAAATTTTTTAAATAATTGATTTGTACACTGAAAACAGGTGAATTTTATGTATATAAATTGTATGTACTTCAAAAAAACTGAAAATCATAACTGCCAGGGCCTTTCCCTCTGACCTTCAGTGACCCCTCCAGGGGTAAAGAGGGGGAGAGGCTCCTCTCTCTCCACAACTCCTCTTTCCTGTGCCCAGAGACACATCTTCAGTTACCTCCGCACCCTGCAGATCTAAGGGCCTCAGGTGAGGAGCCAATAGCTCACTGTGCAATGATTGAGAATCCAAATGGACCAAATGCCCTAATGTACCAATACCAAATCTGCCACCAAGCTACTGTGGTGCTAGCTGCTTTCTGGGGGTGCTACATCTGCCTCCCGCATACTCCAGTCAAGTTACATTAGCTTGGAAGGACTGGAGCAAGAATGCAGTTCAGCTCAAAGTACTGTCAGTGCTGGACCTTGGTTTCTAAATATTTTCCAGTTAAAGTATCCAGTTCTCCAAGGAAAGCGACTGGTTCTAAGGCGGGGAAGGGAAAATACAAGACAAGCCTGGAGCATCTTGTAGTATAGAAAGTAAGCAACTGCTCAAAAACAAAAGGATTGGGGCATGTCAAAGGGACACAGGAGCTAACCTGAAAAAGCTCCCAAGGGCCAATGCTAGAACAATTTGGGCAACAATATAACAGTAGTGGATTGTAACCCTGGGTATAAAATAAATATAGACGAGCCCATACCTATATAAATAAATGAGTGAATAAATAAATGGGGAGAAGGGACAAATCTTCCTTACAGAAGAATTCCAAATAATTGAAATGTAAATACTACCTCCTCCAGGACATGGAGTTAAATCACCCTCTTCCTCCCGTTCAGGATGGGTTAGACTTAGTGAATTGCTTCACTGAGAATACAGTAGGGAAAGAGAAAAATAGTAACTTTGCAATGAAGAGAGCTGGCAAATGCTGCCTTAACCAAGTAGTTAAGGTTAACCAGTGATGTCATGTGGAAATATGCTCCCTGATACAATGTGATAAGACGGGCACTTTACTTCATGGTATTCTTCCTGAAAACCTATACCTCAGGCTAATCATGGGAAAAGTATCAGGCAAACCCAGTTTGGGGGAGATTTCTACAGGATACCTGCCCAGTACTCCTCAAAGATTGACTATCAAAGTCAGAAAACCAAGAAAAGGCTGAGAAATTCACAGACTAGAGGAGACAAGGGAGACTTATGACCTAAATGCATTCTGGTACTGAGGGACTGGATCCTGGAACAGAAAGAGAACATTAATGGACAAACAGGTAAAATCCAAATAAAGTCTGTAGTTAGTTAATAAACCAACACAGTTTCTTAATTTTGACCAATATACCATGGAAATGCAAAATATTACCAACAGGAGAAATTGGGTGAAAGGCATAAAAGAATTCCATAGTATCCTTGCAACTTCTTTGTAAATCTAAAGTTTCAAAATAAAAAAGCTTTTATTTTTTAAAAATTACTGAGCTGGACACAGCAAGGGATGCAAAGACAACAAAATCACAGTTTTCAGCATAGCCATTGTGCCTCGAGGAAGTACTCACAATTACAGTTAATGCCATAGATAGGGACCATACATCCTGGTTTGCCTGGGACAGTCCTAATTTATACCTGTTATTCCAGCATTATTATTAATTAAAAGCACCCCCTTTTAGTTCCAAAAGCATTCCAATTTGGATAATATATGGTCACATCACCTAAAATACACAGGGTATATTATGATAGAGATGGGAGGAGACAACTGTGATAGCATGGTAGGATGGTAGGAGTTATAAGGCAGTGATAGAGGGGCAGGGCAGATGGGAAGGGAAAGTATCACCGAGACAGGCCAGCTTCAAGAGGAAAGGCACAGTCAGTAAAGACCCAGGGCATGTGCTTTATAAGACACAGAAGTCAAACGTTGGGGAAAACTTGAGAAAAGCAGCACACATGATTAAGAAGATAAGGTCAGCAGGGTTTGCAGCAGACTAAAAGAACTAGCCCCCACGTGTCAGCTTGTCATACTGTGAGGGCTCGTGTGTTGCTGTGATGCTGGAAGCTATGCCACCAGTATTCAGATACCAACAGGGTTACCCATGGTGAAAAGGTTTCAGCTCAGCTGCCAGACTAAGACAGACTAGGAAGAAGGACCCAGCAGTCTACTTCTGGAAACAGTTAGCCAGCGAAAACCTTAAGAATGGCAGAGGAACATTGTCTGATACAGTGCCAGAAGATGAGCTCCTCAAGTTGGAAAGCACTCAAAAGATGACTGGGGAAAAGCTGCCTCCTCAAAGTAGAGTTGACCTTAATAACGTAGATGGTGTCAAGCTTTCAGGACCTTCATTTGCTGATGTGGCATGACTCAAAATGAGAAGAAACAGCTGCAAATATCCATTAATAGTTGGAACATGGGATGCACAAAGTATGAATGTAGGAAAATTAGAAATCATCAAAAATGAAATGGAATGCATAAACATCAATATCCTAGGCATTAGTCAGCTGAAATGGACTGTCATTGGCCATTTTGAATCGGACAGTCATATGGCCTACTGTGCCAGGAATGACAACTTGAAGAGGAATGGCATTGCATTCATCGTCAAAAAGAACATTTCAAGATCTATCCTGAATTACAGCACTATCAGTGATAGGATACTATCCATATGCCTACAAGGAAGACCAATTAATATGACTATTACTCAAATTTACACACCAACTACTAAGGCCACAGATGAAGAAACTGAAGGTTTCAGTCTGAAGTTGAAAGAAACACGCAATCAAGATACATTGGTAATTACCAGTGATTGGAATGCAACAGTTGAAAACAAAGAATAAGGATTGGTAGTTCGAAAATATGACCTTGGTGATAGAAATGATGCTGGAGATCGCATGATAAAATTTTGCAAGACCAACGACTTCTTCATTACAAATATCTTTTTTCACCAACATAAGCGACAACTGTACACATGGACCTCACGAGATGGCATACACAGGAATCAAATTAACTACATCTGTGGAAACAGACCATGGAAAAGCTCAATATCATCAGTCAAAACAAGGCCAGAGGCCCAATACAGAGCAGATAATTAGTTGCTCTTGTGCAAGTTCAAGTTGAAACTGAAGAAAATTAGAACATGTCCAAGAGAGCTAAAGTACAACCTTGAGTATATCCCACTGGAATTTAGAGACCATCTCAAGAGTAGATTTGATGGGTTGAACACTGATGACTGAAGACCAGACAAGTTGTGGAATGGTATCAAGGACACCATACATGAAGAAAGCAAGAGGTATGAAAAAGACAAGAAAGAAAAGACCAAAATGGATATCAGAAGAGATTCTGAAACTTGCTCTTGAATGTTAAGTAGCTAAAGCAAAAGGAAGAAACAATGAAGTAAAAGAACTAAACAGAAGATTTCAAAGGGCAGCCAAGAGGACAAAGTAAAGTATCATAATGACATGTGCAAAGAGCTGGAGATAGAAGACCAAAAGGGAAGAACACGCTTGGCATTTCTCAAGCTGAAAGAACTAGAGAAAAGATTCAAGCCTCGAGTTCCAATAGTGAAGGATTACATGGGGGAAATATTAAATGACGCAGGAAGCATCAAAAGAAGATGGAAAGAATACACACAGTCACTATACCAAAAGGAATTGATCGAAGTTCAACCATTTCAGGAGGTAGCATATGGTCAGGAACTGATGCCACCGCAGGAAGAAGTCTAAGCTGCACTGAAGGCATTGGTGGAAAACAAGGCTCCAGGAGTTGACAGAATATCAATTGAGATGTTTCAACAAATGGATGCAGTGCTGAAAGTGCTCACTCGTCTATGCCAAGAAACTTGGAAGACAGCTACCTGGCCAACTGATGGAAAGAGATCCATATTTATGCCTATTCCCAAGAAAGGTAATCCAACCGAAGGTGGACATTATCAAACAGTATCATTAATATCAGATGCAAGTAAAATTTTGCTGAAGATCATTCAAAAGCAACTGCAGCAGTATATTGACAGTGAACTGCCAGAAATTCAGGCCGGATTCAGAAGAGGACGTGGAGCCAGGGATATCATTACTGATGTCAGCTGAATCCTGGCTGAAAGAAGAGAATACCAGAAAGATGTTTACCTCTGTTTTATTGACTATGCAAAGGCATTCAACTGTGTGGATCATAACAAATTATGGATAACATTACAAAGAACGGGAATTCCAGAACACTTAATTGTGCTCACGTGACACCTGTACATAGACCAAGAGATAGTCATTCAGACAGAACAAGGGGATACTGCGTGGTTTAAAGTCAGGAAAGGTGTGCGTCGGGGTTGTATCCTTTGACCATACTTTATTCACTGTATGCTGAGCAAATAATCCAAGAAGCTGCACTATATGAAGAGGAACAGGGCATTAGGATGGGAGGAAGACTCATTAACAGCCTGCAATATGCAGATGACACAGCTTTGCTTGCTGAAAGTGAAGAGGACTTAAAGCACTTACTGATGAAGATCAAAGACTACTGCCTTCAGTGTGGATTGCACCTCAACATAAAGAAAACAGTAATCCTCACAACTGGACCAATCAGCACCATCATGATAAATGGAGAAAAGTTGAAGTTGTCAAGGATTTCATTTTACTTGGATCCACAATCAATGTCCGTGGAAACACCAGTCAGGAAATCAGAACAGACCATGACAGCTTCAACAATCTCTCAAAATAGAGAATCAAGGGATCTTCTGAATGAAGGTGCCTTCTTGGAATTACCAGATGCAGAATACAAAAGGTTAATATACAAAACCCTTCAAGACATCAGGAATGAGATCAGGAAAGGAGATCAGGCAATATGCAGAACAAGCCAAGGAACACACAGATAAAGCAGTTGAAGAAATTATAAAAGTTATTCAAGAACATAACGAAAAATTTAAGAGGCTGCAAGAATCCATAGACAGCAATCAGAAATTCAGAAGATTAACAAAAAAATTACAGAATTAGACAACTCAGTAGAAAGAGGAGCAGAATTGAGCACGTGGAAGGCAGAATTGGTGAGATTGAAGATAAAGCACATGGCACCAATATATTTGAAGAAAAATCAGAGAAAAGAATTTTAAAAAATGAAGCAACCCTAAGAATCATGTGGGATTCTATCCAGAGAAATAACCTATGTGTGATTAGAATACCAGAACGGGGAGGGATAGCAGAAAATACAGACAGAATTGTTAAGGATTTGTTGGCAGAAGCTTCCCTGACATCGTGAAAGATGAGAAGATATCCAGGATGCTCATCGAACTCCACATAAGGTAGATCTTAAAAGAAAGACATCAAGACATATTAATCAAAGTTGCCAAAACCAAAGATAAAGAGACAATTTTAACAGCAGCTAGGGATGAACGAAAAGTCCACTACGAAGGAGAGTCAATAATTTCATACTACTCGGCAGAAACCGTGCAGGCAAGAAGGCAATGGGATGACTTATGTAAAGCATTGAAGGAAAAAAATTGCCAGCCAAGAATCATATATCCAGCAAAACTGTCTCTCAAATTAGGACATTTCCAGATAAACTGAAGTTTAGAGAATTCATAAAAACCAAACCAAATCTACAAGAAATACTAAAGGGAGTTCTCTGACTAGAAAATCAATTATATCAGATATCAACCCAAGACTAGAACACAGGACAGAGCAATCAGATATCAGCCCAGACAGGGAAATCACAAAAATACATCAAGATAAAAAAACACTCAAAACAGGGAAATAGCGATGTCATTATATGAAAGAAGACAGCATTAAAACAATAAAGAGGGACTAAGAAATATAGGTCTTTCATATGGAGAGGAGGATAAGGAGATATGAAAAAATAAAAGTTAGGTTTAAACTTAGAAAAATAGGGGTAAATACTAAGGTAACCACAAAAGAGACTAACAATCATACTCATCAAAATAAAATACAGGAAAAAAATACTCAGTGGAAACAAAATTAATGACAACAAATAAGAGGAAAAGACAATATATAAAGATAAACATATAAAATTAAGTGGGAAAAAGAATCTGTCAATAACACACTAAAAAAAGATATCAAAATGACAGCACTAAACTCATACCTATCCATAATTATGCTGAATGTAAATGGACTAAATGCACCAATAAAGAAACAGAGTGGCAAAATGGATTTAAAAAAACAGGATCCGTCTGTATGCTTCCTACAGAGACACAGCTTAGACTTAGAGACACAAATTAAAACTCAAAGGATGGAAAAAAAATATATCAAGCAAACAACAATCAAAAAAGCAGGAGTGGCAATATTTCTGACAAAATAGACTTTAAAGTTAAATCCACCACAAACGACAAGGAAGGACACTATATAATGATTAAAGGGACAATACACCAAGAAGGTATAACCATATTAAATATTTATGCATCCGATGACAGGGCTGCAAGATACATAAAACAAACTCTATCAGCATTGAAAAGTGAGATAGACAGCTCCACAGTTATATTAGGAGACGTCAACACACCACTTCCGGTGATGGACAGAATATCCAGACAGAAGCTCAATAAAGAAACGGAAGATCTAAATGCCACAATCAACCAACTTGACCTCATGGACATATACATAACACTCCACCCAACGGCAGCCAAGTATACTTTCTTTTCTAGTACACATGGAACATTCTCTGAAATAGACGACATATTAGGTCATAAAGCAAGCCTTAGCAGAATCCACAACACCGAAATATTACAAAGCATCCTCTCTGACCATGAGGCCATAAAAGTAGAAATCAGTAACAGAAAAAGCAGGGAAAAGAAATCAAACATTTCAAAACTGAGCAATACCCTGCTCAAAAACGACTGGGTTATAGAAGACATTAAGGATGGAATAAAGAAATTCATAGAATCCAATGAGAATGAAAACACTTCCTATCAGAACCTTTGGGACACAACTAAAGCAGTGTTCAGAGGTCAATTTATATCAATAAATGCATACACACAAAAAGAAGAAAGGGCCAAAATCAAAGAATTATCCCTACAAATCGAACAAATAGAGAGCAACAAAAGAAACCCTCAGGCACCAGAGAAAGCAAATAATAAAAATTAGAACAGAATTAAATGAAATAGAAAACAGAAAATTGAAAGAGTTAGCAAGACCAAAAGCTGGTTCTTTGAAAAAATTAACAAAATTGATAAACCACTGGCCAAACTGACAAAAGAAAAACAGGAGAGGAAGCAAATAACCCGAATAAGGAATGAGATGAGCGATGTTACAACAGACCCAACTGAAATTAAAAGAATCATATCAGATTACTACAAAAAATTGTATTCTAACAAATTTGAAAACATAGAAGAAATGGATGAATTTCTAGAAACACACTACCTACCTAAACTGATACAAACAGAGGTAGAATAACTAAATAAAAGTGTAACAAAAGAAGAGATTGGAAAGGTAATCAAAAAACTCCCAAGAACAACAACAACAAAAAAAAAGCCCTGGCTCCAGTGGCTTCACTGCAGAGTTCTACCAAACTTTCAGAGAAGAATTAGTACCACTACTACTAAAAGTATTTCAGAGCATAGAAAAGGATGGAATACTACCAAACTCATTCTATGAAGCCAACATATCCCTGATACCAAAACCAAGCAAAGAGACCACAAAAAAAAGAAAATTACAGACCTATGTCCCTCATGAACTTGCATACAAATATCCTCAACAAAATTCTAGCCAATAAAATTCAACAACATATCAAAAAAATAATTCACTATGACCAAGTGGGATTCATACCAGGTATGCAGGGATGGTTCAACATTAGAAAAACAATGTAATCCATCATATAAATAAAAGACAGAAACCACATGATCTTATCAATTGATGCAGAAGACGCATTTGACAAAGTTCAACACCCATTCATGATAAAAACTCAGCAAAATGGAAATAGAAGGAAAATTCCTCAACATAATAAAGGGCATTTATACAAAGCCAACAGCTAACGTCATCCTAAATGGAGAGAGTCTGAAAGCATTCCCCCTCGAGATTGGGAACCAGACAAGGATGCCCTTTAACACCACTCTTATTCAACATTTTGCTGGAGGTCCTAGCCAGAGCAATTAGGCTAGATAAAGAGATAAAGGGCATCCAGATTGGTAAGGAAGAAGTAAAAGTATCTCTATTTGCAGATGACACGATCTTATACATAGAAAACCCTAAAGAATCCTCCAGAAAACTACTGAAACTAATAGAAGAGTTTAGCAGACTGTCAGGATACAAGATAGACATACAAAAATCAGTTGAATTCCTCTACACCAACAAAAGAATATCAAAGAAGAAATCACCAAATCAATACCATTTACAGTAGCCCCGAAGAAGATAAAATACTGAGGAATAAATCTTACCAGAGACGTAAAAGACCTATACAAAGAAAACTACAAGACACTACTGCAAGAAACCAAAAGAGACCTACATAAGTAGAAAAACATACCTTGCTCATGGATAGGAAGACAACATTGTAAAATTGTCTATTCTGCCAAAAGCCATCTATAGATACAATGCAATTCCGATCCAAATGCCAATGACATTTTTTAATGAGATGGAGAAACAAATCACCAACTTCATATGGAAGGGAAATATGCCCTGGATAAGTAAAGCATTACTGAAAAAGAACATAGTGGGAGGCCTCACTCTACCTGATTTTAGAACCTGTTATACCACCACAGTAGCCAGAACAGCCTGGTACCGGTACAACAACAGGTACATAGACCAATGGAACAGAATTGAGAATCCAGATATTAATCCATCCACATATGAGCAGCTGATATTTGACAAAGGCCCAAAGTCAGGTAAATGGGGAAAAGACAGTCTATTTAACAAATGGTGCTGGCATAACTGGATATCCACCTGCAAAAAAATGAAACAAGACCCATACCTCACACCATGCACAAAAACAAACTCAAAATGGGTCAAAGACCTATAAAATCTAAAATAATAAGGATCATGGAAGAAAAAATAGGGACAATCCTAGGACCCCTAATACATGGCATAAACAGTATACAAAACATTACTGACAATGCAGAAGAGAAACTAGATATCTGGGAGCTCCTGAAAATCAAACACGTACACTCATCCAAAGGCTTCACCAAAAGAATAAAAAAATTACTTACAATCTGGGAAAAAGCGTTGAGCTAGGACATTTCTGATCAGCATCTGATATCTAAAATCTACATGGTACTTCAAAAACTCAACAACAAAAAGGCAAATAACCCAATTAAAAAATGGACAAAGGATATCAACAGGCACTTCACTAAAGAAGACATTCAGGTAGCTAACAGATACATGAGGAAATGCTCACGATCATTAGCTGTTAGAGAAATGCAAATCAAAACTACAATGAGATTCCATCTCACTCCAACAAGGCTGGCATTAGCCCAAAAAATACAAAATTATAAATATTGGAGAGGTTGTAGAGAGACTGGAACACTTGTACACTGCTGGTTGGAATGTAAAATGGTATAACCACTTTGGAAATGGATTTGGCGCTTCCTTAACTACCATACGATCCTGCAGTCCCACTCCCTGGAATGTATCCTAGAGAAATAAGAGCCTTTACATGAACAGATATATGCACACCCATGTTCACTGCAGCACTGTTTACAATAGCAAAAAGATGGAAGCAACCAAGGTGCCCATTGATGGATGAATGGATAAATAAATTATGGTATATGCACAATGGATAAATCGATAAAGAACAACGATTAATCCATGAAACATTTCATAACATGGAGGGATGTGAAGACATTATGCTGAGTGAAATTAGTCAGTTGCAAAAGGACAAATATTGAATGAGACCACTATTGTAAGAACTGAAAAAATAGTTTAAACAGAGCGGAAAATATTCTTTGATCGTTACGAGAGTGGGGAGGGAGGGAAGGAGAGGGGTTTTCACTAATTAGATAGTAGTTAAGAACTATTTTAGGTGAAGGGAAAGACAACACACAATACAGGGGAGGTCAGCACAACTGGACTAAACCAAAAGCAAAGAAGTTTCCTGAATAAACTGAATGCTTCGAAGGCCAGCGTAGCAGGGGCAGGGGTTTGGGGACCATGGTTTCAGAGGACATCTAAGTCAATTGGCATAATAAAATCTATTAAGAAAACATTCTGCATCCCACTTTGAAGAGTGGTGTCTGGGGTCTTAAACGCTAGCAAGCAGCCATCTAAGATACATCAATTGGTCTCAACCCACCTGGAGCAAAGGAGAATGAAGAACCCCAAAGACAAAAGGTAAGTACGAGCCCAAGAGGCAGAAAGGGCCACATAAACTAGAGACTACATCAGCCTGAGACCAGAAGAACTAGATGGTGCCCAGCTACAAGCAATGACTGCCCTGACAGGGAACACAACAGAGAACCCCTGAGGACACAGGAGAGCAGTGGGATGCAGACCTCAACTCTCTTAAAAAGACCAGACTTAATGGTCTGACTGAGACTAGAAGGACCCCAGAGGTCATAGTCCCCAGACCTTCTGTTAGCCCAAGGCAGGAACCATTCCCAAAGCCAACTCCTCAGACAAGGATTGCACTGGACTATGGGATAGAAAATGATACTGGTGAGGAGTGAACTTCTTGGATCAAGCAGACACATGAGACTGACTATGCAGGCAGCTCCTCCTTTCTGGAGGGTAGATGAGAGGGCAGCGGGGTTCAGAAACTGGCCAAAGGGACACGAAAATAGATAGTAGAGGGAAGGAGTGTGCTGTCTTATTAGGGGGAGAGCAACTAGGAGCATATAGCAAGGTGTATATAAATTTTTATGTGAGAGACTGACTTGATTTGTAATATTTCACTTAAAGCACAATAAAAATTAAAAAAAAAATCGAAAGACACATTGGGGCAAATCTGCTGTGAAAGGCTTTAAAGTGTTGAAAAGCAAAGATGTCACCTTGAAGTCTAAGGTGTGCCTGGTCCAAGCCGTGGTATTTTCAATCACATCTTATGCATGCAAAAGCTGGAAGATGGAAGAAGAATTGATGTCTCCGAATTGCGGTGTTGGTGAAGAATATTAACTATACCGTGGACTGCCAAAAGTGCAAACAGATCCGCCTTGGACGAAGTACAGTCGGAATGCTCCTTAGAAGCAAGGATGGCAAGACTACATTTTACATACTTTTGACATGCTATCAGGAGGGATCAGTCCCGGGAGAAGGACATCATGCTTGGTAAAGTACACGGTCAGCAAAAAAGAGGAACACCCTCAATGAGATGGATTGACACAGTGGCTGCAACAATGGACACAAGCATAGCAATGATTGTGAGCATGGCATAGGACTGGACAGTGTTTGGTTCTATAGTACATAGGGTTGCAATGAGTCGAAACCAACTCAACAGCACCTAACAATAAAAAAAGACTAAAACTCTTCAGGCAGTTTTGTACTTGGAAGCTGATAGGAAAAGTGATTATATCAAACAATAAATTAAAAAACTTTAGAAGTTTCATCAAAATTAAAAATTTTTGTGCATCAAAGGACTTAAAAACAAAGTAAGGAAACAACCTACAGAATGGGAGAAAATACTTAGGATTCATATGTCTGATAATGTTTGATAACCAGAATATATAAAGAACTCCTACAGCTCAACAAGAAAATGACAACCCAATCAAAAAATGGGCAAAGGACTTGAATAGACATTTCACCATACAAGTTACACAAATGGCCAATAAACACATGAAAAGATGCTCAGTGTCATTATTCATTGTTGTTAATTGCCACTGAGTCTGCTACGACCCGTGGTGTCCTTATGTATAACAGAATTTAACATTTCCCAGTCCTGTACCATCCTCACAGTCTTTGGTGTGTTTGAGCCCATTGTTCCAGCCACTGTGTTAATCCATTTCATGGAGGGTTTCCCTTGTTTTTGTTGACCCTCTACCAAACACGATATCCTCATCTAGCAATTGGTCTTTCCTGATGACGTGACCAAAGTAAGCAAGACGAAGTCTCCTCATCCTCACTTCTAAGGAGCATTCTGGCTATACTTCCACAAAGACAAATTTGTTCATTCTGGCAGTTCATAACCAAAAACCAAATCCATTGCCATCAAGTCAATTCTGGCTCATAGCGACCTTATAGGACAGACAGAACTGCCCCATAGGGTTTCCAAGGAGCCGCTTCTGGATTCCAACTACCAACCTTTTGATTAGCAGCTGAGCTCGAAACCACTGTGCTACTAGGGCTACATGGCAGTCCATAGTATATTCTTTATTCTTGGCCAACACCACGATTCAAATATGTCAGTTTTCTTTCAGTCTTCCTCACTGTCCAGCTTTCACATGCATATGAGGCAATCGAAAAGACCTCTGCTTGGGTCAGGCATGCGTTAGTCATCAAAGTGACAACTTTGCTTTTTAATACCTTAAAGAGGTCTTTTGCAGTATATTTTCCCAGTGTAATCCCTTGTTTGTTTTCTTTACTGCTACTTCCATGGACATT
Source organism: Loxodonta africana (assembly GCF_030014295.1). Lineage (NCBI taxonomy): Eukaryota > Metazoa > Chordata > Mammalia > Proboscidea > Elephantidae > Loxodonta > Loxodonta africana. Next base: position 145,149,524 of record NC_087344.1, on the reverse strand, counting down.
GATTGTTGATTCAAGTAGAATGAAATCCTTGACAACTTCAATTTCTTCACCATTTATCATGATGTTTATTGGTTCAGTTGTGAGAATTTTTGTTTTTTCTATTCATTATTCATTGTTCTTGTTGGGTGCTGTCTTAGTCCTTGGATGTCATAACAGAAATACCACAAGTGGATGGCTTTAACAAAGGGAAATTTATTCTCAGTCTAATAGGCTACAAGTCTAAATTGAGGGTGCTGGCTCCAGGGGAAGGCTTTCTTCCTCTGTCGGCTCTGGAGGAAGGTCCTTATCATCAGTCTTCTCTTGGTCTGGGAGCATCTCAGCACAGGAACCTCAGGTCCAAAAGACGTGTGCGCTCTGCTCCTGGCACTGCTTTCTTGGTGATATGAGGTCCGTCTGTCTCTCTGCTCACTTCTCTCTTTTATATCTCAAAAAGACTGGCTTCAGATACTGTCCAATCTAGTATATATCATCAGTATAACTGCCACTAATCCATCTCATTTCATCATAGTGATAGGATTTACAACACATAGGGAAATCACATAAAATGTGATTTGTGGACAGTCACACAATACTGGGACTCATGACACAGCCAAGTTGACAGATATTTTGGGGGGACTCAATTCAATCCATGACAGGTGCCTTAGAGTCGGTTCCGACTCAAAGCAACCCTGTGTACAACAGAACAAAATACTGCACATTCCTGCACCATCCTCACAGTCATTGGTATGTTTGAGCCCATTGTTGCAACCAATGTGTCAATCTGTCTCGTCGCTTGTCTTCCTCTTTTTCGTTGGCCCTCTACCTTACCAGCATGACACCCCTCATCAGGGACTGGTCCTGCTTGATAACATGTCCATCGTATGTGAGACAAAGTCTCACCATCCTTGCTTCCAAAGAACACTCTGGCTATCCTTCATCCAAGACAGACTTGTTTGTTCTTCTGGCAGTCATAGTATATTCAGTATTCTTTGCCAACACCGTAATTCAAAGGCATCGATTCTTTGGTCTTTCTCACACATTGTCCAGCTTTCACATGCATATGAGGCGACTGAAAACACAAGACTTGGCTCAGGCACACACCTGAGTCCTCAAAGTGACATCTTTGTTTTAAAGAGGTCTTTTGCAGGAGATTTGCCCAATGCAATACATCATTTGATTTCTTGACTGCTGCTTCTGTGGGTGTTGATTATGGATCTAAGTAAAATGAAATCTTTGACAAATTCAATATTTTCTTGGTTTATCATGATGTTGCTTATTGGTCCAGTTGTGAGAATTTTTGTTTTCTTTATGTTGAGGTGTAATCCATACTGAAGGCTGTAGTCTTTGATCTTCATCGGTAAGTGCTTCAAGTCCTCTTTGCTTTCAGCAAGCAAAGTTATGTCATGCAAAACCACAATAAGATACCACTTCACCCCCACTAGGATGGCTATTATCAGAAAAATGGAAAATAACAAATGTTGGTGAGGATGTGGAAAAATTGGAACCCTCGTCTATTGTTGCTGGGATTGTAAAACGGTGCGTCTGTTGTCGAAAACAGTTTGGTGGTTCCTCAAGAAGTTAAACATAGAATTACCATACGACCCAGCAATTCCACTCCTAGATACTTACCCAAGAGACTTCAAAGCAGGAACACAAACAGATATCCTATACCTCAATGTTCATTGCAGCACTATTCATAATGGCCAAATGGTGGAAACAACCTAAATGTCCATTGACAGATGAATAGATAAACAAAACGTGGTAATGAAGTTCTGATACGTGCTACAACATGGATGAAACTTGCAGATATGCTGAGTGAAATAAGTCAGACATAAAAGGACAAATACCACATGATCCCACTTATATGAAATCTCTACAATAAGCAAAAGCATAATAGAGACCAAAATTTATTAGTGGGTACCATGGGTGGGCAGGAAGGGGAAATGGGGAGTTATTGCTTAAGCAGTACTGAGTTTCTTTTAAGGGCGATGAAAAAAATTGGAAGTGGATAGTGGTGATGGTCGTATAATGTGGTGAATGCAATTAATGTCATGAATTACACACATAAAAATGGTTGAAATGGCAAATGTTTTGTTATGTATTTTACCGCAATGAAAAAAATTATGAAGTGAATTTTCTTGAGAAAAATCTTTTTTTGGCCTTACATGTCCATTCTGTTTAGGCCCTTGATATGCACCTAGCTCAAGCTCACTCAAGCTGACTCGAAGGTATTGTGAGATCCCTCTCAACACCTATGTTACCATTTGCTAAGCCCTCAACCTTAACAAGATTTGAACATCTGGATGCTGAGGTTTTAGATGTCTGACCCAATTTGTGGTTCGGTCATGTGCTCTGCTGACTCAGAGCCTGCACTGTCCCCTCCCCAGAACACCGCTCCCCTATCCTCTTGTGGTGCTCTTCATTGAAGTGAAGTGTCATCTTCAATAAAGCATAGCCCACAGGTTTTTTTTGTGAACTTCAAATTTCAAAAGAACGGGGAAGAAATGTTTTCCCAAAACCCTTCTTCCAGGACAAAGACTTAAATTCCTTTTTTTTTTTTTCCCTTAAATATTTTATTGAGTTTTTGGTGATAGTTTACAGAGCAAGTTAGGTTTCCATTTGACAATTTCCACACAAATTGTTCTGTGACATTAGTTATATTTATCACAGTGCATCAACATTCTCTTTAATGGTATTGTTTGTTCCCTTACCAGTATTCTAGCTTCCCTGCCACCTTATCTTCTTATCTTTGCTTTTGAGTAACTGTTGACCTTTTGGTTTCATACTAATGGTTTTTAATTAAGGCACCAATCTTATGGGCATTATCCTTTATTTTGTGTGCCACTCTGCTATTTTGCTAAACGGTGACCTCAGGGGATAGGACCAGTTCTAGGTTTAAAGAGTGTCTCAGGGTGATAGTCTCCGGGAGTCCTCTGTTCTCTACTGTGCTAGATTGTCTGGCCTTTTTTTTTTTTTAAGTAAGAATATTGGTTCTACTCCCTATTTTTCTCTCATTCTATCAGGGACCAACTACTGTGACCCTGGTCAGAACAGTCGGTCGTGGTAGATGAGGTTGTGGCTTGTGCAGACTGGTGTCTTCACTGTGCTTTTGGTTACCTTCTTGCTGTTTTGCTCCTGGCGAGTAGAGACCCATAGCTGTGCCTTAGATGGCCCCTCGCAAGCTTTTAAGACCCCAGATGCTACTCACTTCACTAGGATGCAGATTATGATTTTTATGCTATGCCAATTGACTGAGTTGTCCCATGAGACTACAGTCCTCAGCTTTCAAACCCAGAAAACCAACGTTGGAAGGTGTTTGGTTGTAAGACTTAAATTCTAAATAGCTTTTACTATGAAAAACAGCATGATTCACTTTCACTTTCTGTTTAAATACTTAAGGAACTGGTGTACAAGCTGTCATCTTCAAAAAAACAATGACTTTTTTTTTTTAATCTTCCCCTTTGAAAATGTCCATTCCCATAGGATTATCTTGAACACTTGAAAACACGTAAAGATGATTTGTGGAATCTCTTTAAGGTGTTATTTAGCATCTTCTGCTTATCTGCTAACTCCTGCTAACTGCTAAAACCCGTTGATCTTCCTGCTTATTAGGGAATAGGATCAATTCCCTAAAGATCTACCTACACTCCAAGAAAGTGATACTGTTCTGAAGTTTTAAATCATTTAAGAACTTTCCATTATAAGCCTGGTAGAAAAAGAAGAGTAACAATGTCAATCTCTACTGGGGTGAAGGTGGGGTGGGGAGCAGAGGGTGACTTTTACCTGCAATGTGCCTAGGGAGGCCTGAGGTGGGGACTGGGTCCTCTGTCCTCCAGGCCAGGAGGCACGCTGCATACCTGCGTTCACATCAAAGCCCTGGTCAAGAATCCTGACTCCTCTTTTGTGTCCAGCACAACCTGGAGGCTAAGAAGTATGGGACAGTGACTGCAAATGGGGCTGTCCTGTGTGATTCCTCATGAGGAAATGCCCTGACGAAATTTTTGTTCCTCAGTAAAGCTCATTTGCTTTGAGAATTCATGTGTCCTTATTCAAATTTAACTAGCAAAATGGAACTTTTGCAAAATCTCCTTGCCCATCCCCCTTTTCCCTCTAAATTTTTAATCTTTTGCCTGCTCTTCCCTTAGTAGAAATATTTGGGTTTTGGAAAACTGATTTATTGATGAACAAACTGGGAGGTGGAATTGGATCAAAATACCTTTGGATGGAAGTAGTGGCACCAAGGCCTGACCTGTAAGTGACCTGGCCTCACCCCTGGGGCCACTCCAGTGCACTAGTTTCCATCTTGCTTCCCAGCACCTCTGCAGTCATAATCAAAGTGAGGGAAGAAATTCAGTCACCTTGCAACATCTTCAGGAAATTCTGCACTCCCCTAGGGCTTGCAAAACTCCCTGTTTCTTGCAGACCAAAAGCAAGTTCTCAGTCACCTTGCTCTAGTTTGCATAATTAAAGTGGAAGCGGGTTACTGTCTGGATGACCCTTGGCCCAACCAAGCCCACAGGAGCGCGGGTGCATGTATGTGTGTGTATTTCCAGACAGAAAGAAGACAGCTTAAGATGAAGTGTGATCTATTAACTTACTCACTCCCACATCCTTACCTCTTTTTTGTCTTTCTCACATTGCCTCACTAATGCGTTATTCTAACACGGTAACCCATGTTAGAGCATTTTTCACTAAAAAAGAAAAAAAAGAATTTTAGATAAAGCCATCTTCAGTATAGCCACATAGAGAGAGAGTCCCCACCTTCAAAGTCAACTAGAGTGGCTCTGCTGTCTTCCATACTGGGCAGCCAGACAAGATTTCCTTTGTACAAAGAGGCCTGCTGCTACAGAAGAAAAAAGTTTGAAAATTACTCAGCTAGTCTAAATCCCCCACTTTTAAAAGAAAGTGCAAACTAAGACCCAAAGGGGCTTACCTGACACAATCAGCCAGCTTTATCCGACCAATTTCTAGAATCCAGGTCTAAAATTCCTAGACTAGGGCTCATCCTGTTAAGTAACAAAAGCACCCAGTGAGATTTGAAGAGAAGAGAAAGCTCAGAAACGGACTCTGTCAATTAAAGAAAACCCACGTGGGATTAGGGCAGCCACACTGGGTCTGGGTGAGCAAAACTGAGATTCCCTCCTCCTCTCCCTTCACTTCTGTTGTAGAACACGAGTCACCTCCACAGGAAGAACTGAACTTGTGGAGGGGTTCTGGTTTGAGTCAGAGAAATCTTTGGTTTTAAGGCTCAGAAATGTTGTTTGGAGCCCCAGGCCTTGGTTATAGGTTGAAAGATCATGGGGCCACCATGCAGCCTTGCCTTTTCAGAGTTTGGAAAAACAACTCAGTTACTTTAGGAGCTCCTGGGGAAAGCCTCTAGGGCAGAGAAGGAATATTTACCAAGTGGGAGAGGAAGCTGTTACTGAAGACTTCTAACCCACTTCCATAAGGTTTAATTCCATAAAACCAGCAAATACACTTATCACAACTTTGCCCTCTCTTGATTAAAGCCTTAAATTTTTTGTGAAAAGTGACACCAAAAAAAAAAAAAAAAATCAAACTCATTGCCAAAGAGTCAATCCCGACTCGTGGGAGCTTCATGTATTTCAAAGTAGAACTGCACTCCATAGGGTTTTCAATGGCTGTAATATTATGGAAGTAGATTGCCAGGCCTTTCTTCTGCAGTGCCACAGGGTGGATTCAAAGCACCAACATTTTGGTTAGCAGTCTAGTGCAACTGTTTGCACACACCAAGAAAACCAGCTGTTCACACTGCTGATGGAAGTAAAGATGTCTACAAGAATAAAGGCCTGGGCCATTTTGGAGGCGGAGATAATAAACAGCATAATATGGGGTCTGTGAAGGTTTCTGGATTAATTTGTAATTTAATTTTTAGGAATATATGGGGTTTACTGGCTGGTCAAATGTAGGCTTAGTCAGTCTTCATCTCATTCAGCCCCAGGCCCTGGGTGAAGAGGTGCACTAGGAGGGTTGTGGGTGGGGGGAGGGTACAGGATTCTAGACTTTAGAGTCTCCCCTGAAGCTGTCCCCTACTAGCTGCCTCTAGGGAGCCTCACACGGCCTGTATTTCTGGAGATTGTCCTGAAATTTGCCCAGAGCTTCAGAACCATGCACATTCATTCATTCACTCAACAAATATTTATTGAGCACTGAACACAGGCTAGGCCCTCCCATACGGGAGTACTCACTGAGTGCTTTTCATGGTGCCCTGGGTGGAGCTTCTCTACAAGGCATGGGGGACTGGCTTCTGCTCACTCCCTCACTCCCCCGCAAGAGCTTATGATCCTAGCTTGGGCTATGAAACATTTAATGAAACATGAGCATGGAAAGCAAAACGGGGAAAGGCAGGATTTGTTGCCAGACTGGCCCAAATCAAATCTTGAGTTTAGAATATTGACAGTTATTAGCTGGTTGATCTTAGATGGGTTGATTAACTTTTCTGAGACTTGATTTCTTTATTTGAATGTGGAGAATAATAAAATGCATTCCTCACAGGGTTATTCATTTAGGGAGTCCAGTACCTAGAAACCACCATTTTTTTTTTTAAGATTCAGTACAATTTCAAATTTTACTTAATTTTTTCAAAGTTATGCTTGCATATAATTATAATAGTAACTTATATAGAGCTTACTTTGTACCAGGCACTAGATTAAATTAGTTAACCCTAACAACAGCCTGATGAGGTAAGTATAACTATTACGCCCATTTTTAACAGATGATGTAACTGAGGCACAGAGAGGCTAAGTGATTTGCTCAAGGTTACACAGCTAGTAAGTGGCAGTACCAGGCTTCAAACCATGTTTGTAGCACATAGTTCAAATAATTCCACAAGACTTATTAAGAAAAACGGCCACTGCTGCATTCCTTTCTTGCCGTTCCCACTCTACATCACAAGGAACATGCTTATAAAAACCGAGGATAGTAACACGCTTATAGGAAACAGATTTAAGCCTTTTTCACCACCACGTGAACACCCCGCACATGCCACAACCTACCACGCTCACCTTCTTCTATCCTTCCAATATCAGTTTTCAGTTTGATTTGTATCATCTGTAGCACTATGACAGACAAACCCTGTAGTATATTATGATTCCCTTTCCTTCTTTTACATCTAGTAACTAGAGTTAATACTTGACTTATTTTTTTTTTGCCAAGAACTCTCTGCTGTAAGTGTAAATCTCTCTATATTCATACACATCATTCCTTGACTGCTCCTTTCCCAGGGTCTTTTTGCTCGTATCTTGACTGGAAACACACAGCTTCTTTCAACATCTCTCAGGTGAGTTTTACCTCTTTATTGGGCTAGTGCCTCTGGTTTCTTTACACTTTGAAGAAGTTGAAGTCATTTTTTTTCTTTTTAATTTGTGCCTTTGGTGTCCTATTGAAGAAATTCCTGCCTACCTCAAAGTTGTGAATGTTGCCTAAGTTTTCTTCTACAAGTTTTATAGTTTGAGCTTTTATGTTTAGGCTAGGATCCATTTTTGAGTTAATTTTTGTGTATGGTATGAAATAAAGTTTGAGGTTCTTTATTTCCATATGAATATCCAGTTAATGCAGCACTATTTCTTGAAAAAACTGTCCTCTCCTCCACTGAAGTATCTTGGCCTCTTTGTCAAAAATCAGTTGGCCATGTGTGTGTGGATCTATATATGGACTCTCTATTCTGTTATACTGATCCAAATATCTTTCCTTAGGCCAATACCACAATGTCTTGACAACTGTAACTTTATAGTAAGTGTTATGGTGAGTTGATTTATATCCACAAAAAGACGTGTTCAAGACCTAATCCCCAGTACCTGTGAACGTAACCTTATTTGGAACAAGAAGTTAACATGAAGTCAAGCTGCAGTAGAGTATGACTTTTGTCCTTTTAAGAGGAGAAGAGACACACAGGATAGAACACCATGTGACAAGAGAGGCAGAGATTGGAGTTATGCTGTCATGAGCCAAGGAATGCCTGGGGGTACCAAACTAGAAGAAATAAGAAGCCCCATAGCCTTCAGAGAAAGCATGGCCCAGCTGACACTCTGAATTCGGATTTCCAGCCTCTAGAGCTAAAGAATAGATTTCCATTGTTAAGCCACCCACTTTATGGTACTTTGTTACAGAAGCCCTAGGAAGCTCTTACAGCAAGTCTTCAAATCAAGTAGGTGTAAAACCTCTTTCCAACTTTGTTCTCCTTTTCAAAATTACTTTGGCTATTCTAGGTCCTTTGCACCTGACCCAAGCCATGGTATTTTCAGTCACCTCACGTGCATGCGAAAGCTGGACAATGCATAAAGAAGATCAGAGAACAAGTGTTGCCTTTGAACTATGGTGTTGGCAAAGAATGTTGAATATACCATGAACTGCCAGAAGAACGAACAAATCTATCTTGGAAGAAGTACAGCCAGCATGCTCCTTAAGGGAGGCAGAGCCAAGACTGCGGAGTAGTCAGATGCTTCCAGTGGTCCCTCTTACAGCAAAGACCCAAAAAAACAAGTGAATCGATTTTATATGACAATCTAGGAGCCCTGTACATCAAAGGCAAAGTTGAGGAATCAGACTGAGTGGCAAGGGGAGGGATAGACAGTTCAGAAACATGTAGGAGTTGCCAGACCTGACCCAGCAGAAACTGACACCCCATAGGCCTGGATCTGCTGGTGTGAGTGCAATGAGGCAAGCAGTGGTGTTCAGCATGCATTTTCCACATCAGGACAGACCCCGAGCAGCAGAGAGTTCACTCACACCTCCAGAATCCGCAAAGAGCAGCTCTCTCGGCAAAAGATAAGTACTTGTGTCTTATCAACCCTGTGGACCAAAAAATGAGCCTTTGAAAAAACTCTCTTCCATTTAAGTGACCCTTTCCAGCTCTGCACCAGGTCCTGAGCCAGCTTCCATGATAGTCACTTTCCCTGGGCTGAAAGTAGGACCTGAAAGTAGGCACACCCTGAGCCATCCTCCTGGCCTTGAAGAAGGAACATAAACAAATAGGGCGGAGGGGGAAATAATCTGCCAGCTCTCCTGAGCTAGGAACTCAGGGCAGAAACAGCTCCTTTGCCTAGGCCAGGCATAAGCAGTCCACAGACTTTGAATGCTTTTCACCCTTGCATAGACCTGTGTGGGCACATTTCAACAGCATAGGCCCTCATCAGCACAGTACAACAGGGTAAAAACCTGAAGTCTAATTTCAACTCTTTCAGCTATATGGTGGAGAGGTAGGTTCGTGATGTGTTTCACCACTCTGCTTATGCAGCGGGGTCCTCACCTACTCACATCAGGGGCCTGAGGACTGGTTGTTTCACCTATGCCACCTAGCTACTCACAACAGGGATCCAAGGATAAGTGGTGCCTCCCAGTCCTCACAGCCAACAGCGTTGGGTACCCATAGTTCGACTGCAAAACCCACCCACCTAGATGCCCTAGGAAACATGGGCATGCATTCCTCACAGACACTCAGGGGCAATTGTCACATGCCTTGCTCAGCGTGTTACCCCCTACTGCAATGAGATACCTGTGCCTACACCAATCACCTCTTCTTGTCTAAAACTATAGGTAAGAGCCTGCACCACACACTTGGTGACCAACTACCTGGACACCTGAGCTGAATCCATACAAGAAAAGTAAACAGGCTTCCTGGGCTCATATACCTAGTAACAGCTCTAACCACCTGGTGACAGGACATTAGAGCTTCAAAGGCTGTTTGAAACGTATGAAGCCATGGCTGCACCCTTTGTGACCCCAGAGGCTGTTGCCCCACCCTTTGAGACCTAGACAGCTCTGGCACGCTCTCTAACAGTTCTACTGATCGTGAAGCTGTTCCAGGGATGGTTCTTTTCTTTTCTTAGAGGACAACAGATGTAGTTCTTTGGCCTGTTTCCTGTCTGTAGAATTCCAAAAGACAAACAGTGTTCTTTTCCTTCTCTCTTTCTCTGTCCCCTTCAGTCTAAATTAATAGGTTTTCTGCTGCAGTAGTTGGTTAGATCCATCAGTCACAGGCTTAATCTCTTTAACAAAAGATTGTGTAGCCATGTCCTTGCTGAAAATTCTAGAACACGTGTCCTTAGTACAACAGAATTTTCCAAATCTTTAAATTTTCGTTTTGCACAGTTCATTTTTCAGTCCATCTTTTTCCTCTTGCATTCTATACTAACCAGCAAGGAGAAACCACATGGTCCCTTTAAGATCTTGCTTAGAAATCTACTCAGTCAAGTATCTAAGTTCATCACTTACAAGTTCTACCTTCCACCAAACATTTGAACATAATTCAGACAAGTTCTTTGATGCTTCATAAAAAGCATCACCCTTCCTCCATTGTCCAATCACATGTTCATCTTTTTTTTTTTAATTATTATTGTACTTTAAGTGAAAGTTACAAATCAAGTCAGTCTTTTATATGAAAATTTTTATACACCTTGCTATATACTCCTAGGAAAGCCTGGTGGTATAGTGGTTAAGTGCTACGGCTGCTAACAAAGTGGTCAGCAGTTCAAATCCACCAGGTGCTCCTTGGAAGCTCTATGGGACAGTTCTACTCTGTCCTATAGGGTTGCTATGAGTCAGAATTGACTTGACGGCAGTGAGTGTATACTCCTAATTGCTCTCCCTAATGAGACAGCCCGCTCCTTCTCTCCACTCTCTCTTTTCGTGTCCATTCCACCAGCTTCTGACCCCCGTGCCCTCTCATCTCCGCTCCAGATAGGAGATGCCAACAGAGTCTCAGGTGTCTACTTGATCCAAGAAGCTCATTCTTCACCAGCATCCCTCTCCATCCCATTGTCCAGTCCAATTCCTGTCTGAAGAGTTGGCTTTGGGAATAGTTCCTGTTCTGGGCTAACAGAAGGTCTGGGGGTCATGACCACCGGGGTCCTTCTAGTCTCAGTCAGACCATTAAGTCGGGTCTTTTTATGAGAATTTGGGGTCTGCATCCCACTGCTCTCCTGCTCCCTCAGGGGTTCTCTGTTGTGTTCCCTGTCAGGACAGTCATCAGGTGTAGCCAGGCACCATCTAGTTCTTCTGGTCTCAGGCTGATGTAGTCTCTGGTTTATGTGGCCCTTTCTGTCTCTTGAGCTCATAATTACCTTGTGTCCTTGGTGTTCTTCATTCTTCTTTGATCCAGGTGGGTTGAGACCAATTGATGCATCATAGATGGCTGCTTGCTAGCATTTAAGATACCAGATGCTACTTTCCAAAGTGGGTTGCAGAATGTTTTCTTAATAGATTTTATTATGCCCATTGACTTAGATGTCCCCTGAAACCATGGTCCCCAAATCCCTGCTCCTGCAACCCTGGCCTTCGAAGCATTCAGTTTATTCAGGAAACTTCTTTGCTTTTGGATTAGTCCAGTTGTGCTGACCTTCCTGTATTGTGTGTTGTCTTTCCCTTCACCTAAATAGTTCTTATCTACTATCTAATTAGTGAAAATCCCTCTCCCTCCCTCCCGCCTCCCGTAACCATCAAAGAATATTTTCTTCTCTGTTTAAACTATTTTTTGCGTTCTTACAATAGTGGTCTTATACAATATTGTCCTTTTGCAAGTGCCTAATTTCACTCAGCATAATGCCGTCCAGATTCCTCCATGTTATGAAATGTTTCACAGATACATCACTGTTCTTTATCGATGCATAGTATTCCATTGTGTGAATATACCATAATTTATTTATCCATTCATCCATCGATGGGCACCTTGGTTGCTTCCATCTTTTTGCTGTTGTAAACAGTGCTGCAGTGAACATGGGTGTGCATATATCTGCTCATGTAAAGGCTCTTATTTCTCTAGGATATATTCCAAGGAGTGGGATTGCAGGATCATATGGTAGTTCTATTTCTAGTTTTTTAAGGAAGTGCCAAATCGATTTCCCAAGTGGTTATACCATTTTACATTCCCACCAGCAGTGTATAAGTGTTCCAGTCTCTCCACAACCTCTCCAACATCTATTATTTTGTGTTTTTTTTGGATTAATACCAGCCTTGTTGGGGTGAGATGGAATCTCTTTGTAGTTTTGATTTGCATTTCTCTAATGGCTAATGGTTGTGAGCGTTTCCTCATGTATCTGTTAGCTACCTGAACGTCTTCTTTAGTGAAGTGTCTGTTCATATCTTTTGCCCATTTTTTAATTGGGTTATTTGCCTTTTTGTAGTTGAGTTTTTGCAGTATCATGTAGATTTTAGAGATCAGGTGCTAATAGGAAATGTCATGGCAAAAACTTTTTCCCAGTCAGTAGGTAATCTTTTTACTCTTTTGGTGATGTCTTTGGACGACCATAGGTGTTTGATTTTTAGGAGCTCCCGGTTATCTAGTTTCTCTTCTGTATTGTTAGTACTGTTTGTATACTGTTTATGCCATGTATTAGGGCTCCTAACATTGTCCCTATTTTTTCTTCCATGATCTTTATCATTTTGGATTTTATATTTAGGTCTTTGATCCACTTTGTGTTAGTTTTTGTGCATGGTGTGAGGTATGGGTCTTGTTTCATTTTTTTGCAGCTGTATATCCAGTTATGCCAGTACCATTTGTTAAACAGACTGTCTTTTCCCCATTTGACTGATTTGAGGCCTTTGTCAAATATCAACTGCTCATATGTGGATGGATTTATGTCTGGATTCTTAATTCTGTTCCATTGGTCTATGTATCTGTTGTGGTACCGGTACCAGGCTGTTTTGAGTACTGTGGCAGTACGATAGGTTCTAAAATCAGGTAGAGCGAGGCCTCCCACTTTGTTCTTCTTTTTTAGTAATGCTTTACTTATCCAGGGCCTCTTTCCCTTCCATATGAAGTTGGCGACTTTTTTCTCCATCTCATTAAAAATGTTGTTGGAATTTGGATCAGAATTGCATTAAATCTATAGATCGCTTTCGTTAGAATAGACATTTTTACAATGTTAAGTCTTCCTACCCATGAGCAAGGTACGTTTTTCCACTTATGTAGGTCTCTTTTGGTTTCTTGCAGCAGCGTTTTGTAGTTTTCTTTGTATAAGTCTTTTACATCTCTTGTTAAGATTTATTCCTCAGTATTTTATCTTCTTCTTCTTCGAATATTTCTTCTTCGATGTTCTTTTTGTTGGTGTAGAGGAATTCAACTGATTTTTGTATGTCCATCTTGTATCCTGACAGTCTGCTAAACTCTTCTATTAGTTTCAGTAGTTTTCTTGAGGATTCTTTAGGGTTTCCTGTGTATAAGATCGTGTCATCTGCAAAGAGAGATACTTTTACTTCTTCCTTACCAATCTGGATGCCCTTTATTTCTTTATCTAGTCTAATTGCCCTGGCTAGGACCTCCAGCACAATGTTGAATAAGAGTGGCGATAAAGGGCATCCTTGTCTGGTTCCCGATCTCAAGGGGAATGAATGCTTTCAGGCTCTCTCCATTTAGGATGATGTTGTCTATTAGCTTTGTATAAATGCCCTTTATTATGTTGAGGAATTTTCCTTCTATTCCTTTTTTGCTGAGAGTTTTTATCATGAATGGGTGTTGAACTTTGTCAGATGCCTTTTCTGCATCAATTGATGAAATCATGTGATTCTTGTCTTTTGTTTTATTTATATGATGGATTACATTAATTGTTATTCTGATCATTTTCTTTTAAAGCCTCATCAGAAGGACATTTAACATCCACATTTCATATGCATTCTGTAAGATGATAGAGACTTTCTCTATAGCTCTCCTCACTTCTTTCTGAGCTCTCATAAGAATTGCCTTTGACATTCGTAATTCTACCAACAGTCTCTTCAAGGCAATCTAGGCTTTTACTATTAAAAAAAAAAAAAAAATTTTTACTATTAGGCACCTTAAAACTCCTCTAGCCTCGATCCATTACCCAATTCCAAAACTGCTTCCACATTTCAGGTATCTCTTAGAGCAGCGCCCCACTCTCCAGTACCAAATTCTGTCTTAGTTGTCTTAGTTATCTAGTCCTGCTATAACAGAATTACCACAAGTTGATTTAACAAACAGAAATTTATTTTCTGAGTTTTTCCATTTAATCCAAGTTGTCAGATGTATTAGCATAAAGTCATTCATAGCATTCACTTATTATCCTTTTAATTAATGTAGGATATTAGTAATATTTTCTCTTTTACTCTGATACCTGTAACAAAGCAAGGCTCAACTATGGACTGTGTATATGAAACCCACTTTAAATGTTTTCTTTTCTCTTGTTCAGTCCATCTAGATGTTATCAATTTTATTGATTTTTTTAAACAGATTTTTTGGTTTCACTGATTTTCTCTATTTTTCTGTTTTCTGGATCACTGCTTTCTGGTCTTCTATTTCTTTTGAGTTCAAATTTCTCTTCTAGCTTCTTAAAGGTAGGAGCTTAGATAATTGATTGGACACTTCTTTTCTAACATAAACTATAAATTTTCTTCTATGCACTGCCTTAGCTGTATCTTACAAGTTCTGAAAGTTGTATTTTCATTTTCATCCAATTCAAGATATTTCTAAATTTCCCTCTAATTTTTTATATGATCCTTAGATTATTTAGAGTTGTGCCATTTGATTTCCAAATATTTGGGAATTTTCCCAGATGTCTTTCTGTTATTGGTTTTTAATTAATTCCCCTTTTATCAGAAAATAGGCTTTGTATTATTTCAATCCTTTTAAATTTATTGAGACTTGTTTTATGGCTCAGAATATGACCTAATTTTGTGAATGCTGCATATGCACTTGAAAAGAATGCATATTCTGCTGTTGTTCAGTGGAGTATTCTATAAATGTCAGTTAGGTCAATTGGTAATTAATAGTATTTTTCATGTCTTCCATATCATAACTTAGCAGCATCAGAAGCCACCTAACTTCATCAGGAGGAGAGAGAATCAAGATCAGCACAAAGCTGATTCCTATGAGGTGGAGGTCAGACATATCTCCACTCTTCAACTTTCTTTTATCAGTGCTGACAGCAGCCATCCTCCCCACAGCACTCTGTACTTCTCTGCGGGGCTCGATAATTCATTGCACTGGCCATACAGAACTCAGAGACCATACTCACAGTCATGGGGTTTATTAGGAAAGTAACAGGTTACAACTCGGGGTCAGGATCAACTCGGAAGTAACAGGAACAACTCAGGAGAGAGGAGACAGTTCATCAGTCAGGACAGCTCACAACCAAGACAGCTCTCAGCTCCTTCTTGGCCATGCCCACAGGCAGACTACTCTTCTCCAGCTTCTGCTGCTGGGCCTCGCTCAGACTTCTCCCACCAGGCTCTGCTGAGGCCTACTGCCGCTGGTCTGTGCATTGCCTGGCCACTTCTAGCCGTCTGCCCTGTCTCCAGTGATACAGCACTCTGTCTCCTGGGTCTAGGAGGTTCTCAGTGCAGGGACCCCAAGTACAAAGAACATGCTCTGCTCAAGAATCTTCTTGATAGTAGTGAGGTCCCCCTCAATCTCTGTGGGATTAGCCTTTTTATAAGCCTGTTCCTTCCACCAAGAGTACAAACTGACCAATTCCCTCGGTAGGCCACTGTGATGGCTAAGGCTGTGAGTCAATTTGGCTGGGCCATGATTCTCAGTGGTTTGGCAGTTATGTAATGATGTAATTTGGCAGTTATGTAATGATGTACGAGCATACATTGGAGATATTGCAGGTTTGGTTCCAGAACACCTCAATAAAGCAAATATCACAAGAAACCGAGTCACTTATAAAAGTTATGTTTACACTATCATGTAGTCTATTAAGTGTGCAATAGCATTATGTCTAAAAAAAACAAATGTATGTACCATAATTAAAAAACACTTTATTGCTAAAAAATGCTAACCATCTTTTTGCCGGTGGAGGGTCTTGTCTTAATGTTAATGGCTGCTGACTGCTCGGGGTGGTGGTTGCTGAAGTTTGGGGTGGCTATGGCAATTTCTTAAAATAAGTTTGCCACATCAATTGACTCTTCCTTTCATGAAAGATTTCTCTCTGTAGCACATGATGCTGTTTGATAGCAGTAGAACTTCTTTCAAAATTAGAGTCAATGCTCTCAAACCCTGCCACTGCTTTGTCAACTAAGTTCATGTAATATTCTAAATCCTTTGTTGTCATTTCAACAATGTTCACAGCATCTTCACCAGGAGTAGTTTCCATCTCAAGAAACTACTTTCTTTGCTCATCCATAAGAAGTAACTCCTCATCCCTTAAAGTTTTGTCATGAGGTTGCAACAATTCAGTCACATCTTTAGGCTCCAGATCTAATTCTAGTTCTCTTGCCATCTCCACCACATCTGCAGTTACTTCCTCCACTGAAGACTTGAACTCCTCAAATCATCCATAAGGGCTGGAATCAATTTCTTCCAAACTCCTGTTAATCTTGATATTTTGACCTCCTCCCATGAATCACAAATGTTCTTAATGACATCTAGAAAGATGAACCCTTTTCAGAAAGTTTGTAATTTTCTTTGCCTAGATCCATCAGAGGAATCACTATCTATGGCAGCTATAACCTTACAAAATGTATTTCTTAAATAATAAGACTTCAAAGTCAAAATTACTCCTTGATCCATGGGCTGCAGAAAGGATGTTGTGTTAGCAGGCATGAAAACAACATTAATCTCCTTGTATGTACATCTCCATCAGAGCTCTTGGATGGCCAGGTACATTGTCAATAAGCAGTAATATTTTGAAAGCAATCTTTTCTTCTGAGCATTAGGTCTCAACAGTGGGCTTAAAATATTTAGTAAACCATGTTGTAAACATATATGCTGTCATCCAGGCTTTGTTGTTTATCTATACAGCACTGGCAGAGTAGATTTAGCATAATTCTTAGGGGCCCTAGGATTTTCAGAATGGTCAATGAGCATTGGCTTCAACTTAAAGTCACCAGCTGCATTAGCCCCTAACAGGAGAGTCAGCCTGTCCTTTGAAGCTTTGAAGCCAGGCGTTGGTGTCTCTTCTTCAGCTATGAGAGGCACCTTCTTCCAATATAAAGCTGTTTCATCTACATTGAGAATCTGCTGTTTAGTGTAGCAGTCTTCATCAGTTCTCTCAGCTAGAGCTTCTGGATAACTTGCTGCAGCTTCTACATCAGCACTTGCTGCCTCACCTTGCACTTTTATATTATGGAGACAGCTTCCTTCCTTAAAGCTCATGGACCAGCCTCTTCTAGCTTCAAACTTTTCTTCTGCAGCTTCCTCACCTCTTTCAGCCTTCATAGAATTGAAGAGAGTTATGCCTTGCTCTGAATTAGGCTTTGGCTTAAGGGAATGTCGTGGCTGGTTTGATACTCTATCCAGACCACGAAAACTTTCTCCACATCAACAATGAGGCTGTTTCACTTTCTTATCATTAGTGTGTTCACTGGAGTAGCACTTTTAATTTCCTTCAAGAACTTTTCCTTTGCATTCACAACCTGACTAACTCTTTGGCATGAGAGACCTGTCTTGGCTTTTGACGTGCCTTCCTCACTAAACTTAATCATTTCTAGCTTTTGATTTAAAGTGAGAGATGTGCGACACTTCCTTTCACTTGAACACTTAGAGGCCATTGTAGGGTTATTAATTGGCCTAATTTCAATATTGTCATGTCTCAAGGAATAGGGAGGCCAAGGAGAAGGAGAGAGATGAGGAACAGCCAGTTCGTGGAGCAATCAGAACACACAACACTTATGGATTAAGTTCATCGTCTTATATGGGCACGATTTGTAGCACCTCAAAACAATTAACAATAGTAACACCAAAGATCACCAATCACAGATTACTATAAGAGATATAATAATAATGGAAAAGTTTGAAATATTGCTGGAATTACCAAAATGTGACACAGAAACACGAAGTGAGCATATGCTGTTGAAAAAATGGCGCCAATAGACTTGCTCAACCCAGGGTTGCCACAAACTTTCAATTTATAAAAAATGCAATATCTGCAAAGTGCAATAAAGCAAAGCACAATAAAATGAAGTATGCCTGTAGCTATCCTCCATTTTGTGATATAATGTACTCACCTCAATGATATGATTTGATGTGATCAGCCAATCAGTTGTAAGGGAAGTTTTCTCAGGGGTGTGGCCTGCATCTAATATATACGGATGCTCGATGGCTTTTGCTCTCTCTGTATCCTGCATCCAGCTCATTATCATCTGACCTCCAATTCTTGGGACTTGAGCCAGCAACCTGTCATCTTACCTACCAATCTTAGGTTCGTCAGCCCCTGCATCTACATGAGTCAGATGAAGCCTCTAACCTGACGCCTGACCCGAGGACTTGGGACTTGCCAGCCTCTCTCTCTCTCTAAATATACATATAGGCTTCACTGGTTTTGCTTCTCTAGAGAACTCAGCTTAAGATAGCCATAGTCACCTTATTTGTGTAGTAAACTGCCCAATCCCTGCAAGGGTTTTATACACTTTATTTGCATAGTAAACTGTCCAATTCCCTTGCAAGACTGTGGCCCACCAAATCACCTTGACAGAACTGCAAACCCAGGGCCAGAAAGGCCATGCAGAAAGAGATACCCGTTATACTACACGTATCCTTTCTGATTTTCTGTCAGTTCAATCAGTTACTGAAAGGAATGAATATTGAAATCTCTAACTATAATTATGGGTTTGTCTGTTTCTCTTTTCACTTCCATCAGTTTTTTTTACATGTATCTTGAAGCTGTGATATTTGGTACACACACGTTTAGATATGTTATGTCCTTTTTGATGACTTGTACTCTTTATTATTAAATAACACTCTTTACTCCATGTGGTATTTCTTGTTTGAAGTTCTGTTTTGTCTGATATTAATATAGCCCCTCAAGCTTTCTTATGATTAGTATTTGAATAGTATAACTTTTCCATCTGTTTACTTTTAATCTACTTGTGTCTTTATATTTAAAGTAGGTTTCATGTCGACAATGCATAATTGGGTCATGCCTTTTTATTCACCAGTCTGATAACCTCTGCCTTATAACTGGGATGTTTAGACCCTTCGTATTTAATATAATTATTGATATGTTTGGGTTTAAGTCCACCATCTTGGTATTTGTTTTCTATGTAGTCCTATCTGTTCTTTGTTCCTTTTTTCCTACCTTCTTTTCTATTAATTATTTTTAACACTTGATTTTTATCTCCACTATTGGCTTATTAGCTATACCCCTTTGTTTTATATTTTTAGTGGTTCTAGGATTTACATTATGCATTTTTACCTTCAAATAACATTACAACACTTAATGTATAGTGTAAAAACCTTGGAACAGCAGTTTACTGCCATTTCACCCCTCCAATCCCTAGTGCCACTACTGTCATACATTTCACTTCTGTATATGTTCTAAACCCCACCACACATTGTTATCATTTTTGCTTCAAATATTCCATTTTAATTTAAATAAATTTTAAAATGAGAAAAAACTGTCTCATATATTTATCTACATACATTTTGGGCACTCTTTATTCCTTTGTGTGGAACTACACTTCCATCTAATATCATTTCCTTTTTGTCTGAATATCTTAATGTTTCTCATAGTGCAAGTGTACTAGCAACAAATTCTCTTGACTTTCATTAGTTTAAAAAGCCTTTATTTTGCCTTCACTTTAAAAATGCTGTTCCATTGTCTCCTGGCATGTGTACCTTTAGATAAGACATCTGTAGTTATTTTTCTTCCTCTATACGTATTATACATACTGTACCTTTTTTCCTCTGGCTGCCTTTAAGACTTTTCTCTTTTTCATTGGTTTTCAGCAATTTGATTGTGATGTGCTTTTTGTGAATTTTTTGTATATATGTATGTCTATCCCACTCAGGGTTCATTGAGCTTCTTGGGTTTTTGTTTTAGAGTTTTCATCAAATCTAGAAAAAATTCTACCATTGTATCTTAGTATTGTTTTCAATAGAAAAGATTCAAAGGGGCACTAATTCAGATTTCTGAAGCTCTTGTTCTGCATAACTCCCTCTTCTCTGGAATTCTTCCTTGTAGCTTTCAGCTCCTCAGTCTCCCTGAACTCTAATCTCTGTCCCCTCAACTCAGTGAGACCACTCTGCTCTGTTTGGGATCCCTCTTCCTGCTGCATAGTCCAAAATATGCCTCCAAATGTAGTCTAAGTAATGATAGAGCTCACCTGACTGTTCTCCAAATTTATTCACTAACCTTTTTTTAGAGGGAGTAAACATGTGTTCAATCTACTGAAGTTAACTAAAAATTAATTTTAATTTTTAAAAATGTAAACATAAAACATAATAGTTTTTAATTAATAATTATTCCAAAACAGTGAGAGGGATAAAACTGTTTTCAACTTTGTGTCTATGGTCAGCTCAGTAAAAACAGACTTGAATCTTAAGTCAGGTTCCATATCCAGTGTTTTTCATTACTTACTTTAACAGGATCTTCTGATAAAAGAATTGTGCTTTCTCTCAAAGCCCAATATTTAACATTAATTTAGCTTAGGCTGAATATTCAAATGTCTTCACAGTAATATGACAATAAGTTACTTTATAGTCATATTACTGTGTGAGTATAAATGTTTTTGCTCTAAGTACAACTTTGAATGATGCCTCTATAATTTTATTTCTTATCTACCTTTACTGACAAAATCAATTCTTACTGTAAAATATTCTTTGATTATTCTGGAAAATACCAATTGATTTACCAGAGAGGTAGCTGTTCTTGCTTGAAAATTGTGTCAAAATTTGATAGCTTGTGCCACTATAGGACAAGGTGTCTTAGGAAACAATGCCCCTAGAGGACTGTTCACAACCCAATAAAGTCTAATTTTCAGACATTCATCACCGTATTTCCAGTTTGAACCTTTCATTTTCAGCTACTGTGCTAAATCAATACTCTTACAGATTATCTTGTCCTAGCTCATACAGACTCATGGTTTGTATTTACGCTGTGATTCTATTCAGTGTTTACACTTAACATTTTTATGTGCTACACTATTGATAATATGACCTTCTTCAATGAATTACTTTTGGGCCATCAGAGATTTAGTACAACACAATAGTAACAACAAAAATGCAGATCCTACGACTATAAGAAACAATATTATCTTGATGTGAAACATAGTAAAAATAATCTAACTAGATAATTAAATTAACTATGATAAACTGATCAATGTAGTCTTTGTAGCGAATGCCATTACATAATTATTAAGATAATAGAGTTTTTATAGAGATCTTAATTGTTCTTATATTTTAAATTAGTCAAATATATGTGAACAAAATTTTTTCATCAATTTTTCCTCTGAAACTATCAAACCACTCGTGAACTCCTTGACAGAGTTTCACGGACCACTTTTGAGAAACACTGTTCCAAGGATAATCTAAAATATGACTCTAATCAATGGTAGTAATTACTGATTTCCAGTGCTTCAGATATAGAAAGCATTTCATTCCCATTTAATAAATTATTAATCAATATTTATTGATTGATTACATATGTGAGGTACTAGTCTAAACTCTGAGGATATAGCAGTGAACAAGATAGATATTGTTCTTATCCTGGAGGAGCTTCCTCTCTAGTAGGGAGAAGACAATACAAAGGAATAAGTTCATTTCAAAAAATGTTGATGCTCTGAAGGAAACAAACAGCAGTGTAATGAGATAAAGTATGACTTGAGGAGGGCAAAGCCTACTTTAGATGGGGTGGTCAAGGAAGACTTTGAATGAGAAGGTGACATTTGAGCAGAGAGCTGAGCAATGAGGAAGCAGGATTTGAACTGGTGAGACCATCCCAGAAGGCCAAGCAAATACAAAAGCTCTGAGGCAGTGACACTGGTTTGGCCTTTTTGAGGAGCAGAGAAAAGGCTAAGGTGCCTAAAACAGAGTGAGCAAGGGGAATGGCGGAGTGAGAAAATGCTGGAGAGGCAGCCAAGTGCAAGATTAGCAGAATCTCATGGGCTCTGGTGAGGAGTTGGGGAAGCCACTGGAAGGTTGCAAGCAGGGGATTGACAAGAGCTAATTTATCTTTTAAAAAGACCAATGGGTGCTGAGTGGAGTATGGAGGGGTCGAGGAGAGGCAGAGTGAGAGCAGGGAAACCAGTTAAAAGGGTGTTTAATAGTCTAAGAGAGAGATGATAGTGTCTTACACTAGGGTGGAAACAGTGGAAATGGGAAGAAGTAGATGGATTTGGAAAGTACTTTTCATAGAACAGGTAAGGTTTGCTGATGCATTGAATGAACTAATGAATGAGATAATTAACCAATAGGCACTCATGTGCTGTAAAAGTTAAGGAAAGGTGCTAACAAGCGGCCATCTAAGATGCATCAATTGGTCTCAACCCACCTGGAGCAAAGGAGAATGAAGAACACCAAGGTCACACGACAACTAAAAGCCCAAGAGACAGAAAGGGCCACATGAACCAGAGACCTACATCATCCTGAGACCAGAAGAATTAGTTGGTGCCCGGCCACAATTGATGACTGCCCTGACAGGGAGCACAACAGAGAACCCCTGAGGGAGCAGGAGATCAGTGGGATGCAGACCCCAAATTCTCATAAAAAGACCATACTTAATGGTCTGACTGAGACTAGAGGAATCCCGGCGGTCATGGTCCCCAAACCTTCTGTTGGCACAGGACAGGAACCATCCCTGAAGACAACTCATCAGACATGAAAGGGACTGGACAGTGGGTAGGAGAGAGATGCTGATGAAGAGTGAGCTAATTATATCAGGTGGACACTTGAGACTGTGTTGGCATCTCCTGTCTGGAGGGGGGATGGGAGGATAGAGAGAGTTGGAAGCTGGCAAAATTGTCACGAAAGGAGAGACTGGAAGGGCTGACTCATTAGGGGGAGAGCAAGTGGGAGTACGGAGTAAGATGTATGTAAACTTATATGCAACAGTCTAACTTGATTTGTAAACGTTCACTTGAAGCTCAATAAAAGTTAATAAAAAAAAAAGTTAAGGAAGGTTTTCTGGGGTGGCAGAATGAGAGCAGGTCTTAAGAGATGAGCCAGCTATGGCTAAGGAGAAGTAAAGCAGTAGGGATCCCATTACAAACAAAAACAAGGGAAGAATGAACTGTGTTTGAGTGCTCATGAGGAACCTACCTTCTAGCTTGGAGCAAGTGTTGACTATTGAGGAGCAAGATGGATGATGAAGTAGGGTGTGATGGGGAGGGGCTGGATCATGGAAGATCTAGAAAGCCCAGGATAAACCCTGCAGCTACCCACTACCCAATCTCCAGAATAGCTCTACCTTGGCCTTTCTGCCAAGCAGACTGGCATTGAGCCCTTTCCCCAAACCAAGCTCAATGCCTGGACCAAGGAAACATCTTAGTGTCTCCAGAGAAGCCCCAGAGTACTCACTGACCCACCCAACATCAAGATGACAAATGAATCAGTAGGCTGGGAGTTGGAACAGGTCTTTGAACATATACCTCCCCTGGCAGATATGGCAACACCTAACGCTCCATAAAACCCTCAGATAACAAGTAAATTGTCTCATAAACTCGGGGCTGGAGGCATCAGGCTGTCTCTGCCAAAGGTGGTGGGTTTCTGCCAGCACCAGATGGAAAGCACCCCCAGGACTTCCTGGCAGACCACCCACCCCTAGAGCTCTGCCTTCTCCTCCGACAGTCTGGCAGCTCAATGTTTCCTGTCTCCACCAAGAAAGGGGTGTGCCCCACAACTTGAAGATCCCAGTTAAACCTGCAGAGGAGGCACGGATGTAAACGCTAAACTCTCTAACACACTCCACTGGTGCACTCAGGCTCTCTATTCCCTGCCACATGGTCTCAGTTCAACTATGAGCTCCACAAGGGCAGGGATGCTGTCTGCCTCCTATGTGCTCGTCCCGCAGCAGCTGAAGCAAAGAGTGTTCAGAGCGCATTTACTGAATAAATGAATAGATGAACAATAGACAACAAATGCAGGTTTGGGAAAGGGGGCACAAAACTACTTGATGCCTAATGGCTCCCGTGGAGGTCCACAATCCCCTCCATGGAAACACACACACAGAGACACAAGAGTCTTTCACTCAGTTGTTTATGAAGTGTGACACGGTGCTAGTCACGTTTCTGACGTTATTTCACTTAGTACTCACGACAGCATCCACAGGTAGGAGGAGTAAAGCACTGTGTCCTAGTTCAAACCACTCAAAGACTCAAATCACTGCTTTTTTGCTGACCCCCCCAAAGGGCTCCAAGTGGGCAAAAGAAGTTTGTTCTCCCCCAAACTGGTGATTTTGGATATGGAGCTATCTGGGTTCTCCTCATTTTCTCCTTGCTCCAAAATTTTTATCTTGCTAGTCTCTTTTTCACATAAATCAGGCTGATCATCACAAAGCAACTGAGAGGGTCACAGGCAGAAAGGGAAGTAAATACAATTCTCTCTCCAAGCAAGACAAGCCCTCTCTGTTCATGCGAAATCATGACTCACCTGAGGCCTTTTATGAGGGCCAGATGCTGAGCACGTCTAAATTGCTTCTTCTTCAGCGCGTGTTGGTGGTGAGGAGGTGAACAACTAACATCCCTATATATTTATATATTTACCAGGAAATGTGTTTATATTGTTTTCCAATCAGGATTTACCACAAGCCAGAAGTTCCACACCTAATGAGTAAGCCAAACCCAACCCACTGTCAACAGAGAAAATTCCATCTCAAACATAAAAGATTTTAAATCAAAATGGATGTTAGAAGAGCATGATTCCTGGCATTGTTGAGCATCTGGGGTACTTTCTGACAGCTGACAAAGATGAGAGATTGTTATTTCTGGACTCAGACTTCATCCTGGGAGCCTTAGGACCAAGGCAAGAGAGGTTTCTAAGGAAAGAAAGGATCACTCTCTGGCCCGTAACTGCTCCAGCTTTAGGCCTTCAGAAATTCCTGATGTAGTCTCTGACCACCCAGGTCCCATCGCTGGGTTGGCCCACAAGCTAGCAGTCCTGCACCAAGCTCTGAGTTGCTCTAGAGTCAGTCTGAGTCTTTCCCCAAGGCAACCTGACCTCAGAGATTTGGGACCCCCCACCCCATGCCCAGATGTCACATCCTGTAGTCTTTAGACACTGTCCAAAACGCGCTTTCTCATTTGTTCTTCCTAGCACTCTCGTGCCCACACACTTCTGTTTCCTCTCCCCTGACCAAATGCCAACTTCACCCCTTCCCTGTAAAGCTTTCCTCTGTGCCTTGGACTCATTTGATGGGAGATTAGTCTCCTCACCCTTCACCCCTTCACAGAAAGCTCTCTCCTCTTCCTGGCCCTCCCTGAGACCTGGTCATCCCTGATGGCATGCATCTCCTCAGCCATCTTCAGTAATGGCTTTTTATCCTCCCACGCCTGTGTACCTGGGTCAGCAGATGGTACCAGAAGGTGGGTCAGTATCCTCACGCTTCCATGCCCCTTTAAACCATTACTCTTCTCCCCGGTGTAACTCCCTTGGGGCTCGTACTATCTGGCTACACCAACTTCCTTGTATTCCTCTGCCTTTCCCTCCTGCCATCCTCCTGGGGGAGTTCAGGGTGCAGGGGAAGGACCCTCCTATGCCATGCCTTGCCCTCCTTATATTGAATGACCTGATTTCACTTTCATCACCCACTGCCATGGCCATGCTATTCATCTTGTCAGCGCCAAATACACTACTCTCAGACACACGTAAAGAATTAATGTCTGAAAATAGCTAAGAAAAGCATAAAAATAAGAACAGTAAGGGGGTCTTGCCTTACCAGAACATACTATAAGTCAAACATAAATATAGAAATGGATCAGTAAAACGAAATGGAGAATCCACAATCTATATCAGGATTTATAGGAAGTTAACGTATGATAAATATGGAAGTTCAATTTTATGGGAAGAGAATGGACTCTTTGGTGCTGGCACAACGGGTTATCCATATGGGAAAAAATTAAAACAGACTCTAATTTTATACCTTATAAAAAATAAATTCTAAATGGATTAAAAATTTAAAAATAAAAAGTAAAATGTTAAAAAATACATATAATAGTGAAGGGAAGGACAACACTCAACACAGGGGCGGTCAGCACAACTGGACTAAACCAAAAGCAAAGAAGTTTCCTGAATAAACTGAATGCTTCAAAGGTCAGCAAAGCACGGGCAAGGGTTTGGAGTCTATGGCTTCAAGGGACTTCTAAGTCAATTGGCAAAATAAATTCTATTAAGAAAATATTCTGCATCCCACTTTGAAGTGTGGCATCTGGGGTCTTAAATGCTAGCAAGTGGCCATCTAAGATGCATCAATGAGTCTCAACCCACCTGGATCAAAGGAGAATGAAGAACACCAAGGTCACAAGGTAATTATGAGCCCAAGAGACAGAAAGGGCTACATGAACTAGAGACTACATCATCCTGAGACCAGAAGAACTAGATGGTGCCCAGCCACATCCGATTACTGCCCTGACAGGGAACACAGAGAGAACCCCTGAGGGAGCAGGCGAACAGTGGGCTGCAGACGCCAAATTCTCATAAAAAGGCCAGACTTAATGGTCTGACTAAGACTAGGAGAACCCCAGGGGTCATGGTTCTCAAACCTTCTGTTGGTCCAGGACAGGAACCATTCCTGAAGCCAACTCACCAGACACGGATTGGACTGGACAATGGGTTGGAGAGAGATGCTGATGAGGAGTGAGCTACTTGCATCAGGTGGACACTTGAGGCTTTGTTGGCATCTCCTGTCTGGAGGGAAGATGGGAGGGTAGAGGGGGTTAGAAACCGGCAAAATGGTCACAAAAGGAGAGACTGGAAGGGGGGAGCAGGCTGACTCATTAGGGGGAGAGTAAATGGGAGTATGTAGTAAGGTGTTTATAAGTTTATATGTGAGAGACTGACTTGATTTGTAAACTTTCACTTAAAGTACAATAAAAATTATTTTTAAAAAATACATAAATTGCAAGAAAATAAATAAGGGAAACCTTCCTAACCAAGACTGGAAATTTGGAAGTTCAAAATGAGAAGAAAGATATATTTGGCTATATAAATGTCTACAAATTACATACCACAAACAAAGGCCATAGAGAAACAAATTATCTGGGAAAATATTTGCAACACAGATAACAAAAAGTTATTTTTTACTAAAAAGCAGGTAAATATGACCTAAATATTATGTTAAAATAACCCTAAAACCTTGCTTATATGTATATGTATATATGTGTGTATGTGTATGGAGCCCTGGTGGTGCAATAGTTAGGCACTCAGCTACTAACCTAACGGATGGTGTTTCCAACCCACCCAGTGGCTCCATGTGAGAAAGACCTGGCAATGTGCTTCCATAAAGATTACAGCCAAGAAAACCCTATAGGTGTTCTACTCTGTCATAAGGGTCCCATGAGTCGGAATCATTGTGGACTGAGTGACTAGCATCCCCTGTGAATCAGGCCTACATGTTCACAGTTTTTCACTCCAGCAACCCTCTAGCCCCTCACTCTGTTCCATGGTACCCTTCTCAATCTCCAGGTGCCCACAACTGTCAAGAAACACCCAAACCACAGATATCAAAGGGCTGAGGCCCCAGGCTATTGGGCCTTTAGAGATGACTTGGCCCTAGGTATGTTCTGGCTGGCAGGTCCTGAAATGAAACAGCAACCAGAGTTGATCTGAGGGGGCAGGAGGAGACCGGGGAGGAATACAGCTACCTGAGGAAGATTTGGGGAAAGTGAGACTGGGTAAGAGGACTCAATGTTAGCTTTTTTTGGCCTCCTCCAGAAGCCTGGGAAAGCAGTTGCCGGTGGCATAAACTCTAGGGCCTTAGCATCCCTGTCAGGGCATATGGAAGTGAAAAACCTCCGTATCTGAAGACCTGGAAGCTGGGCCTGTTGCTCACTATCTTCCCAGAGACTGAAGCCATTTAGATGCCTCTGTTCAGAAACTGCCAGGCACAGACTTCTTCCAGGCACCCCTGAAGGGTTTGGGGAAACAGTAGGTGTTGACCATACAATAGCCTACCCTGATCACCATGTGCACAGGGCTTAAGAGCTTGGGCTTTGGACTCAGACAGAACTGGATTTGAACCTCACCTCTGCCACTCACTGTGGGACCTTAGGTGAGGTACTTTACATCTTGATCTTCAATTTTTTTTTTTTAATTGTACTTTAGATGAAGGTTTACAGAACAAACTAGCTTCTCATTTAACACTTGGTATACATATTCTTTTGTGACATTGGTTACCAACCCCACAACATTGCCCCAGGGCTGTTGTGCCCATTTAGTCTCATTTTGTTTTATAAAAAAAAAATAGACCTGTCTAATCTTTGGCTGAAGGGTGAACCTCAGGAGTGACTTCATTACTGAGTCAAAAGTGTGTCCAGGGGCCATACTCTTAGGATTTCTCCAGTCTCTGTCAGGCCAGTCAATCTGGTCTTTTTTGTGAGTAGAATTTTGTTCTACATTTTTCTCCAGCTTTGTCCGGAACCCTCTATTGTGATCCCTGTCAGAGCAGTGGGTGGTGGTAGCCGGGCACCACCTGGTTGTGCTGAACTCAGCCTGGTGGAGGCTGTGGTAGTTGTGGTCCATTAGTCCCTGATCTTCAATTTTATCATCTGTGAAATGGGGCTAGTACTGTTGAGAGGACTAAAATGAGATAACATATGTGAAGTGCTTGACATGTAGTAAATCCTTAATAAATGTTAGTTCTTTTGACACTATCAGGCTCCTTTCCTCACTTTGGCTCCTTTCTTTTGGTCTTCAGCACCTATCCTGTCTCCTGTTCTTGCTGCAAACTGCCAGGATGCTTCATAGTCCTATCCACTTGTAATAATCCAAGACACGTGTAGTTCTTAAGGAGACTTGGGCAGAAACAGGAGCCACACAATCACTCATTCATGTGAGCTGAACACTTTGCGCCAGGTTTTCTGCTAAATGTAGGGATACCAGGGAGAACAGTACAGTTTCTTGCTCAAGAAGCTCCACACTAGTGGGAGCAACCAGCACAAAACAGCTCAGAATAAGGCCTTGTGAGAATGCAGTGAGAGTGGCAAAGGAGGACCTGCCCTCCTAGCCTGGGGGTGTCAGGGAGGAGGTATCTGTGAGATGAGTCTTGAAGGATGTGTGGGCGTTGGCTGGGGAAAGGGGGTGAGAGAAGAGCAGAGAGGAAAGCCTGAGCAAACTCAGGACCCTAGAACCTGGCACATGAAAAGAAATGTGGGCAGTTCTGGATTGCTGCAAAATCAAGCGGCAAATGGGCCCAATTAACATTTGTGTGGATAAGCTTAGAAAAGTCTGATGGGAAACACATCAAACTGTTAACTACTTTGAGCTTGGGACTATAAAGGAGGGGAATCTTTCAGTTTTTACTTTCTGCTCTAGTGTATTGTTTGAATTTGTTAAAATAAGTATGGATTAATTTTATAATTAAAAAATATACAAAATTAATTCTGGCTGCAATGTGTAGAACAACTTGGAGTGGGGCAAGCCTGAAGCAGAGAGACCAGTTATAAGGCCAGTGCCCGTGAGAGATGAAGAAGCCCTAACCTAGGGAAGTGGCTATGGGGATGAAGAGAAGGAAAAGTCAAGGGTCTCAAGACTGGACAGCTGTGTGGGTGGTGGTCCCATGACCAAGACACAGACCCAGGGGAAACAGATCTGGGTTAAGAGAAGAGGACAGGTAAAGAGACAATGAGACAGTTTTATCCATCCCGGAGCTGAGTGCCCATGGGATACCCAAGTGAAGCTGTCTGGCTATTTACATGGGATTAAATCTAGGAAAGAGACAGGTTGGAGATATTAATTTGAGAAATACCAGCATGTAAATCATTAAACCCATGGGGATGGGTGATGTCATCCAGGCAAGGGAGAAAAGAAGAGGATCCCAGGTTGGATACCAGCCTTTAAAATCAGGTTGAAGAAGAAGAGCCTCTGAAGGTGACAGAAAAAAACAGGCGGAAGAGTCGGAAGAAAGCCAAGAGGTCATGGTGCCTTGAAAGAAAAACAGTTTGGAGGAAGAAATGGACTATGGTGTCAAATACATCTGAGAGGCCATGAAGACAAGGACTCAAAAGTGAACTTGACATGCCCATTGAGACTCTGGGTGTCCTGGGAGGTGTCACCAAGAATCATTCTAGGTGGGAGGTGCAGGCACCAGAGCTTCTGTTCTGCTAGGGCGTGTCTGAGCTGACATTTGCTCTTTGGTTTCCAGTCCCAACCCCACAGGACCCAAGCCCTGTCAGTACAGTCTCTCAGCTTGGCCTTACACATTCTGAGTTCTGGAAAGCCACCTCCGTTGGAAGGGGCTGCAAACCACCAGCACAGCAAACACCTACCATACCTGGGCATCCTGGGAAGGGCCCCAGTCCTGGTGCCATCCCTAACTCTCTATTTGACCCTGAGCATACCACAGTTCCTTTATGGCCCTCAGTTTTCCCATCAGTAACTAAGAGGGTCAGAGGAGGTTATCTTTAAGGGCCCATTAAAAAAAGGGCCCATTACCTTCCTCATATTCAATGATCCAATAAACCCTACAAAGTGACAGACTCCTGCTCTAGCTTTTTCTGAACAGGGAGCATTTAAAAATCTTTCGGATATAAAAGCTTGCTCAAAGATCATAGGCTGTGTGTTATTAGCCCTGAACAAGAAAGCACAAGGCCTGCCAGAGGGGCTCCCTCACTCTGCCTGCAGGGGTGGAACATACAGTCACCCAGATTTCAAACACAAAGAAGAAAGGATAACACACTGAACAGGTGTTTGTCTTTAGAGAAAGCCTACACTTTAAGCCCTTCTTTGGTGCCATTATACAAAGAGAGACAACATAAAGTTGGCTAAGCCCAGCTTCAAATCTCCACTTATTAGCTGTATGACCTAGCCTTTCTGTGTATTGCGTTCCTCTACCATAAAATAGCAAAAATAATAGTACCTATATCATAAGAACATTATGAAGATTACTGAGTTAATATTTACAAAGCATTTAAAACAACATAACAAAGTATAAATATTACACATATGATTGTTACATAATAATAAAAATAAAATAAATATGCTGGTTCCCTCTGAGTCTCCACTCTGCCTTCTTTCTCTACCAGCTTCATCTTCTATGCACAGTCCTCAGACAGGTCTGGGACCCTCTTCACAACGGGAAATGGCTAAAAAATTCTAGACAGCATTCAGGGGAAGAGAAACACATCTCTTCTGAAAGGTACCACAGAACAGAAAGGAAGCTTTTCTTAAAACAACAACAACAAAATTTATTCTCATTTGCTGTAATTGAGTCATGCAGCCACCTTTGAGCTAATCACTCTTCCAGGAAGATGGGAGAGGAGGAAGCACTCAGGAAAAAGTAGTGAGGTACACGGCTGAAGAGGCTGGCAGCCCCCAAATCAGGCTGTGCTGAGATTACACTGACATTTATATGGTACTGGCATGAACTCAACAGCTAAGGATGTGGGGTAAATGTAGAGAATGAAGAAAAGATCAGGCAGAAAAAGGAACCCAGGTAAGAGCCTGAAAAGGGATTGCCAGAGAGTTAGAAGGACTCATGTAAAATAGGAGACAAAAATATTTTTATTTTTTTGGCTTATAAAGTTTTCTTCGTGTGTGTGTTCTAAGTGAAAGTTTACAAATCAAGTCAGCCTCTCATACAAAACTTTATATACACCTTGCTATGTTCTCCTAGTTGCTCTCCCCCTAATGAGACAGCAAACTCCTTCTCTCCACCCTGTATTCCCCGTGTCCATTCAGTCAGCTTCTGTCCCCTCTGCCCTCTCATCTCCCCTCCAGACGGGAGCTGCCCACATAGTCTCCTGTGTCTGCTTGACCCAAGAAGCTCACTCCTCACCAGTATCATTTTCTATCCCATAGTGCAGTCCAGTCCCTGTCTGAAGAGCTGGGTTTGGGAATGGTACCAGACTTGGGCTAACAGAAGGTCTGGGGACCATGAACTCCGGGGTCCTTCTAGTCTCAGACCATTAAGTCTGTTCTTTTTAAGAGAATTTGAGGTCTGCATCCCACTGCTCTCCTGCTCCCTCAGGGGTTCTCTGTTGTGTTCCCTGCCAGGGCAGTCATTGGTTGTGTCCGGGCACCATCTAGTTCTTCTGGCCTCCAGCTGATGTAGTCTCTGGTTTATGCTGCCCGTTCTGTCTCTTGGGCTCATAATTACCTTGTGTCTTTGGTGTTCTTCATTCTCCTTTGATCCAGGTGGGTTGAGACCAATTGATGCATCTTAGATGGCCACTTGCTAGTGTTTAAGACCCCAGATGCCACTCAACAAAGTGGGATGCAGAATATTTTCTTCACAGATTTTATTATGCCAATTGACCTAGATGTCCCCTGAAACCATGGTCCCCAGGCCCCCATCCCTGCTACTCTGGCTTTCAAAGCATTCAGTTTATTCAGGAAACTTCTTTGCTTTTCCTTTAGTCCAGTTGTGCTGACCTCTCCTGTATTGTGTGTTGTCTTTCCCTTCACCTAAAATAGTTCTTGCCTACTATCTAATTAGTGAATACTCCTCTCCCTCCTTCCTTTCCTCCCCACCCTCGCAACCATAAAAGAACATTTTCTTCTGAGTTTATACTGTGTCTTGAGCTCTTATAATAATGGTCTCATACAATATTTGTCCTTTTGCAACTAATTTCACTCAGCATAATGCCTTCCAGATTCCCCCATGTTATGAAATGTTTCACAGATTCATCATTTTTCTTCGTCGATGCGTAGTATTCCATTATGTGAATATACCATAATTTATTTATCCATTCATCCATTGACGGGCACCTTGGTTGCTTCCATCTTCTTGCTATTGTAAACAGGGCTGCAATGAACATGGGTGCGCATCTGTTCGTGTAAAGGCTCTTATTTCGCTAGGATATATTCCAAGGAGTAGAATTGCTGGATCTTATGGCAGTTATATTTCTAGTTTTTTAAGGAAGGGCCAAATCAATTTCCAAAGTGTTTGTACCATTTGACATTCCCACCAGCAGTGTATAAGTGTTCCAGTCTCTCCACAACCTCTCCAACATTTATTATTTGGCGTTTTTTGGATTAATGCCAGCCTTGTTGGAGTGAGATGGTATCTCATTGTAGTTTTGATTTGCCTTTCTCTAATGGCTAATGATCGTGAGCATTTCCTCATGTATCTGTTAGCTGCCTGAGTGTCTTCTTTGGTGAAGGGTCTGTTCATATCCTTTCCCATTTTTTAATTGGGTTATTTGTCTTTTTGTTGTTGAGTTTTTGAAGTACCATGTAGATTTTAGAGATCAGACGCTGAGCAGAAATGTCATAGCTAAAAAATTTTTTCCCCAGTCTGTAGGTAGTCTTTTTACTTTTTTGGTGAAGTCTTTGGATGAGCATAGGTGTTTGATTTTTAGGAGCTCCCAGTTATCTAGTTTTTCTTCTGGTGTTTGTGCATTGTTAGTACTGTTTTGTATACTGTTTATGCCATGTATTAGGGCTCCTAGCATTGTCCCTATTTTTTCTTCCATGATCTTTATTATTTTGGATTTTATATTTAGGTCTTTGATCCACTTTGTGTTAGTTTTTGTGCATGGTGTGAGGTATGGGTCTTGTTTCATTTTTTTGCAGCTGTATATCCAGTTATGCCAGCACCATTTGTTAAACAGACTGTCTTTTCCCCATTTAACTGACTTTGGGCCTTTGCCAAATATCAGCTGCTCATATGTGGATGGAATTATGTCTGGATTCTCAATTCTGTTCCATTGCTCTATGTACCTGTTGTTGTGCCAGTACCAGGCTGTTTTGACTACTGTAGCAGTATAATAGATTCTAAAATCAGGTAGTGTGAGGCCTCCCACTTTGTTCTTTCTCAGTAATGCTTTACTTATCTGGGGCCTCGTTCCTTTCCATATGAAGTTGGTGATTTGTTTCTCCATCTCATTAAAAAGTGTCACTGGAATTTGGATTGGAATTGCACTGTATCTAAAAGCGATCTTGCTTTTGGTAGAACAGACATTTTTACAATGTTGTGTTTTCCTATCCATGAGCAAGGGGTATGTTTTTCCACTTAGGTTGATCTCTTTTGGTTTCTTGCAGTAATGTCTTGTAGTTTTCTTTGTATAGGTCTGACAAAAACATTTTTAAAAGGAAAAGAAAGTGACAGTTGCTACTAATCACGGGTCTTCTCGTGTCTTACTAGACAGGATAAGCCACAAGAAGACCCGTGATTGGAAGGTCACTGCTGACCTCTGACAGAGCAGCTTCAGTTATGCTGGGAGGGCCAGGATTGCTTGGAAATGTGAATGGAGTTAAAAGGTGAGGTGGTGATGCAAGGCTGCTCTCTCAAAACATTTATGTTTGCAGTAAAAATACATTTCTAAATATTTAAAATATGCACTCAGGAATTCCTCTTCCAGAAATTTATACTAAAGAATAAATCAGGAAAATGTGTAAAGATTTATTTATAAAGGTTGTACTGTAATATTAGTAATTATAGCAAGTAATAGGAAATAACCCTATGGTTGTGGTTTAAAATAGCTAAATAAATTACAGTGCATCCATACCTTGAAATTTTTTTGTGCAACAATTAAAAATCATTTGTAGAAGAATACGTACCCAACACAGGAAAAATGTCAGGCTACAAAGCAGAACATTCAGAATGCTCTCAATGTTGAAATAAATGAATATTACATATGGAATATGGAGTCCCTGGCTGGTGCAAATGGTTAAGTGCTTGGCTACTTGCCAAAAGGTTGGAGTTCAAATCCACCCAGAGGCACCTCAGTAGACAGGCCTGGAGATCTGCTTCCGAAAGTTTACAGCCTTAAAAATCCTATGGAGCAGCTCTACTCTGCATACATGGGGTCCCCATGAGTGAGAACCAACCTGACAGTAACTAACAACAACAATATATGTATAGAAATAAGATAAGGATATAAACTGAAATGTTAACATTGGTGTCTACCTCTAGAATTCTGATTACAGGTGGTTGAAACAAATGTTTGATTATTTGTACTCTCCAATTTTTCTACTACAAATATGTATTAATTTTGTGATAAAAATAATAAGAACTTGTCAGTAGTGAAAGGAAAAAGGGATTCGTTTCAAGGGAAATCTGGCTGGGGAGGTTCCATAGGATGAGGAAGATTTGAGCTTATTTATGCGTGAAGGGAAAGAAGAGGAGAGACAGAAGCTCTGGGAGAGGGAGTAGCTGGAGGAGCTAGGTCCTGAGAGGGCAGGGGCGGGCCCTGGGGATGAGGGTCTTGGGAGACAACGGAGGATGGCAGAGAACCCAGCAGTAAGAAGGGTGCACAATCACCTGCTTCTTGGTGTGTCACAAGCAGGAAGATTAAGGGGATGGAGGAGAGTGGGGGAAGGTTTACAACAGCTGCTGTGGGAAATTAGGAAGTCAATTAGCAGTAAGCAAAGGGATTGCTCAGGGCCTCCAGGGGAGGGCCCAGTTGCCACTAAGGAGCAGGACTTGATGCCATTGCCAGTTAGTTTATGAGCTATGGTCAAAAAAGAACTGTGCGGCCTGGATTCATCCAAGGAATTTCCAAGTAAGATTCAGAAAATGTGGCCTAGAATTACTACAACCACTAAGGATTGAACTAATGTATTAACTAATTTAAGCTCTGCTTGCCTCTTCTAATTTGGTCTCAAATTGTACAGATACACATCTTCACTGCAATTATTTTTTTCTTCTGGATATTTCCTTTCTTTTTTAAATTTTATTGTTACAAAAATATATACAACACATTTGTCAACTCAACAATCGTAATTATTTTTGGAAATTAATAAATAAGAAAGGGGAGCAAAGGCAGTAATATGAAAAAGGGTTCAAGGAAATGGCACTTTATCCACCAAAATGTTGAAGTGTTAAAACATCACTAGCATATTGGACCGAAATACATATCCAGCTGTTCCCAGGACTATTGGTGCCCGTTCACTTCCTATATGACGTTCTCGTAGTGTCTGATAATAAACAGCTGCCTTGCTCTGGCCTTGCAGGTAGGTGATCAAAAGGTATTCCTCTCTCATAAACAAATGGTATCAGACTTTCCTATCTGACCACACAATCATCATAATTCACCTTGAAGGGGAAATATCAGGAAATTCAAGATAGTTAGCAATCAAACAGAATCCTATTATAATGGCAGCCACTTCCTGGACTGAGGGAAAGGAACTACCATCTACTGAACACCTACTGTGTGCATGTTCTTTGCTAGCCCCTTTATGTTCACTATTCATTTAATCCTCAAAATAGTT
Organism: Loxodonta africana; assembly: GCF_030014295.1. Classification (NCBI taxonomy): domain Eukaryota; kingdom Metazoa; phylum Chordata; class Mammalia; order Proboscidea; family Elephantidae; genus Loxodonta; species Loxodonta africana. The sequence continues at coordinate 145,113,550 of NC_087344.1, read as the reverse complement.
AGAATTTTCCTCATTTACTGAAAAATTATAGTACCTACCTCATAAGATGGGTTCAAATATTAAATAATACGTGTAAAGCGCTTAACACTTACCACTCCCCATAAACATTAACCATAATAATGACCATTAGACAGGGCAGATTACCAATAAGCAAGGTACGCACGGGCCCAATTGTGCCTTCCCACCAATCTGCAGTGCGCAATTACATCTATCCCCCACCACATCAAGGATGTAGTGAAATTGCTCGCCACAGATTAGCAAGTCAACACAATTAAGCCCGTGCGTACCTTGCTCAATACAAGCTGGTGCATACTGTGCTTACTAGTTAACCCGCCCCTACTATGAGCCATAATAATAAACTAGCATTTTTGCCACTGTTTGACAAAACAAGGTAGGTCTTATCATTATCCCCTTTTGAGACACATGAAGCTGGTTTAGCCGAGGCTCCAATAAGCTCCCCATTGTCACTATCTCAGCAGTCACTTTTCTCAGGCTCTGCCGGGCTCCCACGCTCCTACTGTAGACTCCTGGTCTCCCTGGCTGCTCCCTAATAACTGCACAGTCCCTGAGCTCACGCCAGTGGTGGGGACAGCCCAGAGGAGCAGCCTGCTCTGGCAAGAATTAATCTGGTATCAAATAATGTGCTGCACATAGAAAAAAGACAGGAAGGAAGGTTCCCAGTAAGTATCTTTGGGATATGGGATTACAGGTGGCTTTGTAAATTGTCTTCAATAAACACATACGACTTTTGAAATGAGAAAAGAATTGTTTATATTTTTAACTGTTTTACCTACACTGGGATGGTAATGGAGATGATATAAAATGGCATCAAGCACCAATTTTAAAAAAGAAAAGTCAATGTTGATTTTTTTCCAGAGTAAATAGGGAGAATTTATCTGAATATTATGCCCTGGATAGCACAGGGAGATTGATCTGGAATAGTTTTCTTTTTTTTTTTTTTTAAAGATAATTATTTGCTGTGCCAGCAATAAACTTTAAATTACTCAAAGCATCCTGAAGACATGGCCCAGCCTCTTAACAAACATCATTTGAACACCCAGGATGTGTCAGACCTGAGCCACAGTGCCCAGAAAACCCTTGCCCTTTGAGCCTAAAATACAGTAGGGTGATCCTGACAGACTGAAGGTTCCTCCCTCACCCTTTCCTACCAACACTTCCACCCCCCATTGTTAATAATTTGGTGTGTATACTTCCAAACCTTCTTCAATGCACACCATATAAAAAATATCCCTTTTACAAATATAGGTACAGAAATTGCTTTTTAAATTCCATATGATGCTACTGACATCTTTCCATATTAGTACATAAAAACCTATCTTTTGTTTTAACTGCTACGGAGTATTCCAAAGTAATAAAAAACCAAACCAAACCAAATCCATTGCCGTAGAGTCGATTCTGACTCACAGCGATCCTATAGGGCAAATTAGAACTTCCCCATAGGGTTTCCAATGAGCACCTAGTGAATTTGAACTGCTGACCTTTTGGTTAGCAGCTTAGCTCTTAACCACTGCACCACTAGGGCTCCATTCCAAAATAAAGGTTCTCATTATTATTTATTTAGCCATATCCTTATTGATGGACATTAAAATTGCCTACAAATTTTTTGCTATTATAAAAAAAGATGCAGTAAAACCTGTGAAAGATGAAACCTGTGTATGGCAGAAACCTGTCAGAGAAGGAAAACTCAAATATTTTTCACTAAAAGGAATGATAGAAAGTGGTAAGACTGCACCCTGTCAAAGGTGGAAAACTTTTGAGATCCAGAAAAACAAGGTAGTCCCATCGCATTCCAGCTCTCACAGGTTTCATTGTACAATAAAAATCCTTGAATTTTTTTCTTATAAGTTTTTGTGACTATTTCTGAAGGACAAATACCTAAAAGTAAAATTGCTTGATCATGTCATACTCTTTTAATTTGTACTACTTTTTTTTTAATCTTATTTTATAGGAGCCCTGGTGGTGCAGTGGTTAAAACACTCAGCTGCTAACCTAAAGGTCTGCAGTTCGAACCCACCAGCCGCAGTGCACTTCCATAAAGATTTACAGCCTCGGAAACCCTAGGGGAGTGGTTCTACTCTGTTCTACAGGGTCGCTACGAGTTGGAATTGGTCCAACACCAGTGGCTTAATCACATTTTATAATCCACTGTGGGCCACCTTAAAGCTTTGCTGGTATAAAATATAAACACATAGAGGGGAATTTACTTTCAAAAGCTACAAAACTGAAAGAGGAAACTGTGTCTTTTCAGTAAGCCCACAGAACTGGAAGTGGGTCGGGAATGTTTGGTGGAGGCCAGTGCGCTCAGTGTCCTCCTGAGGGGAGACAGGGCGGGCAGACTGAGGGATTGTATCCTCTGCGGTCTCCACTCTCTTTTGTTCCTCTATTCTTGTTTAGACAATAGGAAACCATTTTGGACAACTGTCTACGGCTTAAACCAACAAATAAAGGGACGACATTCTAACAGATCAAACTACCCAGCAACAGAGCCAGAAGTCTCCTGAGACAGCGCTGCCTATCACTGGAATTGTTCAATCCAAGGCCAAATGGCCTACAAAGAGGTCACATGGTGTGCTGGTTAAGAGCATGGGCCGTGGAGTTGGGCTGCCTAGGTTTGAATGCTGGTTCTGATACTCGGTTAGCTGGGAGAGCCTCGGGCAAGTTACTTAATTTTTTTGTGCCTTGGTTTCTTCATTGGTAAATTGGGAATAATAACAGGATCTACCTCATAGAGTTATTATGCATCACTCGTTCTCTCCATTTTTAAAAATACCTTCTAAAAGACACAAGAAGGAAAATTAGTTTTCTAAGATTATTACCTTGTAGCAGTTTAAAAAAAAAAATCCCCATAGAAGTTAAATCAGCCAAGAGGAGGCTGGGAGAGGGAAGGCATTCAGAATAAAACACTGATTGAGAAATCTGGCTCCTAATTAGGACTAGGTCAATTCCACGGTTATGTGGGAAGCAGTATAACAAGCAGGAAACTAGCAAAACAGAGGAATTGGAGAGACCACTATGAGATAGAATTCAAAGTACTTCAAGGAAATCCCCTGGAGGGAAGTAGGAAGACAAGCATCATATCCCATTAGGTGAGGCAGACAGAACACTGCATGGGAGTTGGAGGCTGGGTTCTAGCTCTAAATCTGTTACTGTCCCATGCTGGCCAACTGACTTTACCTGTCTGAGTCTCATTTTCTGTATACAAAGTAATTTCTAAGCACCTTATCCCACCAGTTCTCAAAATCTTTGATTCTATCAGTGCTCAAGCTCAAGAGATATTGGATGGGTAGGGCCCTGTTCCTCTTCACACTGAGACACATGAAGGTATGATGAGACATTCAAAACCTCACCAAGGAGGCAAATCAAGAGAATTCCAGGGCTGAGAGATGGAATTGGGTACTGAGGGCTATGTTCTTTAGAAAGCATCCACTTTCAAAGTGGCAGAACCACAGATTGTCAGAAATAGAAAGCATCCAGTCCAACCCTCTCATTCTGCAGGTAAGGAAGAGACTCAAAAGGTTAAAACTAGCCAAGGTCATCAGCCAGGAAGTGGCAGAGCCAGGACTAGACCACAGGACTCTTGACAGACCAGAGCTTTTCCCACTACCTTTGCTATCTCGTATTATGTCAGAGAGCTTGTGGAGGTGTGGGGCTTAGGGCCTAGGACATAGCAAGTGATCAGTTACATTGGGGTTTTGGTTGAACAGCATCCTGGACAGAAGCAGGGCAGGGATTAGGGTGAAGCAAGTGAGGCACTCACCTAGGGTAAAAAATTTAAGGGGGTGGCAAAAAACTCAGTGTTCAAAATAAATACTATTTTAATGTAGCATCAAAAAAAAAAAAAAGTCCATGATAAAGCTGTTAAATGGAAACCTAATCTGTTGCAAAAGACATCTGTAAAGTATTAAAAAGCAAAGATGTCACTTTGAGGACTAAGGTGTGCCTAACTCAAACTATGGTGTTTTCAATCGCCTCATATGCATGTGAAAGCTGGACGATGAATAAGGAAAACCAAGAAACTGACCCTTTTGAATTATGGTGTTGGCGAAGAATACTGAATATTCCATGGACTGCCAAAAGAACGAACAAACCTGTCTTGGAAATATAAACACATAGAAATAGCCAGAATGCTCCTTAGAAGTGAGGATGGTGAGACTTCATCTCACTTATTTTGGACATGTTATCAGGACAGACCAGTCCTTACAGGGGGACATTATGCTTGGTAGAGGGTCAGGAAAAAAGAGGAAGACCCTGAAGGAGATACACTGACACAGTGGCTGCAACAATGGGCTCAAACATAGCAACCATTGTGAGGATGGTGCAGGAGCGGGCAGCTGTCGTACATAGGGTCACTACGAGTCAGGACTGACTTGATAGCTCCGTGTAAGCTTTCATCTTAAACACAGTAAGATATTATTTTTTAAAAATCCATGATGAACAAAATACCAAAATTTTAAAGACAGAATCTGACCCTGCACTTGTGAAACCCTGCCTTACCCTTATCTCACTCTAACCCTGCCTGTGGTTCCAAAAATTTATTTAAAAAAACAGGCAGTAGGCTACAGGCTACAGTTTGCAGATTTCATTTTTTAAAAATATTGCATTAAAATATTATTTATCTTGATTCTGAACTTCTTGAAGCCCCCTTAAATTTTGTGCCCAAGGTGTGTTTCATCCCCCTCGCCCTAGTCCTGGTTCTGAACAAGAGAACGAATTCTCCTCCTCGGGCACAAGTCACCAGAGCTTGCTGTACCTAGAATTCAAGGTTTCCTAACCTGAGCTCCGTGACTCCCACGGGAGTCTGTAGATGTGTTCTGAAGGCCCATAAATCCCCCGATTATAGGCAAAATACTGTGTTTACAAATCTTTTTCCTGGAGAAATGGTCCTTAGTTTTTATCTGAGTCTGAAGGATCCCCAAAACGTTAAGAAACCCTGCCACAGAATGAGGCAGGAAGTTTGCTTCTAATACTCTCACCAGCCCCCATTTTCCTGTGTCTCCACCCCCTTTTATTATACTTCCTGCATAAAAGGAGCCTCTGAAAGGAAAAGACTAATATATTCATTTTCACTGAAGTGCAAAGGATTTGATAACACCCCAAACCCGGGGCACCGTTTATTCATTGTAGCTCAAAAGTCTTGGGCCATTTCCTCCCCTCCATCTTGGAAGTCTGTTTCTGGACCAGGAGAAGGCAGTGGCAAGCAGATCACTACAGCCTAGAAAAATTCTGCAAAAACGTCTATCCATCTCTTGAAGACCTGAAAGTAGACAAAGTAATTCAGGTGCAAGCTGTCTTTTCTGCAAACCCTGACAGCCCATCAACTTTGTCAGAAGCTTCTGCTCCCATCTCTCAAGATGGAAATCTAAATCCTAAACTGTATCTGGAGATCTCTCAATACATGAGTCTGAGTCTAAATGAAGAATAAATCCGTGCAGATATGGCCATGGTCCCTGAAACACCAGTGCAGCGGTTAGTAGCAAGACCTTCCAGTGTGAACTATATGGTGGCTCCTGTAACTGGTAATGATGTTGGAATTCAAAGAGCAGGAATTAAGCAAGGGATTCGTGAAGTTATTTTGGGTAAGAACCAGGATGGAAAAATTTGCCTTAGGCTTAAATCAATAATAAAAAAAAAAAAATCAATAGATAATGGCATATTTGTTCAGCTAGTCCAGACTATTTCGCCATTGTCTTTGGTTGGTCTAAGATTTGGGGATCAGGTACTTCAGATCAATGGTGAAAACTGTGTTTGCTGTAGTTCTGACAAAGCACATGAAGTTCTCAAACACGAGTTTGGAGAGATTACCATGACTTAAGTGACAGGCCCTTTGAATGGACTACTACCATGCATAAGGATAGTTTTGCACATGTTGGTTTTATCTTTAAAAATGGAAAAATAACATCCACAGAAAAAGATAGTTCTGCAACCAGAAACGGTCTTCTCACCAAACATAACATCTGTGAAATCAACAGGCAGAATATCATTGGATTGAAGGATTCTCAAATTGCAGACATACTATCAACATCTGGGACTGTAGTTACAATTACAATCATGCCTGCTTCCATTTTTGAACATGTTATTAAATGGATGGCACCAAGCTTTATGAAAAGCCTGAAGGATATCATTCTTGAGGTTTAAAAGTCAACTCATAATGGAAACTTAGCCAAACTTTTCCAGTTTACTTCTCTGGCAACTCTGTGTTATGCATACTAAGCTTTCCAGGAGCCAAAAAGCATATGCTGCCTGAGGTCTACCTCCCTTACATATGGCTGGGAATCCTACCCTTTGACCTGTATCTTGTTCACACTTCAAGATAGTTGTAGCCTTAACCTGGTTTTACAGATGTGAAACTTTCAAAAGATGTACTGACTTTCATAGAATAGTTTATCTACTGGAAACTTGATGTTTCTACAAGCCATTATGATTAAGATGACTGGTGCAGGCTTAGCTTTGTGTTAGAACCAGTTACCTTTTTCAAGATATGGAGCACTGCTGTTCATATTAATTTATTTCTATGGTATATTTGCATTTTGAATGTGTTGCTATATTACATTTGGAGCTCTGTGGCACAGTGGTTAAGCACTCGGCTGCTAACCAAAAGATCAGCAGTTCCACTCCACCAGCCGTTCCTTGGAAAACCTATGGGGCAGTTCTAGTCTGTCCTGTAGTCGGAGTTGACTAGATGGCAATAGGTTTCAGGTTTTGTTTGTTTGTTTATATTACATTTAGAATGATTGCCTTTGATAGTTTTTTTTTTTTTAAGTCGTGTGTGTATAAAACACCAGTTAAGTAACATTGGATTTATTCCATGTAAGCACTACAGTGTATGTAGACTGCAAGAGACTGTGCTGATTATCATTAAATTTTAACTACCTTCCCTTAATATGCTTGAACTGTCACCTTAACCATGTTAAGCATCTAGAATAAAAGCCAACATATAATTATTGCTGCCTTTCTAAAATCCAAAATGTAGTTCCATATTAAGCTGAAATGTACACTAACCCAGTTTAGTTTAATGGTACTTATGAACTATTGTATGGATGTTCAATTGTATTTGAGAATTTCTAGTGAAACTGCATAATGGAAACTTCTTTTCTAAAAGTTACTGGTATCACTTTCTGAGAAATGCTATATATTTAATGTAAAAATTCTTATGCTAAATAGAATAATCTTTTGACTTTGTTTCATTTGTAGATTAAGTGGGATAATACCTAATGTTGGCATTATGTAACTGAGCTACATTGGAATTGTCTTAGAATGGCTTCTTGATAATTTGCTCCATTTCCTGACTCCTCCTTGCCAACAAAATGGCACTAACACTTTATCCTGATATTTTTTGTTTTATGCTTATTCTAATTAACATGTATAAATAAAATTTCAGACTGTTACTGCAAAAAAAAAAAAAAATAGTCTTGTGCCAATGGAAAGAGTTTCCTAAGGTAGCAACTTAGGAAACGGGAAGAGTCCTTGGGAGGCATCTCCCCGTCTTTCCCCTCAAATCACACCTGTCACCAAGCGTCCTCAGAGGCTTTCTCTTTCCTGGTGTGTATCAACACTTCCAAGAGGCCACAACCAATAACCCTTCAACAAGTCGTGCGAGTAAGGAAAGGCAACAACACCTGCTGAAAAATAAATGAGCACGGCAAAGACAGAAATCTGAAAACACAAGGAATCTCTTCCTGGGCTTCGTTTTGATGGTTTGAAAGGTGCAGGTCCCAAGCACTCGAGACCGGAAGCGCGGGGGCGGGACCCGCGCGGGGGCTCATGGGAAGGGGGCAGCTCCTCAGCGCCCCAGCAGCTAGGGCTGCCCAGGCTGCGCCAGCCGTGGTTGAAAGTTGATAAGTGTCTGCGTGTTTCATGCTACCAATGTTACAGCAATCGAACTGGCAAATATTTACCTTGGGATCCAAGTGACTGAAAATATTTGGTTGAAGCCAGATGCGTCGCGTGTCCGTCCCTGAAGTATTAGCTAAAGGAGTGATTTAGGAAAATAAAATGGTGGGTGGGGCGCCTGCCCGCCTGAGCTGTTTACTTTCCTCTGGCTCCTGGGGAGGGTTCCTGGAGCTTCTTACAATCCTGGAGGGAATATGAACAGCTGGGAAGCAGGCCAGACTGAGAGAGAAAGAGGGTCTGTTTTGGTTTGAGGCGGATAGTTTTGCATAAATCAGAGTTGTGGAAACGTACATCTTCCTTAAAGGCTCTTAGCGATGCTCTTAAAACAATTAACCTTGGAGAAGTAAACTGTGAAGTGGCTTTGTTACATCTTTAGTTCTAGAGCTCAAATGAAGTAAAGGCACTGTGCCTTGGGAACCGACAACTCATTTCAGAAGTGTTGCTGTTCTCTGCGCGGCTTGTCTGTTTTGAGGTGTGGGAGAGTCAGTACATACAGCTTAATGTTGACCGAGATGCTTACTCACCTACAGCATTGTGATCAGCTGTAGAAGCTCATTGTCTTGCAGTTCTCACAACCAGCACAAACCCGGGAAGCATTGTTATTCCGTTTCACAGAAGAGAATCAGCTTCAGAGATGCTGAATAACTTGCCCACGATTTCACAACTCATGAGTGGCAGAGCTGGGACTGGAACCCAGGCAGTTTGACCCTCTCCGATCTTTGTTTTGCCTCCCCTTGGGAGCCCTGTGATTGTGTGATGGGTCTCAAGCCTGCACTTCTACAGGTGAGGGATGAGGACATGGGGAATGGGACTCATACTGCTCATTGAGAGGCTGTGTGTGTGTGTGTGCGCGCGCGCGTGCGCACGCACAGGCGTACACCCTGTTGCTGACCCTTGTTGCTATTATTGTTAGGTGCTGGGACATGCTGCTTTGAAAGGAGAGTAAAGCTAAAAATAAATGCAACTACACTAAACCTCTAGTAAAGAGCTGAATGTAAAGAGAATACAAGGTATATGGGGAGGCGGGGGGGGGGGGCGGGGGAGAGAGGAGCCGGTTTCAAGTGATAGTCTTCCTTTTCTACAGGCAGAAATGAAGACTCAGGCAAATTGAGCACCTGATAGCCATTACAAAATGTGTTCATTTTCTCCAAGCTCAGTTAATGTACTTCCGAAAACTATAGTCTCTGTTTAACCATACTAGTTTCTGCTGAGTCTGTATGGACTATATGAAGAAGAACGGGGCATCAGGATTGGAGGAAGACTCCTTAACAACCTGCCTTATGCAGATGACACAACCTTGCTTGCTGAAAGTGAAGAGGACTTGAAGCACTTACTAATGAAGATCAAAGACCACAGCCTTCGGTATGGATTACACCTCAACATAAAAAAAAAACAAAAATCCTCACAACTGGATCAATGAGCAACATCATGATAAACAGAGAAAAGATTGAAGTTGTCAAGTGTTTCATCTTACTTGGATCCACAATCAACAGCCATGGAAGCAGCAGTCGAGAAATCAAAGGACACATTGCATTGGGCAAATCTGCTGCAAAGGACCTCTTTAAAGTGTTGAAGAGCAAAGATGTCAACCTGAAGACTAAGGTGTGCCCAAAGGTGTGCCTGACCCAAGCCATGGTATTTTCAATCACATCATATGCATGTGAAAGCTGAACAATGAATAAGGAAGACCGAAGAAGAGTTGACCCCTTTGAATTGTGGTGTTGGCGAAGAATATTGAATATACCATGGACTGCCAAAAGAGCCAACGAATCTGTCTTGGAAGAAGTGTGGCCAGAATGCTCCTTAGAGGCAAGGATGGCGAGACTGCGTCTTACATACTTTGGACATGTCAGGAGGGATGAGTCCCTGGAGAAGGACATCATGCTTGGCAGAGTACAGGGTCAGTGGAAAAGAGGAAGACCCTCAACGAGGCAGATTGACACAGTGGCTGCAACAATGAGCTCAAGCATAACAACTATTGTAAGGATGGCACAGGACTGGGCAGTGTTTTGTTCTGTTGTACATGGGGTCGCTATGAGTTAGAACTGACTCGATGGCACCTAACAACAACAACAACAAGCTTCTGCTGAGTCAGTGCAGACTCATGGTGACCCTTGTGTTAGGGTAGCACTGTGGTCCATAGGTTTTTAATGGCTGATTTTTTTGAAGTAGATCAACAGGCCTTTCTTCTGAGATGCCTCTAGGTGAACTCCATTTGCACCACCCAAGGACTTGTCTGTGTCTAAAGACATGACTTTTCAAAGAGGCTACATTCAATCAAGTAATTATTTTGAAAACAACTTATTTTCTTAAATTGAACTAATTTTTTTTAACCTACTTCTGTGTAACACAGGCCATGTAATATGAAATCAGATTTACCAAAATATAATTTCCAAAGGGTTCTTCAAATAAGCTCATAACAACCCCCTTTCAGACAACTTCAAATTAATTTCCCTTGTACCATGCACAGGAGTGAATTCTTGGTACTCCATCTACAAATAATATAACAGAATATTGTACCCTGCTTTGGATTCTCTTCCTTCTGCCCACAAAGAGCCATGTTCTCTAAGGTTCTATGTTGAACCCCTCCTACTCCTACTGCCCAAGCCATCACCCCCCACCCAAGGCAGACAGCTTCCTCTGACTCCTAGTTGGGCCACTTATTGTGTGCTCTGAGACAAATTACTTAACCTCTCTAATCCATAATTTGCTCTTTGTAATATTACCTACTTCATAGAGTTATTGTAAAAAGTAAATGCATATGGCAAGAGCTCAATAAATGTTAGCTGTGATTATTATACTTTTTTCCTTTGCAGTCTTATTCAACTCAGTGGCTTCTGTTCTCCTCTCAAAGTAAACAATTCCCCATTATGCTTCCACATCTACACCTCTTGAAAGAAATCTTGCTTCACATTTCCACTGGCCTACCTGATGGACATTGCCCTGGAATGTCCCATCAGCACCTCAAACTCAGTTCTAAACTTCTTCCCCCTTAAACCTGCTTTTCCTTTATTTCCAGGTTCCCAATCACTTAGCCTAAAAAAAAAAAAACCAAACCTGTTGCTGTCAAGTTGATTCCCACTCATAGTGACCCTATAGGACAGAATAGAACTGCCCCATAGGGTTTCCAAGGAGTGCCTGGTGATTCGAACTGCCGACCTTTTGGTTAGCAGCCGAACTCTTAACCACTGCACCAGCAGGGTTTCTTCACTTAGCCTAGAAAGCCTAGAGACCCGGAAATTATGTTAGCCCTTGCCACTGAAATTATCTGTGCCACTCCCACCCTGTTCAAAAACTCTCTGTGGCTCCCTTCTACATTGAAATGACCACCTTGCTCTAGCCTGGCATCCTAGGCTCTCCTAGACCTGTTCTAGCCTAACTGGGAGTTCAAGTAGGGGAGCCAGGCCACCACTGAGGAGAGTTCACCAAGGGGAGTTTCCTTCTTCTAGGCCTAAGTGCCCTCCTCAGTACAATGAGGGTTTAGGGATAAATGATTCACTGGTCCTTGTAACTGGAACATTTTCAGGATCTGCCTTCTCTCCTGTGTCTCCCCTTCACGTACCACATGCTTCAGCCCCAGTACACCCAGGACCCTGCACATGCCCTGCACGTTCCACCTCTGTCTTCCTTTTTCTGGAACTTCTCTCCTCCCTCTTCTCCAGATGACCAAATCCTTTGTTAAAAACCCAAAGGTGACAACAACTCCCCCATGAAGCCTCCCTTGATTTCCTTAGTGGGAAGCCTAGGAACTTCTAGCCCATTATCTGTCCTCCTTTTGACCACAGAGCCATATTTAGATTATTTGTATACCTTCAGGGTCCAAGTCAGCTTTGTATTCTCGCCAAAGCCAGGCAAAAGGAAGGCATTTAATTAAAGAGCAATAGATAATAAAACCCATTTTAAAAAAAAAAAAAAAAGCCTATAGGACAGAGTAGAACTGTCCCCATAGGGTTTCCAAGGAGCAGCTGGTGGATTCAAACTGCCAACCTATGGGTTAGCAGTTGAGCTTTTAAGCACTATGCCACCAGGGCTCCAACAAGTAATAAATGGGTATTAAATGTTAGCCAGGGTACTTACTACCAGCAAGTAGTAAACATGAGCCATTACTTTTAATACTAATAATGATAATAAATATTTGTTGAATGAGTTAGTGAATGAAATAAATTTCAAACCAAAAAACCTATGGAAATATGGCCAGTTTTGTTACGCTGGGTCTCTCCACACAAAGTGAAAGGGCATGCACTCCTTGGACACAGCCAAGAAACTGAGTCAAGGCTGGGGTCATGATTTCCAGCTGTACATGTGAAGACATGTTTAAAGTTAAAAGAAGACCTGTAGGAACCTTAAAGTTTTGGCTGGGTCATCTACATCAGATTTTTATCTCAGCACTGAGAGATTCTCCATTCTTCCTGTTGGCAATAAATATCCTCATATATATATTTTAACAAATGAAACTCTAAAATATCAAAAAATAGTATGAATCTTTTGTTAATTTAAACAAAAATGATATATAAATAAATTTTAAGTCCAATACATAAATGCCTACAGGTACAACATGTCCTCTAAGGAACGGGGCCATTATAAAAGAGCGAAGGGATTAAGCTCTGTTGCGTTTGTGGAGTAAGAACTGTCTCTATGTCTCAAGGAAAGAGCATTTGACTTTGAGAATACAACTCAGCATCAAACGCCACCTTGGCTAGTGAGAGAGTACAGCATCAGGACCAGGAGGCCAGGGAATGGAGAAATGTTTCAAACACTGCCTTTCCTTCCTTTCTTCCTCTCTTCTTCCCTTCTTTCTGATCCAAAAGTAATGCAAAGTTAGATAAAATGGAAACATTGCAGAGACAGGTAACACATACGGTGAAATTCCCCAAATTCCATCCCAGTTTACGCCATCCCCCCAAGGAACCGTTGTTAACATCTTGGTACATGGTCTTCCAATTTTTTTTTTCTATACCTATACTACTATAGGAGCCCTGGTGGTACAGTGGTTAAAAGCTATGGCTGCTAACAAAAAGGTCGGCAGTTCAAATCTACCAGCCACTCTGGAAATCCTATGGGGCAGTTCTACTCAGTCCTAGAAGGTCTATAGGAGTTGGAACGGCCTTGATGGCAATGGGTTTTATACTAATGGAGTCTCTTGGTGGTACAGTTAACACATTTGGCTGCTAATCTAAAGGTTGGAGGTTCTCATCCACCCAATGGCACATTGAAAGAAAGGCCTGGTGATCTATTTCTGAAATATAATCCACTGAAAACCCTATGCAGCACAGTTCTACTCTGAAACACAAGGGGCCACCATGAGTCAGAATCAACTCCATTGCAACTGGTTTTATACTAATAACATTATTATCATTACCATTGATTTTTACCGAAACCAGATCGTACTTTATAAACCACTCAGCAACTTGCTTTGCTACAAGTCAAATTTCTAACATTCCCACATATGGATATACCCATGCCTCTGCTGATGGGTTTTTACCAATATCTCACTGTTTTAAACAATGCTTTGGTGAACATCCTTGTACACATATCCTTTTGCCTGCGACACTGCTTTCAGGCAGGGCAGAATCACCTTCAAAAGCTGCAAAGGAGGAACTTAAGTTTAGCAGATTTATTAATGATAAGGCAGTCAGTCAGCAGGGCAGTTTTGAGGCTGATTAGATAAAACCATACTTGGAAATAGAGAAAGAATCACACAATACCTAAATTCAAGGGTTTTTTTTTTTTTTTTCCAGAGAAGTTTAGCTAATCCTTAATTCTGCCTGCCTCTCTGGCACAGACCAGGTTTATCTTTGGAAGCTGAGCCAGTTGTCTTCCATACCAGAATTCCTTCTGCAATATCCACACCTGGAGGACACTCAGACGTTATCCTATCACAATGTGTGTAAAATGCGGAAAGGTCAGGCTATGGAGTCTGAATTAGGGTAACTGACACGTAGATTCCAGAATTTCAACACTGGAGAGACTTTCAGCTGGGAAGGGTATATTTGAAAAGTCTTTGTATAATTAGAAGCCCTGGTGGTGCAGTGGTTAAGAGCTCACCTGCTAACCAAAAAATAAATAAATAAAAGATCTACAGTTTGAATCTACCAGCTGCTGCTTGGAAACCCTATGGGCAGTACTCTGTCCTGTGGGGTCCTTATGAGTAGGAATTGAAATTGACTCCAGGGCAACGGGTTTGGTTTTTTTTTAAGGGGTTGTGTAATTAGGGGGAAAGAGAGTGGGTTTGTTTGATAGCTTTACACCTTTCGCAGTCCAACCACAGTGCCGATCTCTGGCTGGGAAGGGTGCATTTATTTGGAAAGGGGCCTCTGAGGAGGTTTTGCTTTGTCCCTGCCTGGGCAGCCTCTGAGTTTGTCAGGCTCAGGTATGAGTGAGAAGAGCTGCTTCCTCCGACATACTGGGGACAAACTTGTGAGTGCCATGTGGTGTGGTGAGATAGCCACTGACTCAGATGAACTGTTTCTGAGCCCATTTTTTGGTCTGAGTGAGATTTTCTCTTTCTTTTGATTGTTGTTGTTAGCTGCCATCGTGAGTAGGCCCCTGACTCCTGATGACACCCCATGTTACAGAGTTTTCTTGGTTGTAGTCTTGATGGAAGCAGATCACCAGGCCTTTCCTTCTGTGGCACACTGCTGGATGTGTTTGAACTACTAACCTTTAGGTTGGTAGCCAAGTGCAAACCATTTGCACCATCCAGGGACCAATTTCTTTTGGTTAACCAGGACTTAAAATACAGAGCCATCCAATATCTGAACTTTTCCTACAACCCTTTCATTTTACAGATGAGAAAACTGAGGCCAGAGCATGAAGTGACTGGCCTAAGGTTAGACATCTTGCGAATAATGTTACTAGCTGCCACCAGCTTGACCACTGACTCCTGGTGACCTCGTGCACAATGGAATAAAAGACTATGTGATTCTGCACCATCCCCACAATCAATTGTGACTCAAACCAGAGTGATCCATAAAGTTTTCATTGGTTGCTTTTGGGAGGTGATTGCCAGGCCTTTCTTCCTCATCTTAGTCTGGAAGCACCACTGAAACCTGTTCAGCATCATAGTAGCACACAAGCCTCCACTGACAGATGAGTTGTAGCTACTCAGAGAGCTTTTTAATTCCTCCTGATTACTGCTTATCTTCTAATTATTATTCTTCCCAAATTGATATTCTAATAATATTGAGTCTTCTCATCCATGAACATGGTCCATCTCTCCATCTTTTAAGATCTTTAATTTTTCTTAACAACGTTTTAGTTTTCAGTGTACAGAAATATTGCATGTGTTTTGTCCAATAAGTATTTCATATTTTTATAAAATGTGAAATACTTATTGGACAAAACACATGCAATATTTTGTAATTTTTATTTCTAGTTCCTCATTGCTTGTATATAGAAACAAAATTGATTTTTGTACAAGGATCTTATATCCTGAAAACTTGCTAAACTCACATATTAGTACTAACAATTTTTATAGATTCTATGGGATTTTCTACAAAGATAACCATGTCAGAAAACAAAAATAGTTTTGCTTCTTCCTTCCCAATATATATATACCTTAATTTATTTTTCTTGACTTATTGCCCTAACTAGAACCTCCAGTATAATGTTGAATAGAAGTGGTGAGAGCGAGCATCCTTGCCTTGTTATTGACCTTAGGGGGAGAAGAATTCAATTTTCACCCTTTATTGTGATGTTAGCTGTAGGTTTTTTGTGTGTAAGAAAAGGTTTTTTGTAGATGCCCTTTATTAGGTTAAGAAAGTTCTCTTCCACTTTGCTGAGAGTTCTTATCAGGAATGGATGTTGGACTTTGTCAAATGCTTTTTCTGTATCTATTGAGGCGAACATACAGTTTTTGTTTTTTAGCCTGTCAATATGGTGAGTTCCATTGATTAATTTCCTAATGTTAAACCAAGCCTGCATTCCTGGGATAAACGACTCTTGGTTATGATGTATATCCTTCTTGTATATTGTTGGATTTGATCAGCTAATACTGTATTAAGAATTTCTGCATCTATGATCATGATCATGAGGGATGTTGGTCTGTAGTTTTCTTTTCTTGTAATATCTTTTCCTGGTTTTAGTATCAATGCTGGTCTTATTGAATACATTTAGAAGTATTCCTACCTCTTCAATTGTCTGGAAGAGATTTTCTAGAATTTGTATTATT
This sequence comes from Loxodonta africana, assembly GCF_030014295.1. Taxonomy (NCBI): domain Eukaryota; kingdom Metazoa; phylum Chordata; class Mammalia; order Proboscidea; family Elephantidae; genus Loxodonta; species Loxodonta africana. The sequence continues at coordinate 145,097,469 of NC_087344.1, read as the reverse complement.
TCTCCTGTAAAAGCTTGGCACAATTTACCAAAGTCAACCAGGAGTGACGTTTTCTTTGTGTGAAGGTTTTTATCTAGAAATTCAATTCCTTTAATATACTACAGGGCTAATTCAGGTCATTTCTTTCTTCTTCAGCGAATCCTGGTGGTGCTGTGGTTAAGTGCTTGGCTGCTAACCAAAATGTCGGTGGTTCAAACCCACCAGGCACTCCACAGAGAAAGATATGGCAGTCTGCTTCTGGAGATTTACAATCTTGAAAATCCTATGGGGCAGTTCTACTTTGTCCTATAAAGTCACTGAATCAGAATCGACTTGACAGCAAGGGGCTTATTTCTTCTTTAGCTTTGGTAATTTGTGTCTTTCACGGAATTTGTCCATTTCTAAGTTGTTTAATTTATTGACATAAAATTATTCATAACATTCTCTTATTATCCCTTTCATATCTGTAGAATTGGTAGTGATGCCACCTCTCTCATTCTTGATATGGCAATTTGTGTCTTATCCCTTTTATTTCTAATTAGTCTGCTAGAGGTTTATCAGTGATATTGATATTCTAAAACAACAAGCTTTTACTATTTTTTCTATTCAGTTGATTTCTGCCCTTATCCTTATTATTGTCTTTCTTCTGCTTACTTTAGGTTTGATTTGCTCTCTCTTTTCAGGTGTCTTAAGGTGAAGCCTGAGGTTATTGATTTGAAACCTTTCCTCTTTTCTAATATAGTTAGTGCTATAAATTTCCATCTAAGCACTGCTTTGCTAAATCACACAGATTTTGATATGTTGTATTTTCATTTTTACCCTTTCAAAATACTTTCTAATTTCCCTTTTGATTTCTTCTTTGATCCATGGGATATTTAGGAGTATGTTATTTAGTTTCCAAATATATGGGTATTTCAAAATATCTTTCTGTTAATGATTTCAACTTTAATTTCATCATGATCAGAGGATACATTTTGTATGACTTGAATTCCTTTAAATTAATTGATACTTCTTTATGGCTTAGAATATGGTCTTACTGTTATTGTGTACAGAGTAGAACTGCTCTGTCATGGATTGAATTATGTCCCCCCAAAAATATTGATTTGGCTAGGCTATAATTCCCAGTCTTGTGTGATTGTCCACCATTTTGTCATCTTTTGTGATTTTCCTGTGTGTTGTAAATCCTACCACTATGATGTTAATGAGATGTATTAGCAGCAGTTATGCTGATGAGATATATAAGATTAGATTGTGTCTTAAGCCAATCTCTTTTGAGATATAAAAGGGAGAAGCAAGCAGAAAGACAGGGAGACCTCATACCACCAAGAAAGTAGCATCAGAAACAGAGTGTGTCCTTTGGACTTAGGGTTCCTGCACTTGAGAAGCTCCTAGTCCAGGGAAGACTGTTAACAAGGACCTTCTTCCAGAGCCCAAAGATAGAGACTTTCCCTGGAGCTGGCACCCTAAATTTGGGCTTCTAGACTAATAGACTGTGAAAGTATAAATTTCTCTTTGTTAAAGCCATCCACTTGTGGTATTTCTGTTATAGAATCCCTAGATGACTAAGACAGAATTTGGTACCAGGAGTGGGGTGCTGCTCTAACAGATACCTAAAATGTGGAAGCAGTTTTGAAACTGTGAATGGATAGAGGACTCAGAAGAAGCCAAAGAGAACTGTTAACACTGAGGACGGTGCAGACAGTGAGAAGCAGGAGCAGATAACCAGCAGCAGCAGAGAACAGACAGCAGCAGAACCAGGAAACCAGTGTCAGACAGTGCTGGAGCCAACTTATGGAGAGAGCTGAGTGCCTTTGTGCAGGAGTCTTCCTGGCAGAGTGGGGTGCCTCCAGGCACTTTTCAGTGGAGCTAGGCTTGCTGACCCACAGAGCAAGAGAACTGAGTGCCTTCTGGCCAAAGTTTACTGGCATAGTGGGGTGCCACCAGGAACTTATCAGTGGAGCTACAGAGCTTTGAAACACTTGCCCCAGCAGGGCAGAAGTAGGCTTGAGGCCTGAGGAGCCAAGAGGCCAAGGAACCAGGAAGAAGAAGCTGAAGAGATAAGGAAAACAGGAAGCTGAGCTGCCTCAGTCTCAAAAGGTATGGCCAGGACCTCTGTGGTTTCAAAGGTGGAGCCATGGCCTCTGGTGTTTCTAAGGGTGGAGTTGCCACTCAGACAGACTAGGAGAATTGTGCACCTAAAGCTGAAAGAACAGAGTTGCTGTCCCAGTGGGCCTGGAAGGTGGAACTGAAGCCCAGGGCTGAGGGATCTCCACTCAATCTCGAGAGTGTGGCCAACACCTAGTCTGGAGGGCAGGACCATTATGTAATGGTCTCAGAGAACAGAGAATTATTTTTAAGCCTTGAGAGCTAATATAATGTGTTCTGCTAACTTGCTTGGTGCCTGTTACTCCTCTTTCCCTCCAGTTTCTCCCATTTGAAATGGAAATGTCTAGTTTGTGACTTCCTGCTGCATCATTGTACCTTTGGAACCAGATAACTTGGATTCCTAGATTTCACAGATGAGGAAGAATTTTTGGATTTCATACTTGGAGCTGATTTAAGATTTTTGCTATGATATGATGGGGTGAATGTATTTTACATGAGGCAAGGACGTGAATTTTGGGGGGCCAAAGGTGGAATGTCATGGATGGAATTGTGTCCCCCAAAAATATGTGTATGAATTTGGCTAGGCTATGATTCCCGGTATTGTGTGATTGTCCACCATTTTGTCATCTGATGTGATTTTCCTGTGTGTTGTAAATCCTACCTCTATGATGTTAATGAGATGTATTAGCAGCAGTTATGTTGATAAGAGATACAAGATTAGATTGTGTCTTAAGCCAATCTCTTTTGAGTTATAAAAGAGAGAAGTGAGCAGAGAGACAGGGGGACCGCATACCAATAAGAAAGTAGCACCAGGAGCAGAGTGTGCCATTTGAACCTGGGGTCCCTGAACCTGAGAAGCAACTAGTCCAGAGGAAGACTGATGACAAGGACCTTCTTCCAGAGCTGACAGAGAGAGAAAGCCTTTCCCTGGAGCTGGCGCCCTGAATTTGGACTTCTAGCCTACTAGACTGTGAGAAAATAAATTTCTCTTTGTTAAAGAGAAATTATGTTTCCGTTATAGTAGCACTATTCTCCATAGGATTCAAGGGTGTGATCTTTTGGAAGCAGGTCACCAGGCCCAGAATATGATCAATCTGGTGAATAATCTGTTTGTTCCTTAAAAGAATGTATGTTCTGCCATTGTTAAGTGGAATGTTTTATATATGCGAATTAGAGCAGGTTTTTTGATTTAAAAAAAAAAAAGTGTTGTTTATATCTACTGGTTCTATCCATTATTGAGAGTAGTGTTGAAATCCCTGACTGTAATTGTGGATTTATCTGTCTCTCCTTGCATTTTACTGGCTTTTTCTTCATGTATTTTGAAGCTCTGTTTTTAATTGCATAAACATTTAGGAATGTGACATCTTCTTGATGAACTGACCCCTTTATCACTAAGAAATGACCCTCTTTATCTCTGGCAATACTCTTTGCTCTAAAGTGTATTTTGTCTGACATTAATATAGCTTGTCATGGATTCAGTTGTGTCCTCCAAAAATGTGTCAACTTGGTTAGGCCATGATTTCCAGTATTGTGTGGTTGTCCTGCATTTAGTGATTATAATTTTATGTTAAAGAGGATTAGGGTGGGATTGTAACATTCTGTACCCAAGTCCCATCCCTGATCCAATGTAAAGGGAGTTTCTCTGGGGTGTGGCTTGCACCGCCTTTTATCTCTCAAGAGCAGAGAAGGGGGACCTCATACCACCAAGGAAGCATTTCCAAGAGCAGAGTGCCTCCTTTGGATCCAGGGTCCCTGCGCGGAGAAGCTCCTAGTCCCAGGAAAGATTGATAGGAAGGCCTATAGAGAAAGACTTCTCCTGGAGCTGACACCCTGAATTTGGACTTTTAGCCTACTTCATTGTGAAGAAATAAAATTCTCTTTGTTAAAGCCATCCACTTGTGGTATTTCAGTTATAGCATCAATAGATGACTAAGACATAGCTATTCCAACTTTCTTTTAATTAGTGTTATCACAGTACTGTATTGTTTTACTTCTAAACTATTTGTATCTATATTTGAAATAGATTTCTTATAGGCATCATATAAATATTTTTTTTATCCACTCTATGAATTGGAATCGACACAACAGCAATGAGTTAGGGTTTTGTTTTTTTTTTTCTCTCTCTGCCTTTTAATTGGGGTGTTTAGAATTGTGCGGTCCAATACAGTAGCCACTAGCCAATGCGACTATTCACATTCAAATTAAATTAAATTTAAAAATCAGTTCCTCAATCACACTAGCCACATTTAAAGTGCTCAATAGCCACATGTGGCCAGTGGATGCTGTATTGTAGTGCCAGTAGACCATTTACATTTATATCTAATGAGAATTTTGATACGGCTACGTTTAAGTCTAACATATTGCTATTGGTTTTCCATTTATCCCATTTGTGCTTTGTTACATATTTATTTCTAAAAGTTCTATTTGTTTTCAAATCTGCTCAGTCATTCTTTATTGGTATTACTCTCTGCTTGAACTTGCAAGCATTCATTTTATTTCTCTAAACGTATTAAACAGATATTTCTTTTTTTCCCAATAATTCTTATATCTAAAATCTTCATAGGTCTGTTTTTGCTGAAATTTATTTATAATGGTTCTCACTAATGGTATCTTGTTTTTGCAGGCTTTTTTTTTTTTAGTGTAAACTGCCGATTTTCCTAGGAACTCAACCTGTGGGAATTCTTTGAGGTCTAGATTGAAGTCAAATTCCTCCAGGGAAATTTGCATTTGTAAACCAGTTGCCTGGGGTGCTACCAGTCTGGGACAACAGATAGATTAAAATTTTAACTTAAAGTTCCCCATTTAAAATTGAATGAATTCGGACAGAAAACACATGTGAGGGCAAACTTGGCTTATGAATTCTCAGGGGAGATTTCCACCCCTCTACTTACCCAGCTTTTCACTGCTAACCAAATGGTCAGCAGTTCAAATCCACCAGCCGCTCCTTGGAAACCCTATGGGGCAATTCTGCTCTGTTCTGTAGGGTCACTATGAGTCAGAGTCCACTTGGCAGCAACGGCTTTATTATATCTATATACAGGAGCCCCAGTCCTGCAGTGGTTAAAGTGCTTGGCTGCTAACTAAAGGTCAGTGTTCGAACCCACCAGCCACTTCACAGAAGAAACATGGAAAGATGTAGCAATCTGCTTCCATAAAGATTACAGCCTTGAAAACCCTACAGGGCAGTTCTACTCTAAAGGGTCACTATAAGTCAGAATTGACTCCATGGCAACAGTTTCTTGTTTTACCCAGCACCAAAGGGGAGATAGGCATTTCTTTATCACCTTCTGCACAGTGTGATTTCTTAGTCACTTTTACACTGAGGGTATAAGGGGTGGATTTCCTATAAGATTCACCATCTTGGTTGGCCCCAGGTTTCAACTGCTCACTCCATGTTCTGCTCCATGCAGCTGTGTGTGTGTGGGGTTGGGGGCAGAACTACTCTCCTGAGTTTGCAAATACCTTCAGGGCAATAACTAGTTTAGCCCTTGCTTCTCCCCCAGATTTTCTACTTTAATTGCTGTGAGAACAAATTCCTTACTTTGATGACAGATCATAGATGTATTTACAATTATTTTTTAATATTTCATCCAGAATTTTATTCGCTCCACAATCAACAGCCATGGAAGCAGCAGTCAGGAAATCAAAGGACGCATCTCATTGGGCAAATCTGCTGCAAAGGACCTCTTCAAAGTGTTGAAGAGCAAAGATGTCACCTTGAAGACTAAGGTGCACCTGACCCAAGCCATGGTATTTTCGATCACATCATATGCACGTGAAACCTGGACAATGAATAAGGAAAATCGAAGAATTGACGCCCTTGAATTGTGGTGTTGGTGAAGAATATCAAATATACAATGGACTGCCAAAAGAACAAACAAATCTGTCTTAGAAGAAGTACAACCAGAATGCTCCTTAGAAGCAAGGATGGCAAGAATGCATCTTACATACTTTGTTGTCAGGAGGGATCAGTCCCTGGAGAAGGACATCATCCTTGGCAAAGTACACGGTCAGCAGAAAAGAGGAAGACTCTCAGGGAGGTGGACTGACACAGCGGCTGCAACAATGAGCTCAAGCATAACAACAATTGTAAGGATGGCTCAGGACCAGGCAGTGTTTCGTTCTGTTGTGCATAGGGTCACTATGAGTTGGAACCGACTCAATGGCACCTAACAACAAGAAGAGTGTTGTTCAGGATATCTAACCCACAATACTGCCAGAAATGGAAGTTTTCAACCCTGTTATGTTTCAAATAGAGTGCTGGAATATACATTTCAGAGCCATTGGTTAAGGATAATAGGAATGATAATTATTATTTGTTGAACGCTCTTACGGATTGAATTGTGTTCAATTGTTTTAAATTCTAATCCGTATACCTGTAGTTATAATCCCATTTAGAAATGGGTTTTCTCTGATATGTTAAAGAGGCCATGTCAGTGTAGAGTGTGTTTTAAGCCAATCACCTTTGAGATGTAAAAAGAGCAGATTAGGTCAGAGAAGCAAGCAGAGACAGGAGAAGATAGAAGCCATGCCACATGAGCATCACCAAGGAGCCAAGGAATAAGGACCTTCCCCCAGAGCCAACAGAGAGAGAAAGCCTTCTCCTAGAGCAGGTGCCCTGAATTTAGACTTTTACCCTTCTAAACTGTGAGACGAGCCCTGGTGGTGCAGTGGTTAAGAGCTTGGGTGTTAACCAGAAGGTTGGCAGTTAGAATCCACCAAACACTCCTTGGAAACCCTACGGGGCAGTTGTACTCTGTCCTATACGGTCACTATCAGTCAGAATAGACTGGATGGCAACAAGTTTGGTTTTGTTTTTTTTAAACTGTGAGAAAATTAATTTCTGTGTGTTAAAGCCACCCAGTTGTGATATTTCTGTTATAGCAGCACTAGATAACTATGACAAATGCCTACTCTGGTCCAGGCATTTTGCACGCATTATCTCCTGTTCTGTTCTTAATCCCATTTAACAGATAAAGCAACTGGGATTAAATTGTCCAAAGTCACATAACTAGTCAGCAAAGAAATTTTCCAAAGTCACGTAACAAGTCAGCAAGGAAATGTGAACTCTGCTCCTTGCAATCAGTTGATCTCCTTTTCAAGTGCAGTCTTTTTTCTTAATATTGAAAAAAAAAAGTGGCTTTTTTATATTTAACAGCAGGCACTGAAACCATGTTGAGCAGACAGGAGATTTTAGAGGGCAAATCCTTCCACTTTAGAGTCCCAGCATATGGGTTCCCAACAGCTCAGCCAGACAGACATCACCAAGCTCATATTCCTGATATGCTTCTTCATCAGATTAAAAATGCTCTGAAGGGAGGCAGGGGTCTGAGGACCATGGTTTCAGGGGACATCTAAGTCAATTGGCATAATAAAATCTATTAAGAAAACATTCTGCATCCCACCTTGGAGAGAGGCGTCTGGGGTCTTAAATGCTAGCAAGTAGCCATCTAAGATGCATCAATTGGTCTCAACCTACCTGGATCAAAGGAGAATGAAGAACACCAAGGACACAAGGTAATTACGAGCCCGAGAGACAGAAAGGGCCACATAAACCACGGACTAGATCAGCCTGAGACCAGAAGAGGTAGATGGTGCCCGACTACAACCGATGACTGCCCTGACAGGGAACACAGCAGAGAACTCCTGAGGGAGCAGGAGAGCAGTGGGATGCAGACCCCAAATTCTCGTAAAAAGTCCAGACTTAATGGTCTGACTGAGACTAGAAGGACCCCGGTCGTCATGGCCCCCAGACCTTCTGTTGGCCCAGGACAGGAATCATTCCCAAAGCCAACTCTTCAGACAGGGATTGGACTGGACCATGGGTTGGAGAGGGATGCTGGTGAGGAGTCAGCTTCCTGGATCAGGTGGACACTTGAGACTATGTTGGCATCTCCTCCCTAGAGGGGAGATGAGAGGGTACAGGGGGTTAGAAGCTGATGAAACAGACACGAAAAGAGAGAGTAGAGGGAGGAAGTGGGCTGTCTTATTAGAGGGAGAGCAATTGGGAGTATGTAGCAAGGTGTATATAAGTTTTTGTGTGAGAGACTGACTTGATTTGTAAACTTTCACTTAAAGTACAATAAAAATTAAAAAAAAAATGCTCTGCAGGGAGATGACGAGAAGATCAGGCAAAAACTGACTTCCTAACATGAGCAGTCAGAGCTCCTAGATCTTCCTCCTTCTTTACTATCTCCAAAATCCCAGGTGACCTCGGTTTGCTTGAGACACAAAACCAATTTCTTCATCTGAATTCTCTTTTGGACGCTGTTGTATCTAATGGGACTTTCTCATTACTGCAGCCTTTACATGTCATTTGTCTTCATTTCTTGGGCTGGTGGCTTTTGTCCTTAGCAGCTGTGGCCTTAGACTTTATCTGAGTTTGCAATCAGGAAGCTGCGATACTTCCTGAGACTGTTCTGGGTACAATTTACACAACACAAATTGAGTTCAATTTCTTCACTTTGGAGTTGCTCTGGGCTCCTGGAAGGGTTGGCTGTGCCTTGTCCAGTTTTCTGTAGATTGAATCCAACAGTTGATGAGCACTAACCTCTGTGGTTTATAGCTACTTGTGCTTCCTGAGCAACATACGTGGAGAATTTGGAAACAAGGCAATGATTAGGATTGGAGTCTAGAAAACCGTTAAGAAGGAGGAAGTTTATCAACTCAGTGGGAGTAAATCTCCAAACCACCCTCAGAATGCTAACATGCACACACTGTTTCTTATTGTCCTGACTGCAGGTTGTTGAAGAAAACCAACCTAATACCAGAGGTAAAGAGAGAAGTTGGAAAAGAAACATCATTTTCAGACATTCAGATCCTTTGACCAAAAGAATGAGTCAGGAATGGCATCGATGAGTGCCACTTATCATACATAAGCTTTTTCATTTGTGAAAATGCCCCCAAAGCTGCAACCATCATTCTGTGTTTAAAAGTCATTGCCTTGTTGACTACACCTTGGAGCTTTCTGTTGAATTAACCCACTTTTATATTTATTGATAAAAACATGGGTTCTATTTTTAAAGTACTATTAAAATTTTTTGAGTTCATTACTTATTATTTGTGTTCTAGGAGTCTTGCTTCTTTCTGGGCCTTTCTCCCAAGAGTCCATCTTTATATTGTTTTGGTGAGAAAACTTGAAGAGGTAGGAGAGGGGCAAGTACATGAATCAGAGCCTGTGTTGAATAGATTTAGTAAACAAAAATGGGTGATAGCAGGAGTGGCCTGAGGTTTGAGATCAGAGGTGTTCAGCTTTGCTGGTCTGTACAAACAACAACGATACAGAGCTAGCTGTCTACACATTGCCTGACCATAAGAGAATAATATAAACAATGCCTTTGATAACTATGATACCTATCCTCTGAAATTCAAAGTATTACTTCACTAAGCCCCACAATGGGCCTGGGGGAATGGAACCAGATATGTCAGAATGAGACCTTACTTTCAGTAGGCTGAACTGTCGCCCCACCTATCACACCCCCAGAAGACATGGATTCAAATATTGGCTCAACCATTTACTATCTGTGTGATCCTGAGCAATCACCTCTCTGAATTTAAGTTTTCTCGTCTATAATACAGGCATAAAATATCAATTACCTAACAAGAAAGTTGATTGTGAAAATACTGGCAAAACACTCTGACACACAGTAAGCATTTAAGAGATACATGTTCTCTTACCTTCCCCCACAGTTCACAGCGCTTAAATTATCAGCAAATGTTCTGTATACTTGAATGGAACAAAAGTATCTGACTGTTCCTGAGGCTGGAAGACACTGCAGTCAAACCGCACTCCTTGAAGATGTGCTAAACACGGTATTTAAGAAATTGACCACATGGGGGAATAAAAGAGACATTTATAATGGCAGCCAAAACAGACAAACCCACAAGGACACAACGAAAACTGAAACCACAATAATCTCTAAACAGAGAAGTAATAATCGTAGCCTATATTTAAGCATACGGGAAGCAAGGTTTGAGGGGTGGGCGTCTGCCACAGAGATTATGCTTATTATTTCAAAGTTTGTGGACAGACCTAGAGCTGATTTTTTTTTTTTTTTAAGTTGCAAAATGTTTCAGGCCTTTCTAGTCTCACTAAAGTATACAGATAACAGAAGTAATAAAGAGTGAGACGGACATGAGACTCTGTGCGCAGCTCCTGTCTGGAGGCAAGATGAGAAGGCAGGGGGGACAGGAGCTGGCCGAATGGACACAGGGAATACAGTGTGGAGAGAAGGAGTGTGCTGTCTCATAAGGGGGAGAGCAGCTAGGGTTACATAGCAGGGTGTGTATAAGTTTTTGTATGAGACACTGACTTGATTTGTAAACTTAAAGAACAATTTTAAAAAAAAGTGAGATGGAGGGGAATGAATGAGGGCCAGAGCATACAGGTAGCATCAATAGTATTGACGAAGTGCAGTTTTTAAACTTGGGCTGGGATCATTGTTGTTCAATTTTATTGTTATACTCACAACTTACAATTACATTCCATATATTCTCTGTATACAACAAATGTTACATAATGAAATTTTTAAGTGAATCTGGAAGTTGGTGCTTAGCGAGTTCCACAGCAATAAAAAAAGAGAATAATATCTGATCTGTGAGAAGCTTCTGTCTGTAATCAAAGATGGAATGTTTAACCCCACTTCCCAAACGCTGCCAGAAAACGTATTTGCATTTTGGATTTTGGAATTAATAAGTTAGTGAATAAAGAGAGTGCAGCTTTTCCTCTAGACCCTGGTACACTGCTGGATCTGACATCTCACACAATTCTATTTATTTGGGGACACAGTCAGGTGGAAACAATTAGAGCAATGGCATCAAAGGGCACTGGGCGATGGAATGGTCCCCAGCTCAGGAGAGGTGGTTTGTAGGTTGCTGCCATCAACAATGCTTAGCTAGTCTCTTAAATATTCTTGTGAATTGTTTGAGAGAAGACACATACTGGAACACATTGTTCTTACTTGAATGTATGTGATTTAATAGTAAGATTACCAGAGTTTCCAGAATAAAAATTTGTCATGATCTAATTGAGAAATGAAATCAACCAATGACATGAGCTGGCCCAAAGAAAGGTACAAATAATTTGAGATCAGCCTTGAGGGTCAGGCTGCCTAGATCAATTTCCAGTGTGCCACTTATTATCTGTGTGACTTTGGAAAATCATTTAACCTTTCTATGCCTCGGTTTACTCACCTAAAAATGGTAATAATAGTGATAGATACTTCATAAGAAGTTGAAAAATTGATAAAGATTAAATGGGAAAATTATGCAGGGCCGTTAGCACATACTTAGCTTGGAGTAAGGTCTTAACATCCAAAAGCTGGACAATGAATAAGGACGAATGAAGAACTGATGACTTTGAATCATGGCATTGGCAAAGAATATTGAATATACCATGGACTGCCAGAGAACGAACAAATCTGTCTTGGAAGAACAAACAAATCTGAGAAGCAAAGATGGCGAGACTACATCTCACATGCTTTGGACTTGTTATCAGGAGAGATCAGTCCCTGGAGAAGAACATCACCCTTGGTGAAGTAGAAGGTCAGTGTAAAAGCGGAAGGAAGACCCTCAATGAGATGGACTGACACAGTGGCTGCAACAATGGGCTCAAGCATAACAATGATTGTGAGGATGGTGCAGGACTGGGCAGTGTTTTGTTCTGTTCTACATAGGGTTGCTGTGAATTGAAACCAACTGGACGGCACCTAACAACAACAAACGAGGTCTTAACAAGTGGCAGTTACTAATATTAGAAGATACTAATAATGATAAAAACAACTATGTCAGGGCCATTGGAGTGGCAACTCTGCACCAGCGTCTTGACATCTATTATTTGATATCTCTGCTCCTTTTTGCTGCAGATTTATCTGCCAAGTTGGGCTTAATTTGTAAGGTGGGGTGGTGAGCTAAGGAAACCAGATGTCTCAAAGCGACGATGATCATAGTGAAACCAAAAGCATAAGCTAAGGAACAATCAATCACACCTTTTCTTCAGGGACAATAAGAGCTTCAGGACGTCCGAATTTTCTCTCTGAGAGACTCACATAAGAAATAAAGCTAATTCCTATACTCCAAGGGATTAAAAAAGACATGTACACTTACTGGTTTAGAGAAGCTTGCTCATATCATGAAAACGACCACTGTTCCATGTAAGGTACAGTTTGGTGCCTACCGAATGCAAACAGCAGGTCCTTTCTGGCTTGGGGGAACATCACTTGTACCCTCAGTTCTAACCCTTCTGTGTCAAGGTTAGGCTAGGCCATGAGGGACAGTCTTTCTCATTGTTCTGAAATCTCTGGCATCCACAGGGTAGACTTAGCTAATTATTGAGTAGGTGAATATGTGTATGTATTTCTAAAACTTTTTCCCCCAAGAAATTCTATTGCCCTGAACTTAGTCTAAATGAAAATATTTTAAAGTAATATTCATTCATTCAAAAAATATTTATTTTATGCCAGGCATTATTATAAGCCCTGGGGATACAGCTGTAAATCAGACATAATCTCTGACCTTGTGGAGTCTAAACCCAATGGCGCATCAGATACTAAAAGAGGAAACAAATTACAAATCATTGAAACAGAAAAGAAGATAACTTGTGAACACAATCACTCTGAAACAGCCTAGCCTTTTGTGAAGCCCTCTTGCAGATTATATGGGGCCAGGGGCTGTACATGGCTTTGGCTTCTCTCTGTTGGTCCTTAAGCATTTTAGGGAGGAGCCCAAGGGGTCACTGCTTTTCATAGCATGAGAATCAGAAGATTAGGGGGAAGTGTCATGGCCACATTAGTACCGGAAACGGGGTGCTAGCACCATGACCTAGGGTGATTCTACACCCTGGGTAGTCATCTTGATTCTTGGGAACTCCTGGAAATGAATAACTTCCTGGAGGCTGCAGGTTTAGGCTAGAGAATCCTTGGGCTAACACTAATCCTTCTTCTTCCCTCTTGGGCTGAAAGAAACCACCACCAAGCTAAGTGCTTCCAGAGCCCTGCCAGGGTTTTGACAGAATCACAGAACTGAGATGGTCAGACTTGGAAAGTCCCTTACAGAGTATTTAGTCTGTCTTCCTCACTTTACAAAGAAGGAAATAGGGTCAGAAATGGTTTAAGTCCAAGCTTGAAGAGCTGGTTAAGGCTCTGGCAGAAACTGGATAGATGCTCATCAGTTCCGTTTTCTGTTCCCAAGAAAGATGACATTTCCTAGCTTCCTTTGCAATTAGGTTGGGATCATGTGTTGGATTCCGACCAGTGGGATGTGAGCAGAAGTGATCTATCCAGTGCTCAGTCTGGCTTTAAAAGGTTCCATATGGTCCTCCATGCGCTGTCTTCATCAGCCAGCTAAATGCAGATAATCCAGCAGAAGACTGCAAGAAATCTCTAGAAGACAGCACCACAAGATAGAGAGAGCTGAAATCATCCACTCACCTGCGAAGGCAGCCTACTGAACACCTGAGTCAACTCTCACATGTATGAGAAATAAACTTTTATCGTGTAAGCCGCTGAAATTCTGAGGTTGTTTATTAGAGCAACTAGTGCTCTTTACTCTGACAAATACACTGATAATAGGAGACTATTTTTTTTATAGCCAGATCTCCTGACTCCCAATTCAATGCTGTTTTTCAGTAAACTATACTGTTTCCCAAAGCTAATAGGAGAAGATCCCCAGGAAACTTAAGATTCATTTCTCATACCTGGAACCTACCAGTCTTGAACTAACAACACCTGTTGCCCGTGAGTCAATTCCAACTCATAGCAATCTTACAGGGCAGAGTAGAACCGTCCCATAGGGTTTCCAAGGCTGTGATCTTTACAAAAGCAGGCTGCCACATCTTTCTCCCATGGAACGGCTGGTGGGTTCAATTGCCAACCTTTCAGTTAGCAGCTGAGCACTTAACCACTGTGCCACCAGGGCTCCTTGAAACAACAGCAACCAGTGGAAAATAAAGTGCCATGTAGACCCCAGGGAATCCTTAGTGATGCCACAAAGTATAAGTTTGTAGGTGCCCTGAGATCAATCTTTGGCACTAGTGCTTGGACTGCAAACTGTCTCCCAGTTCACTGCCCACAGGTCACTCTTCCGTGTGCCTGATGGGAGCAGATATGCCCAGCGGGCTGTCAGCCAGAGAACTGTGTCTTGACCAGTATTTTATATACCTGATGATGACCTGAGGCTTGAAATATGCTGAAGTGCCTTGTGAATCATCAAACAAAATTAAGTCATTTTAGCACTGTATGACTTTGCTATCGTCTAATGTTTTAAAAGAGCCCTGGTGGCACAGTGGTTAAGAGCTGAGCTGCTAACCAAAAGGTTGGCAGTTCAAATCCCCCAGCCACTCCTTGGAAACCCCATGGGCCAGTTCTACTCTGTTCTTTAGGGTTGCTAAAAGTCAGAATCAACTCGATGGCAATGGATTTTTTTGTTTGTTTTTGAATGCTTTAAAACTTTATATATGGTACATACACAGAACCACAATCAGCTGACACAAATTTGTAAGCATTTACTGACGAGAACTGCTCATTTCTGCCCTTTCTGAATCACAGATGGAGAGATAAATCACCAGATGAAATAGCTATTCACAAAGCTTCCATTTTTGGGCAGTTAGTGGAAGTGAATCATCGCTTGTGGATATTAACTCTCCTCTGAGTGAAAGGACTGAGTTGGACATACCTTAAACATACCTCTGTAGTTGTTGCTTCAGTTCTGATTGTAATCTCTTAGAAAAAAGGAAGGACTTTAGAGTCAGAGAACCTTTGTGCTGAAAAAGCTTTGGAGTTCATTTGATGCTGTCTTTATTGTTGTTGTTAGGTACCAACTGAGTCGGCTCCAACTCATAGTGACCTTATGTGTAACAGAATGAAACATTGCCCGGTCCTGCACCATCCTCTCAATAGTAGTGTATGTTTGAGCCCGTTATTGCAGATTCTATCTTTACTTTTAAAATTTTATATGTCCTTTATATAGGACCTAAACACATGATGTAACCAATAACCACACAAAGGTAAGTCAGAAAGATGGTGGGTAAAACTATGATACTGCGGTGGGGCTCTCTCCGCCCAGTTAAGAACTTGTTACTCTTGTTTATTAGAATCCCATGAACCGTGGTTTCAGTACAGGGAAAGAGGAAGTCAAGTTCGTATGAAATCTCTGGGAAGGTATGTCCAGGAGGTGCAATATTCACAGGCATGTCTGATAACTGGTCATGAAAGGATGGTCTCTGACTCTCCCAAAAAGTCCCAAGAAGCCTCCACGAGACCTTCCTTACCCTAAGAACAGCTGAGGAGTTGCCATTGCAGCAGAAGCTTATGAAGGCATGCCAATCAGTTCTACTTCTCAGAAAGGGCAACCTAGGAAACTAATTCACGTTAAAAGACAGAATTGAAACCAGGCTCCCTAATTTGCCAAAAAAAAAAAAAATTTTTTTTTTCTCAATGAAGTTTGTAAAACTCGCATCAAGAAGCAGATCTAACTTCCTGCTTTTACTTCTCTACAGTTACAATAATTTCAGGCTTAAAAAAAAAAAAAAAAAACCTTGAAAATTAGGATCCTTCCTCTAATACCAGAAAATGAACAGGCAGGATAAAGCAGTAACATCTTCTTTTATACAGAGTAATTGAGTACTTTTTTCTCCTATGTGTGCATGTGATTTCTTTTATTATCAGGGAAAGCTTACTGGAAAAGGAAGAACAGCAAACAGGTTCGTATTAAGCTACATTGATCAAAAAGGTCAGGTGTACAACAAATCAAAACAGTACCGAAATGAAAGTTTCAACTGGAAGTTGTATTTTACTTATGTCTGGAAGTAAGGTAAACAATATTCAGTTGATACATACCTAAAGCATAAGGCATAGAAAGATTTAAAAGAACACAAAAAATGCTATGCAAAAACCAACCAAAAGAAAGCTGGTGTAACTACATTATCATCAGACAAAATAAACTCTAAAAAAAGGGTAATTAAAAATGAGTATCACAAAAAATATGATAGAAAGGAACAGTTCACTGGGAAAGCATAAGAATTTAAATTTGATGAGCCTCAAAATAGGCAAAAGTAAAGTTGACAAAATTCACAAGAAAAATTTAGAACCCCATCACCAATAGGAAATTTTAGCTCAGTTTTCTCAATGATTGATGGAGCAGGCAAAAAATTAGGATATAGAGGAGCTGAACAATGTAATTGCAAGCTTAATCTAATGGGCACATGCAGAACTTTGCACCCTGCAATTAGAAAATATACATTCTTTCCAGCACACATCATCTATAAAAATTGATCATGTATGAGGCCACAAAATAAATCTCAACAAATATCTTAGAATTAATATCACGCAAATCATGTTTTCTGGTTAAAATGTAATTAAATTACAAATCACTAATAGAAATTCCTGAAAAAACTATGTTTCAAATTTTTAATGGCACTTCTAAATAATGTATTTGTTCAATAAGAAATCATTTTAGGAAAGATGTAGAAATGAATGACAATGAACATGTGCTGCAAAGACTGGTAAAAACTGATTGTAAAAAAGTTAAAAGGCACAAATAAAAAACACTAGAATAAAAAATTAAACATAATTATGGGCAAGAGATTTTTTTTAATCAGAGGACAATATGAAACATTTGTTGCAATTATTTGAAAATTTAGAAGAAACAGAAAACATCCTGAAAAAGATAATTTATTACATTTGATTTAAGATGAAACAGAAAACCTGAAGGGACTTTCAGTCACTAGAGTTTAAAATGTACCCCCTCCCTTTGCCTTCCCCCACCAAAAAAAGCCCAGATAAATTTTATCAAATACTCAAAAAAAATCCCAACCCTACACAAGTTATTCCAGAAAACAGAAAAAGAGGAAATGCTGCTCTATTCATTTTGAGATGATTTAAATCTTGATATCAAAATCACACAAGGACAGTACAAGAAATAAAGATTATAAATCAGTCACTAATAAGCGTAAATGTAAAAGTCCTGAGTAAAGTTCAACAAAACCAAATTAGCAATGCAGTTTTTAAAAACTGACCAAGTTGGGGTTTGTTCCCCCCTCCAGCAATACAAGGATAACTTAATATTAGAAAATCTATAAATGTCATTCGCCACATTAACAAAGTATAAAACTCCTAAGTGTCAACATATGCAGAAAAATCATACAATTAAATACCCATTAATGATTAAAAGCACATATATATACAAACAGAAAAAAAAAAAACAGAAGTTCTTATCAAACACAAATAGAAGTTCTTACTGTGATTTTTAAAGTTATCCATTATACGCCTAACAAAAACAGAAAATTTTAAAGCATTTCCCTTGAAGTTAGGAACAAGATAAAGATGCCTGCTATTCTGCCCCTAGCTAGTGCAATAAGGGAAGAAGAGTAAGCTGGAAAGAATAAAACAAAGCTATCATCATTTGAGTATCTTATGATTATCTATCTAGAAAATTTAAAATGATCTACAACAAACTATTAGAACTAAAAAGTGGATTCAGCAAAGTTGTAGGGTACATGATCAATGTTAAAAAAATTAATTTTGTTCTCACACTCCAGCAGCAATTAGAAAATGTAGTTTTAAAAATAACCATAAGAACAATGAACCAAAAAGAAACGAAGAAATATGTGCAAGGCCTTTATGCAGAAAGTTACAAAACATTATTGAAAGACACAAAGGAAGATCTAAATAAATGAGCAATATACCATATTTATGGATAAAAAAAAAATTTTTTATAGGAAGCATTAATGTCAAAATAATTTCAATTCTCCCCCAAATTAAACAATATATTTAATAAAAACCCAAATCCCAACAGAGTTTTTCACATGACTCAAAGGGCCAAGGGTAGCCAAGATATTCCTGAAGAGGAACAAACAGGTCAGAGGGAGGGAGGCTCCTAGCTATTGCTAGCTACTAAGAGTTTATTATAATTTAAATTAAGACACTATGGCTTTGACATACAGAGGAAATGACCAGTGGAACAGATCAGCAAGCCCAGAACAGAACCATACCGAAACGAAAGCTTGCATAGGACAGAGGTGGCATTACAATCACAAGGAAAAAGGTAGAATTTGCAACAAAGAATGCTGGTGCAATTGGCTATCCATGTGGAAAACAAAAGAAAATTAGATGCTTACTTCATACCACAGGCATGCAAGTCCATTAGAAAGCTAGTGTTATGAGTAAAATTTTTTAAATTTGTAGAAATATAGGAGATGATCTTTATGACCACCAATTAGGGAAGAGTTTCTTAATTAAAACATAAAAAAGCATAAGACCATAAAGGGAATGACTGATACATGTGACCACAGTAACACAAAAACAAAAACAAAACAAAAAATCCTCTCTTCAACCAAAGTGAAAAAGCAAGCTACAGACTGAGAGATGTATGCAACACACTTAACAAAACAATGACTATGTATTTTTTAATGCATGTATATATATATATATATTTTTTTTAATCAGTAAAAAGAAGCAACCCAAAGGAAAAATGAACAAAGTACATGAATAGCCATCTCATAGGAGAGGAAACCTGCAAGGCCAATAAACTTATGAAAAGATACTCAACCTCATTAGGAATCAGGAAATGTAAATTACAATAACATAATAATAAACATTTCATACCCACGGATTGGCAAACATATTTAAAGTTCAACAATACCAAATGTTGGCAGGATGCAGAGCAACAGAACTTCTCCTATACTGTCAGTAAGAATGTAAACTGGTACAACCACTTTGAAGAACAATTTGGTAATATCCAACATATCCATTCCCAGGAACACACCCTAAAGAAACTTGTTCATAAGGAGTTATGTAAAAGGTTGCTCACTTCAAAACTGTAATACAGAAAACTGGGAACAACCAAAACTCTCCTAAGAGGAGAATGAATAAATAAATCACCAAGTATTCGTACAATGAAATTCTGTATTTAGCAGTTAAACTAAATGAACAAAGCCACATGTATCAACACGGCTAAGTCTCAAATACAAAATGTTGAGCAAAATAAAAGCGAGCTTCAGAAGGATATAGACTCTATGATAACATTTATATAAAGTTAAAATATGCTAGGCAGTATTATTATATAGTTCATGGATATGTGTACAGAGTAAATGTATGAAACTATTGACAGCAATGTTACATACCAATTTTGGTATAGTGGATGCCTCTGAGGAGAGAAGAAAGGGAAGGGGGTTAGGTAGAAACATTCAGAAAGATATTCAACCATATCTGTAAAATTTTATTCCAAACATAAAATCTGAAGCAAATATGGTAAAATGGTATGTGCACTGATACTTATCATTCGCTGTAATTTCCAGTATGCTTGACATGTTTCATTTAAAAAGTAAATAGCATTAAAGCCAAACTTCAGAGAGGACTTTATACTAATGACTGATAAAATCCCTAATACATAGTAAGATGTCAATAAGATTAATAAAAATTGTTCAGATTCTCATTTTTATATTTTACAGTTTTAAAATGTGTCCCTATTGTAAATAAATAAAAAGGAGCTATCTAGACATAAATTGTAAATACTCTGACCACAGGATAAGATACATAATTTTAAAATATATTTATATATTATATATGTGGATAAAGATTGGAAAGAAACACTAAAAAAATGAACATAGGTTTTTAAGCTAGAAGAGTTTGAGGTGAGATTTCTTTGAATTTTTTGCTTTTAAATTTAACTTAATGAATGAAAAAAAATTGTTAAAATAAATGTAGTATGCACTTCCTGAGAAGTTTCTTTCAGTAGAAATAATATAACAGCACAGATTTAAAGAGTACTCTAGCAATGCACAGTAGAAAGTAGTGAGGTCCTTTTCGGTCTTCCTCTGAGTTCATTTCTTTCTGTTCAATGATCAGGTTAAGCAAACAAGCACACAGCAACACAACATGGGTCAAATCACTATTGCCACCCAATTTTCAAGGGCAACCGCAGTCAAGAAGTCTGCCGGGGAGGGATACTCTGCTATCCCTTTAATTAAGGCGGGGCTTTTCAACTCAATTGTTCCATTCGTGTCTCAAATCAATCAGATGAAGTTCACCTTTTACGTGGCCTGAATCCTGATAGCTCCGCACATTTGATAGGTAATTTAATCATCTCGGGTATAGATGAACACAAACTCAAATTAGCTGCTGAAAGGGTTGCTCTTTGAGATAGCTGTGCTTTTCCACTTTTATGCAAGAGCTGAGCTTCACCAACTGGCTAGCTGGAGGTGTTATTAAAAATTTAGTGAAAGAAACAAAGGTGTGCTCTGGTGTCTCTTGTTACCTTTTCTACTGTTACTCGGCAGACAAAAGGCATAGAGCCTGCTTCATGAATAATGTGACATGGAATATTCACAATCTATTTTTAATGGAGTCAAGTAATAACATTAAGAGAGATATTTGCAATCTTCAAATTTCACATGGTAACAGGCACAGTAATTTGTTTTGATTCTGAACTGGGGATATCAAGATATTTTTTTTTCCCCCAAGAAACACATACTGTTAATATCAAAATTACAACTCCTCATTGATAGCGTAAACAGGGATTATGAAAACAGACCAAGAGTTCTATATTTCATAAGGGTAGAGCTAGATTTCAATCATTTCAACTTACCCTTCAATACAACTTCTTTTTTTCAAACCAGGTTGGAAACAATCACCCAGCATGCAGTGTGACCTCTGCGGGAAGGATGCTCTTTCATCTTTGTTCACAGGGAGTGTGTCTCCCAGGACACAATGAAGAAGTTCCTGGATGCTGCAACTGCTCATCTCCATGCCAGTTCTGGAAAACTATCTCAAACTGCTTTACCGAGTAAACAAATTTACATTTTGAATATGAGGAAGTGGACAGGGAAAGACATGGTGTTGAAAACCAAGGGAAGACAGCCAAGGACTGAGATTTGGAGGGACTGAAGAAAGCAGTGTCCGAGCCCCCCTTACTCACCAGCTCAGAAACAGAGTCCTATATATGTGTTCCATTAATATCCTTTGCGCTCAAGCAATGTGTCTTCCCTTTGTTGCTGTAGAAGGAGCCCTGGTGGTGCAGTGGGTAAAGCGCTTGGCAGCCAACCTACTGAAAGGTCGGTGATTCTAACCCACCAGCCACTCCGCTGGAAAAAGATGTGGAAGTCTTCTTCTGTAAGGATTCACAGCCTTGGCAACCCTACAGGGCAGTTTCAGTCTGTCCTTACAGGGTTGCTATGAGTCAGAATCGACTCCATGGTAATGGGTTTGGGTTGTTGCTGCAGGGAGCAGAGCAAGCCCACTGGATAAAGCAGGAGTTTATTTTCTCTGCTTATTCGCTTACCACCTCAACAAATACTTATTGATCTACTGTGTGCCAGGCACTGTTCTGGTAACTGAAGATTCAGCAGTGACCAAATAAATAAAGTTTCACAAGGGCGTTGTGCTCACTGCTGTATCCCCGTCCTCTAGAAGAGTGCCAGGCATGCACTGGGCACTCAATCAAGATGCGTGAAATAAGACTGAATGGCAATGGGCGCTGTGCTGGTCTTCACAATGGGCCACGCATACATACCCAGAATGTCTGGCTGGGAGAGGTTAGAGCACATGTTGAGAGTTAGATGAGGGCCTTATTCTGGTTTCTTTCTTTTAAAAGGAGCCCTAGTGGCGCAGTGGTTAAGGGCTCAGCTGCTAACCAAAAGGTCAGCAGTTCGTATCCACCAGCCATTCCTTGGAAACCCTATGGGGCAGTTCTACTCTGTCCTATAGGGTCACTATGAGTTGGAATTGACTTGACAGCAATGGGTTTGGCTTTTTTTTAAAAGGTTGGTTTAAGCAAGAAATTCCCAGAGGTGGGATAGGACCAGAAATAACTGAGACCCCAATTTTACTGTTTTTCATAAGTCTTTAGGTCCCCGGGTGGTGCAAACTATTTGTGCTCAACTACTAACCTAAAGGTTCAAACCTACCCAGCAGCACTGTGGAAGAAAGGCCTGGAAACCTGCTTCTGTAAAGATTACAGCGAAGAAAACCCTATGGAATAGTTCTACTCCGTAACACATGGGGTCACCATGAGTTGAAATTGACTCCTTGGCAGTGGGTTTGGTTTTTTCATTTACATGTCTTTAGATTTGTAACTTGCCTTAGATGATGCAGCTAACCAATCTCATACTTTCTCTCTCCTCTAGTCTCTCCAAAAACTCAAAGAAGTCAGAGTTGGATGGGATGTTAGAACCGTATCCACACTGTATAGACAAAGAATTCAGTATTAGGGAAATCAAAGGATTCGTCCAAGTTATGCAGTGTGTTGATGACATAGCCATGACTACAACTCAGATTTCTAGAACTAAGACCTGTGGTTTCTTTGTTAGCCTGGGAACCTTCTAGCCTGTAAAAACCTTTGAAATTCTCAGAGGAAAAAAGCTATGTATGTGTGGGACCACTAGTGACTCTACAAGATAGCAGCTTAAGTTTTGTATTCCTCCTAGCTTTTCTGTTAAGAAAGAAGTATCTTTAAGATGTAGAGAAAAAAGGTAGATGAAAACTCGAACCATTGGATTTTACTCTTTTCTAAGATACTAGTTTGTCTGCTTCACTTTTATACTCTACTATAGTTTCCTCTGGAAACCCTGGTGGCGTAGTGGTTAAGAGCTACAGCTGCTAACCAAAAGGTTGGCAGTTTGAATCTACTAGGCACTCTTTGGAGATTGTATGGGGCAGTTCTACCCGTCCTATAGGGTCGCTATGAGTCAGAATTGACTCAAGGGCAATGGATTTTGTTTTTTCTAGTTTCCTTCAAGGAGCCCTGGTGGCACAGTGGTTAAGTGCTCAGCTGCTAACCAAAAGGTCGTCAGTTCAAACCCATCAGTTGTTCTGCAGGAGAAAGATGTGACAGTCTGCTTCTGTAAAGATTACAACCTTGGAAATCCTGTGGGGCAGTTCTACTCTGTCCCATAGGGTCTCCATGAGTCAGAACATAGTTTCCTTCAGTGCCAGCTTCCCCCACAGACTAAAACAAAGGTTTTTCCCAAGTTCTCTGCCTAAATGAAAGGCAATCTGTAAGAGTCTTAATACTTTATTAACTTAAAACATCACTCTAATAAATATGTATTAACAAACATAACGCACTCCGGAATATCTAAAAACATTTACAAACCTCCTCAAAGTAAAAACACCACTTATTTATCTCTATGGTACACATGGGAAGTCAAAGAATTGAAGACAAAGCCTTCATTCCCTGCAAACTCAGACATCTTCAAATACCAGTTTAACAATAAACAACTGAGTATACACACAAATCTTTGAAATAACCTCTCAGCTATTTTTCATTTTTGCTTGGTAAAATCCAAAAGGATCAGAAAGAAGGTTCAAGATTCTGTGTTGTCTTCTTAGCACTCCCTTGGAGGGCGAGAACATATGCAGCCAAGTGGAGCGACTGTTAGCTTTTGAAGAGCAGGGCTGTGAATTTAATCTCTGGCTCCCCAGTACCTAGCATACGGCCTGGTACCATGGTAACCAGCAATCAATAAACTTTAGTTGAGTGAATGAACGATTTGTCAAAAGACACTGCTCTGTGCTTTCACCTTCTCTAATAAAACCTTTAGGGGCCACCTGCAAGCCAGGTCTCTAATCCCCTCTCATCAACAAGTCCACTTCTGCTCCTTCGTGGGCCAAGCCCGATGCTGCATCTTGTCATTTCAAAAGCATCAAACTCCTTTCCCAAACCAATGTCTGAACCAGCCTTAGTGGGAGAAATGATTCCTTCAAGGCATACAGACAGTACCCAAAGGAAAGTGGCCAACAGACTCCCCAGAAGGAAAAAGAAATAAAAATAAAATCATTCTTCTTTCTAGATTAAAAAAAAAAAAAATTAGTATGTGTCCACCTTATACACGGTGATTCCTCTTCTTCCACACAAGGCTTTGGGGTGGGTCAGGAGGAGGAGGAAACAAGCCTGAAGGAGTTTCCTGTCTGTGGAGCAGGGCTGGGAATGAGGAGGACTGTGGGGCTCAAGATTTCGTCTGTTCTCACTTGACTTTGAATCTGTAGGTGTAGAGAGGCCTACTCAGTGTGGATAAAGCCCAGCAAGCTGCGTGGTTCCTGATCCAGGCTGAACTTCGAAAAGGTTCTTCGTCAGCTCTGGCAGCTCCAGGAAGTAAAGCTAAGGGTGAGCACCGTGGTAGGATCTGCAGACTGGACTGGGGGGCCTGAGAAGTCAGAAGGGTCAGTGGCAAGGGGAGGCTGCCCTCCGTAGTGTTGTATAACTGCTGCCTGTCGCCAGCTAGGGTGCTCACTTGAGCCCATGCTGCGTTTCCCGGTGCCTCCGAAGGTCCACCTTCCTCTGGAAGCCCTTTCCACACAGGTCGCAGCCGAAGGGCTTGAAGCCCGTGTGCTTGCGGCTGTGGGTGATGAGGTTGGAGCTCTGGCTGAATGCCTTGCCGCACACCTGGCACTTATGGGGCTTCTCACCTGCAGGGATGGAAGGGGGAAGGGAGGAAGTATGAGTCTATGTTAAAGCTAGAGGGGACCCACGGTGACCCACATGCCCTTGGCAACAGCTGGCTGCACCACAGCCTGAGGCCTTCAAGCGACTGGGAGGGTGACGTGTTCCAGCATGAACCGACTCCCAGCCTGCAACGCGAGCTCTGGGAAGCCATGGGGGCAGCAGGTGAAAGGGAGCCTTTCTGAGTGGGGGTTCCCAACCAAAGGCCTCAAACCGTTTCCTGCTAAACGGAAACAGGGCAAATGACACGTGCCCTCCTCAGACTCACAGCTGAATCCACCCTGGGAGGACTCCCCAGCCTTTAGAAGTTGAGATCCTCCAGAGCAGATGTCCAACACAGGGGGGCGGGGCACTCAGCCTACAAACCCTGTGACTCTGTTCTCTATAATTCAGAGGAAGTTTTCAAATCTGAGTTTCCAAGTGGGTGCTGGTTTTATGGACCAGTGAGTCTGTCTTCTTTTTTGCTCTTGAAAGCCAAATGAATGTGTCTGAAGCATGGACGTATCTCAAAGTTTTATTTAAAAAAGTCCACATTTGGGCCACAAACTATTTCTTACTGTAGTTGATCCTTTTCTGTCTTGATTTTACTGTCTTTTTAAGAGGTTGACCACAGGATTCTTTATATACCAGCAACTCTTCACCATAGATTAGTAAATAACAGACAGAACACGCAAAAGTTTTGTCTTTTTCCCTAATTCGTGTGCTGTTTAACATTCAGGTAAAAAGCATGATTTTCCAAATAGCCCCAACATGGCATTGCGGTCAGGGCTCAGTCTTGGGAAAAACACAAAAAAATAGATGAAGTTTGTTTTGGGGGAATCCTCTGTCCCTTTTGCTGTACCCATTTCTCTCTTCATGCTTCAGATTTCCTTGATAAGGAATCACCCACCAAAACTTATCCTATCCATTTAGGGTCAAACAAATCTGAGAAATGAATTCTGGCTATAATATAAATGTTTGATCAGGGCTTAATGTTTCATGCAGTTAAGATCCTAGTTGCATTTTGATAAGCGTCTTGAACACTTTTACTCAAAGGGAACGAGTTACACAGAAATTTCAGGTAAAGGGCATGACTATGGTAGGATATTTTTCTGGGTTTTCCAATGGAGCATCATCTACACAGCCCAAGCATATTTATAAACATCAATGGTGGTGTCTGGAACACACTAGGATTTGTTTTAAATCAGTATTTGTATTCTGCAATAAAATAGCAAGAAATTCTGCATCTCGAGTAACTGTCTTGTTAACTATTAAAGAGAGTGCTCCTGATATTGAAACTATCCCCTGCACACAACCAAACTGTTAGGGAAAGAGTTCAGGATTCAATGGCAGAGCATTCCAGCCTTGGCTCCGTAGTTTACTCTGTCTGATCTTTGGTAAATCACTCAATCTCTCTGAGTTTCAGGGTGGTGAGGGCAGCTCCTTCTACTTTGTTGTTGTTACCCCACAAACAAGGGATCAGGCTGTTGTGATTCCTACGGTTTTCATTGGCTGATTTTCAGACCTAGATCACCAGGCTTTTTTTTTTTTTCCCTTAGTCTGGGAGCTCTGTTGAAACATGTCCAGCATCATAGGAACACAGTAGCTTCCACTGACAGGTGGCGGCCGTACATGAGGTATATTGGCTAGGGAATCGAACCTGGGTCCCCTGCATGGAAGGCGAGAATTCTACCACTGAACCACCATTGCCCCACTTCCTTCTACTTTAGGGTGCAGTAAGGGTCAAATGAGTTGATAAATTTGAAGGCAATGTATAAATTATAAAGCATTATAATAGTCAAGGAATTATCATTGTTAGGGCATGAACTTGCTGATATTTTGAAAAGGGCAGTCAGTGAACAAAAACTTCCTCTAGCTACCAACTCCCATGACAACAGAAGCAGAATATGCTAAACAGTCGTCAAGAGCATAGACATTTGAAGTCAGACAGATATGAATTTGAGCCCTGGCTCTGCCACTTGGTAGCTGTGTGACCCCGGGCAGGTTACTTAATCCCTCTGTGCCTAACCTGCCTCAGCTCTGAAATGGGGATAAAGAATAATCTCTATCTCCCAGAGCTGTTGTGAACCTAAAGTGAGATAATGCATTTTAGAAGTGCTTAGCAGAGAGCTTAGTAATGAATATTTGCCATTTTTTCCTTCCTAAATCAGAATAAGCTCTCAAACTCCTAAAAATGCAGCCAGAGAAGCCACAGATGAGCCCATCCCCCAAGAGGCTGGGTGGAAGTCCTAGAGAAAGCCCTCAATCTCTAGGTAAACATTGAGAGCAACACTCTGAGAGGACCCTGGAGCTTCATATTTCACCCAGAGCAGGCAGCAGTTGGAGCAGCTGCTGAACTAAGGATAGAGGACCCACAAGCAGGCCTGCTTTGTGGCTCTTCAGACATAGCCCCAAATCAAGGCCCCACTGAAAAGAGCCACGTCTATAAATGAATTTATGAGAATCTGCCACTTTGTTTTTTGTTGTTTGTTTCCTCCTTAACACACAATAGTAATTCATTTAGTTCCATCTGGAAAGCCTCATCCACCACTTACCAGGGGCAGAATCACAGAGAAGGTGAGGTATGTTGGCCTCAGAGGAAAAGAATACCACTCACCCTCACTACCCTCAGGGAGTTCCCTACAAGCTAAGCTCACCAGTGTGGATGAAGGTGTGTTTCTTCATGTCGGACTTCTGGTGGAACCTCTTGCCACAGTACTGACAGGGGTAGGGCCGGGTGTCTGAGTGGATGAGCAGGTGTGTGGACAGGGTGGATGACCTCTTGAAGCTCTTGCCACAGATCTTACAATCAAAGCTCCGTTCCTGCAGAGAGAAGGACACATCACTCCTGCTGCATGCACGCAGGCTACCACTGTCCTCACCACTGCCCTGACCCTGAAATCCCCAAAGCCAGGGCTCTCTCTTCTTTCAGGCTCCCTCCACATAGCCTGCCCCACTATCCACCCTCAATCTCTACCCTCCCCACCCTATCCTTTTCCCCTTTAATGCTTTTTCTACCAAAACACTTTTCACCCACAACCCTCCACACCCTATGGCAAAAACGAATCCCCACCCTGCTTTTTTTGACACCCTTTTACACACACTTCTCCACCCTCCTGACAGGAGGCTTAGACCTCAGTCACTTAGGCTGCCCCTCACCCCTCCAGTGTGGTGTTGGGAGAGATGGTAGATTTTTTTTTCTCAGTAAATAAGTTTTTGTAAGTAAGCATTCTCCTGTCTCTCAGCTACACTGTAACTTCCATGAGGGCAGGAATTCAGTCAGGGAGATAGTGTGCCACAGAATTCTCAAGTACCTGGCACCTGGAAGTTGGGTAACAAATATTTATAAATGAAAAGCAGAGCAAATACGCTACTGAATGCTCCAAATGAGCCGAGATTCCTCCTTTTCAGTCGGGAAGGGTCAATGCCGGTTAAGTGACAGACGTTTGGTGAAATGAAGCCGGGCAAAGAAGCACACACAGTTAGTAAAAATATCGGGAGCAGGAGTCAGTACGTACAGACCCCCCCTCAAAAAACCCGAAGTAATGACCTGGATCGCACTCGGGGCTCACAATGAGGTACCAGACACGTGACGCCAAAATCTGGAGATGCCTCGAGGCCTGAGCCGGCCACCATCCACCCTTCTCTACTCACCTACAGGGGACGAGGGGGAGTTGGGAGAGGAGGGAGCGGACTGCGGGTGGTCCAAGGAGAAAACTGCCAGGCGCAGAGAGGTGAGTGCCGCACTGGGAGATGCAGAAGATGCCTGGGGGCGAAAACCTGAGCGGCGCTCCGCCTTGCTCCCGCACTTACCTGCGAGTGCACGGCTTTGTGCTGCTCCAGGCTCACGGCGTGCCCAAAGGTCTTGCCGCACATCTCGCAAGCAAAGGGTCTCGTGCCGCTGTGGGACCTACGCACGTGCACCTCGAGCCCGTGCGGCGTGGAGAACACCTGAGGCGGGTGGGGCCGGGGAGAAGGCCGCTGAGAGGGGCCGCGGGGCGCAAGCTTTGCCGGGGCGCGGGTCGGGGGTGGGGGCGCAGGGGCGCAAGGCCAGGGGCGCGGGAGCCTTACCTTGCTGCACTTGATGCACTTGTAAGAGCCGCCGCCAAGCAGGAGGCGGGTGCACAGCAGCTCCGACTCCACCTTGACGCTGGTGCCCTTGTCCGCGTGCAGCCCGTGGCCGCGCTCTGGGTACAGTCCGCCCGCCGCCGCAGTCGGCCGCTCGTACAGCCCCGCCGCCCCGGGCCCGAAGTCGCCGTAGAGCCCTAGGCCAGGGCCGCCGCCGCCGCCGCCGCCGCCGCCGCCTCCTGCGCTGCGGCCCCCTGGTGCCCCGGCCCCGGCGCCGCCACTGGCCGTAGCCCGCTCTGGGCCGTACAGCGCGGTAGGGTGGCCCGGCTCCGGGGCGCGCTCGCAGAAGAGACCAAGACCCACGCCACGCTCCAGGGCCGCGCACGGCCGGTAGCTCTGCACCAGGTGCCGCAGGTCAGAACCTGCCAGGCCGCTCCACGAATATGGCTTGAAGGACAGGGGGAAGGCCTGAGCGTCGTCCAGCGACGGGCACACCGATTTCTCCGAGGCTGCGGAGGCACAAGAGGGTGTCCGATCAGGCCTAAGACCGCTGAGCCGAAGCCGCCCTGCGGCGTCTGCGGGTCAGGGGTCCTTGCTGGCTGCCAGTCACCCAGTCCTTGTGGAGCACTCGGTGCGCCAGGCGCCGCGCTGGGTATCAGGGTCACCCCAAGGAGACAACGCAGGCCCAGCCTTGGGGCCTTGCGGGTCACTGGAGGCGGCAGAGCAACAAACATAAGATAACGTCGGGCAGGGAGACAGGTAAATTCTGTGCGAGAGGCAGAGGAAGCGCTCGGCCTTGCGAGGCTCTTTTGTGGCTGGACCCGCGCACCTGGCGGTCCAGTAGGGAAAAGTGCGCCTCGCTGTCTGTGTTCAACAAACCCTGTGAGCTGGGTTCTGCGAGAGGAGAAGGCGGCGGCCGTTCCGGCCTGGACTGCGCTCTACTGCCCCCAGCGCGGGCTCTCTCCCGACTCCTACACGTTCCCATTCAGTCCTTTTTCTTTCCCGGGATCGATGAGTAGAGAGGGACAGAACGAATAAAATGCAGCCCCGGTTTAGCCGAGACGTATCTGTCTGAAAAAACTGGAAGGCGTTACAATTCCTCCAAGTTGTTAAGTGCCAGTGCAGGCAGCAAAGGGGAAGCGGAAGGGGCGGGAGGGCGTTGGATTTGAACTCCCGGTGAAATACTCCCCATTCCCATCCCTGTCATGGTTTGACTAAAGAAAAAAAAAATCCCACATTTTGTACAAATTAATTTACACTTAATAGGTTTCGCCACCACCTGCAAGCAGAATAACTTTCCGAATCTACGTGAATTTTGCTAAAGCCAGATACCCAACGTATGCTTTCTCTGAGTGCATACGAATGACAAATCTGCACACACACACACACACTCCGCGCAGACTCCAGTCCAGGCTGGCCGCTTGAGTTGAGGCTGCACGCCGGAGTTTCCGTCGGAAGAATTTCGCCAGCGCCCTGTCCTCGCGGGACGGTGTCATGCATGGCAAATAAGAACCCCCAGGTGCTGGAACTATGTGTGACTTTAGCCAAGTCCAAGCCCTGCGTGTGACGTGGGGTGGGGATGTATTCAATACTAGTAAATGCAGCCTGGAGATAACTGGCAGAATCCGGCTGGTCTGAGCCCCCACCTTACCCCGGCCTGGAGCCGAGACTCTTCCCCATCCAAAGTGGTTTAGGACTGCTCGGTTTGTTCGAAGCTTGATTACTGGCTGGAAATGAAACCCAGCGGGCTGGTCTCTGAGGCTGGGCCAACCCGGCAGAAAGAAAAATGAAACAGGCCCCCCAGTCCGCGCCAGCGAAGACTGAGCCCAGGGCTGAGATTTTCATCCTGGACCTCTCCCTCCCCCCTGGCACTCAGCTCTGCCAGGCTCAAAGCCGCGGGAGCGAGAGCAATTTTTAAAGGCAGAGACGCTTTTCGTTCAAACTGCTCCGGTCTCGGTTTGTTTGAGGGTCAGGGGGTCTGGATTCTAGGGCTCTAGATCTTTCTCAATAATTGTCTCGTCAGAAAACGAAATGTCGACATTGCTGCCGGTCGAGAGAGTTCGTTTTCTGTCATGAGCCGGCTCAGCCCAAACAAATGTTAGGGACCAGCGGCCAAAGTCCTGCCGCCTCGGATGCAGACAGCGGATTGGGACTGTTCCAAAGACAAAGAAGCCAAATGGCTACCCCACGGGGCCCTTTTCTCCACGCACAAGCCGCGTCCTCCCAGAAAGACCCTCTGCCATATACTCAGCACCGTTTCACTTCGCACGGTGTGGTCCTCCGAGACACTCTCCCCCCCGCCGAAGCTCCCGACGAGTCCCTACCTGGAGACACGGAGGGCGAAGGAGGCCTCCAGAAGTCCTCCAACTCCGAGGTCCGATCGCAGACGCTGCCCTCGCAACTGCCAGGAGATGGGGAGGCTCCGTCGGGGGCCTCAGTCAGCTGCGACTCCGGGGACAAATGGCCCCGGGACTCCGCCTCCGCCCCGCCCGCGCTCGAGGTGCTGTCTGCGGAGAGGAGGCGGGAGAGAGGCTCATATTGGGCCGGAGGGTTCCGAAGTGGCGCCCCCCAAACCGTGGCGCCCACGCGTCCTTCCCTTCCCGCCTAGACCTGGTCAGGAGCCTTCCCGGATACGAAGGCAGACGCAGAGAGGCCGCGCGGCACCAAGGTGACAAGCCGGGAGGAACCCGGAGGGTAGGAAATAAAAACAGCAGCGAAGGGGGCGTCGGGGCCACCCTTCCCGTTTCCTGGCGGGGTATAGAGTGGGCATCCCTGGAAGCAGCCCCGCTCGGCCCTCTCACAATCCGCACCTGCTCGGCCCGGCGCTGGCACATTCTCCAGGCGGAGGGAATAGTCAGGTCCGGGGGAGCGCGGCTGGTGGTAGCTGTGAGCCTTCTTGCTCTTGACCAGGAACGACCTCGGCATGATGGCTTGGAGCGCTCCTGCTCCACTCCAAGAGTCCCTGGAGCCGCTGTCAGCTCCGGATCACCCGAAAGCTAGCTCAGCACCAGCCCACACGAGACCTGAGAAGAGGAGAACCGGGTGGAAGCGCGGGTCGGCACCCTCCGGGGCTGGGTACTCCGCAACCCGGCGGAGGGAGAGCGCGGGACGGGGAGGGGCGAGGAAGGCGCGCGAGAGGAGGGGCTTGGCCCTGCTGCGCCCCGCTCACCAGGTGGCACTCGGACAGGTGGCACGAGCCTGTCGCCGCCGCCACCGCCACAGCTCAGCCGTAAAACCCGTCATGGGACCCGCGGGTCAGGCCCCTTCCTTCTGCCCTGCCCACGCCCTCGGCCCCTCCCCTTTCCTCGCAAAGCTTGCTCCGGCAATCAAACCCTCTGGAGAGCCGCAGTCTCCAACCGGCCAGTTACCCCAACTCGACCACTCACTTCCTGTTTGGCTCTCCTTTAGGGTTGGGGACGCAAGGTGGGGACGCGCAGATCAGTTTAGGACACGGGGATGCGTCGGTGGTCGAGGACCGGGAAGGGGCCAGGGAAGGGGCCAGGAGTCAAAGCTTCCGAGAGCCCGCTACAGGCGGGAGAGTGGGGGCGTGTGCGGGGCGCACTAGGCAGGACCACCGGGCGGGGTTCAGCAGCAGAGGCTGGAGCGGGGAGGCGGGAGGGCAAAGGGACAGGAAGGGGGGTGGTGGTGGCAAAGGACCAACTCCGTCCCAGGAGGAACTCGCTCCGGGTAATCCCGGTTCGCCCAGCACTCGCGCCGCATGCGAGGGGAATGTTGGCCCCGGAGATGTGGGCGCAACGGACGCAGGCAGGGTCCGGGTCGAGGCATCCCAGACCATGGAGACCTAACCTTGGAAACCAGCTCCTGGAAAAAGGCACTTTCCGTTCTGCCGGCCAAAAACCTTGTCCTGGGGAAGTCGACACGGGTCTGCGCGCGCTGGTTAGGGAGCGCGCGATGTACCGGAGTCCACGGAACACTAACAGTTCAGAGGACTAGAAGGACCCCCGAACGCGCAGGCTGCGCTGGCACTGGCTACAGAGCCAGCGTCGGGGCGCTAGCCCGGGAGGGATCTGCCCGCTGCGTCGCTCTCATTAACCTCCAATCAGTTCACCTAATCCCGGGTCGAAACCTGAACCCGGCGGGGAGGCGGGGCAGTGCCTACTGCTCTGCTCAGGACTGTCTCCGGAGGTGGGACTCCGCACTGAGGAGGTTTGAGGAAAACGAATGCCTTCCTCCCGGCGTGAAGGCGATGGAGGCCGGGTTCACATGAGAGCTTCAGGCTCTTCGGACACAGCAGCTTTCCGTGGCCTCAGCTAATTCAGAAAACAAGGGGCTGGGGACCCCGTGTCAGGCAGGGCCTCTTGTCCGCGGACTTCGAACGGCTTAGGCTGCCGGACTCGAAGCCGCGCGCTCCCAGGGCAGGATGCGGACACAGTCTACTTTACCCATTGGCGCCCTCGGCTCAAACTGAGTCCTCAGGGGCTTGGTCCCTGGAGGACATTTCATGTCCTCCTGTGTCCCCTTCTCGGTCTGGGGGAGGAGTAGGCGACAGGCTTGGGAGAAAAGACGGCTAGGAACAGCCCCAGCGACCTGTCCCGCGTCCTAAGCGCCAGAAGGCCCCTCGGGGTGAGGGTGCTGTCCACTCTCGTCCGGTACGTCCCCAGGGTGGGGACCTCGGAAGGATTCGGGATGCAGCAGGCGCGGCTCTGCTGCTTCAGTTGTCCCAGCGCCCCAACGGGAGCCGCCCCGTCGCTGTACAATTAGACGCTAAACCAAAAAACAAACAAACCGGTTGCCGTCCAGTCGATTCAGACTCATAGCGACCCTATATGACAAAGTAGAAATGCCCCATAGGGTTTCCAAGGAGCGGCTGGTGGATTCAAACCAATGACCTTTTGGTTAGTAGCTACGCTCTTAACCAAACGCTACAAACGCAAAAAAAAAAAAAAAAAAATGTACTAAACAACCATGAAACAGAGAAAAAGGAAAACGGGGTTCAGCAGACGCGAGGGCCCAGCTGCGGCTTAGGGTCGCGCTGGCGATAGGGGGAGCGGTGCGGGACCGGGCGGGGAGCGGTTCCTGGAGGGGCAAGGCCGCAGGCTGAGCGCGTGGGAAGGCGACCTCGCACTGCAGCTGGCGGCCGGGGGCGGGGCGGTCCCCTCAGCGCACGCGGGCCGACCGGGCCTCTCCGCATGGTCAGTGCCTGGGATGGCGGGAGCTGAAGGCGCGCAGGGGCGGCCTCCCGAGCACAACTGCCGCGGCCTCCACCACCAGATGTTTCCTTCCCGGGCGGATCTCGCTCCCTGTCGAACAACCAAACCGCCTATCGTGCGCCCCGGCTCCAGACCCCCAGCCTCGCCGAGCAGGTCGCTCCCATACCCAGAGTCCGGCGCTGTCAGCGTCCGACAGCGGGTGGAGACCGGAGTGCGCCATCTGGTCGCCCCCGCAGAGCCGGTGCCCTGCCCGTTCCCGCGGCCGCCCCCGCCAGGGCAGGAGGCGCGGAACAGGCGCAGCGGACCTACCTGCGGGGTCAGGGCGCGGGCACAGCGCTTCGAGAGTTTTCAAACTGAGTCTTGCTTTCGGGAGAGACCGCGCTGTTTGACTTTTTTTTTTTTTTTTTTAATCTCCTTCAGAGCTCAGCCCCCAAAACCACAAGCTTCACTTCCTGAGCGTTAAGGAGCAGCTCGCGCAGCCCTCTCAGACCTGCCTCCCAACCCCCACCCCGCCTCCTCCTTTGAGCAAGGACTGGGTTGCTGGGGTGGGGGGGGAGATGGGGGGCGGTGCAAGGCCTTTCAGCGGGCGCCCGGGGCGCCCCTTCGCGGCCCTCCTATTTTCTCTGTGGGACTGCGAGAGGTGGGGGGACCCAGGCGCTAGAAATGACTCGAAAGAAAATGTACTATTCTTGGCTCCTGGGAGACTTCCGCAGCGAGAAGAAGTCACAGATTCAGGACACAGATTGACTGGAGCGGCAGGGGGTGGGGGCG
Organism: Loxodonta africana; assembly: GCF_030014295.1. NCBI lineage: Eukaryota > Metazoa > Chordata > Mammalia > Proboscidea > Elephantidae > Loxodonta > Loxodonta africana. Next base: position 145,062,964 of record NC_087344.1, on the reverse strand, counting down.
CTCGGCTCCGAAGAGGCCTCTCCGCCTCCCCGGCCTTGGCACCCCGTAACCCCACCGCCCGCTCGGGCTGAGCCGCCCCCGGGTCGGAGCCGTGAATCATCTGCCCGCGGTGCCGCCGGGCTGGAGCCCGACTAGTGGCCACGGCGTCCGCAGAGAGAAACCTGCCCCGCGGCCCCGAAATAGCTTGTTGTGGAAACACTTCGGGATAAATACGCCCAACGAGGCTGAAAATACCTTGACACCCAATCCGAGAGGTTTGGTCATTTCCCTTCGGATTTAGGTAATGGTTAAATTTGGAAGAGGTGGGCGAGCGCCGAGCCCCCGGCGGAGAGGGCGCTGGCGGCGCGTCCCGCGGGCGCCCGGCGGGGCCGGCGGACGCGCCCTCCCCGAGCTGCACCCGCCTGCGCTCGGCCCTGTCCGCTCAGCCCGCTCAGCCCGCTGCTAATTTCCGGTGGTCGGAGCCGCGAAATTAAAGGCCGTGTAGGAGGGAGCGCGCCGGGGCAGCAACGGTGGCTGCTCGGCAGACCCCGCCCCGCCACTGCAGACTAGGGAGAGCTGGACCTCGGGCGCTGGCTCGTGCCGCCCCCTGGGGTCTTACCCAGGCACCTGGTCCCGAGGGCAGTAGTAAAGCGCCATTAAGGCACAACTCGGATGCTAACTGAGAAGTAAGCTTGGCTTGGATTTTATGTTCCGTCAGGGTAGACGCTGGATCATTATCTTTAAATCTCTGGTAGGCTCTTAACAAATGTCTGTGAACTGAGCAAATGAATGCAATTAATTAACTAATTATATTAACCGAACGGGGAAAAAACAAAAAACAACTTAAAACCCCACTCATAAAGAAACAAATGCAGCAACCTCCAACGCTAGACCGTTTGTTTGCCGCGTGACCCCATATTTTGTGGACTGTTGTCTTTGCATAAAGCCTAAACTCTTTCCTGGGAGGGGGGATATCGTTGTAATTATGTTATTTTCTAAACGAATTGAGTTAGATTTTGATAACTACTTCGTGCACAGCGAGCTCCAATGTCGGATACATCGAGAAGGGGGTGATTTGCCCAGTTCTTGCAAAATAATGTTTCATATTTTCGATTACTCAAGATTGTAATGGAAAAGTCCTTATAGCTCTTGAAATAATGTTTTTAAAAATATTTTAAATTTGCGTCCTAAATCTAAAAATTTGTGGAAAATATTTGCCTTGCATAACAGGTGCTTCAAGCATTATTTAATATATTAGACGTTTTATTCAGCATTGCCCGTACACCTACTGTGTGCCGGACACTAGGCAAGACACACATCTTGTCTGTTGGGCTGTCCTCCTTACACCACTGTTCATCTGCTCAATACACCCTTTCTTTATAAATAAATATAGAAGTAAACAATCTTACCCAGAAGAATTACAAATACTGAATTAACTGAAGGAAAATTTGGGGCATTTTGTTAAGATTTTATTTCTGTGTCCTTTGTCCTCACCTAGCGTATAAAAATCTCAAAGAAGCTCAAAACAAATCTTTCCTTTATTCCCTTCTATCCTATTCAACAGCAGGAAAAAAGTAAAATTTCAAAAGAAAATGATAAATGGGACAAAAGAGAATTTCTTACCAACCAAGTTCTAGAGAAATGGCTGAGCCATTTCCTTTGCACATTAGTAAGTTCAAAGTCAAAATTTCTTGAAAAGGTGCTGTGACTAGTTAGTTGTTGAGCCAAGTGTTGCTGTTTGAAGTCTCGGAAAACTTGGGGGAGGATTTGGAGAGAAGCAAATGAGCACCTTGAGCAACATCACCTTAGAATAAATCCTTTTAATTCAGGTTAAATCTAGACATCTTGCTGTCTGTTTGCCCTCCACATCCCTTCTGATTCCTTTCTGACTTTGCAAAATAAAATCAGCGAGAGAGCTAACTGGGACAGGGATGCCGGTGCGAGGGAGATGACATTGAACCCCCCTTTATATCTTTTATGTTTTGAACCATGTGGATGAGTTACCAATTCAAATAAATAAATATGCATTCATTTTTTTAGTGAGGTTATCTCCCAGGTGTATAGTGTTGAAGTGGTACTCTAACACTGAGGGAGGGCAGAGGAGAAAGATAAGAAGGAAGGCCCAGAGAGGTTAAGAAACTTACCCAGGAGCATCGAAGAGCCAGGACTGGTCAGGACTCAATACACTGAACCTACTTCTGACTTCCCACAACTCCAACATCCTCTCTCATTTACAACTATACCGAGATCGAAAAGAATCAGACACCACCCCCCGACCAAAGGTGCACAGTTTTTAAAAGCCAGAAAGAATCCCCCTCCAAAAAATATTTCTTCGAATCTGAAATAGATGTAAATGGTAAGCAGATTGCAGGCTTGGGCATAATTTTCTATAAATAAATTTTTAATTTATTAATTTTGCCAGTAATCTACTTTGTTATTAAAAAATAATAATAATGTATCTGCAGATGCCAAATAACATTTAAATGACCCGCATATAGCAAGCCTTTCCAAGCCCTGGTCACTGGTGCATTTATTTCAAGCAGTGTCTCAGAGATCAGAATTTCCCTACGACAAAAGATTTGAGACATTTTAAAAAAGAAAATTGTAACTGGATATTGCCAGCGTCTAGCTTATATTTTCACAGAGCTTTACAGTCATGATTTTCTCTTCTATTGGAGGGGGGCACAGGAAGTGAGTGATTCCAGAGCCCCAGAGAGAGTTGATGCCCCCATCCCCAATATACCTGTATTGTTTGCTTCCTTTGATCCTCACAGCCAAGTCACCAGGAGGGGAAAAAGTTTAGGCTTTTTGAAGATGGTCAAAAGTGGGTGTCAGTCTCTGTTCTGTCAGTTACTAGCCCTGTGACCTTGGGAAAGTGAGTTCAGTTTCTTATCTGTAAAGTCAGAATATTAGTACATACTTTGCAAGACTGTGGAGCAGTCCTTCATTTCCATTCTTTACAGGCTCATCTGAGTGGCGAGCGTGGAAGAATGAATGTTCTAAGTGAGGGTGTCCTGGTTTAACCTCCCCAGTCCGTGTTCCACTTCAATTGATTCAAGTTTGCATAGGTAAACTAAGTTATAATGATTTGGAGGGACTTGGCTTTTCTTTCTTTCTTTTTAATCAAAATTTCAGGTAAAAATAAATCAAACTTCTATTTTCATTTCCAGTTATTCTATGGATTTATTTTGGGGACGTTAAATGGATAACTAACTTGTTCCAGGCCTTAATTTACCCATCTTTAAAATAGGAAATGCCTCCCATGTGTGAAATAACATGAGCTATTTTTTTTTTTATTGTTCAAAAGTCGCCGTGGGAGACACACTGAAAGTAAAATCCACGTTTTATAAACACAGCTTAAAAAAAAAATCACAGGATGGGACCTGGCATGAGGCTCTTCTGTGAGGCAGATGAGATTTTCTCTATAAGAGGATGGTGCTCTATTTTAAAAACATACTTTTTTCATTATAAATTATATTGCATATAATCTGATAATTAAAAGGAAGTAAAATAACTTCAGTCTTTTTTGCTCTGCTTTAAAAAAAAAAATTGCAATCATATACCATAGACATAAATGTGTCTTCCGCCCTTTTCTCTGAATATTACAATTATATTTCTTCATCCTAGTCTCGTTATTTTTCAGGTTTTCTTTAATTGAACATAAACTATTTTTATAGTAAAAATTATTTAAATAAAAATTATGATAATCATGCTGCTTGCTTCTATATAATCTTTCATCATTCTTAATTGCTGTAAAAAAGGGTCCATCAACTAGATTGCTATATTTTACTCAGTCACTCCTTTGTTAGTATTTATTTTCATTTTTCATTACTTTAAGTAATGCAATAAAAAGGTTTCTGGATATACCTTTTCCTATGTTTTAAATTATTTCTTTAGGATATATTTTTAGAGATGGAATTTCTGAGTCCAACAATGAATATTTTTATGGCTCTTGATACATATCATAGCCAAGTGTTTTCATAGCATGTGATGTAATACGTAAGCCAAAAGAATTCATATCACTTAGCAAATAATTTAAAAAGTGTAAAAATTAACTCGGGAAAAGTTAGAGCTGGATTAAAGAGATGTAGAACTGGTCTTTGTTTTATTCACAAGAAGTTATTTATTAGGCAGTGGCCACATCCTGTCATATTTTGCCATAGTTTTGTCCTCACGATATTAAAAAATTATTTAATTTTTTACTTTGGATTAGCTGTCTTGGTGGGAGTAGTCAGACACAGATAAGAGTTACATATTTTTTTCTAAATTGTATAAATCCCAGAAAAATATATGTGTGATGCCTTATAGCTCAAATATATTTGTCTCCCTTTTACTCTTGCAAATAGCAGACTATCAATAAAATTCATATGAGAGCATAAATCAGAATATGATTTAATGGTACTATCATTTATGGAAAGTCTAAAGTCACCACTTATGGAAAGTAATTTTTTTTTTACCAGCATATGCAAAAATTGGGAAATGAGGTAGAGGAGAAATTTGGAGATAAATAAATTAGTATAAGGCTTATGCTATGAGAGGACCCTTGGTGGAACAGTGGTTAAGCTGCTAACCAAAAAGTTGGCAGTTCAAACCCACCAGCCACTCCTCGGGAGAAAGATGTGGCAGTCTGTTTCTGTAAAGATTACAGCCTTGGAAACCCTATGCGGCAGTTCTACTCTGTCCTATAGGGTCGCTATGAGTCGGAATCAACTCACTGGCAATGGGTTTGGGTTTGGTTTGGTTTATACTATGAGTAAGATCCAATCTCATATTAATATTCTGAACCTCTTCAAAAATGAAGAAAAGCACTATTTTAATAAGTATTTTGAACCAATGTATTTAAATCTTGTCAAAATTACAAAACATGATCTACTACTATAATAATTTTTTCTAACCAAGCTTTTATATAAAGGATTTCAAACATCTGAAGAGGGAGGGGTCTTTGGTGTCCAGAATTCAAATAAGAAAACTGTTAACCTCACCATGTATGTATTTTTACATTGTTCCTAAGAACAGATTGACTTTGAATAAAGTGTCATTTTATGTGTGGGCTGCATGATATGACTCTTCATAGAAACAGACCCCACGTGAACTTTTATGGAAAAAAAAAAAAGGAGTAGATTTTACTTGGTGAATGGAAAATGTAATGAGAGAGAAAAATGTAAAATTATTTTTCTTCTGAATTTTTCATCATTTCCTCCAGGATGTTTGATGATCATTTCATGTTACCCCAGATGAAACAGTTCATTTCAAAACAGTAAGTTTTATATACTGTAACTTTAGAAAAAGTACTTAGAAAACACAGCTCCCCCAAAGGGAATGTCCCACCCTTACCCAGAGGCAAGGTGGGAGTGGGGCTCCGGGAAACCTCAGGCTGGCTGCGGTCTGCACGAGGCTGGAGTACCAGCCCACACAAGCACCCACAGGCTGGCCCCAGAGAGGCAAATCCCAGGAGAAGGACGGCATGAACTGGTGGCGGGCAGACGCAGCCCACTGGGTGTTCCAGTGCTCTGCTGTCCTGGACCTTACGGAAAAGAAGGGAAGGCTGGCCATTTGTGTTTCATGAATAAGAAATCCACAGGTAGCCTACATTCAGGAATTAGCAGCTTTTCGACCTCAACCAAATCTGTTGACTCCAAATCTTGTCTCTTTTCATTAAACCATACTGTTCATTCCGCATCCACCAGGGCTGAAAAGCCTGAGCCAAACGAAAGTCGTGTGCCTTTTGTAGGCTTGGGAGGCTGGGAGGACTGGGCAGGGAGAAGGAATGCCTTCCCTCACCTCCTGCTACACAGCTCCGAACTAATCACCCTAGCAGTGTGGGCTTACCTGGTATGCTGCTCATCAGAAGGCCTGGACACAGCAATAAACAAATATGTTACTGAAAGCAGCAAAGCTATATGGTAGCACATTTGTAAAGTAGATTACAACACAAAACAAAACAAACAAACAAACAAAAAACCAACCCTTCCTATCCTATCACCTTGTTCAACCACTAGTAACATATTGGTTTTTTTTTTTTCTCCAGCCTTAAAAAAAAGTCTAGATGTATATATTACATATTTTGATCATTTTATATGATGGTTCACTTAAAAGATGTGTTGTGATTTTATTTATTCTCTTTTTTATTGGATTGTTGGGTTGTTTCCCCTTTCCCTAGTATAAATGATGCTGTGATTTTCAAAAAAATTGCATGTGCATTTTTCTGTATATAGGATTCTTTAGGTTGACTGCCAGAAGTGGAATTACTGATCAAAAGATATGAGGCTTTTTAAGTTCATGGACACACACTGACAAATTATTTTCCCAGATGAGTATAATAACGTATACTCCTGCCAAGCTAAATTATAAATGCCATAGCAACTGAGAGGCAATAGAGTGTAGTACTTAAAGATCTTGACTCTGAGCCAGGTTTCTAGAATCTGGACATTCTGACTCTGCCACTTACTATCTGTGAGACCTTAAATGAGCCCCTTAACCTCTCTGTGCCTCAGTTTCTCCATTTGTAGACATGGTTACAATAACAGCACCTACCTCAAAGGTTGTTACACAGATTCAATGAGTTAAGAGATGTAAAGCATAGAGTCGGCATTTACTAAGTGTTAGTTATTATCATTACACATACTGTAAGAGACCTTTTCACACATTATCTCTAACCATCCTGATAAAGGCTGTGGAAACAGACTTGGGGAAGTCTGCCTTCCCAAGGTCATACAGCCAGAGGACAAGGTCTGATTCGAAGTCTGGGTCTGCTCGGGGTAGCAGGCCTTGGGGCCTCACAATGTGTGGGTAGCAGGTCTTCCCACTCTGGACAGCACCTAGGACTTCCCAGGAAGCATTTTAATATGGATTTCTGACATCGCCAATAAGACTTACCACCTGAGAGACTCAGCCTCGCCTTCTGGGCTCACAAGAGGCTTTAGGTTCCGGGCTTTCTGAGATCACTTCCAGCTTTCACTGTGTTTCTGTCAAATTGAGCAGTTCATCTGAGTTGAGACTGGAAGAGGAGTCCCAGAGGGTCATTGCTTCTTCGTAAAATACTCTTACCTTCCCCTGTTTTCACTCACAGGCCAGTTTAGTAAGGGGCCACCATGAACTTTCATTCTAGCTTTAATTAAAACGCACACGCACATACACACATGCACACCCTTCCCGTCCCCATTGCCTAGAGAATGAGCAGGGCTCCTGCACACATCAGCAATTTGCCTGTGTGCCTCTCAGTCTCTTGTTCTCTGGTGGAAGAGAGAATGTCTGGTGACAAAAGGGAGGCACCAGGGGTAGCACCAGAATCAAGTCTGGCTCAGAACGCTAATCTGGGGTGACCAGTGTGGAGGCTGAGCTTAAAAGCAGCCACTGAGGCTGGAAAGATGGAAAGCCTAATGCAGGCACAGTGGACCCAAAGGAGGAAGGAGTTTGTGGATTCAACCACACAATTCAGTTCAACAATACTTACTGAGCATTGGCTGTCTGTCATGCACCGTGCCAGGTGTGTGGTGCAGGGGTGAATATAGCAGTCTCTCCTCTCTTGCAACCCGTTGCTAAGCGAATGTAGCAGGGAAAATATATGAAGGACAGAATAAGTGAATGAAGCATATTTCCCTCCTACCCCAGCCCCTCTCGATGGCCTTCTGGCCCAGCACGCAGAGACTTCTTTTGACCAATCAGCCCATTGCACAGGTTCTGCTACAAATCTGAGACCCACATAATATGAGACTGGGGTTAGGATTCTGAAGAATCAAAATATTCTACCAGTTGTAGAAAAATGTGAGCTGTTTTTATGCCCAAAGACATTTTTGCTTTAGGTTTGGGAAGTATTTAGCAGTTTGGATTGTAGGAGGGCAATTTTATTTTGGCGTCTTCCGTGATGCTTCTTTAACCAAGACTTCTCAGTGGTTTTGCTAGGATTCTCTGAAGAGGGAGTCAGAAAGACAACAGGTGGAAATGTTTTCTTTCTTTTTCAATCATAAAGTTAAGAATAACTATTACTATTAACTATTCTTCGTACTAGGATTAGAAATACTCTCTGGGATTCTAAAAAGTGGTTATTGTGGATAGAAATGATAAACTTAAAATGATAAACTTGCTGTTTCTTGTGGTGGTGTTTTTAGGTGCCATTAAGTTGGTTCCAACTCATAGCGACTCTATGTACAATAGAATGAAACACTGCCTGGTACTGTGCCATCCTCACAATTGTTGTGTTTGAGTCCATTGTTGCAGCCACTGTGTTGGTCTATCTCACTGAGGGTCTTCCTCTTTTTCGCTGACCCTCTACCAACTCTGATATTTTTCTTCAGGGACTGGCCCCTCCTCATAACATGTCCAAGTTATGTGAGACAAAGTCTTGCCAGCCTCGCTTCTAAGGTTGCAGCAGTACCTCCACAGGGAACTGCCAAAAGTTCAAGGTGAATTCAGCAGAGGATGTGGAACAAAGCATATCATTGCCGATGTCAGATGGATCTTGAAAGGAAAGAATACCAGAAAGATGTTTGCCTGTGTTTTATTGACTATGCAAAGGCACTCGACTGTGTGGATCATAAGAAATTATGAATAACATTGTGCTCATATGGAACCTGTACATAGACCAAAAGGTAGTCATTTGAAGAGAATGAGGGGATACTTTGTGGTTTAGCTGAAAGAACTGAAGAGAAAATTTAAGCCTTGCTTTGCAGTATTGAAGCATTCTATGGACAAAATATTGAATGATGCAAGAAGCATCAAAACCAGATGGAAGGAATACACAGTCAGTGTACCAACCATTTCAGGAAGTAGCATATGATCAAGAACTCATGGTTCTGAAGGAAGAAGTCCAAGCTACACTGAAGGCATTGGCTAAAAACAAGGCTCCTGGAATTGACGGTATACCAATTGAGACGTTTCAACAGATGTAACGCTGGAAGTGCTCTATACCAAGAAATTTGGAAGACAGCTACCTGGCCAACTGACTGGAAGAGATCCATATTTGCGTCCTTTCCAAAGAAAGGTGATCCAACAGAATGTGGAAATTGTCGAACAATATCATTAATATCACAGGTAAGCAAAATTTTGCTGATGATCATACAAAAACGATTGCAGCAGTACACCAATAGAGAACTGCCAGAAATTCAAGCTGGATTCAGAAGAGGACGTGGAACGAGGGACTTCATTGCTGATGTCAGATGGGTCTTGGCTGACAGCAGAGAATACCAGGAAGATGTTTACCTGTGTGTTATTGAGCACACGAAGGCATTCAGCTGTGTGGACCATAAGAAATTATGGATGGCATTGTGAAGAATGGGAATTCCAGAACACTTAATTGTGCTTATGGGGACCATGATGCAGTCGTTCGAAAAGAACAAGGGGATACTTGTGATTTAAACTCAGGAAAAGTGTGTGTCAGGGTTGTATCCTTTCACCATACTTATTCCTTCAATCTGTATGCTGAGCAAATAATTGGAGAAGCTGGACTATATGAAGAAGTACACAGCATTGGGATTGGTGAAAGACTCATTAACAACCTGTGTTATGCAGATGACACAGTCTTGCCTGCTGAAAGCAAAGAGGACTTGAAGCACTTACTGAAGAAGATCAAAGACTACAGTCTTCAGTATGGATTACACCTCAAAATAAAGAAGACAAAAATCCTCACAACTGGAACAAAAAGCAACATCATGATAAATGGAGAAAATAATGAAGTTGTCAAGGATTTAATCTTACTTGGATTCACAGTCAACACCCGTGGAAGTGGCAGTCAAGAAATCAAATGACATATTGCAATGGGCAAATATTCTGTGAAAGACCTCTTTCAAGCGTTAAAAAGCAAAGATGTCACTTTGAGGACTAAAGTGTGCCTGACCCAAGCCATGGTATTTTCAATCATCTCGAATGCGTGCAAAAGCTGGGCAACAAATAAGGAAGATTGAAGAAGAACTGATGCATTTGAAATAGTCTGTTGGCAAAGAATATTGACTGTACCATGGACTGCCAGAAAAATGAACAAATCTGTCTTAGAAGAAGTACAGCCAAAATGCTTGTTCCTCATAACACTCAACATACATTGTCGATAGCCCACCAAAGTGCAAATTTGTAAAAACGATACTTTATGAAACTAAGGCGCTGTCTAGCAAGGTACCAGCTGTCTACTGACCTGGTTTAATCCATGAATGTTTTAGACGAGACTGTCTGAAAAACTGTATAAGCTGTTGAATGCTTCAAACAGTCCTCCCTGTAAATTGCCTCTCCCTACTGACTTTTTAATAAACATTGGAAGACAGCATGAGATTATACTCCCAGCTAAATCTTGGAATGCAGCTATTTGGTGTGGTCTAAATTCCGGCCTATATGCTTTGACAGACAATTCAAGGGCAGAGTTTAACATGTGAAAACTGAGGTACCTAAAAGGACAGCTGGCTGTATAAAAGGCTTTTCCATCTTAGAAGGGAAAACCAAAGTCAGATGTAAGCTTTTCCCCATGAAATGGTTTTGAGTCTGCATAGCACAAGTGATACCCCAAAGGGTCACCTCCATAGAATGTGACCAAAATAACCTTTTTTCCAACTTTGTATTATGAAAATTTTTAATAGAGAAAAATTTGAATATTCTACAATGAACACCCAAATAATTCACCTAGATTCAACACCAACATAATCTGAACATAAACATTTTAAATCTAAACACCAAAATAAAAATCTCAATCAAGGACTTTTGAAGGCGGCTAACAATATCAAGTCATAACTTTGAGTAGTGCTACTTCCTGCCATACCCTCCAGAATAAAGTATTTGTGATATATTAAACAAAGTAAACTTGCATAAGATTGTTATTTACCAGTTAAAAGCTAAGGACGACCTAACAAAGGTAGGTTTATTTTGCAAATATCTGACCTTTCTGACAGTGATTAGTCAAGAGGGTTTATCAGGAGTTCTGAGTCTGAGAAAAGAACCATATTATCTGCATATAGAATAAACGAACAAACAAAAAAACGCAAACCCATTGCTGTCGAGTTGATTACAACTCATAGAGACCCTAGAGGACAGAGTAGAACTGCCCCATAGGGTTTCCAAGGAGTGGTTGGTGGGTTCAAACTGCTGACCTTCTGGTTAGTAGCTAAACACTTAACCACTGCACCACCAAGACTCTGTATATAGAATTGTGCTTGCTTTTCTGTTTTCTACAAATGTTCATCTTAGAAAATTTTTCTATTGCTCTGCTTCTTGTAAGTTTAATAGGAGCGTTTATAACGGGGACAGCAGGACAGAGTGTATCTTGTACAATTGCTCCCGTACCAGTTCTTGCTAACAGACCCAAAGGCTGAGAAAAGTCAAAGCAAAATCAAGTATGACATTGGTGTGTAATAGACAAGTCATGTCTACAGTCTACGTACACCTCACATAAACCACTAGCCTGAAAAACCCAGGCTTACAATTTGTCAATCAAGTGAATAACAAACTTTTATTGGTTGGTGACTACATAAAAAAAATTTTATAGGTATTGTGCCAAATTCTTTTTATTTATAACCTCGTTGAGTACAATACAACCTTAAAAGGTAGGCATTGTTATTATTATTATTCCTATTTTATAGATGAGGAAGCTGAGGTTTAGTGAGGTAGCTTTGCTTGTGGTAACCCAGCTACTTAATGGGATTCCAACCTAAGTGTGTTGGACATTAAAACCTATACTTATAACTCTTTGGCTGTGCTGACCCCTTCCAGTAAGCAAACACACTGAATGGTCCATTCTTCAGGATGGCTTTTTTTGAAGATGTGGTTAGTGCTGCCGCTGGCTTCTACCAGGTATGATCATCCTTTTAGATGGAACAAGTCAGCAATATTCATAAGAATCAGAGCTTCTACTTCCCAGGAGTTCTTAAACAGCTCTAGAAATAAAGTCTTCTGTGCTTTATTCCCTTTTATAAATCTTTAATTCAGGTATAATTTACACACTTACTGTAACGTGCATAAATCTTAAGTGTACAGCTTGGTTAATTTACATAGGCATACACCCAAATCAAGATATAGAATATTTCTAGCATTCTGGATGTTTTATTGAACTTATATTTTTTAATCAATTGCTTGAAGTGGGAGGCCATTGCTGAGATCTGGTTAGAAACTGACTGGGAAGCTACAAAACTCAGGGCCATTGACCATAGTTTGTAGAGTTAGTGAGCACCTAGAAGGCAACGCACATTTGGAATGCCACTCCATCATCTTGTTTTGGACACTGTTTGCATTGCCAGATCTAATGATCTGACTCAGGTCTTTCTACAAGTCCATAGCAAGGGAGGTTTTATTTTGTTTTCGGGAAAATGTCAAACACATATGTAGAGAGAATAGCATAACGCACTCCACCACCCCCTTCATGTATCATCACCTAGCTTCAATAGTCAATTCATGGCTGTGGTGGTTAAGGTTGTGTGTCAACTTGCCTGGGCCATGGTTCTCAGTGGTTTGGCAGTTATGTTGTTTGGCAGTTATTTAATGATGTAGTTAGTCATCCTCTACTTTGTGATATGATATAGTCGTCCCCCATTTTCTGATCTGATTTGAGCAGTAAATCAGTTGAAAATGGAGTTTCCTTGGGGGTATAGTCTGCATCCAATATATATATGGATATTCTGGCAAAGCTTGCTTGCTCTGGATCCTGCATCTGGCGTGTCATCATCTGCCTTCCAGTTCTTGGGACTCGAGCCAGCTATATGCCATATTGCCTGCTGATCTTGGGATCTGTCAGCCTCCACAGCCTGTGAATCAGTGGTCTGCTGTCTTACCTGCTGATCTTGGGATCTGTTGGCCTCTGCAGCCCATGAGGCAACGGCCTGCCATCTGATCTGCTGATCTTGTGTTTGTCAGTCCTGAAGCTACCCGAGTTGAGAGAAGCCTCCAGCCTGACGCTTGACCCACGGACTTGGGACTTGCCAGCCTCTACAACCATGTGAGCCATTTCCTTGAGATAAATCTCCCTCTCTCACTTTGTATAGACAGACAGATAGATAGATACACTTCACTGGTTTTGTTTCTCTAGAGAACTCAGCCTACAATTGTCAAACTTGTTTCATTTATATCCCCACCCGGTGCTCCTCTCCCCCATTAGATTATTTTGAAGTAAATCCCAAACATCTGTAAATATGTCAGGGTGTCTTTGTAATGGTCAAGGTCTCTTTTTAACAAAAGCTTTTTTGAGGCAAAGAAAAATTACAGAAAATCTTTAATTTTATAAGGGCTGGGTGGCTATTCCACATTTTTGTTTTTCATTACTAACCCTACTACTTTTTTTTTTGGTTACTCAGCAGTCCTTGACAAATCAGGTACTAGAAAGGTGATATACTCATTCTCGGTGAAAACTGGTGATGAATTTTCCACATCCAAAGCAAATTTTATTTAAAATTCAGCTAATGATAAATTGTCAGTTATTCGAAAGCTCTCAGCCCCTTCACTCTTCTCAGTGCCCTGACTACTTCAGTGTAATCCCCAGGTATGACAACTCCAGGACAGGGATGCTCTTAGTTAAATCAGAGAAACTCATGCATAACTATTTTATATATAAGTAATATATATAAATACATACTCAAGGATGGTAAGAAACATAATAGCAATAATATACAATAGTAATCTATGATGCTATCTCTCAGATTAGAGAATTTTCTTCCCAAAAATGTATTCAATTGCACGTTTTCATTTTTAATGAATGTTAAGTCTTCAGTATAAATTAGCTTATCTGTTTCCAAAAGTATGTTCTGTAAGGAAAATGAACATTCTTTTATGTTACTAATGAGAATGCTAATTTGTGGTGGGTAAGTTGGCAATATGTATCAAAAAAGATTATTTTATATATATTTTTGCTGAAGATAATTAAAAAACAGTTGCAGCAGTACACCAACAGGGAACTGCCAGAAATTCAAGCCAGATTTAGAAGAGGTTGTTGAATGAGGGATATCATTGCCGATGTCAGATGGATTTTGGCTGAAAGCGGAGAATACCAGAAAAATGTTTACCTGTGTTTTATTGACTATGCAAAAGCATTTGACTGTGTGGATTATAAGGAATTATGGATAACATTGCAAAGAATGAGAATTCCAGAACACTGAATTGTGCTCATGAGGAACCTGTACACAGACCAAGAGGCAGTCGTTTGAACAGAAAAAGGAGATACTGCGTGACTTAAAATCAGGAAAAGTGTGCATCAGGGTTGTATCCTTTCAGCATACTTATTCAGTCTGTATGCAGAGCAACTAATCTGAGAAGCTGGACTATAAGAAGAAGAACATGGCATCAAGATGGGTGGAAGGCTCACTAATAACCTGTGATATGCAGATGACACAATCTTGCTTGCAGAAAGTGAAGAGGACTTGAAGAATACAGCCTTCAGTGTGGATTACAACTCAACATAAAGAAAACAAAACTTCTCACAACTGGACCAGTAAGCAATATCACGATAAATGGAGAAAAGATTGACGTCGAGGATTTCATTTTACTTGGATCCACAATCAATGCCAGTGGAAGTGGTAGTCAAGAAATCAAATGACATATTGCACTGGGCAAATCTGCTGCAAAAGACTTCTTTGAAGTGTTGAAAAGCAAAGATGTCACTTTGAGAACTAAAGTGCACCCGACCCAAGCCATGATATTTTCAGTCACCTCATATGCATATGAAAGCTGGACAACGAATAAGGAAGACCGAAGAAGAATTGATACCTTTGAATTATGGTCTTGGTGAAGAATATTAAAAATATCATGGACTGCCAGAAGAACAAATGAGTTTGTTTTGGAAAAAGTGCAGCCAGTGTGCTCCTTGGAAGCGAGGATAGTGAGACTTTGTCGTACGTAGTTTGGACATGTTGTCAGGAGGGACCAGTCCTTGGAGAGAAGGGCATCACGCTTGGTAAAGTGGAGGGTCACTGAGATGGATTGACACAGTGGCTGCAACAACGGGCTCAAACATAGCAATGATTGTGAGCATGGCACAGGACTAGGCAATGTTTCGTTCTGTTGCACATAGGGTCACCATGAGTCAGAACTGACTCAATGGCACCTAACAACAACAACATAAATATGTGTGTATATACACACACACACACACACACACACTCCCACATGTCTTTCAGTTTGTCATACTGCAGGGGCTTGCATGTTGCTGTGATCTGGAAGCTATGCCTCTGGTATTCAAATATCAGCAGGGTCACCCGTGGCAGACAGGTTTCAGTTGAGCTTCCAGATTAAGACAGACTAGGAAGAAGGACCTGGCAGTCTACTTCTGAAAAGCATTAGCCAGTGAAAACCTTATGAATAGCAGTGGAACTTTGTCTGACATAGTGCCAGAAGATGAGGCCCTCAGACTGGAAGGCACTCAAAGTACAGCTGGAGAAGAGCTGGCTCCTCAAAGCAGAGTCAACCTTAATGACATGGATGGAGCCAAGTTTTCAGGACCTTGTTTGCTGATGTGGCGTGACTCAAAACGAGAAGAAACAGCTGCAAACATCCGTTAATAATCGGAATGTAGAATGTTTGAAGTATGAATACACACACACACTTTGATCTAGGAATTCCCCTTTTAGGGATATATCGTACTGATATGTAACTACACTTATTTCAAGAAGGTTGATGGCAATAATAAGAAAACAAATGCCCCACAATAGAACATTGGCTAAATAAATTAAAGAATGTTCATATGTTGCACTACTATGTAGATATTAAAATATGTAGAAAAAGTTAAGTTAAAAAAATTAAGTCACATAACAATGTGTATATATGTTTTCAATTTTGTAAAATAAATAATAAATTTTCAAAAGGGAAAATAGAAAAGACAGGAAAATTAGAAGACTAATCTATAAGCCCCAACATCACACAAAGATTATCAGAGAAATAAAATAAATGTTTCTAAAACTAAAGGTCACAAGTCTCCATATTGAGAGGCTCCAGTGAGGGCCCAGCACAATGAATAAAAAAAGTTCCCATGTCAAGGGACATCACTGTGAAATTCCAGAACCCCAAAAGCTACTGGGGACATTTGGCAGTCTTTGCCATACTGTCCAAACTATCAACCAAGTAAAATAAAAATACTTTCAGATTAGCAGTATCTTGCAACATTTAACCCCCATGCACCTTCCTTGGGAAGCAATTGGAGGATGTGGAGTAATTAAACTACTCAGGCAAATTTAGAGAAGGTATAAGATTTGGGAAATTGGAATACAATATAGCAGTGATGTGAAGGAAATTCTCAGGATGATGGCAAAAGGGAGAAAGGCAGGGTGGAGTAGAAAGATGGAACTGAGATTATCTAAGAGATTTAACTGCCAAAAATTGTACTGAGAGTTAGCGGGGCATCTGAAAAGAAAACTAAGCAAACAAAAAGTGAAAATGCTTGGTAATTCCAAGGAGAAAAAATGATCTACAAGACAGCTAATTGTTGGGGAGGACAGCAGAGCAGAGAAATAGAAGCATCTTGATGATTTTGTTGAAGCAAAAAATTAACCAACTTTGGAACTGCCATCCCTCTCCACTTCCTGTTATGTAGCCTCTGAGTTGGGTGTTCAGTTACTTGCAGCCTAAAGCAGCCTAATACATCCTGATCTCATTTCAGAGGAGGAACAGACTGAATAAATTGGGCCTACAATTTGGGATTTAGGATAAAGGTGAGAAAAAACTTTTATTTATTTATTTATTTTGATAAAAACTTAGGAAAATTACTTAAGCCTCTGGTACCTTAATTTCCTCATCTGTAGAGATAATTGTATATATTGTTGTGAAGAATAAATAACTTAATATATAAAAAGTACCTAGCTCAGTGCAATGTTGGTATTTTGGATTGGACTGGATCCTGGAACAGAAAAAAAGGACATTAGTGGAAAAACTGTGAAATAGAATAAAGTGTGTAGTTCAATTTATTGCAACATTGTTTATTTTTTAGTTTTGACCAATGTACCATGGTTATGTTAAAAACATTAGAGAAAGCTGGGTGAAGGGTATATGGGAACTCTCTGTACTATCTTTGCAACTTTTCTCTAAATCCAAAATTATTTCAAAATCAAGTTTATTGTGAAAAAAGTATTTGACACCTACCTCACACCATGTACAAAAATTAACTCAAAATGGACCATCAACCTAAATGTAAGGGCTAAAACTATAAAAATCTTAGAATAAAACATAGGAATGAATCTTTGTGACCTTGGATTAAGCAATGGTTTCTTAGATATGACACCAAAAGCACAAGTGACAAAGAAAAAAAATAGATAAATTGGACTTCATCAAAATTAAAAAGTTTTGTGCTTCAAAACTCATTGCCATCTAGTTGGTTCCAACCATAGCAACCCTGTAAGGACGGAGTAGAACTGCCTTATAAGGCTTCCGAGGCTGTAATCCGTACTGAAGCAAACTGCCACATCTCTCTCCCATGGAGCAGCTGGTGGGTTTGAACTGCCAACGTTTCGGTTAGCAGCTGAGCGCTTAACCACCACCAGGGCTACTTTTGTGCTTAAATGGATACCATCAAGAAAGTGAAAAGGCAGTTGTTCATAGTAGCAAAGAAACGGTAACAACCCAAGTGTTCACTAGCTGATGAATGGATAAACAAAATGTAGTACAGTAACCCTGTGAAAGCAGGAAGCTATGTAAGGTGGAAACCTGTCAGGGAAGGAAAACTCAAATATTTTCCACTAATAGAATGTGATAGAAATGTGGTAAGACTGTACCCTGTCAAAGGCAGAAAACTTTAAAGAGACCTGGAAAAACAAGACCGTCCGCTGAGTTCCTGCCCTCACAGGTTTCACTGTCTATCCATATGATGGAATAATACTTATCAGTAGAAAGGAATGAAGTACTGGTATATGCTACAACATGGATAAACCTCAAACACATTATGCTAAGTGAAAGAAGCCACACACAAAAGGTCACGTATTATATGATTCTGTTTTTATGAAATGCCCAGAATAGGCAAATCTTAGAAACAGAAAGTAGACTAGTGGTTTCCAGGACCTGGGGGAAGGACAGACTGGGGGACTGACTGCTAATGGGTATGGAGTTTCTGTTTTGGGTTGATGAAAATATTCTGAAATTAGTGGCGATGGTTGCACAACTCCGAATTACTAAAAATTTTGTACTCGTATACGTTAAAAGGTTGAATTTAACGGTATGTGAATTTTATTGTCATTTAAACATGTACATAGAACAGTTGTTGGCACAGAGTTGGTACTGTTTCCATATACAGGTAGTCCTTGACTTATGACATATTTGAGTTACAAAAAACTGCATTTACGGCCTTTTTTTTGTACATCTTATCGTTAATAATATGTACTACATATAGTGCATAATTCACTGATGTTATCATTCTCGTGCCAACCCCCAAAGACAAATAAAGATCAGATTTATAAAGATACTGATAATAAAAGGCAATAATAAAAAAAAACTTTTTAAAAAATGAGGTATTCGACTTACTTCAGAACCGACTTATGCTGGAGTCTTTGGAATGGAACCCTGTTGTAAGTCAGGGACTGTCTGTATTCACTGTCCCTCCCTGGGGGAGTCTTAGTCATGTGACTTACTTTAGCCAATGGAATGTGAGTGGAAGATGTACCAGCACGTGGTTCACCGTGTCCCTTTTCCCTCTCCCATAACAATTAACAATGTTCAAGATAGAGGTGGCTTTATCAGCCTAGGAGACCTCGTGGCACAGCGTTAAGAGCTTGGCTGCTAACCAAAAGATTGGCAGTTTGAATCCACCAGCAACTCCTTGGAAACCCTATTGGGCAGTTCTACTCTGTCCTGTAGGGTCACTATAAGTTGGGATCAACTCAATGGCAAATGGTTTATCAGCCTAGGTCCTGGAGTAAAAACAATGTGTGGCAGAAGTAGCCAACTTTTGAAGGACATGTAGCATGAATGAGAAAGAATGCTGTAAGCCCCTGAGATTTTTGGATATTTTTTACCACAGCATAATCTAGCCCATTCTGACAGATACAGCCATTATTATCATCATTTTTTTTTTTTTTTTTACCACCACCACCACCAGCAGAAATTAGGAAATAGTCTGTTATGCCATCACCTCAAACAATACATTTATGTGAGAATACCATGTAGTCATTGGAAATACAGATACGGAGCCGGAGCACAGATGAGAAGTCCAGGCAGAAAAGGAGCATTCAAATCAATACATATTTACCGAGTGGCCTTACTGGTTATGTGGATTCAGGGAAGCAATGCAGAGTCTTTTCCAGGAACTCACCTTGTAATAGTAGCTAACATTGATTGAGCACTTATTATGTGCCAAGCCCTTTTTGGAATCTGGTAACATGCATTGTCTCCAGTCTCACCAAATGCAACAAGACAGAGCAGTTGGTGATGAACAAGAAGCTTCTCCAATTTTGACCCACAAATAAACAACTCTATTTTAGAGAAATTAGTGAAGCAAATGCAAGGCTGTGGGATCCGTTTAAAATAGCTAGAGTATCAAGGGCTGTGAGCCAGACCAAACACCCTCCCACACATCCCACTTAGGCCTGTGATTACTCCAATCCCAGCACTGGCCCAGGGAGCTGCCCGCCGGGAACATCCCTCCAAAAAGCACAACTGGAAGGCAGTTAGTTGGCCAGCAAAAGGCAGAGCTGGACCTGGCCTTTGCTTTTGAATTGATTGAGCTAACTCTGTGTGTGTGTGTGTGTGTGTGTGTGTGTGTGTGTGTGTGTGTGTGTGTGGAGGGGGGAGGGATGCATGAAAATTTTTATAAAATTATATTCAACATCTTGGCTGTCTGCTCTTTGGTTTTTCACCTCCTCACCTAGTAGTTTGTTTTTGCAGTTCTGGCCAATAGCTCTGCCAGGCTGGGAGTGGGGCTGGGGGTGAGGGATGAAGCTTAGAGACTCCTTTAGAGTGAGCAGCCTCAGCCTGACCAGAAGCTCAGAGGCTGCAGAGATGAACATTTATTCGTGCAACAAAGGTTCTAAAACTCTCTTTGTGAGTGGAGTGTGGTTGGTACACTCCTGCACTCGCTCCAGTGAAGGCCAGAAGCTGGACCTCGAGACTTTTACAACAGAAGTGACAATGCAGGGCGGTGAGATGTTGTCTCCACCCATGGGGAAGGTTCACCCAGGTCGGGGTTAGGCAGGTCCATACACAATTGTGCGTTGAGGGTAGAAGTACAGCAAGCACCAAGGAGGGGGACCTAGCCTAGTCCTGGGGTGGGCAGGGCAGAGGTGACACCAGCATACACACACTCTGTGCAGGGCCCTTCAGATCAGCGATGCCTCTGTCCTGAGAGGAAGAAGAGCTTCTTGGCAGGCGAGGAGATGAGGTTCGAGGTGCCGGTGACTAGAAAGGTGGCTGCTCTCTGGCCTGCTGTAGAGGGCTGTGTGCAGTGGCTGCCTGTCCCTCCTCCCCTGAGGCAGAGTCAATGGCTGCCTGTCCCTCCCCCTAAGGCAGAGTCAGGGAACAGTTAGGAGCTCCCAGGTGCACCTCAACCGCCACAGCATCTCTCAGCCTTGGAGTCTCTCATGTGTACAGTATGCGTTTCCTTTATATATATATATATATATATATATATATATATATACACAAAAAATCAGAGAAACATCTTTAAAGCCAACTAAAACTTTCCACCTGGCCCTGCTCTCTCCTGCTATGAGGACAGTCCCAGAGAAGACCCTTTGCCAGCCCTGGGGACAAGGGAGTGAGGACACAGCAGCTATTTTTTTTTTCTTTCAGTTTCTCATTCAAAAATTTATACACAAATTATCTTGTGACATTGGTTGCAATCCCCACAATGTGTCAGAACTCTCCCCCTTTCCATTTGCACCCCCGTTTCCCCGTGTCCATTCGTCCAGTTTTCCTGTCCCTTCCTGCCTTCTTGTCTTTATTTTTGGGCAGATGTTGCCCATTTGGTCTCCTATACTTGATTGAACTAAGAAGCATGTTCCTCACGTGTTACTGTTTGTTTTATAGGCCTGCCTAACCTTTGGTTGAAAGGTGGACTTTGGGAGTGGCTTCAGTTCTCAGCAGAGTGTCCAGTGGCCACAGTCTCAGGGATTCCTCCAGTCTCTGTCAGACCAGTAAGTCTGCTCTTTTTCATGAATTTGAATTTTGTTCTACATTTTTCTCCAGCTCTGCCTGGGCCTCTGTTGTGATCCCTGTCAGAGTGATCGGTAATGGTAGCCAGGCACCATCTAATTGTGCTGGACTCAGGCTGGTGGAGGCTGTGGTTCATGTGATCCATTAGTCCTTTGGACTAGTATTTTCCTTGTGTCTTTGGTTTTTTTTCACTCTCCTTTGCTCTGGATGGATGGGACCAACGGATGTATCTTCGATGGCCACTCACGAGCTTTTAAGATCCCAGATGCCAAAAAAAAAAAAAAATCCCAGACACTACTCACCAAAGTAGGGTGTAGAATATCTTCTTTATGAACCGTTATGCCAATTGACCTGGATGTCCCCTGAGACTATGATTCTCAGCCCTCAGCCCCAGTAGCTCAGTCCCTTAAGGTGTTTGGATGTGTCTAGGAAGCTTCCATGACTTTGTCTTGGTCAAGTTGTGCTGACTTCCCCTATCTTGTGTGTTGTCTTTCCCTTCACCAAAGCTAACACTTGTCTACTACCTAGTTAGTGATTACCCCTCTCCAACTCATCCCTCCCTTGTAACCATCAAAGATTGTTTTATCTGTGTGTAAACCTTTTCTTGGGTTTTTACAATAGTGGTCTTATACAATTTGTCCTTTTGTGATTAACATATTTCACTCAGCATAATGCCCTCCAGATTCATCTATGTTGGGAAATGCTTTGAGGATTCATCATTGCTCTTTATTGTTGCATAGTACTCCATTGTACGTACCATAGTTTGTTTATCCATTCGTCTGCTGATGGGCACTTAGGTTATTTCCATCTTTTTGCTATTGTGAATAATGCTGCAGTGAACATGGGTGTGCATATGTCTATTCGTATGATGGCTCTTATATTACTAGGAGTGGGATTGCTGGATTGTATGGTATTCTTATTTCTAGCTTTTTAGCGAGGTGCCATATAATTTTTTCCCTGGTGGTTGTACCATTTTGCATTCCCACTAGCAGTGCATAAGAGTTCCAGTCTCCCTGCAGCCTCTCCAAACATTAGTTATTTTGTTTTTTTGATTAGTGCCAGTAATGTTGGGGTGAGATGGATCTCATTGTAGTTTTGATTAGCATTTCTCTAATGGATAGTGATCACAAGCATTTCCTCATGTGTGTTAGATGCCTGAATATCTTCTTTGATATAGTGTCTGTTCATAACCTTTGCCCATTTTTTAATTGGATTGTCTTTTTGTTGTTGAGATGTTGAAATATTTTATAGATTTCAGAGTTAAGTCCCTTATCAGATATGTCATAGCCAATTTTTTTTTCTCAGTCTGTAGGTTCTCTTTTTTACTCTTTTGGTGGTCTTTTGATGATCATAAGTGCTTAATTTTTAGGAGTTCCCATTTGTGCATTGTTAGTTATGGTTTATATTGTATTTATGCCATGTGTTAGGGCCCCTAGTGTTGTCCCTATTTTTTCTTCCATGATCTTTACCATTTTAGGTTTTATGTTCAGGTCTTTGATCCATTTTGAATTAGTTTTTGTGTATGTGTGAGGTATGGGTCTTGTTTAATTTTTTTACAGATGGACATCCAGTTTTGCCGGCACCATTTGTTAAAAAGACTGTCTTTTCCCCATTTAATGAACTTCGGTCCTTTGTCAAAGATCAGCTGACCATACATGAATGGATTTACATCTGGGTTCTCGATTTTATTCCACTGGTCTATGTGTCTGTTGTTGTACCAGTGCCAAGCTGTTCTGACTACTGTGGCTGTACAGCAGGTTCTGAGATCAGGTAGTGTGAGGACTCCTACTTGGTTCTTTTTCTTCAGTAACGCTTTGCTTCTCTGGGACCTCTTTTCTTTCCATATAAAATTGGTGATCAGTTTTTCCACCTCATTAAAGAATGCTGTTGGTATTTGGATTGGAATTGCATTATATCTGTAGATCATTTTGGGTAGGATTAACATTTTCACAATGTTGAGTCTTCCTACCCATGAGCATGGTATGTTTTTCCATTTATATAGGTCTCTTTTGGTTTCTTGCAGTAGTGTTTTGTAGTTTTCTTTGTATGGGTCTTTTATGTCCCTGGTTAGATTTATTGCTGAGTATTTTATCTTTTTAGGGGCTATTATAAATGGTATTGTTTTTCTGATTTCCTTTTAAAAGTTCTCTTTGTTGGTATATAGGAATCCAACTGATTTTTGTATGTTGATCTTGCATCCTGCTACTCTGCTGAGTCTATTAGTTCCAATAGTTTTCTTGCAGAATCTTTGGGGTTGTACAGTATCATATCACCTGTGAATAGGGATAGTTTTACTTCTTCCTTTTCCAATTTGGATGCCATTTCTTTTTCTTGCCTTATTGTTCTGGCTAAGACTTCCAGCACAATGTTAAATAAGAGTGGTGATAAAGGGCATCCTTGTCTCGTTCCCATTCTCAGAAGGAATGCTTTCAGCCTCTCTCCATTGAGAATGATGTTGGCTGTTAGTTTTGTATAAAAAAAAAAAAAAAATTTTTTTTTTTTTTTTATATAGATGCCCTTTATTATGTTGAGGAATTTCCCTTCTATTCATTTCATTGAAATTTTTTCATTTTAAATCAGGTGTGGGTGTTGGACTTTATCAAATGCCTTTTCTGCCTCGATGGAGATGATCATGTGATTCTTTTGTTCTATTTATGTGGTGGATTACTTTGATTTTCTAACGACAGCAGCTTTCTGATCTTACTGTGGACATGGTAGCAACTACCTTCTGAGTCAATTCAGGACGGTTTCAAAAGGTTCTCTGGGCCTGAAGTTTCAGTCACTGGTTTAAGATGCTTCATTTTCAGAGATCCTTGATAAAATCTGGACCACAGGAGAAATATAGCTATAGACCTATCAGAAGACATTAGCACCTGTTTAAGAGTAAGGAAGGAGAGAATGGGCCATGGTACAGGGATCGTGGGTCTCACCCTAGTGCTCAGGGATGGGGGCTTTTGGATGGGTAGGGTGGTTGGTGCAAAGAAAGCTCCTCCCCCAAACTGGATGCAATCTCTTAACTATCATGGCGTTGCATCTGTACCCTTGTATCTCTCATCTTGTGAGGACTGGGGCTGGTCTGGTTCATCTTTGCCTCCTCAAGAACACCTGGTTGGTGCCTTGTGCAAAAGCAGTATTTAGAGGACTCTGGATCTAGCCTGGCTGCATTCGAAATTCAGGTTTTTCCACTGACATTTAGGTTTCACAGATGCTACTTATCCCACTTAATAGTGAAGAGGTATAGTGATTTATTCAAATACTCATTCAACAGATATTTAGAGTCAAGGTACTGAATACTCAGGGTAGAGACTAAAATCTCTACCCTCATAAAATGTTTGCATCAAGTGTAGGAAGAACATGAACAAAAAAGAGGTAAAATGTGTAAGATGTCAGACAGTAATCAGTGCTATGGAGAAAAATAAAGCCAGGAAAGGGCTTTTTAAAAAAGGAAAGGTCAGGAAAGGCCTCCTCTGCGGGTGAGACCTGAAGGAGGTGGGGTTCAGCCTTGAGGGTATCTAGCAGAAGACCATTCTTGGCAGGGCAAGGCACTGTGGAGAGTGATGTTCACAAGGAACAGAAAGGAAGCCATAGAGTTCTTCTGTGATTTGTCCAGGTTTAATCCTTGAGCCCTATTCTAGTGCCAGAGTTCCACATATAAAGAAAAAAAAAAAAAGTTTCTATTTCATGGGCACTGGAAATTTTATAACTTTTCAAGTTTTACTTTTTCGCATTGACTACTGGAAACCCTGGTGGTGTAGTGGCTAAGTGGTTAAGAGCTATGACTGCTAATCAAAAGGTTGGCAGTTCAAATCCACCAGGCGCTCCTTAGACACCCTACGGAGCAGTTCTACTCTGTCCTACATGGTCACTATGAGTTGGAATCAAGTTGACGGCAACAGATTTTTTTTTTTTTTTAATAGAAAACAGTCAAATTTGTGATCCAGCTTCAGTGTATGTATTTTTAGGTTTGGTCCTAGTAGCTATTTGTTTTTTGACCCACTTCTAAATTTGTAACAGTGGTTCTCAATCAGAGGTTATTTCCATTCTCCCACCCCCCTCCACTGGGGACAGGACAGTCTTCCGCACAATGAATTATCTGGCCCCAAATATTGATAGTGTTGAGGTGGAGAAATCCTGATTTTCAGCTATCTTGTCATATTTCATGTACTATAAACTGCCTTAAATCCTTTTGGGAATAAAGCAGAATATACAGTGAACTACTGCTTCTGAACTAACCGATATGAACATTGTGATAAAAATGCAGAAGGTATAATTTTCCCTTTACAACAGCCTCTGTTTTCAAATATATTTATATATGTATAAATAGTGACTAATTCAGTAATATGAAATATAATGTAAGATTAAAGTACTGCAATCAATAATTAAAAAAAAAAATAAGCATGTTCCTGAACAAAATCAACATTTGTTGTTGTGTGCCGTCAAGTTGATTTCAGCTCACAGCGACCCCATGTAGCCAAGTGCTTAGCAGTTGTGCCACCAGGACTCCTTAGACATCAATTTTTCATTAAGTTAAAAAATATTTACCGAAAGCCAATCACATACCAGGCTTTCTGTTTGGCACTAATTATACATGGGTGGACCAGGTAGATATGATCCCTGCACCCATGGAGTATGAAACCCCACTAGTGAAATTCTGATGTCAGACCAAGCACTCTTTAATCACGTTTTGATGTCCCTCTGCTTTTTAAAGTTGAATAGTTTAAGGAAACAGAAATTATTTATAAAATGGGAAACTTTAATTATTTAAAGCAAAGGCACAAGTAAACATTTCAAGTTATCATACAATGTTACAATAAAAATTCCAACAGTAAAATGAAATACATTATAACTTTGCATCTTTATAGTAAATCTAATGTATTATTCTATCTTCTTTTGAGTGAAAAGAAGGGATATATTAATGGAAGTGATGCAAAAACTTGGACTGTAAATAGCATCCACTCCATTTCAACCACAAATTTTAATTTCTGCAGAACTGAAAGTTCACCTTAATTAAAAAGACTTACTGTTTTGTTAATGACAGAGCAGCAGTAACTTTCAAGCTAAAACTAATTATTTTAATAAAGGAAATAACTCATTGATTTCATGAAATTTTAGCTGTCAATGTCTGGTACTACACAAAAATCCAGCTGACCACGGAAAGGCTTATTTTACTTTAAATCTTTAAATTATAGCGGACTCTGTAAAAGACAAAGGAGAATGGGTTATCAAATTATTTCTTAAAATGTTAAAAATAAAATACTTGAAAAAGGTCTAGACCTATTTTCAATCAAAGGCACTATCTGGAGAGTAACAAGCTGCATGTCATGTTCAGAGCTAAGGAAAAGCTGTATGTCCTTCCCTGCCCTCTGCACTGCCCCCAAAGGCGAGGCGCTCGGTAAGATGTTTAAACTCACCAGTCAGTTTGACCTTGATTAGTCAGTAAACATTAGATCTTTGACTTCTTTTTTCTAGGAAGGAAAAAAAATTTACCACTAATTTTTTAAAAGGCTGTCTTACAGTGTTTTCTTGATCTAAAAGTTCTGTTGCATTACTTCAATGTAATTTCCGTTTTATTCAGATCACTTGTAGCCTCTTCTTTCAGCATTTCAACTCAGGATGGGAATGATACCAGGAAGGTAACCATCCCAAAAGAGCAAAGTTTTTATTGTGAGTCATTTAATTCACCTTTCCCCTTGAATATTCCTCAACTCTGAATGTTTAAATGAATAACATTTAAGTGACACAAAATACCAGAGATTAAATAAAATCAAGACAACATTGTCCAAAACCTCAAAGTCTTGAACTGCATACTTACATTAATTTGAATGAAATGGAATAAAATCAGGGCAAAGTTTTCTATTGCATCCTCAAGGCCAGGGAGATTTAAACCCTTGGAAGGAGTGTTTGAAAAGGTCTTGAATGAGAAGTTTGTTGTTTCTAGTTTTTCAGTGTCTAAATTATGGGGTATCAATGGATTAAAGTTTACTTAACATGATTCTTTTAACATCTAATTCCTAATCAGAACTAGTACTTAGAAAATTACCTAGGAATAGCTTTCAATGTTCAGGACTCAAACATGATTTTAGAAGGATGTTCTCATTTTAAAGTCAGCTTGTAACATTTATTCAATGAAGCATACCCTAAAGGTCAATAACGTATGCTCTAAAGGACGGTGGTAGGACTCTGGAATTCTTTCCCATCTTTCTCTTTCTTTAAAGGTACAGATGTCCTACCAATTTTTTCTATGGAATCAAAGACTTCATCGCATAAAGTGGCTGGCACATTTTCCATTTTCAATAGCTCTGAGTATAAGATCCACTAGGAAATTTGGGGTTTCCAGTTCTGTAGCTCAACGGCAAGAGCAAATGGTTTGTTCTTCTGTTGTGCCAAGCTGAAGAAGTAAACCTACATTTAAGAGTGTCTGTATTAAGGGTCAAAAAAACTTTTTCTGTAAAAAGCCAGATAGTAAACATTTTAGGCTTTATGGGCCATACAGTCTCTGCGGCAACTACTCAACTTTGCCATCACAGTGCAAAAGCAGTCACAGATAATGCGTCAATGAATGAGCCTGGCTGTGCTCCAATAAAACTTCATTTATGGACACTGACATTTGAATTTCATGTCATTTTCATGTGTCACAAAGTATTGTTTTGATTTTCTTCCGAAGTATTTAAAAATGTAAAACCATTCTTAGCTTGTGAGTCATATAAAAACAGGCAGCAGGCTGGATTTGGCCCACAGGCCGTAGTTGGCTGTCTCCTGGTCTAAATCATTCAAATTTCTTGATGGGGGGTCAAAGTAATAATGTGGCCCTGAATCATCTCACTTTACTTGGGCATTGTCAGCCTTCTAGGCTGACAGTACAGAACCCCCAAAGAGAAACCCAAAAGCACCAGACTATTCTGAGAGTAGTATCTACATTTAAATTATGTGTGTGTATGTATGTGTATATAAAAACAAATACATATACATACACATACATCCAGGAAACACATTTAAATCAAATTTATTTAAATCTTTAATTGTCAGAAGAGTGGGGAATTGAGAAATTCATTAGCTGAACCTTCTCAAAGGCTTTGATGTCGGAGAGGTCTGGATTAAAATCTGGCTCTGCTCTTACTAGCTTGTGACCTGGGGGAATTCCTTAACCACTAGAACTTAGTGCTGCGGACACAGTAGTCAAGCAAATAGCTACAAAGGGTTTGCTGGAAAAGACTGGTCCACACATGTACCATAAGGTTTAACTCCTGGTTTTAGACAAAAAACTGTTTTTGCCTCTTCTACTCCATTTCATCATATAAAATTTTTTTTTTTTCTGCACGCAACATACTGTGCAAAACTGAAGCTCCATACATACTGAATTCTTCTTTCCTCTTATCTTCCAAGGCTGTTTCTCTTTTCATAGGCTGAGAACAAAAATGAGAGTGGAAAACATTCCTGTTGTCTTTCCACAGTGTAAGCGCAATATGTTTTGTGTAAAGTGTAATCTCTACAAAGTGTTTCCTCCAATTTATCCATGACAGGCATTTAGTTTTCTAGGGAAAAAGTTTAAATGATAAAAAAGGAAGAATTTGTATGAAAGGATCTTTATGGCTTTATCTATAGGTTAGAAACTAGAGGATCTGAAGATAATGTACCTAAGTTATTTGCAAATATAATTGTTGTGCATCTTGGACATCAGTCCACTGCTTAAATTACATGAAGTAGAATATTAGTACTAAGTAATAGGTGCTATAACTTCTTTAATCATGAAAAATTTATCCGTTACATATACCAGATGTAAAAGAGATTTCATCAATAATGTTTCTGAACAAGCATCAGTTAAGTTATGAAGCTGCTAGTGTTGAGTGCTAAGCAAAATACTAAAGCTATTAAAATATTAGTGTTTGGTTTTCTTTTAGCCTATTATTTACAGAAGTCCTGTTAGAATGCTGGAAGCAGTCACTTTACAACACATATGTTCCCCATATAAAATGATGATCAATGTCGGGTGGTACAGGTTTACAAATATGTACAAATAAACAATATATTCGTAGTTATCTTACCCAACTACTCTTACCAGTAAGCAACACATGGAAGCATCATATGCACATAAAAATTAGAAATTAAAACTGTCAAGATAGATAACCATTAATTTGTGTTTATAAAATTATATAGAAAAAGGTAGTATATTTGGGAGCTTTTTAGTGGCCCACTGACAGAACAGTAATATTAATGATAAAAAAAAAAAATCCACAAAACACAAGACACAAGGTAAATCAGATGTATGTCTTGGTCAAATGTTTGTAGACATCCATCCTGAAAACAAATTGATAAGCATAAATATACAATTTGTTCACTGAGCATAAAATATTGCACAAGAGCAGTTTTGTTTGAAGACAATTCAATTTTCCATACTTCTGAATTTTAAAATGGTACATATGGATATTGTTGCATTTTCTAAACAAAAACATTAATATTCAGTAATACTGTTAGAACCTTATGTTACCCATTAACCACATTCCAGTCTACTTTATGGCAATGGTAGGTCAAAGGTGAAGATTTGGCAAAGGTAAAAAGGCAGATAAGACTGTAAAAATATATATATGTACATATGAAACAGATATGTTCCAAAAACCCCTAATTGTATAATAACCGATCCCTTAAAGAAATCTACAGTCTAGGTCACAGTGATGGTCAGACAGTGGTCGAGTATGACTCTTTCCTTGGAGGCTGCTTCTTCTGAGCCACTCGATCACTCTCTCTGGTCTCCAACACACTGTCTTCTGTTTCACTCTCACTACCATCTGCCACAGTATGGCCCAAAGACATCGGGCTGGATTTTCTGTGCAAAGGAAAGTCAACGCCACCTTCTCGTAAGGAATTATCTATGAAGTCTTCATCGGAAGAATGGAAGGATTCGTCATCTCCAATTAAATGGTTGACAATGTGGATTCCATCAAAAGGAGGTTGGCCCGAGAAGCCCCTCTGGCCTTTTAGGCACCTGAGCTGTTAAAACAAAATCCGAGTTAGTACACTTAACTGCGGGCGGGGTGGGGTGGGGGTGCCGGGAGGGAGGCGCATTCACACGCCAAGCAAGCAAATCCTTCATGTTTAAGGAAGACAATACCTTGGTCTACTTCCGTTTATAGATATAATAACAGCTGCCATTCTCTCAGTGCCTCCTTTGTAGTATGTAAAGGGCACATCAGATATTATTTTAACTGAATCGTTACAACAGTCCTATGTGGTAGATTTTATTATCCTTATTTTACAGGTGAGGAAATGGAGACTCAAGTAGAGTAACTTGCTAAGGACAAACAAGTCTAGAGTCAAGGTGAATCTTTCATGTATCATATAATGAACCCCACGTACCTATCACCTAACTTCAACCTAACACATCACAGACATCTTGTTACATTATACCCCTCTGATCACTGGATTATTTTGAAGCAAACCCCAGATATTCTGTAAACATTTCAGTGTGTGGCTCTAGTAAGACAGAGACTTACAGACCATACCCTTAACTATCACACACGCTACACACTGTCTATCTTGAGAGTTATCTTCAAAACTGTAAATGATGAAAATGATTTACAAATTAAAATTTCTTAAGTCTCCAACCTATAATAATAGTGCAAAGACCACCAGACAACAGTTACTCACTGATAGGGCAGGGATGCATCTTCCTACTCATGTTTCCTAGTGTGTGTGGGGAGTGCCAGTCACTTCTGCCTTCACTTCCCCACTCCTCCCCAGGGCAGAGGGGTGACTTCTTCACCAGGGAATAGGGGAGAGAAATGGCATGCACCACTTAGCCCCTTTCCTTCTCTTTTCTATTTGGGAACCAGGTTCTGCTTTAATCCATGGAGTTTTGGTGCAGACCCTCATGTGAGGAGGCCTGTGGAGGTCAAATGCTACCTGTTGTTTCTAGGTGGACAAACCTGACTCATTCCAGAGTTCAATATTGAAAAGCCCATTGTCACACATCTAAACCACATTCCCTGAAACCAGTTTTATCAGTAATAAAGGTGATTTCTTTTCATCATCTGTTATTTCTTTGACTAAGTTCCCTCATAACCCCAAAACCTCCACCACCAGTACAGGCACTATCACTTCTACTAACATAATTAAGGTATCAGCCTTGTCCTCAAGAGCTTATGTTTTAAGTATAAGTTTAATTAAAAAAAAAAATAACAAAAAAACAATTAGGTACCAAATATTCTACCTTGAACTATCAAGACTCTTGCTGACACATACTCCATATACCCTCATCATTACTATCAACCTTCAGCCTTGTTTCTCAGGGACAAAAATTCCTAGTCACTTACTATCTTTCAACTTTTGAGATAAAGGCAAAGTGAAATATTCAGGAAATGTTACATACACTTTCAAAACTAACGGTTCTGAGAGTAAAGACACTACGGCCTTGCCATAATGCCTCCCAGCTTTCCCGACAGACTTCCAGGAAGAAGTGAAGAAACCTTAGCACTTCCCTGCTTGAATGTGGTAACAGGGAACAAGAGGGACGCTGGGACCTCAGTACCGTCATGTCTGCTCAAGCAAACCTTCAACCAAAAAGAGATCCCCTTGCCCGAGACCAAGAGAATAAAATTAGAGTGAGGTAAATTATAATTTAAGTAACACCTTTCTCCTTGGAAGAGCAGGAGGGACCTACACTTGGAGTCCAATCTTTAGGAAAAGGGCACAGAGCACCACAAAGACCTCCTCATGGTTGTGATAGCCACTATATCTCTACAACTGCCACATTCTGATGCAACATCCTATCATCATATTGCAACATATGATTTATAGCTCCAAGTGCTAAATGAAGTCAGTTAATCTCTTCCTTTCTCTTTTCCCCCAGACCCTTTTGAAGAAATAATACGGAACACGTGTCTTCTTTCTTCCTGGCTGTTATAGAGGAATATGGCACTGGAACCACAACTTCCCAATTGTTGGGAAAGCTGTAGCTCTCCTTTGCTCTAATAAAATTTATTGCAATTTAAACACTGCAGCCTCACATCATATGTAACGAGCAACCTCAAATATTATATAAAATTCACTATAAGTTGAAGGGTCATTTCCTCAGCCTTGAAGGAGATTCAGTGAACTCATCGTTATCTGAGAACTGCTAATATATAATGGCAAAAGCATGGAGGGGGTTTTTTTTGGAGACGGAGACTCTCTGGTAAAACTGAAGAGAGTTCTTAATTTTCTACAAATAAAGTCATATACTAATATGCATCTGAGAGATTTTGTGCCTGGCATTTAGTTGAAAAGATGGCACAGATTAAGTGTAATCACAAACCACTTAAAGACATGTAAAAAAAAAAAAAAAAGCAAAATTTTTAGTCAAATGGGAATTAATATCAAAATTCCTACCAAATCACTGACACTTGCTTTCAGCTGATTTGTATCTAGCACTTAGTGTTCTCTGGCTTCAAACAACAGAAACAAATTCAGGTCATTTAGGCAAAAAAAATTAACTGAAAAACAGAAGAAAGCCAAGAAGAGCTAAAGAAAAAATGAAGGGACAAGTGGGCAAGAACCAGAACTTTTCTCAGGATCTAGGTAATAGGAATGGAAGGACATTTAGGATAAACTGACTCCAACTGCTCTCATTCCTTATGTCAAGATCAGCGATGGATTATTTAGATCAGGTGCCCACCCACTCCTCAGCCAGGAGAAGCCAGGGGAGGGGGCTGAAACACAGTCCCACCAAGGCAACGACTGCATGTGGTTTGTCAAAGCAAATGTGGGAAGCCCTTCTAGGGGAGGAACTGGTGCTGTACAGGAGGAGATTTCCACTGTCTGCCCTAAAGCGGCCATTATCAGCCTCCTTTCGCCTAGCTCTGCTCAAGCGTCAGTCACTACTGCAGGCTGAAGCTGTGCTAAACGTGCACTTTAGCAACCAAATGATTAACACAGAGTCAATTTAAAAATTTTGAGATTTCTTGTGCAACTTATTATTAAAATTTGTTCCTTTGTGGGTCCCTCTTTACTCTTCAACTGTTTAACACTGGGATTTTATTACTGCCAGTTCCACCAAAATGTCTGAAAGAAGGAAAATTAGGCAAAACCCAACTGCTTAACAGC
This sequence comes from Loxodonta africana, assembly GCF_030014295.1. Classification (NCBI taxonomy): domain Eukaryota; kingdom Metazoa; phylum Chordata; class Mammalia; order Proboscidea; family Elephantidae; genus Loxodonta; species Loxodonta africana. The sequence goes on along the minus strand of NC_087344.1, from coordinate 145,029,886 downwards.
CACAACGAAAGAAGAAAAACAAAAGTTACCTTTGTGAATCATAGCTGAATTTTATTAAGCCATGCTATTCCTGTCCTCAAGCATCCTGTGAGATTTGCAGGGTCCAAAACAAAAGTACAAATGAGAACTCCCAGGTGTGGCTTATGCCCTCCACCTCCTTTCTTCCCGCTGACTCCTTCCGTACATAACGGGCCTCCCACACGTGCATGTGGGCACTCCAGCTGCCTATCCAACTCGGCATCACTCCAAGCCAACAGTCACCCTTATCTATGCCTTGTACCAAGGAGTGAGCACACTGGTTCTGACAGGGAAGAGGCCTGTGCAGGCCCTGGAAGCGGGCATATGGACAAGGAATACCAGGATACTGCATATCCAGAGTGTAATCTACAAGGGGCTGGTATGCACCCCAGGTGGGCATGTCCTCTGGGAATCCTCACCCTCAGGAGAAGGGTGAGAATGGAAGGTCAGAGCTGAGCCCTCTAAGGTACAGCGGCTCTGAGGGCCTGGATCTAACAGCTATTCTCATTACCATTCAGGAGCTGACTGTATTGAAACAACAAAAAACAGACACCCAGCCCCCCTCAACACTTCTCCCCCACCAACAAAACAAAACCTTTCATGGGTACTACTGGTAGCAAACTTAGATTAGCATATCTTAAAACATGGTCTACAGATCATCTGTATCAGGATAGCTCAGGGTACCTGTTCAACATGTAGAATCCCTCCCTAGATCTAAGGAATCAAAATCCTGAGAGTGGGACCCAGGGATCTACCATTTTTATAAGCATCCCAGAGGATTCTGATGTGCCTTAACTTTGAGAATTACTGTGGTACACCTTCTGTTCAAACTAACTGGGGCTGAACCAGAAAGGAGCTGGTTTCATTGAACTGGAACTCTTTTTTTTTGCAGTGTTTTAACAGAAATTTATTTTTATAAAAATATCCCTGTCATTAGTTATAACAACAGAAACATTTTTCGTAAGGCCAGCTTACATGTATTAGTATACCTACAAGGCTAAAATTATGCTCATTTACTTTTTAAACCTTCTAATGCGCAGGAAGAAGTCCAAGCTGCTCTGAAGGCATTGGTGAAAAGTAAGGTTGTGGGAATTTAGGGAATATCAATTGAGATGTTTCAACAAATGGATGCAGCACTGGAGGTGCTCACTCGTCTATGCCAAGAAATATGGAAGACAGCTTCCTGGCCAACTGATTGGAAGAGATCCATATTTATGCCTATTCCCAAGGAAGGTGATCCAACCAAACATGGAAATTATAGAACAATATCATTAATATCACACGCAAGCAAAATTTTGCTGAAGATCATTCAAAAACAGCTACAGCAGTATATCGACAGGGAACTGCCAGAAATTCAGGCCGGTTTCAGAAGAGGACGTCGAACCAGGGATATCATTGCTGATGTCAGATGGATCCTGGCTGAAAGCAGAGGATACCAGAAGGATGTTTACCTGTGTTTTATTGACTATGCAAAGGGATTTGACTGTGTGGATCATAACAAACTATGGATAACATTGCAAAGAATGGGAATTCCAGAACACTTAATTGTGCTCATGAAGAACCTTTACATAGATCAAGAAGCAGTTGTTTGGACAGAACAAAGGGATACTGATTGGTTTAAAGTCAGGAAAGGTGTGTGTCAGGGTTGCATTCTTTCACCATACCTATTCAATCTTTATGCTGAGCAAATAATATGAGAAGCTGGACTATATGAAGAAGAACGGGGCATCAGGATTGGAGGAAGACTCATTAACAACCTGCCTTATGCAGATGACACAACCTTGCTTGCTGAAAGTGAAGAGGATTTGAAGCATTTACTGATGAAGATCAAAGACCACAGCCTTCAGTATGGATTACACCTCAACATAAAGAAAACAAGAATTCTCACAACTGGACCAATAAGCAACATCATGATAAACGGAGAAAAGATTGAAGTTGTCAAGGATTTCCTTTTACTTGGATCCACAATCAACAGCCATGGAAGCAGCAGTCAAGAAATCAAAAGACGCATTGCATTGGCTAAATCTGCTGCAACGGACCTCTTTAAAGTGTCAAAAAGCAAAGATGTCACCTTGAAGACTAAGCCATGGTATTTTCAATCACATCATATGCATGTGAAAGCTGGACAATGAATAAGGAAGACTGAAGAGTTGACGCCTTTGAATTGTGGTGTTGGAGAAGAATATTGAATACACCATGGACTGCCAAAAGAACGAACAACATCTGTCTTGGAAGAAGTACAACTACAACGCTCCTTAGAGGCAAGGATGGGGAGACTGCGTCTTACATACTTTGGACATGTTATCAGGTGGGATCAGTCCCTGGAGAAGGACATCGTGCTTGGCAGAGTACAGGGTCAGCAGAAAAGAGGAAGACCCTCAACGAGGTGGACTGACACAGTGGCTGCAACAGTGAGCTCAAGCATAACAACGATTTTAAGGATGGCTCAGGACCGGAAGTGTTTTGTTCTGTTGTGCACAGGGTCGCTGTGGGTCGGAGCCGGTTGGACGGCACCTAACAACAACACAATGCGCAGTCAAGAAATGAAACAACTACTGCATTGGGCAAATCTGCTGAAAAAAGACCTCTTTAAAGTGTTAAAAAACAAAGGTGTCACTGTGAGGACTAAGGTGTGCCAGACCCAAGCTATAGTATTTTCAATTGCCTCATATGCATGCAAAAGCTGGATAATGAATAAGGAAGACTGAAGAAAAACTGACACCTTTGAATTATGATGTTGGCAAAGAACACTGAATATACCATGGACTTTGAGAAGAACGAACAAATCTGTCCTGGAAAAGTACAACCAGAATGCTCCTTAGAAGCAAGGATGGCGAGACTTTGTTTCACATACTTTGGACATGTTAAATGTTATTAGGATGGACCAATCCCTGGAGAAGGACATTGTGCTCGATAAAGTAGAGGGTCAGTGAAAAAGAGGACGACTTCAATGAGACAGACTGACACAGTGGGTGCAACAATGGGCTCAGGCATAACAATTGGGAAGATGACATGGGACCAGGCAGTGTTTTGTTCTGTTGTACACAAGGTTGCTGTGAGTCAGAATGGACTCCACAGCACCTCACAACAACAAAAATGCATTCGGGTCACAGCTGTCATTATTATCCAATTACAATGCTGCTTAGAATCATGTGGTTTCATCTGCAAGCACTACGAGCACATGCTGTTGTTTTCAGTTGCTGTCTATGTATCTTTTTATTAATTTTTATTGTGCTTTAAGTGAAAGTTTATAAAATCATGTCAGTCTCATACACAAATTTATATACACCTTGCTGTATACTCCTAATTGCTCACTGCTCTCTCCCTAATGAAACAGCACACTCCTTCCCTCCGCTCTCTATTTTCGTGTCCATTCAGCCAGCTTCTGACCCCCTCTGCCCTCTCATCTCCCCTCCACACAGGAGAGGCCAATATAGTCTCATGTGTCTACTTGATTCAAGAAGCTCATTCTTCACCAGTATCACTTTCCATCACATAGTCCAGTCCAATCCCTGTCTGAAGAGTTGGCTTTGGGAATGGTTCCTGTCTTGGGCTAACAGGTGGTCTGGGGACCATGACCTCCAGGGTCTTTCCAGTCTCAGTCTGACAATTAAGTCTGGTTTTTTTTTATGAGAATTTGGGGTCTGCATCCCACTGCTCTCCTGCTCCCTCAGGGGTTCTCTGTTGGGGCAGTCGTCAATTGTGGCTGGACACCATCTAGTTCTTCTGGTCTCAGGCTGATGTAGTCTCTGGTTTATGTGGTCCTTTCTGTCTCTTGGGCTCATAATTACCTTGTGTCTTTGGTGTTCTTCATACTTCCTTGCTCCCAGTGGGCTGAGACCAATTGATGCATCTTAGATGGCTGCTTGCTAGCGTTTAAGACCCCAAATGCCACTCTCCAAAGTGGGATGCATAATGTTTTCTTCATAGATTTTATTATGCCAATTGACTTAGATGTCCCCTGAAACCATGGTCCCCAAAGCCCTGCCCCCGCTATGCTGGCCTTCAAAACGTTCAGTTTATTCAGGAAACTTCTTTACTTTTGGTTTAGTCCATGAACTGGAACTCTTAATTGCTCAGGACAAAAGTGCTTCTGAACTGTGTGTCTGGTATGTACAGTCCAGACTGGAGCTGACTGGAACAGGTCCTAATGGAAGATTTCCTCAAGATGAAATTAATGTGTTGAAAAAGGATATTAACAGAGCTCTATGTGGAACTGCAGAAGAGTTACACATGAGAACAAGAAGCAAATGAAAAACCAAGACAATCGTTAATGTCAGAGAAAAGTAAACCCATGTAGGTAAAATAATGACACTAAAACATTGTTTCCGTGCATTGGAATGCTATTTGACAATAAAAAGGAATGAAGTACTGACACATGCTACCTCATGAATGAATGTCAAAAACATTAAGTGGAGTGAAGGAAACCAACAGAAAAACCACATATTATAGGATTCCATTTATATAAAATGTCCAGATGGGCAAATTTATGAAGGCAGAAAGACTAGTGGTTGCCTAGGTCTGCAGGACCACCACTTGTCTGTCACTTTATCATAGTTTATGACTTTGCTGTGATGTTGGAATGGATGTCATTGGCAGGGTCACCCACGTTGGACAGGTTTCAGCAGAGCTTTCAGACTAAGGCTAGGAAGGCCTGGTGATCTACTTCTGAAAATACGCCAATGAAAACATTACGGACCACACTAGAACACTGTCCGACCAGTTGATTTTGACACTTCATCAGAAGGGATCAATCACTAGAGGAGAACATCATCTTTGGTGAACTAGAGAGCCACAGAGGGTGTGGAAGACCCTCGGTGAGAAGGACTGGCACAGTAGCCAAAAAGTGGACTTGAACATGGTGATTATGAGGATGACAGAAGACCAGGCAACATTTAGTTCTGTTGTACATAAGGCTGCCATGAGTTGGAGTCCAATGGACTGGTATCTAATAACTAACAATAGGCCTAGGGGAAGGAGCAGTAGAATGGGGAGTGACCGCAAGTGGGACCCGAGTTTTTTGCTGGGGGTGATAATACTTTAGAAAAAAGGAAGTATTACTTTATTTAAAATTTAAACCACAAAAAAGTATGAACTTAAAACTTGTAAGTCCTTTCTGCTTCCCTAGCCCCACTCCCTTTAGGTAGCCACTATTGAGAATTTGGTGTTATCGATACTAATTTTTAATTTAGTTGTGTTAAGTCACACCTAAATTATCCCACCTGAATTTGGAGGCCATCTCAAGAATAGATTTGACACACTGAACACTAATGACTGAAGACCGTATGAGTTGTGGGAAGACAGCAAGAACGTCATATATGAAGTAAACAATTATCATTAAAAGACAGGAAAGAAAGAAAAAGACCAAAATGGATGTCAGAAGAGACCGTGAAACTTGCTCTTGAATGTAGAGTAGCTAAAATGGATGGAAGAAATGATGAAGTAAAAGAGCTGAACAGAAGATTTCAAAGGGCAGCTCAAGAAGACAAAGTAGATTATAATGAAATATGCAAAGACCTGGAATTAGAAAACCAAAAGGCAAGAACGTGCTCAGAATTTCTCAGGCTGAAAGAACTGAAGAAAAAATTCAAGCCTCGAGTTGTAACACCAGAAGATTCTATGGGCAAAATATTGAATGACGTAGGAAGCATCAAAAGAAGATGGAAGGAATACACAGGATCACTATACCAAAAAAAAACTGGTCGACATTCAACCATTTAAGGAGGTAGCATAGGATCAAGAACCAATGGTACCGAAGGAAGAAGTCCAAGCTGCACAGAAGACACTGGGGAAAGACAAGGCTCCAGGAATTGATAGAATACCAATTGAGATGTTTCAACAAATGGATGCAATGCTGGAAGCTCTAACTCGTCTATGCTACCTGGCCAACCTACCAGAAGAGATCCATATTTGTGCCCATTCTAAAGAAAGGTCATCCAACAGAATGTGGAAATTATCAAACAATATCATTAACGTCACATGCAAGGAAAATTTTGCTCAAGATCATTCAAAAGTGGTTGCAGCAGTACATCAACAACAAACTGCCAAAAATTCAAGATGGATTCAGAAGAGGATGTGGAATGAGGGATATCATTACCTTAAAGCAGAGAATACCAGAAAGATGTTTACTTGTATTTTATTGACTATGCAAAGGCATTTGACTGTGTGGATCATAACAAATTATGGATAACAGTGTGAAGAATGGGAATTCATGTGGAACCTGTACATAGATCAAGAAGCAGTCATTTGAACAGAACAAGGGGATACAGCATGGGTTAAAATCAGGAAAGGTGTGTGTCAGGGTTGTATCCTTTCACCATACTTATTCAATCTGTATGCTGAGCAAATAATTCGATAAATCAGACTATATAAAGAAGAACATGGCATTAGGATTAGCAGAAGACTCATTAACAACCTATGATATGCAGATGACACAACCTTGCTTGCTGAAAGTGAAGAGGACTTAAGCACTTCTAATGAAGATCAAAGACTACAGCCTTCAGTATGGATGATACCTCAACATAAAGAAAACAAAAATCTTCATAACTGGACCAATAAGCAACATCATGATAAATGGAGAAACGACTGACATTGTCAAGGACTTCATTTTACTTGGATCCATAATCAATACCCATGGAAGCAGCAGTCAATAAATCAAACAATGTATTGCACTGGGCAAGTCTGCTGTAAAACACCCCTTTAAAGTATTAAAAAGCAAAGATGTCACTTTGAGGACTAAGGTGCACCTGACTCAAGCCATGGTATTTTCAGTCGCCTTATATGCATGTGAAAACTGGACAATGAAAAAGGAAGACCAAAGAAGAATTGATGTCTTTGAAGCCTTTGAATTATGGTGTTGGTGAAGAATATTCAATATACCATGGACTGCCAGAAGAACAAGTCTGTCTTGGAAGAAATATAGCCAGAGTGCTCCATAGAAGCAAGGATGGCGAAAGTCTGTCTTATGTACTTTGGACATGTTGTCAGGAGAGACTAGTCCGTTTAGAAGCATATCATGCTTGGTAAAGTAGAGGGACAGCAAAAAAGAAGATGACCCTCAATGAGATGGACTGACACAGTGGCTGCAACAACGGGCTCAAATGTAACAACAATTGTGAGGATGGTGCAGGACCGGGCACAGTGTTTTGTTCTGTTCTACACAGGGTCACTATGAACTGGAACTGATTTGATGGCCCCTAACAACAACAACAACAACAATATGGAACTGTCAGTCTCCCAGTTTTTTGTTTTGTTTGTTTTAGAGGCAGGCTGCCCAATATCGAAGACTGATACTAAATCATGAACAAATATCACCACAAAATTATCAATGATTTTGTGCACTTCTTTCTGTGTAAGCGTTTTCACAGAGAACTTAACAGCATAAGAAACTACTGGATGACTATTAAAAAAACTGTCTTCGATATGATTTTAGTTTTATGTTTACTACATAAGCAACATATCAACTAAAGACAACTTAGAAAATAAAGCAATTCCACAATCCTGAGATGGTCATTAACATCTTAATGTCTTTCTAGATGGCTTTCTAACCTTATACACACCTACCTCACTTATCAACTATCTCGTTATCTGACATTTCACATTTATGACAATAGTAAAAAATCTACTATCCGACTATTTTACACATTAACAATGACGTTTGTCAGTAACGAATGCCAAGGTGTGAGGTGAGAGTTTAACGCTGGCTGTGACGGTTAAGGTTCTGTGTCAACCGGGCTGGGCCATGATTCTCACTGGATTGGCAGTAACATGATGGTGTAATTTGGTAGCTATGTAATGATGTAATTTGGCAGTTATGTAATGATGTGGTCATCCTCCATTTTTTGCATAACACCGATTTTTCCATAATGACCTGGTCTTTGGAACCTAACCATGTTGATAAATGAGGAGTGGGTGTATTTACTTTTCAAAAATGGCCTGGTCACTACATATATTGCTTTTTATTTACTCATATATTATTAAAAACATTTTTATAACTTTATTTTGTTGTTGAGAATATACACAATAAAAACCGATTCAAGTTTCTACATGTACAGTTCAGCAGCATTACCTTTTTCAAGTTGTGCAATCATTCTCAGCCTCCTTTTCTGAGTTCTTCCCTATTAACAATCTTTCGAGTTGCTGTTGTCACTTTGATCCCATATAGATAGCTCTAAAAAGAGCATAATGCCCAAGGCAGATATTTTTTTTACTAGTTTAGCTAAACTATTGTATAGGTTCAGGAATACTTCAGGGGTATTTCAGGTTTAAGTTTTAAAAATTATCTCAGGGCAACATGGTTTCAGCGGTTCATTTAGCCTCAGTGGCTCTAGAAAGTTTAGAGTACGAGAATTTGAAATTCTGTTCTGCATTTCCCCACTTTTGATCAGGTTTCTTCTATAAAATCTTTTATCTAAATATTCAGCAATAGCAGTGGGCACCATCCAGTTCTTCTTGTCACATGACAAGGGAGCCAGTTGTTCCGGAAGCACTTAGCCACACCTTCCATATCCTTCTCCTATTCCTGACTCCTCTTCTTCCTCTGTTGCTCCAGGCTGACAGAAACCAATTGTCATGCCTTGGATGGTGGTCTGCAAGTGTTTAAGACCCCAGGCACTACTCAATGAACTAGGAGGTAGAAAAGAAGCACTAAACACATTATTAGGACAACTAACTGGAATGTCCCATGAAACCATGACCCTAAACCTTTTAAACCAAAGAACAAAACCCCATGAGGTTGTACATAAGTAACCTTAGCAGCTACATTTTTTTTTTGTCATTGTAAATATACTCCTATCACACTTTTGCCAATTCATCTTTTTACAGGTGTACAACTTATTGACAGCAATTACATTAATCAGCTGTACAACCCTACCTTTAATCAATATGATTTCTGCATCACTGTAAACTGAAACTCAGTACTCCATAAGCAATAGCCCCCCTTTTCCCCTCTCTCCCACCCCTGGTAACTGCTAATAAACTTTGGTCTCTATACATTTGCCTGTTCTTATCTTTTTATGTAAATGAGGTCATATAATATTTGTCCTTTTGTGATTGGCTTACTTCACTCAGCATAGTGTCTTCAAGCTGCATCCATGTTGTGGCACGTATCAAGATTTCATTTCTCTTACTGGCTGAGTAGTATTCCACTGTATACTACACATATTGTTTTATAACCTGCTTTTCATTTAACAAGAAACCCTAGTGGCATAGTAGTTAAGGGCTACGGCTGCTAACCAAAAGTTACACTCTGCCGTAGAGTCATCATGAGTCAGAACTGACTCAACGGCAACAGGTTTAACTTTTTTGGTTTTCATTTAATAACATCACAAGCTCCTTTCTGTGTCATAATCTTTCAATAGCTGCTTGGATCTCATTTTTAATGCATTATGATCTGTTACATAATCCTTTCATTGGGAAATTTAGGTTTCCAATTCCTCACGGTTATAAACGACACTGCTATGAACATCTTTGAACATACAGCTTTGCAGAGTTGCCTGATTACTTCTTTAAGATGTAGAACCACAGATATAAAATATAACTCAAAGGTTTCAACATTCCTAAGACCCTTAACTTCTGTGTTTAAGCCGCCCTCCAGAAAAGGTAGTATGAATTTACACCCTCAACAGCACTGCCTGAAAAGTTCTGGTTTCCCTATGATTTTGCACTGCTTCTCTGCCCCCATCCCCCATTTCTGCCGTTCAGATAAATAAAAAGTTTTTTATTGTGGACTATTTTTTAAAATACAGACAATAATTCAGCGAACTCCCATGTTGTTATCACTCAGTTGTAAGAATCATCAAATAATGGCTATTTTTGTTTCGATATAACAACCCATCCCCCAAACCCAGGCTATCCGGAAGCAAATGAAAAAGTATTTTTAAATGATATATCCTTGGCCTGTTGAACTAGAAGACCTTTAAGAAAAATTTGTTGTTGTTTGCCATTAAGTCAATTTCAACACATAGCATCCCTGTGGGACAGGGGTACAACTGCCCCACGTGGTTTCCTAGGCTGTAAGTCTTTACGGGAGCAGATTCCCATGTTGTTTCTCCCATGGAGAGGTTGGTGGGTTTGAACCGCCAACCTCTCGGTTAGCAGCTGACCGATTAACCATTGCACCACCAGGGCTACTTGGAAATTACATAATCTAATTCCATCTTTAAGATTATTTTAATCTCAGAATATATAAAATAAGTAAAAACAAACTTAATTTTGTTATAAACTTTGTTTCTGTCTAATGAATGTCTTCTAGTTTCTATGACATCTAAAAATAACTTATTTTAGGTATTAATTAAATTTATCATTTTCCAGACAGCATCAGCTAAAAGAGCCACAGCTACCAGACGGATGATCTCACTGGCTAGTCAACCCAGTGAGTTGCTCTGGAGCTCTTACTTCTGTGAGAATGTGGGTGATACTAAGAGTACCCTAAGAACCACCTGGATTTATTATTTTTAAAATATGGATTCCTGGGCCCTGAATTTTTTTTTTTTTTTTACTCTCAGGCATCTGGGTTTAGCAGGTGTGGCTTGGGAATTTGTATTTTAAACAAGTACTCCAGGTGATTCTGAAGATGGTCCATAGATCACATTTTGAGAGACACTGCTGTAAATGAATCATAGTTGGGGATTTACTATACTAGGATCATGCTAAGAAAAATTTGATCCGGGTAAATACATTTGGAATTAAAGACTTTTTGTTAATTTATCACTGCCATCATCACACTGGCCACTGTCATATTTTTAAAACATTCTAGCCTAAATGCGGACACACCAACTAGAGAAAAAAATGCAATTCAAAATGGCGAGAAGCCTGAGGCTTTTATGATATGATCTATTCCTCATCTGGAAGTCTGGAACACCATCCGATATTAGACATCTCAAGAGTTTACATCCAAGTGAGAGAACGCAGGTGTGTGTCTAAGAGTCAGAGCCTTTTCTTTCCTTCCTACCAAATGTCTATCTTCAATTTAAGATTTTATTCTGAGGATCTGCTTCATACTCAGGTGAAAGACCAGGTCCTTTATGGAATAACATGTTTACCCTTGGGCAGCCAGTACTAGCTTACAGGCCTTGATAAAATAACTAGTTCTTAATACAACAACTCAACAGTAATATGAAAGAGACACATGGGTGTTCAGGAGGGAATGAGTGAACATTTTGTTACAAGATAGGTATGAGTCAATTCAGAATTGATGCTGATGACAGTGTTATGTCGACAAAATGCCTCTACAATACCTTGAAAGGAACCCTGGTGGAGCTGTGGTTAAACACTTGGCTGCTAACCGAAAGGTCGGCGGTTCAAACCCACCAGCTACTGCGTGGCGGGGAAGATGTGGCAGTCTACTTCGGTAAAGATGTACAGTCTTGGAAACCCTATGGGGCAGTTCTACTCCGTTCTATAGGGTTGTTATGAGTCAATTCAACGGCAACAGGTTTTGGGTTTATACCTTGAAAAAAAGATGTTTTCTGGTCTGGGTTAGTTATTTTAGGCCGATCTTTTGGAACATACTTTTAAGATTTTATGTTTGAAATTTTGTCTTAAAAATGACTAGGTGCCACTGCCAACATTAAAAAAACAAACCTCCACAATTAGCTCATCAGACATTGGTACTATCATATCCAGTCTACTGCTTCTTTCAGATTATTACACACATCAGGCTCTCTCATCAGGACAGTAAAAAAGTTTTACTGATATAATACTTCAGCTTACACTGAGTTTTGGTTTCTGGTGATGGAAAAATCTCATTGATAAAGGAAAAGGGTTGCACAGCTGGTTAGTTGATCTCAATAAGTCATACATCTATGAAAAGCTGAACTAGCAAAAGTTGTATGATATACTTGCAACAACAACAACAACAAAAAAGAGCAGCAGCTGAGGCTGCTTATGTATAACCAAACACCTCATATGATTTGGTTTCTTGGTTTGGAGGTTTAGGGTCATGGTTTCATGGGACATCCTAGGTAACTGGCCTAGTATCTTGCTGAGTGGTTCTGTTCTACCTCCTAGTTCAATGAATAGTGCCAGGGGTCTTAAAAGCCTGCATATAGCCATCCAAGGTACAATTGGTCTCTATTCACCTGGAGCAACAGAGGAAGAAGAGTCAAGAATAGGAGGAGGATATGGAATGTGTGGCTAATTGCCTCCCTGAACAACTGCCTCCTTTGCCATGAGACCAGAAGAACTGGGTGGTGCCTGGCTACCATTACTGAATGTTTTGATCGAAGAGTCTATAGAAGAATCCTGATCAAAAGGGGTAAAAATACAGAACAGAATTCCAAATTCTCATGGAATCCGGACTTTCTGGAGCCTTTCTGGAGGCTGGATGAAGCCCAAAACTACTGTCTTGAGATAATCTTTAAACCTTTAATCAAAAATATCCCTTGAAGTATTCTTTAAACCAAACAATAATTTACTTTAATTAGTAAAGAATGTCTGTTTTGAGCACTGTGCTCTTTTAAAAACTATCTATATGGGATCAAATTGACAACAGCGCCTCAGAAGATTAACCAGGAAACTTAGGTGGCAGTGAGTTTATGTTAATGGGGGAGGAACAAATCGTAAAAGGAAGGTGAAATTGGTTGTACAAATTGAAGAATGTACTCAGTGTCACTGAATTATACATGTAGAGATTGTTGAATTGGTGCATGTTCTTTATGTTGCTAGCGAAGACGCGGAACAATAGGAACTGTGTATACTCTCAACAACAACTAAATTAAATTAAAAAAAATAGCACTCCAGCTTAGACAGGTCTCAGAACACCAACTCTTGGGAAATGCAGGAGCTTTAAACCACACAGACATACACACATTAATGAAATATACTTTTTTAAGAGCACAGCCCTTTCTGGGACTTTAAGTAGGGTCCTGGTTTCTCTCAGAAAGGCTGAAGTCTATACCAATTATTCTTTCTGGTTAGGAAATATCACAGGGTATCACACATCCTCACTAGGTAGAAGACACACGTGCTCAAAGTATGATGGCAAGCAAGTACATGGTAGGCCTGAGGAACTCATAAGCAGTTCAACACTGGGTGCTGGGTGCTGAGATGGGGGGGTGACAAGTGATAAGGTAGGGAGGGGCTCACCCATAAAGAGCCTAGTTAAGGAGTCATGCTTTTAAGCTTGGGTTTCGACCTGAAGACAACAGAGAGCCACTGAAGTATTTCAAGCAGGAGAGTGATCAGACTTACATTTTAGAAAGTCTGCTTGGAATGGCACAAGTGCTATCTAAGAATTGTCAAAGCAACTTGTCTCATCAACTGAAACAAAGAAATTTAAACTATTTTTCAACATACTTCATTGGGAAACTACAACGCTTAAAATCAGTTCTGTGGTATTTTTCCATGTTTGCATGCTATAATGACAAAAACTACCTTAGGAAATTTTGAGACTAAGCCCATTTCAAGACTATGTTGAGGCTCCTTATTTTTTTTCTCAAAGTGAGCTAAAACTTACAGTATAGTACACATATTTTAACTGCATACGCTGATAAACTTTTATTTATGTATATACCCACATAACTACCATCCAGATCAAGATATACAACATTTCCAACACCCGAGAAGGCTCCCTTCTGCTGTCTCCCAGTGTTTGCCATATACCGACCCACAAAGGCAACCATTATTCTGATCTACCACCACAGAACAATACTGCCTGTTCTTGAACTTAATATAAAGAAACCGTATGGTATGTACTCATTTGTGCCTGACTACTGTTATTCAACATTGTCTGTGAGATTGACTCATGCTGGCATGTACAGCAGTAGTTCACTATTTCTGTGTACTATTCTAGCATGTGAATATATCACAATTGATCTGTTTAACTGTTAATGGCCATTTGGGTTGTATCCAGTTTGGGACTATTACATACAATGCTGCTATGAACATTCTTGAACAAGAGTGTAATTGCTGGGTCGAATATGTACGCCTAGCTTTAGTAAATACTGACAAACTGTTTTCCAATGTGATTGTACAAGAGGCTCCTTAATTTTTGCAAGAGAAACTCTACCTTACCTTTTGCCAGTCGGCTTGTCCCTTAAACTCACCATACTGAATAACTTTATTCCAGGTTCACAACAGAAAATACAACATTGAATTCTCAGCTATCTAATCTTAGATATTCATGTTAGCGGACAGGTGGAACAATAAGTCCTCTGTACACTGCTGACAGAGCATGAACAAGTACTTTGGAAAATGGTTTGGCAGTGTCTACTACAGTTGAACATCTGTATACCCTATACCTAGAATAATCCTTACCTGTTGTCACAGCACAAGTATTAAGGGTTCTATTTTTATTCTAAAAAGTCACAAGTGTCCTGGTTTGAACAATAAATTATTAGTTACCATGCAATTCCATTCCTAGGTACATATACAATAGAAATAAATATATGTACACCAAAAAAACAAGAGTATTCATAGTGGCTTTGTTCATAATAATCCCAAATGGGTATAACCCAATGTCTATAAAGAGTAGAATGAATAAATTATGGTATATTCATACAATGAGATACTACACCATAACAAAATAAATGACTACGGCTACACACAACAATATGGATAAATCTTAACGTTTTGAAAGAAGCCAAACACAAAATAATCCATTCTGTATGATTACATTAGTATAAAGTTAAAAACCAGGCAGGCCTTCTGAGTGAGGCAATGAGAGGGCGGCAGTAAGTGGGGAAGTGACAAGGGGGTTTCTGAACTGCTGGCAATGTTCTATATCTTGACCCTGCTGGTAGTTAAATGGGGGTGTTCATTTTTGTGATAATTCATTAAGCTGGCCACTTACGATTTGTGCATTTTTTCTGTACATATCTTATACATCAATAAAAATGTCTACTAAATAAAAGTCCAAGGAATAATACCTATGGAGGATTGCTGGAAAGACATGTAATTGTCATTCATTCTCTACTAGCATTTCGAAATTCTACCTCTGGATCTAACCACACGATCACTGAGTTATGTACTGGTACTCCACTGTTTTCAGTCCATCATAAAATTGCTCTTACTTAGATGTTAGGCCTTGAGCCTAAAACTTTCCTGTCCAGTACATTTTGCTGCCCTCTTCATGTGGGCCCACATGGGAAGTTTCTTTCAAAGCTTAGAAACAGGAAAAGCATAACTGGTTTGGTTTTATCTAAGTAGACATTATGTTAAATGTAGTTATGTTTCCTACTTTGCTTTGGCTACTAAGAAGCTTAGAGCTCAATATGTGGACCATTTTCATACTGTATGCATTTTCTGTGTGCTAATATTAACTCTGATTTTCCCAGATTTTCCCAGTGAATTGATTCTTTTAACTATTAGATTAAGCCATATGATACTGCCATTTTTATAAGTCAAAGAGTCAAATATCAGCAGCTTCATTTGATTTAACCTAATATTTAATCATTTCTGAATTATATGTATTCATGTAAACTGCCTCAAAATCTTTGGGGAACAAGGCCGGGTATAATTCTAAAAATAAACATTCGCTACTGTGCATACTGAGTTTCTGTTTCAATGATTTGTTTGGTTGTATTTCAAGAATAAGGCCATCAATAAAATCTCTCAAATATGCTTTCAAAGTTATTTGTAGCTTGAGCATTTTGACAGTAGTTACACTCACACAGATCAAAACCCCCAAATAACCCAACAACGAACCAAAAACAGAAAAAACTCCTTCCTTTACTTTTAAAAGTTTTCCCTTTATGTTTTCCAGCATTATTCTGAAATTAAATATTAGTTTAATCAATTATCTTTTCTATAATTTTTATAGCACTTGTTATAAACCAATGAGCATAAACACTTCCCTAAGTATTCTACCCACTGACATAAATACATATGTGTACATACATATATGGATTTATATGTATATCTATTTATTTTGAGTGTTTATTTATAAACAGCTTTTTTCCAAATCAGATGATCTAACATTGGGGTTAAATATTTAAAATCAGCAGTGTTTGGAAAAATATGGAATGACTCGCTGTCTAACACACAATATATATATTCTATCTCTTCTGTTAGCCCTTTGATGGTGGGGAGTGTTTTAATCATTTCTGTATCCTAGAACTTTGCATTCTAACTTGAAAAAAGCCTCAGGTACTTATTACCTACATCCCATTCTTTTAAATTCTGAATGAGAATACTGGTAAGCAGACAGACGGGAGTACAAATATGCAAGACCTAAATAATCTACTGCTTCTTACCTGACGTGGACTGCTTCATCGTGTTATGCATTAAGAGAGAGTAAAAAATTAAAAACATGCAGAATTTATTTCCACAATATTTGAGATATTTTGATGCACGTATCGTAACTTTAAAAGCTAACAAAATCTTAACTTTTTACTATCAACATAGGGATTACATTTCAGGACTTCTCTGCATGTATTAAACAATGGCCCCCTAAAAAGGACTTAGTAATTAGAAAAGGAAAGTGATACACGAAGATATGCAGCTTACAAAGAGTGAAGCACAAAATGCAGTAGGGTTAATAAGAAAACAGGAAATTGTCATGTTCATAGTCTGATGGATGTAGGTTTTGACAGGAAACAGCAGAGTTTCTAACTGCATAATAGTAAAAATTCAAACGCTGAAAGAGACTATTAGAAACTATTACAACCATTGCACATAAAAATTATCGTTGAAAATTTAAGCAGAGAAAACTTGCAGGGATGATTATTTTGAAGCCCCAAAGGATTTCATAATCATTAGGATACATAAATATTTTTTCAAAATTTTCATTAGTCTACTTTATTAGCTAAACCACTAAATGTTAAGGTAGAGGTTTCTTTTGTAAAACAGAGAAGCTTCACAGTTTGAGTTTAATAATTCTTAAACATAGGAGCTTAATGAATAATAGAGACATCTGTACTAAAACAATTTGATCACCGGGGCAAGTATTCACACGGACAGAGAAGACAACACGCTCCTGTGTGTTTGCTTTCTTTTAGCACATTATGGGATACCGGTAACTTGAAAAAGTTAGGGTTGATTTTTACATTTGATTTTAAAAAGGCACAACGGGTTATCCTTCATCAAATTTAAAATGTAGGTATAATGGAATTAATAATAAACCCTTATATTTATATGGCGCTTTACAGTTCAAGAAGCCCTGGTGGCCCAGTGGTTAGGAGCTTGGCTGCTAACCAAAAAGGCCAACAGTCTGAACCCACCAGCCACTCCTTAGAAGCCCTATGGAGCAGTTCTACTCTGACCTATAGGGTTGGTACAAGCCGGAATCGACTCGACAGCAACAGGCTTTACAGTTAAAAGTGCTTCCACATGTATTATTTCAAGTTTTTAATTTTTCTCCCTATGTGTGAGTAGGAGCTAAACTGTTCAGACAATTACCACTTTCTGAGATTCAAAAGAGTAAGGGGAAGGACTGAACTGGGTATTTTGAAAGACAATCAATCCACAACAAAGTGGAAAAAAGTCATCCACACACCAAAAAAAACCCCTAACCAAATGAACTTTGATCACTACTAGACAGGGCTTAAACCATTGAAGTGAGTCATGTGATACCAAGTGAACTGCAAAACAGTTGCGGTAAGTTTCCAAGACTGAGTCATATCAGATTATAAAAGCTCATATTTGTACATTTGGGTTTGTATAATCAATCTTTGTAAAACATAGAGCTATACCTTTTTAAGCTAAATGTAATATTTCTGTAAGTGATGTATGATAATGTAAAATTTTAAGTAACTATGCTTCACACTTGGATAGTAAGTTCAATAATCACTTGTTGTTGCTAGGTGCTGTCGAGTCGATTTCGACTCACAGCGACCCTACAGGACAGAGTAGAACTGCCTCATAGAGTTTCCAAGGAGTGGCTGGTGGATTTGAACTACTGACCTTTTGTTTAGCAGCTGAGCTCTTAATCACTGTGCCACCAGGGCTCCAATAATCCCTTAGATTTGTATTTGCAAATTTTGGAGGTTTACTTTTTGTTTTTCTTTTGTTATTTCCCAAAACAGAGTTTGTTTAGTACTTTTGTTGGGACTCCTTACAGAATTCTTTTAATAGTTTTCAAAATATAAAATCAATTCAAATAGGACGCGAGATGCTAAATTTGTCTTCAATCAGCTTCTTCAAAAACTGAATTGTAAACATGACAAAGAATAAAACTAGCAACAAGCACACAAACCAAAAGATTTCCAGTGAATCAGAACAGGAAACCAATAAAAGCAATCAACTAGAGGTCATGACTTTTTGGATTACTGCATTACACAGACAAGAGACAAAATCCAAGTCTATACAGTATTGAAAAGTTAGATTAAGTTAAAAAAAATAAATAATTGTATTGAAATAATACTAAATAGACATTGCTAGAAAGGTTTTTAGCTTTCGGCTAAGTAAATCATTAAAATAAAAAATAGACAAAACACACTCAAAACATGCAGATTTTACATAAAATATGTAAAACGCAATAGTTAACACATTTTTTTCTAAAATAAGAAAAACATACGTACCCACTTAATAAGTGAAAAAGGTAGAAAGTTTGGAATTGAAGATATTTAACACTGCACATTTACCACCAGAGAAGCTGCGGGTGGGTGGGGGAGGTGTACATAAAGCCATTTACAAAGAATTGCTTCTGCAGGTTTTCCACAGTGCACACTTAGGTTTATCCAGTACTCTGGGCAAACAAAATGAAACTACCATTGAAGGTCCTCTTCCTGGCAGCTGACACATCTTGATAAAATTGAAACCATTTACACTATTTAGAAGGTACGCTAATGTCAATGATGAAAAGGCTAGGAATATATGTGTTCTATGTAAATTTATGACCAACTACAGGAAATAAATCACTTCACACTTGTTTCACTCTGAACTTTAAAAGCTACATCAAAGTGCCATGTAGATTTCACTTGATTTAACCTTTGGCTGAAACATTTAAAAAAAATTCAAATCTTTAGCAAAACACCTGCATGAAAGCCAAGTATTTCTTTTCTGTCTTGAATCCTATTAAGAGGAATTAATTGTTCTCTAACAATCATAGGTTTTATCGACCCACCTAACCACTTAACCAGATGTGCACTGAGTCTTAGGTAACAAGCATTGTACCAGATGCTGGGAAGGCAAAGACAAACAAGGCTTCTGCTCTCAGTGAGTTAAAAGTCTTGAGGGGGAGACAGATAACCAAACAGCTGACTCCTAAATGGCACACTGTTAGTCAGCCCAGAGGAGCAGCAGCACACTGGCTAGACGAGAGAATTCTTAGAGGAGGAGTAAGAGGACGAAGCTTGAGTTGGGTCTTAAACTATGAGCAGGTGTGGGGAGGGGGAAATCCAGGCACAGGTGGCATGTGAAAAGTCTTGGGAGCCAGAGAATGTGTTATGTAGTGGGGAACTTCGAGTGGTTTGGTGTGGCTGGATACAGGTATCAGAGTGAGAGATGAAACTGCTGAGGAAAGCAGAGACTACACTATGAAAAATCTTAATCTGTGCTAAAAAGTCTGAACTTGATCATGAAGGCTATGGCTACAGGGGAGTCACTGAAGCCAGGGAGTAATGCCATCAGATTGATTTAATAATTCATAATACTATGACTGTATGTGTACATGTGTTTTTGCTATGTTCCAGGCAGTGTTTCTAAGTGCTTTTCAAATATTAGCTAATTTAATCCTCACCAATGGGGACACTGGTGGTTCAGTGGTAGAATTCTCACCTTCCATGAGGGAGACCAGAGTTTGATTATACCTCAAGCACAGCCACCAGCTATCTGTCAGCGGTGGTTTGTATGTTACTATGACGCTTATCAGGTTTCAGAGGAGCTTCCAGACAAATATGGACTAGGGGGAATGGACTAGGGGGAAAGGCCTGGTGACCTACTTCCAAAAATCAGCCAGTGAAGACCCCATGAATCACTATGGTCTGACCCACAACCATTACGGGCATGGTGCAGGACTGGGCATTTTGTTCCGCTGTGCTTGAGGTTGCCACAAGCTGGGTGCTTACTCTGTGGCAGCTAACAATAACAACAATTCTCAACAATAACCGCCCCCCAACACAGAGAGGTTAATTAACTAGCCCCAAGTTACAAAGGTAGAAAGTGGCGTAGCTGGGATTCACGCGCTCCAGAGCTGGTGCTCTTAAATTCTGCTAACAAGTCTGGTCTGTTAGGCATAGTCAAGTTTTCTCATAATGTTCATTCATTATTATTTACTGAGTGTCTACTACATACCAAGTACTCTTCTAGGTCCTACACTGTCTACATAGGCAGGCACAAACCACTAAACATTTACAAATAAATTGGAATGTAGGATGGTAAACAGAGTTAACAGAAAATCAAGAAAGTTAATTCACCCAAGTCTGTCATCTATATGTTATGTTACAACAACTGCTAAATACCATGGTCAACTTAATGGCTCAAAAGCAGTGATCTTAAATTTTTTTAGGTGTCTGTCAGCTCACCCAAGAAACACGATAAAATTATGAACCTATTCCTCAAAAGATGCATATATGTGTTTTGCACACAATATTTGCAAACAATTCATGAATCTCAGGTTAGGAAATTCTCCAGGAAACAAAACTGTGATTTTTTTTTTAACATCTTTATTGTGATATAATTTACATACGATTCACCCATTTAGAGTGTATAAATTCCATGGCTTTTCGTATATCCACAGAGTTGTAAGACCATCATCACAATCAATTTTAGAACATTTCTGTCATCCCCAAAAGAAAACCTGTATCTATTAACAGTCATTCCTCATTTCTCTCTAAACTCATCACTCCCGGACCTAGGCAACCACTAATCTACTTTTTGTCTCTATAGGTTTTCCTATTCTGGACATTTTATATAAATGGAATCAAACAATATGTGGTCTTTGTGACTGGCTCCACTTAGCACAGCATAATGTTTCAGGAGAACGTTTTCAAGGTTCATCCGTGTTGCAGCACGTGTCAGTACTTCAATCCTTTTTATTACCTTATCAGTTCCTTTACCTTTAGCTCCTTATCGGATACATGATTTTAAAGTCTTTCTCCCATTCTGTGGGTAATCCTTCCAGTTTTTTGATGATGTTCTTTGAAACACAAAAGTTTTCAGTTTTGATATTTCCAATTTATTTTTTCTTTTGTTGTTGCTTGTGCTTTTGGTATCATGCCTAAGGCCATGACTTCTAAAGTAAGCTCATTTCATTTTCCTATGAAAACACAGGCTTGATCTCAAAAGCCAACTACTTTATCACTTAATGCTCTGTAGAAGAAAGCCTGAAAACCATTCTAGTCATGCAGAAATTATTCTGGTTTAAAAGCACTTTAAAGAAAGATATTTAAAAATCAGATATCATATCTGATAAGAGACATGTGTCTAGAATATAAACAAAACTTAGAACTCAATAATAAAAAGACAAATGACCTAATTAAAAAATGGGCAAAGGACCTAAGTAGACATTTCTCCAAAAAAGATATAAATGGCCAAGAAGCACATAAAGAGATACTCAACATCATTGGTTATCAGGGAAATGCAAATCAAAACCACAATGAAATACCCACTAAAAAATGGGTATAATCAAAAAGAGAGCTAAGTATTGGCAAGAATATTGAAAAATTGGAACCCGCATACACTGCTGTTGGGAATACAAGACGTACAGCTGCTCTGGAAAACAATTTGGTAGTTTCTCAGTTAGACATGAAGAGCTGCCACATGACCAGCAATTCCACTCCTAGGTATAAACCTGAGAGAAATGAAAACACATGTCCGCATAGAAATTTGTATATGAAAGTGTTCACAGAAGCATTATTTATAATAGCCAAAAGGCAGAAACGACTTGGATATTCATTAACTAATGAATAAAAGGTGGTGTAACCATACAATGAAATATTATTCAGTAATAAAAAGGAACAAAGTACTGACACATGCTACAACACAGATGAACCTTGAAAACATTATGCTGCGTGAAACATTATGCTATGCTAAGGGAAGCCAGTCACAAAGACCACATAGTGTATGATTCCATTTATATAAAATGTACAGAATAAGAAAATCTACAGAAACAAAGTAGATTAGTGGTTGCCTAGGACTGAAGGAGATGGATTTGGAGATAAATGGGGAGTGACTGCTAAGAGTATGGGTTTTCTTTCTGGGTAGTAAAAATGTTCTCAAACTGACTGTGATAATGGTTTTGCAGAACTCCACGATATACTAAAAACCAGTGAATTGTACACTTCACATGTGTGAACTGCACGGGTCAAACATTTCTCAAAAAAGATGTTACATTAAAAAAAAAAAAAAAAAAATCAGCCATTTTGTGGGTATGTTTCCAATGAAGATGTTGCCAGACCGAAAATAAGTAACTTCTACTTAGAAAAAATACAAATAGCTTTTACTTGATTAAAAAACTTTACCAACATTGTTCATCTTCTACATCCAGTTTTTTCCTCAGTAGGGGCAGAAATGGTGGCTACCTCTTCTAGTTTAATTTTAAATAGGTAGAAAAATATTTGCAATAAAAATGCTAATGTTTTAGACTAAGGTATTAGGTAAAAGGAGATGAATCCATTTGTAGTGTTCACTTTTTTCCCCCAGAAATTAAAGCTAACTTCTAGGGGAAAAATAATACTTTAGGTATGTAATATATACACATACCCACACTATTTTGTCACTGAACACAAAAAGCTTTCAAACAGACAAGGTCCGTATCCCACTCTTCCTCATCCTGAGGTGCTCACAGGCTGCTCTGTTAAGATTGGGTACTTGCAAACCACATGACCTCATGAATGCTATCTTATCATATCACAGGTTCCTCAGACTGACCACAACAAGTTAAATCAGACAGGCTGCAAAGCAGCACTAAGTCTTAGACATGTACTATTGGTATGACATTTTCAGCTGTCCAGCCTGTGGGGAGTGAAAATCTGATTATCTCACGTACAACTGCAGTTGTGAGATATGGCCCATGAAAAGCACATGATTTACTGCACTAAAGACTTCCAACCACAATTTGATACTTTTCGTTTTTGTAAATCTGAGAGAGCTATCAATTTCCCTTTAATTGACAGTAAGTTAGCGGATCATGTTTTCACATGTGCCTATTTTGAAAAACTGTCAGTGTTATGTTACTGCTTCTTTTAAAAATACCCTTTAAAAGTTGAATTACTCAATTGAAAAGAAACTATTTTCTAAGTGATTGACTGTGTATCAAAGTCCTGGCTTATCTGAAGAGCCTGGACTTCAATATTTAAGAATATAAAGCACTGACAAAACAAGTGTGACTGACAGCCTAGGTAGCCTAGTGGATAATGCAAAAGTAAGTTAGACAGAAAAGATTCAATTTGGCTCTGAACACATCTTTTGGATCAGCACCTCAGAAGGACATAATTCAAACTATTTCAAAATATAATCAAGGAAGTAGATTGTATTTTATGGGTTTTCTCTCATTTGACTAAGAAAGCTTTACCCTCAGCCACCAAATCAATCTCTATGAATGCTATTTTCAGTACCACACACTAAAAACAAACTGAGCAGGGGAAGTCTCTCTCTTTGGTTTCAGACGTGCCTCTCTCTACTGGTTTCCCTCCTACTTTTATATCTGTTCCTCAGTATCTTAGCAAGGTAAAATAAAGTGTTAAAAAAGCAAAGATGTCGCTTTGAGGACTAAGATGTGCCTGACCCAAGCCATGGTATTTTCAATCGCCTCATATGCATGCGAAAGCTGGACAAGGAATAAGGAAGATCTAAGAAGAACTGATGCCTTTGAATTGTGCTGCTGGTGAAGAACGCTGAATACACCATGGACTGTCAAAATGTTCCTTAGAAGCAAGGATGGCGAGACACTGTCTCAAGAACTTTGGACATATTGTCAGGAGGGACCAGTTCCTGGAGAAGGACATCATGCTTGGTAGAGGGCCAGTGAAAGGGAGGAAGATCTTCAAGGAGATAGAATGACCCAGTGACTGCAACAATGGGTTCAAACAGAGCAACAATTGTGAGGATGGCACAGGACTGGGCAGTGTTTCATTCTGTTGTACTGAAAATGTTCAGGACATTAAAAAAAAACACTTTCTGGTGGGTATTTAATTAAACCCATAGCTCAGGTGTATATAAACAGAGTCATCAGAATTAAAAAACTTAAAGGGTATTCACATATAAACATTTTCTAAGCCAACTACAATGAGGCTTTGTTTAGATTTCCATTTATTTATTCAGACACCTAATTGTCTATTTAATGGGCTGAAATAACAAAAGAAGATTGCTGTAATTTATAGGGATTTAACTTCAAAAACTGCCTACTCAACAAAGGAGACAGAATGACAGAAGACCTTCTGGATACTGGAAAACAGCACAATGGCTATGCCTAGAAAGTTGGTTTACCTCCCTGGGTTGTATGTGTTTATAAATGAAAAACCAAATTCATTGCTGTTGGGTCGATTCCAACTCAGAGTGACCCTACAGGACAGAGCAGAGCTGCCCTATAGGGCTTCCAAGGCTGTTATCTTTACAGAAGGCAGACTGCCACATCTTTCTCTTTTGGAGCAGCTGGTGAGTTCCAACCGCTGACCCTTTGGTTAGCAGCCAGGTGCTTAACCACTGCACCACCAGGACTGTTTACAGCATCTTATAATTGTTCTTTTTTCCCACCCTTGTAGTGAAGTAGCTTACATTTCTCTGATTTCTTTAGGAAGGGCACTTTTGTAATTGTTCAATGAGAGACCATTCCTCGTTTCAAGTTTCTTCCTAAATCATTCCTCATTTTTATACATGGTGAAAGAAGCTGAAGAAATCTTTCTCAATAAGTTCATTCTTCAGAAGGATCACCGAAGTTTAAAATATAATTAAAATAAATGATGCCAAAATGCTTCCTCTTCAAAGTCTTCCTTCTGGGGCCTTCTGTGTCACCAATTCTCCGACTTTCTACCTATCTCACTGGTGATGGTTTTGGTCTCCTCTAATGGTTTTTCTTTCTTGACTTTACAGGTTGGGAGTGACTCAGAACTTGCTCCTGGACCCCCTTCTCTTTCTATACAAGTGTCATTTATATGCCAACCAAAAGAAAAAAACCCGAAGCCACTGCTGTCTAGTCAGTTCCAACTCATGGTGACCCCATGTGGTAAAGAGGAAAACTGAGCTCCACAGGGTTTTCTTGGCTATAATCTTTATGGAAGCAGATCACCAGGCCTTTCTTCTGTGATGCTGCTGGGTGGGTTTGAATCCCAAGTCTTTAGGTTAGTATTCAAGCACAAACTGTGTCACTGAGGAACCTTTATTTACATGCCAGTGACAACTAAATCTTTAAGCCCTAACCTTTGCTTGGAACTTCAGACTCACATACCCATTGCCTACCTGGTATCTTTATTTGAATGTTGAACAGGAATCTCAACCTTAGCGTAAACAAAACAGAGCTCTTCCCCAACCTCAGTAAATGACACTAACCATTCACTCAAATGTTCAAGTCAAAAGTCTCTGGAGCCATTGACTTCCTTCTCTCTTGCCCTTCATATAGTCCATCAGCAAGTTCTCTACCTCTAAAACATACTTCCAATACACTCACATTGCTAACACCTTCACTTCTTCCATCCTTCTAAGCCACATTTCCTCTTACCTGGACTACTGTAACTGCCTCCTAACGAACTTCGCTGTTTCTGTTCTTGCTCCCCTACAATCAATTCACCATACAGCAGGCAGGACAAATCAGACCATATCACTCCTTGTTTAAAAGCATCCAAAGGCTTCCCACCATACTAAGAATAAAACCCAAGCTATTTATCCTGACTTACAAAGCACCACACATGATCTGATCCCATCTATCTCTCTAATCTTATCTCACATCACTTGTCCCATCCTCCACTACACTCCAGGCACACTAGTGTTGTTTTTCAGTAAGAGTACTTCATTTTCATTCTGGGCTCTTTATGTCAGTTGTTTCTTCTCCCTGGACTGTTCTTTCCACTGGTTTTCATATATCAGGAAGCTTTTTAACATTCGTATCTCAGCTTATATGTTACCTTGTCAGCAAAACCCTTCAAGAACATCATTTACTCATTCAAACATTTTTTATAGAGTACATACTACATGTCAACATTGTTCTAGATGCTGGGGAAAAGGTACTCAGTCTCATTAGTAATCAGGGTAATGTACATTATAACCATAATGAGAAATCTCTTCACAGTCATAAAAATGGCTAAAATTAGAAAGATAACAGTCCCATGTATTGATGAGGATGTAGAATAGTAAGAACTTTTTTCACTGCTTGAGAGAGTGTAAATTTGCAGAACCACTCTGGAAAACTCGCTGTCAGTCCATAACGGTTGAACGTATGCATGCCTGTGACCCAGCAACACACACAGGAGAGCTCACTGGCAGCCATGTTCATAACAGAATTGGAAACAATCCAAATGCTCATCAACAACAGAATCAACAAAAACAAAACTGTGGTATATTTACTCAAAAGAAGATTATACAACAATAAAAATGAACAACCTACAGCTACATTTTAAAATGACGTGGTTAAATCTCACAAATAATGTTGAACAAAAGCAGCAAAATACAAAAGAATTCATATTGTGCAGACATTTAAAGTTCAAAAACTTAACTGCTGGGTTAGAAGTCAAGATTCCGGTTACTCTCGGGGAGGGAGGGAGTGAGTAGTAGTTGGCGAGAGTATGAATGGGGCTCTGGGGTCTATTTCTTGAACTTGGGTGGTAGTTACATAGGTGTGTGATCACTTTATGATAATTTACTTAGCTGAGAACTTGTGACCTGGCCACTTTTGTGAATATATGTTATACTTCTATACTTCAAATTGTTCCATTTTTATGATTATGAATCAACTCTTTTATAGAATGTAAAGTTATAGCTGACGAAATCATACTAGAAGGTCTCCTTTATGAAGAAGCAATAGAGAAACTGCTATTTGGTCTTGGTACTAGCAACAGTTGTGGCTCTCCCAACCAATTGGTATGTTTTTATCACGTTGTTGTTAGCTGCCTTAAAACTGGCCTCCTACTAGGGCAACCCTGTGCACCACGGAACGAAACACTAGTTGGTCCTGTGGCATCACCATGATCAGCTGTGGGTCAGACCACTGTGATCCGTAGGGTTTTCATTGGCTGATTTTCAGAATTGCACTGTCAGGCCTTTCTTCTTAGTTCATCTTAGTCTGAAAGCTTCACTGAAACACACAAGCCTCCACCGGCAGACTGAGCACGGTAGTGGCTGAGCATGGGGCGCATTGGTCAGGAAATAAAGGAAGGCAAGAGATCTATTCTAAAGGGAAATAAAGGAAGGCAAGAGCGCTACCACTGAACCACCACTGCCCCCATTTTTATCACACAGATACCCTGAAATGTCCAAGTAAACAGGTTTCTGCTTCTTGTTAATGGCTGAAAGCCTTAGAGCCAAGTCTGAGGCCCACTTACGGCAAATACATAGATACTTCTGTGGTTTGCATTTTTGTATACCATGCATAGGTTCCATTCCTACCAAAACCTGTTGCTGTCGAGTTGATTCCGCCTCATAGTGACCCTATAGTTGTGTTATTTTTTCCTCACAAAATTAGTTTGATAGTTTGTGCCATTTATAAGCTTCCTTAATCTTATCTGGAGCAAGGTAGGGTATTAATAAATAAAAATGCTGTAAAGGCTTTTTTTTTTTAATCTTTCTTTAAATGCACATAATTGTTTTGCTTTCATTTCATTCCAGTTTAGGACACTGAAGCTAACTGAAAGTCCTGATCCAGAATTCCAGTTTCTGCCACTTATGAATCATGTGACTTTGAACAAGTTGTTTAGTCTCTCTGATCCTAAAAAATGGATATAACAATACTTTTCACAGGATAGCTGTCAAGATTAAAATAATTATTTGACATGTGCCTATATCTTTTTTTCTTTTTTTATATCTGGTTTAGTGGCTACATGTAGAAAGATTAACGAAAACAGTAAAAATTTACATAGAAAAGCTACTAAGCAAACAGAATTAGAATCGCTTTTGTGAGATTTTAAGGATATAAGATACATCAAAACTATTAGGACACCATAAAATTTATTAAAGCTGTTTATTGGAAAAATATTTACTTTTTAGTATAAGTGAACTATTCTTAGTCTGGAATAAATTTACCTGCTCCTAGAACATCCACCAGAACCACAAACATCACAGCACCATCAAGAACAAGTGAAAAAATATAATCTGTATTTCAAAAACATTTTCAAATCGCTTTTTGAAACATATACTCCTGTATGTTTTTAAGGCGGCTATATAGCATTTTTTTTTTTTTTATATAGCATACGGAACCCCTAGTGGCGCAGTGGTTAAAGGCTACAGCTGCGAACAAAAAGGTCTGCAGTTTGAATCCACCAGGTGCTCCTTGGAAACTGTGTGGGGCAGTTCTACTCTGTCCTGTAGGGTCACTATGAGTCGGAATCGACTTGATGGCACTGGGCTTGTTGTTGTTTTTTTTTTTTGGTTTCTATAACTTATGGTGATTAAGGGCATGGGCTTGGAGTCACATAGCCTGAAGTTAAATCCCACCACTACCACTGACTAGTCTAAGACTTCGAGGAGTTACTTAATCTCCCTGAACTTCAGTTTTGTCAGCGTAAAACATGAACCATAACGATGCTACCTACTTCACAGGACTGTTATGAAGATTAAGGAAATAATGGAAATGTAATAGTACAATGTCTGGCACAGTACAACTATTAAATGAATGGTAGCTACTGGATTATTCTACTGCTGTACTTTTTTGTATTATATTGCTATTTGTTTATTTACACGCCTATCTCCATTGTTAGGATGTAAGCTCCATCAAGGTATGGACTGTCCTTCAATCTTTTTTTATCTTCAGTTCTAAGCCCAGTACCTACTATATATAGTAGATGTGCTGATGACGGATGGTGGGAGGGAAGGAGGTGGAGAGGACAGGGTAAGGAAAGCACCTGCACTGGGGACCAAGGTCCTTTCCTATGCCATGGGGACTGGATGTGGGAAATGGGGGAGAATTCAACCACAGCTCTTGCCATGTTTGGGGCATCAGGGTTTCCACAATGGCTTCTGTGATGGTCTTGGCAGAAGTTAAGAGGCTCAAAATTAAAAAATTTCTGTGGGAAGTAGGTAAAATTAGAAGTGAAATTAGCAAGGTGGTAAGGGTAGAAATGCAGGGTTTGAGAGTCAGAGAAGGCATTAAGATGGATCACTAAAAAAAAAAAAAACACGAAGGGAAGATAAATTCGTATTTGCAATGCCAGCAGAGAGAGATGCGGAGTTCTTGTGGTTGTGTCGATTGCAGATTTCACTTACTGGGATGCAGATTATTGTGTCAGGAAGGAACTACATATCTAAAACAGTGTCATTAATCGCCATTCTTAAGACTCCAGGATGAATAACATGTTTTCTTATCTAAGTCTATGTAATAAGCACACAAAAGAGCAGGCTGCCCTAGATTCAACCCTGGCTCAAACTTTACTACTTGTACAACCCTGGGCAAATAACTTAATCATTTTGAGTCTCAGTTTCCATATTCATGCAACTGAGAACAATACCACCTTCATGTGGGATTGTAATTAGGGTCAGTAATAATAAAGTGTCTGACACAATGCTTGGGCCATAGTGGGTACTCAATAAATAAAACAGTAACTATTATTGTTATTTCAGAGGCCAAAAATATATTTAGCCATTCATTAAAAATAACTCGCTTAATCTTCTTTACTATTCTATACAGCTGACTATGCTAAGTGGTCATAGTTGCTATAACATGTACAACATTGCTGTGTCTTCAGGAAGATGTAGCTGCAAAGTTTGTCTCAATATTTCCTTCAACATTTAGAGAAGTACAAGAATGAGCTGACAAAATATTAACAGTCACATGCACAAATACAATATTAATAGCTCAAAAGTAATTTTTATGTTGAAAGCCAAAATATTCTGGTAAATTCTAGCTCACAGGCAAGTATTAAATTGAACAGATCAGAATGGCTTTGTCTTTTTTCCACTGTGAAGTGGTATATCACAAGAATGAAAACACTAGAACAAAAAACTTGACACCTTTCTTAACCCCCTACAAAGCTGGTCTATTCAGTTTACCCTATTTCCCGTACTTGGTCACATTAATCCTTCAGTGAAATCTGGCCTCCCCTGCCCTCCCAACCCCATGCTCACTCTCACCACTGAACCCTTACTTGTTCTGTCCCCAGCTGTACTATACTCAGCTCACCTCTCTCTGTTTTCTGACTGATGTCTGCTTATGCTCAGGACTCTGGCAAATATCACACTGTTCTAGTCTTTAATGTGCACAATCTACCTCTTTATTTTAACAGCAGAAAACTCTAGCCTGTGGATTAATTTTCTTTTCATGTGTGTACAGGATAAGAGATTGTTTTCACAGGTCATATGTGAAAAATCGACACTAAAGTTAAACTTCATGTGAACTATTTTTTGACAGTCCTCATGAGGAAAACATCCTTACTTGCAGTCAAGGTAGATGGCAGGCAAAATTAATGTTTGCTGGCTGATTTTTAGACAAGTTTTAGACATAAAGTCGACCCATGTATACTTTTCTTAATTCAGCAACATTAAAGTTTCCTTATCACTAGAAGTCAAAATTTTAACAGGGAGATTTATTTTAGACACAATTTCCTTTGGGAATACCTTCTGAACACAGAATAGTTCCTAGGGCTCTGAAAAGAATAAGGATTTCTAGAACATACTTATTTGTAACTTTTTTTTTTCATACATGGCTACTGGATCAAAACAGATTGTAAAAAATGCACACAACTAAAAATTATATAATACCCTGAATCCCCCAAATATTATCATGACTGCAAAACAATATTTATAGAAATGACCAGAACACTTCCAGGACGAATTAAATTAAACCTTAAAGATAAATCATTTTTGTTAATATTTGGTTTGTTCTTCATTCAGACTTTATTCTTAGATTTACCTCCAGGAGGTATTACTCAAATCACTCAGACTTAACTGAAGGGAACTGAAGGATGTAATACCAGGAAAGGGTAATGTCCAAACTTTTCCCTTGAGGTTTAAATTCATTTAGTGGTCAAAATGAGCTTGTTTCTTCTTTTCTTAAACAAATGAAATTTAGGTTACCCTTTCAAATCTTATTACTGTGAATAAAGATTATTTTATAAATAATTCAAACTAAGAAACATGTTTTTCCATTTGTGTTTAGCCAGGTATTTATTATTAAAAAATAATAAAGAACAAGGAAACTGACCTAGAATCACAATAAGAAAAAGTGTCTTTCTATTCAAAACACATTAATTCAAATAATTTAAACTACGCAGTATAGTACTTAGTAAACTATCTGAAAATTTCATGAGTTGAATCTCACAGATTCAAGGTACTGCCAGTTTAAAAAGTGTTCAGATACTAAGAAATCTGTTAACTGATATTAGGCAAGTATCCTTTTTTGCAATCTCAGTAATACCACCATGAGGAGAAAAAGAAGACAAGAGTAAAAGACTTCCCTCTACCCACAACGGTAAATATCACAAATCTATAAGTATAAGAGAAACTTTAGTTTAATTAATTTTGACACCTAGGCAACTATCAAGGGTTTTCAGACCACAATAGAACAATTGAATGCCATGCAAATATTAATACTTGATCATTTTAGGTCATGATTGAGAGGTTTAAGAAAAATAGATCTTCAATACTGACATAGAAAAAAAAACCTTATTAAAGAAGACAATCTTTTAGAATATTCTTATTAATTATAATCAAGGATTCGTAGAAAATATTTAGCATAAAAGAGTCTTATAACCAGTAACAAAGTGTTGTTACAATACAGAGGAAGGAAGAAAGAAATATGTGAAGATCAAAATTTATCACTTACCTCATGATTCAGCTCTGCTATCTGATCTTTCAGTTCCCTAATATACTGGTTAGAATCAGACTTGTTAAGCTGTCCTTGAAGCTTTCCTTCTTCTTTCTGTTTTGTGACAATATGACAAAGTAAAAACAAGAGATAATTTTCACAACATGTACTCAAATACTTCAAGATATAGGACAGTGCAAGTGCAGATCCTTTAACTGGCTGAATTCTGAACAAATCCCATTCCCAAACTATCTCTGAAAAATAATTTATAGTAGACTATGCTGAATATTTATAAATAACACTTAATGAGAGTTGTTTACAATAAGTGCAATTTATAAAACATATCTTAAATTATCCTAAAATTTCAAAGCTATTCATCTAACGAGGTCAATTAGTTATTCTGAGGGCAGATGATTCTCTATCCATACCCTAAGAGCGTCAATGCTGAGTCAAGAGCTGCCCAGAGCTGCATTGGGAGGTCTGCTTTTGCTTGGGAAACAGAGAAGGGAGGAAAAAAAAAGTTCTCCAAATCACTTTTTTAAAAGGGAGAACAGCTCTGTGTCTCCTCTGATAACTGATTAAAAGGTGCTCCTAATCCTAAGAACCAGATTCAGAACAGCTTTGTGGGACTATTCCCAGGGATACAGACTGGGAAGCAAAGGGGGTTAACTTATACTACGTGCAAACAAATGTGAACTTTTTAGGTAAAGAACCTACCAAACAGTAAAAACAAAGTTGTGATTGATATTTCCAGATTACTTACAATTAGGCAATCCACAGACATCTACAGAAACTACTGAACAACTCTTGATACCAGAGGAGTAGGGGCTTACTTTCAACAGTCACCAACCACCGAGTTCCCTTTCACGGGGACAACCACTGTTAATAATTTTTTAGTGTAGTCTTCCCATGACATTTCGTACAGATATAACCAAACACGTGTACACACACACATATTTTCACCCATACCATAAATAAGGTGCACAGTTTTGTACTTTGCTATTATCTCTCAATAATACAACTTGAAGATCATTCTATATGAGTAGGTAGAGAGCAGAAAGATACACATTCTGATTTGAAAGAGCTTTGAAGTTCTGTCAAAGTTATTTCAGTGCTGAGTTTTACAGGCTCCTTTTACAGTAGGTTTTAAAATGTTTTAGGTCCTATACAATCACCTTGAGAATAATGGGATGCTGTGCAGAGCATTTTCCAATGTGGAGGTCCGTATGCTATCTTATTACCCACAGTAAGAAGGGACCTTGGATACCATTTGGTCAGGTCCTCTGACTGCAGCTGAGCCTGCCCTCCACTTCCGTCTTACATACTGTCCTCTGACACCCTTGGCAGGAAGAACTACAACAGCTCCAGCAGCAGAATGGGTAGCTTCACAGCAGAGTCAAAGCACCATTCCAACAAGACTGCTCTTCTGCATTAAACCATCTCTGCTTTTGTACATACCTCAACTGCATCCCTAACTAGCCTTTAGCCTGTTCTTCAAATCCTTTCATCAAGTTATCCCTATAAGCCCCCCTCCCTTTTTTTTTGGCAACTAGTCTTAAAAACATTTTACTGGAATATGGATTAGGAGAAGCTGTTTTCAGGACTGATGGAATTTCGGCATTTATATAGATATAAAAATGCAACTATAGCTTTAAAAACTTTTCTTACGTATTTAAGCACAGAAATATCATGTATAATCACCTAGGCAAAGTACTGTCTAATTTAACAATTACTACTTCCAAACAGAGCACTGATGGAACAGTGATTAAAATGCTTGGCTGCTAACTGAAAGGTCATCGGTTCCAAACCGCCAGCGGCTCCGCCGGACAAACACGTGGCAGTCTGCTTCCATAAAGACTTACATCCTTGAAAACCCCATGGGGCAGATTTACTCTGTCCCATAGGGTCGCTGTGAGTAGGAGGAATTGACTCGATGG
This sequence comes from Loxodonta africana, assembly GCF_030014295.1. NCBI lineage: Eukaryota > Metazoa > Chordata > Mammalia > Proboscidea > Elephantidae > Loxodonta > Loxodonta africana. The sequence continues at coordinate 144,996,169 of NC_087344.1, read as the reverse complement.
CATTGGGTTTGGGTTTTTTTTTTTTTTTGGTTATATTCTAAATGTGCTAGCGTTCTTAAATGTATTCAAAAGACACATTATGACTTTTAGCCAAAATCCCATGTTTAAGGAAAAAATATATTCTTTATTTTTTAAATTTAGCTTTAAGAAGGGCAGAACCAAAGAACAGTAGATATTAATTCAGAGTCCTAGTCAAACCATCTTGAAAATCTTTCCTATCTGATTTTTCATTTACATGAATAAAATCCCTTTACTATTTAAACCAGGTTGAATTGGAGTTTCTGTTACTTGTAACCAAAATAATAATAGCTACCATTAGCCATTAGAAGAATTGATGTCTTTGAATTATGGTATTGGTGAAGAATACTGAAAACACCATGGACTGCCAAAAGAACGAACAAAGACTTGCTTGCTCTCGTACTTCTTGGAAGAAGTACAGCCAGAGTACTCCTTGGAAGCAAGGATGGAGAGACTTGATCTCACGTACTTCAGAAGCATTATCAGGAGGGACCAGTCCCTGGAGAAGGGCATCATGTTTGGTAGGGTAGAGGGTCAGCAAAAAAGAAGAGACCTTCAACAAGATGAACTGACATAGTGGCTGCAACAATGGGCTCAAACACAGCAACGACTGTGAAGATGGTGCGGGACCAGGCAGTGTTTTGTTTTGTTGTGCATGGTGTTGCTATGAGTCAGAACCAACTCCAAGACACCTAACAACAACAACCATTTATTGAACACTGATCAGCCCTTCTCAATTGAAGCTGCCCAAAGGAATTAAGCCTAATGCCTAAAGCATCCATTGTATGTAATGATTTAGCTCACTTCCAATGCATCTAGAATGGTACTATATACTACCTTTGGAAGAACTGAGAAAACAAGTCACTCAAATCATTTTCTCTAGGGCTTAATTCTCTTGTGGGGCCCTGCTGGAGAGAGAATGGCACTTACAATGTTCTAAGTCCTTTAAATGTAATTATCACAACATTTTGTGATAGATAGTATTATTATTCTTACTTCATAGATCCACCACCCGTCAGTCAGTTTGTTATACTGTGGTAGCTTGTGTGTTGCTATGATGCTGGAAGCTATGCCACTGGTATTTCAAATATCACCAGGGTTACTGATGATAGAAAGGTTTCAGCAGAGCTCCCAGACTAAGAAACACTAGGAAGAAAAGCCTGGTGATGTGCTTCCAAATATTGGCCAAAGAAAACCTTATGTATCACAACAGAATATTATTTGATATAGTGCTGGGAGATGAGTCCCTTAGGCTGGAAGGCACTACACAATAGCCACGCAACAGGCTCAAACCTACCTATGAGCATGAAGATGGTGCAGGACCTGGAAATGTTTTCATTCTGTTTATACAAAAAGCTGCCGTGAGTCAGAGCCTACTTGATGACAACTAACAACAACAACTTCATGGATGAGGAAATTTGAATGAAGGAGTCAGTGAATTGGTTGCCTAATAGTCACAGAGATAGCTGATATATTTTTTACCCTAAATTATAGCATTCTGAACATGAGAAATAAGAGTATACGGAGATTCATGCAAAGGATCAGGAGTAGCTTTCTTACATTTGTTGCCAAAGTCTTATGTTTTTACTTCAATATTTATTTCAGCTCCTGCTGACTTAAATGGGAATTGCAATATGAAAATTAAATGAAATTAAAGATGTCTAAGCTAATGACCCATAGCTGTCCAATATTACGTACATGTATTTAGTCTGGATCTTATTTTTAACCACCCCATTTTTTAAATAAAATATTTCAAAGGCACAGAACAAGAACAAAAGAGTTACAGAATAAAGATTAATGAGTCCACTACCCAAATTTGGTCTATTTCATTATCATTCTCCTCTTAAGAGTAACTTAGCTCTAGGCTTGCTATCTTAGTCCTATATATCCTCAGAGTAGGAAAGGATGGTGTCAAGCAGGAGTGAATGAGTGAGTGAAGCAGGAAGGAAGGGAAGGAAGCACATAGGAGGGAGAATAAGTATATAGAAGGACAATACTCACTGATGTAAAAGAAACCATTATTCTTCTAGACTGTACTCTCCAAATCCATATGTGACATGAAAAATGGCAGCAGAAATATGAGTAAGCCAATAAATATACTTCCAAAGGAGACTAATTTGATTAGAATCACTCATTTGTATATATATTTCAGCTGTACTGTTTGGTGGCTTTGTTTTGTATTATTTTGGTATCACAGCACATTCTCTTCCTTGAAATGACTGATTAAATGGCAAATGAAATACAGTACTAGGAAGAAATTGTTTTGGATGAGATGGAGAGGCTAGATGTTTGTGGGTTGGAATGAGGTTTGGAGAAAGATATCTTTGAGTTTGGTACCCAATGAAGGCAAAGTTCTTGGAATTTCTGACACCCCCTAGCAATAATGTCATGAGGGATAACAAAAAATTTTCAATGCAAATAAGATAACAAAGTCCAAAGTAAGCTCTAATGTTATAAGATAGAAGTTCAAGAAAGAAGAAAGACTTTAGGTTTGAAGGCGAGTTGGAAAAGACTCAATGGGAACTAAACAACAAGAATGAGCAGTAACAACAATTAATGCCAACTCTTTCCTATAGGGAAACTTGCAATGATAAAAAAAGAGTTGGCAGAATAGGTATCATTATTTATGTTTTCCAAAAAAGCTACCAAGTGACTCCAAAGATGAATCCTTCAAAGGTGGGTCTCACCAGGGTTTAGCTAAAAATTTTGTTACAGCATATGGATTTCTTTGGAGGAAAGGGACTATTTCATGAAAAACAGGGCAGCTAAGAAATTTTACAATAAAAAAGAAGGAACATTTTTAACTTCTAAAAAATAAACAAAAAATCCTGAAAGATACTTGGAAATATCTTTCCAAAGAAATCCTCTTAGATTTTATCACTAAAATAAAGATGCTCCTTGAATTTCTGATTTATTGTAGAAATAAGGTAGAATTTCAAAAACTTTTTATACATTGGATTAAACCCAACTGTTTACAGCTGTCCTTTATAGATTTCAAAAAAACGTTATAAAGCTTAATGTTGGATTAATCTACTCAATACTTACATAAAAAAAAGTCACACTATGATGCTCACTAAGCCACTGTTTCTCGTCTGTGTACACACACCCAGAAAAGTAAAAACTCATAAGGTACACTAGGTAAGCTGAGGAATAAGAAATATTTACTAAGCAGCCCCAGGATGTAGAGGTGACCCCCAAGACTTTGACAATTACTATCTCAGTACACTTGTCACACATCAGTGGCACACCAATGTGACAGACACACCAGTTGGGAAGCTTTGCATTGGGTATTGCCATTTAACAGTGTGCCTTGAAAGAATATAGCCAATATTCCAAAAGTAGGAATAAAAAGTGATATTTATCTTAAATGCTATCAAATAAAATGTATATAATACCTTTTATCTGAAAATCTGTGACTTTTATGTTCTAAGAGTAGGCTCTTATTTAAATATCTGAATTTAAAGGTTTTTAGAATCCTCATTAAAAATGTAAGCACTGAATAACAATATTTACAGTACAGAAAAATACAATTAACTACAGTATTTTAAGAAGTGATATCAATTTAATTTTACTTCTGAGAGTCAATTATCTAACGTTTACATTTTTTTAATAAGTATTTTTATAACTTTCTATTTTCAAGCAGTGTCCGCATGGTTGTTTCTGATAAGCAGGTGGGAAAATGTCAGCTACACTAATAAATTTACCAGGAACCTGCATTTTCTTGAGGTTTTCTTTTGGTCTAGCTGATAACGACGACTGATTGCCAGTTCACTGGTTTCCTAAGCAAAACTAATTAGGTAAGTAACAAATGTAAAGAAAAAGAAGTCCAATATATCAACAATTCTGGTATTCTGTAATTTCACTGAACAGACGTTAAACAGATACCTTTTGTCACATAATATGTGAAAGTTTATATTAAGAGCATAAAGTAACATTTGTTAAGAAGTTTAAGTGTATGATTCACTCAGAGATAGCTTTGAATAATTATTTTATCAAGTATTATTATCATGTCTCTAACAATCTGATTCATACTAAGGTCTTAAACTTTGTATATAAGCCCTTTAATCAAAAGGTCATCAGTAACCCAGTTAATGGTATGCATGGTGAAGTGTTTAGGGGTAAAGTGTAACAGTGACAGTAATTTATTTTGAAATGTATAAAAAAATAAGATGGCTAAAATGATTAATACATGAATATCCGAATAGACAATAAAATAAATATATAAAAGTATTAATTGTGGAATGGAGGTGGTAGGTTTATGGGTGTTCATCATATGATTCTTTCAACTTATGTTTAAAAAATTTCATAGTAAAATAGTAGGAGGAAAAAGACATCAATAAAAAACAATTCCTCTCTTCCCCCACAATCTGCTAAAAAAGCAAGCTGTGGTTCACACTGTTGGTACTACATTTAGCTAAGTGAAAAGATACACATTTCCCAAAGATTAATTAATGGTTCTTCCTTTAAAATCTACCTTTTGCTCTAGAAATAGTTACTACCTTATTCACATTTTATTGGAAGTTTAATAAACTGAAGAGCAGTATGACTAAATCATAAAAATTATATTACGACTTCATTAATATAGAATATAATTTTGAGACAGTCTGAGCTACTGTTCACCTCTATAATATTTTATAGTACAGTTTGTGGTTGTTACCACAATATCCATTCAATCACCTTTCTCTCCTCCACCATGTAGTGGCCATACAATTGGAAATATCCCCATTCCTAACCTCATAGATTTTTTGTTTTTTTTTAACCTCATAGATAGGTCTTGATTGGCAGGGTCGAAGCCTACTAAAGAAGGATCAGTAGTTGGAAAATGCACGTTTGGTGACAGAAAAAATGCCAGAGATTGCATGATAGAATTTTGCAAGATGAATGACCTATTCACTGGACCTTTTTTCAACAATATACATGGTGAGTATATCATATTTTTATGCAATTAATAATGCCTTTTATGTTTGTTTGTCAGCCTTGCCCTCCCACTGTGAAGTATTTTTGTAAGCGCTGCTAAGGCCATTTTTTGGGAGGGCGCAGTTGGCAAACATAGAAGGCACTCATTATTTGCATAGAAACGCAGTGCACGTGGACCTCACCAGATGCAATACACAGGAATTAAATCAACTACATCTGTGGAAAGAGACAATGAAAAAGCTCAATATCATCGGTCAGAACAAGTCTAGGGGCTGTCTCTGGAACAGACCATTAACTGATCATAGGCAAGTTCAAGTTGAAGCTGAAGAATATTAAAACAAGTCCATGAGAATCAAAATACAACTTTGAGTATATCCCACCTGAATTTAGAGACCATCTCAAGAAGAGACTTGACACATTGAACATTAATGACTGAAGATCAGACAAGTCGTGGAATGACAGTGAGAACACTATATGTGAAGAAGGCAAACGGTCATTAAAAAAACAGGAAAAGAAGAAAAGACCAAAATGGACGTCAGAAGTGACTCTGAAACTTGCTCTTGAATGCAGAGTAGCTAAAGCAAAAGGAAGAAATAATCACATAAAAGAGCTGAACGGAAGATTTCAAAGGGCGGCCTGAGAAGACAAAGTATTACAATGAAATGTGCACAAACTTGGAGTTAGAAAACCAAAAGGGAAGAACACGGTCAGCATTTCTCAAGTTGAAAGAACTGAGGAAAAAATTCAAGCCTCGAGTTGTGATACTGAAGGATTCTATGGGCAAAACACTGAAGGATTCTATGGGCAAAACACTGAAGGATGCAGGAAGCATCAAAAGAAGATGAAAGGAATACACAGAATATAAAGAATTGGTTGACATTCAACCATTTCTGGAGGTAGTATATAATCAAGCAGCCATGGTATTGAAGGAAGAAGTCCGAGCTGTATTAAAGGAATTGGTGAAAAACAAGGCTCCAGGAATTGATGGAATGCCAATTGAGATGTTTCAACAAATGGATGCAATGCTGGAAACTCTCTCTTGTCTATGTCAAGAAGTTTGGAAGACAGCTACCTAGCCAACCAAACGGAAGAGATTCATATTTGTGCCCATTCTAAATAAAGGTGATCCAACAGAATGTGGAAATTACTGAGTATCATTAATACAGCAATGGTTTTTTTTTTTAAATCATTAATATCACACCCAAGTAAAATTTTGCTGAAGATAATTCAAAAACAGTTGCAGCAGTACATCGACAGGAACTGCTAGAAATTCAAGCCATATTCAGAAAAGGAAATGGAACAAAGAATATCATTGCTGATGTCAGATCGATCTTGGCTGAAAGCAGAGGATATCAGAAAGATGTTTACCTATGTTTTATTGACTATGCAAAGGGATTTGCCTGTGTGGATCATAACAAATTTTGGATAACATTTAGAAGAACAGGAATTCCAGAACACTTAATTGTGCTCACGTGGAACCTATACATAGGTCAGGAGGCAGCTGTTTGAACAGAACAAGGGAGTACTTTGTGATTTAAAATCAGGAAAGGTATGTGTCAAGGTTATATCCTTTCACTATACTTTTTCAATCTATTTGCTGAGCAAATAATCTGAGAAGCTGGACTATGTGAAGAAGAACGCGGCATCAGGATTGATGGAAGACTCATTAACCTGCATTATGCAGATAACATAACCTTGCTTGCTGAATGTGAAGAGGACTTGAAACACTTACTGATGAACATCAAAGACTGCAGTCCTCAGTATGGATTACACCTCAACATAAAGAAAACAAAAATCCTCACAACTGGACCACAACTAACATCATGATAAATGGAGAAACGACTGAAGTTGTCAAGGATTTCATTTTACTGAGATCCATAATCAACTCCTACGGGAAGCAGCAGTCAAGAAATCAAGTGAGGCTGTCATGGATTGAACTGTGTCCCCCCCACAAAAATATATGTCAACTTGGTTAGCCCATGATTCCCAGTATTGTGTGGGTGTCCTCCATTTTGTGATTGGAATAATTTTCCTTTATGTTGTAAAGTCTAATCTCTGCCTGTGGTTAATGAGGCAAGACTGGCTTATGCTGAAGAGGATCAGGGTAGGATGTAATACCCTCACTCATGTCACATCCCTGATCCAACGTAAAGGGAGTTTCCCTGAGGTGTGGCCTGCACCACCTTTTGTCTTATAAGAGATAAAAGGAAAGGGAAGCAAGCAGAGAAGTGGGGACCTAGCACCACCAAGAAAGCAGAGTTAGGAGCAGATTGACAACAACGACCTTCCTCCAGAGCAGACAGAGACAGAGAAAGCCTTCCCCTGGAGCTGATGCACTGAATTTGGACTAGTAGCCCGCTAGACTGTGAGAGAATAAATTTCTCTTTGTTGAAGACATCCACTTGTGGTATTTCTGCTATAGCGAACTAAGACAGAGGCATTGCACTGGGTGAATCTGCTGCAAAAGATCTCTTGAACGTGTTAAAAAGCACACGTCACTTTGAGGACTGAGGTGCACCTGACTTAAGACATGGTATTTTCAATGGCTTCATATGCATGCAAAAGACGACCAAAGAAGAACTGATGCCTTTGAACTATGATGTTGGTGAAGAATATTGAATACTCTACTGACAGCCAAAAGAATGAACAAATCTGTCTTCAAGAAGCACAGCCAGAATGCTCCTTAAAATCAAGGATGGCGAGACTTCTCTTACATACTTTGGACATGCTATTAGGAGGGACCAGTCCCTGGAGAAGGACATCATGCTTGGCAAAGCAGAGAGTCACTGAAAAGAGGAAGACCCTCAACGAGATCGACTGACACAGTGGCTGAAACAACAGGCTGGAATGGAACATAGGAACGACTGTGAGGATGGTGCAGGACTGGGTACTGTTTTTTCTGTTGTACATAGGGTCGCTATGAGTTGGAACTTACTCAACAGGCACCTAACAACAACAAGCCAAACAGGATAATCCCATCTATTTTGTGCAAAAATTGGTTGAATTGTTATTCAAATAGTGTGACTCTCAGAACTTCTGCTGGAAATCATGGGGTACAGATTCTCATTAACCATTTTAGCGCCATGAGGAAAACCTCCTGACAACAAAAATGATGAGGAGAAAGGCAGAGCTTTCTGGATCAAAGTTATGATACCAAGTTGGAACCCAAACCTAACTCTTCCTGAAACATATCTTAATTCTAGTCCTTTTTGGTTACATAAATTGATAAACCCCTTTTATTATAAACTTAAGCCAGTTTGAGCTGGGTTTTGTATTATCTGCAATAAAAACACCCTACCTGGTATTTAAAAAAATACGGCTAAACAAATAAATACAACAATATAAACAACATAACCCAGGGAGCATTTAAAACAGTTACTCTCAAACATCACTTAGGGACTTTTGTAAACATATAAATTACGGGATCCCACTCCTGACCTACTGAATTCTAAATCTCTGAGAACGAGGCTTGAAAATCAGTATATTTTGAAAGCTACACAATTGATTATGACACAGTTAGTGTGATACCTACATTTGAAATGCAGTGGTTTTAACCACCTTTGAAAACTATTTTTAATACAAATTCAAAATTCTACTTATATGTCAATTACAAAGTACTTTTTACCATCCTTCCTAAGGATCTCAAATAATATTTTGCAAGTCTTAGTATAATCTTACATATAACAAAGATAAATATTTCATTCAACTACTTCCACAAGGGTAACTGTGGTAAATGACCAAGACTCATAAACTTATTTACCAATAGACTCCACATTTTCAGAGTGAACATATTTAAAAATAAAAAGAGAGGAAAACTGTCAAGGGTCCTTAAATTAATTTCTTTCAATTCTGCTATCAGTTTCACTTCACATTATTTCCAAGTTAGTTTCAGCTGGTCAGTTCCCTGTCTACAGAGATGGGTTCAGTTTTGAACTCAAATCCCTTTCTTGGTTAACCCAGCTCTCAAAAAGAAAATATTACTTAAAGTTTAGTAATGAATGATGAGGAACTAAATAAAATGTTTAGGATCTGAGAAAATTCCACACCTATGACCCCTATGACTGAAGACTAAGGTAACTGTTCTAAAGAATAGACAAAAAAAACAAAGATTTGGGGGCCAGCAAAAATAATTGTTTAAACATTTAAAAGCATCAATATCTATGAGGAAATATGGCAGTAACTAAGGGAAATACTCAATCATCCTCTACTCTAATTTTGGGATAACAGGCTGATAAAGAGAAAAAGCTATGTTCTCTACTATAACACATGAATGTGTGTAGAGGTATACTTTACTAACAGTAGTTGATTCTGGTGTTCAACTACCTGGACGGTTTATTAATGACCTTAGCCAGACACATTCACCTGTTTTATCTCCATCACCATGGGGAGCTACAATCAGAAGGATGAAGTAGAGATGGAATGTGCCCAGGATGCATTGTATATTCTGTTACAGTTCACTGAAAAATCAATAAATACCGTGGTCCACAGGAAAAAAAAAGTGACTACGTATTTGTATAGCGTGTGTATATGGTCACAGTAGAAAGTGGACATTTTGGCCAGCTATCTTCAGCTACATCTACTACACTTGGCCGAACCATTTAAAAAGTTAAACAATTAAATGTATTGGTGCACCAAGCTAGAAGATTAAAGGGAATGTGTGAAAAATTTTCTCTACAGTTCTAAGCAGCACATTATAGGGCAGAAAAACCAAGATGATTAAGATGTGAAGTTGCTTTTAACAAGTGTTTGAAGAAAAGTAGGGGCCAGTGCATACTATAAAAAAACACTGTGGAGGTGACACAGAGAGACATGGATGACAAGCTTGTTTAAACCTATGAATTTAACTAGCCTCGCGAAAAACAAAAAGGAATTTTAGCAGGCATGCCTACGAGTACATTCTTGTTTATTTATCTAAGTTTTTAATGCTGATTATAACTTACCCTCTCTTACCACAGGAAGGACACTTCCTTTGACAGGAAGATAGCAGATTCTAAAAGCTTCATTTTAAGCGATGGGTTTGTGATACTCTATATAATCAGACAATGCTTATAAGTTCTTTCTTCTTTTGAAAGAGAATTTAGCCAGTATACATCCAATTAATGTACAAGATGCATAACTGAGGTATTAGAAAGTACACTAGACCAGGCAAATATAAAAACACTATTATTCACATCTTGCAATAATTCCCCATAACTCTTTAATTTTCAAATTTACAGAACAGCTAAAATAAGAGTACACCCATGTACCTTTCACCTATGTTCACGCATTACCATTTTGTCACATTTGCTTTCTTTCTCTCATCTATGTATACCTGTGCATGCACATACATTTTTTTCTGAACCATTTGAACATAAATATGCTGACATTCCATTCCTATGTACTTCAGCCTGCATCCCCTAAGAATATGAAATTGTCACAAATAACCAAATAATAAAAATAAATTTAATACCATTAAAAAAAAATTACAACATGTAAATGAACGGTAACTCCATAATATCACTAAATATATTGTTCCTATTCCCCAAAAGGGCCCAAAGCATTTTATTACTGCCCAGAATCCAATCAGGGTTCATGGCTTACATGTGGTTACTACATCTCTTTAGCTTCTTTTACCCTACGATAGTCCCTCTATCTTTTTTGTTTTGAATGACATTGTTAAATTTTTTTTGTAGAGTCTAAAGTTTATAGATTGTGTATTATCTAAACTGAGATAGAAAAGTTTCCCATGCTAACCAAACCTCAAATACGGTTTTTACTCCTTTATTTTCAAACCAAATAGGAAGCAGAGTAAAACTAATCTAATGTATATTTAAGGGTTGTTTAGGTCAAGTGGGAGCCCTAGTGGCATAGTGATGAAGACCTATGACTGCTAACCAAAAATGTTGGCAGTTTGAATTCACCAGCCATTCCCTGTGGGGCAGTTCTACTGTGTCCTGTAACGTCACTATAAGTCCGAATCTACTTGACGCCAACAGGTTTGGTTTTTGGGTCAAGGGAGTAAGTATAGAAACCATGGACACAGAAACTTAAATATCTGAAGCCAAAGGCTCAGCAAATTTACAGGAGCAGCACTAGAAGACAGCATTTTATATGTAACACTGGTAAATATTTACTATTTATATGTATTTTAAGTTTACAGATTCAGTAAAAGATAAAAATAAATACTGGTAGTTAAGATTTTTTTTTGGCCTCTTATTTGGAGACTAACTCACAGGCTTAATTTTTCAATCCATAAATTAAGGAAAAAAATTTTTTTATTTATGAGGTACAAGCAGCTCTGTCATATTTGGTATCACTTTAAATACACACAAAAGCTTTTCAACCTGTCATTTTGTTATTTGTCTCTTTGCAAAAATATTCTATAGACTAGGTAGAGGATTTCATAAATTCTATGAAAAGCATAGAGTTAGTTACAAGGAAGCCTCTAAGAAAGGGAGAACTTGTTATGACAGAAAAGAATCAAACAGCTGTCATTAAGCTTCATTGTGTTCCCTGAGGCAACGCTCACGCAGCTGGAAAATTCTGTAGCTGAAGAAAACTTGATTCATCTTTTGGATACCTGAAATTGCCATATTTTAATATTCTCATGTTCCATGTCATGGGGGTTACCATCTCTCTGAAAGATGCATTTCCATTTTTATTTTTTGGATTTTTTTTTTTTAAATACCACAGAGTTATACTCCAAGTAGGTGACCTAGTGAGCAGTGCTTGGGAATGTTACAAGCTTTTGTTTCACTTTTTCCCTTATGAGGAAAGATACATGGTGATATATGTGGTTTACTTCCAGCGGGGAAAAAAAAAATTTTTTTTTTTTTAGCTGGATTTTAATGACAGACACTACATGCTAGGCTGAGTTAAGATCCTGACAAGCCCTGTTGGGAGTGCTGTGGATAGGATACCAACACTTTTGAGGAGTCAGTTAAAAAAATTCTGGGTCTCTGCAAACATCATCTCATCTTTTTGTTATTCTACTATCCCCCAACCATTATTTCTTTAGATCCTCTTCTCCCAGCTTGACTATTATGGTCTAGAACTATTATTTCCACACTCTGGATTCTTATGAACAATTTCTTCTTTTAGGAAGCCATTCATCAGACTGATAAACTAGTAATAAATCTTTTTATGCTTGGCCTCTTGACCTGTGTATTACCCTCATATGTGTCTTAAACTAAGCACAGTCTGGTCCCATCAGCACTACACCATCAAAATGGACTCACTGTCCATGGCACCAGCATAGCTAGTCAGGAAAAGCCAGGGGTAGGAGCCAGGTCTCAATCTTACTCTCATGCTCTTTGTATCAGCATATACCCTTGTAATATAAACCATGGTTTTGATTAGAGACAGAAAATAGCAGGATATATGCTCGAATTGCTTTTCTAAAAGCGGTGTTACTTAATTTATGTTATTCATGTATCTTTTCCTGGACCCTCTTTAGTATGACTGCAAGCCAAGGTTGGGGGTACAGTCTTCAGCGGTCGAAAGTTTCTCATGTACCTTCCTTAGCATAAGATGACTAAGTGGCTCCTACAAATTCATATATACACTTATGTATATATATTCTTACATGACTCATTAACTCTCTTCCACCATATTTGAGACGTATTTGCTTTGCCCTCCAAGTTCAAGATTGTTTTCACTTTTCTAGAGCTGAGGGAATAGTGCAGGAAAGGAAGGATCTGGCTAAACACGGGTTTTGCTTACTCTTCTGAAATGTTGTTAAATATCTTGTATTCCTAATTGAGGGATATATCCTCAAACCTAAGGACTACTTTCAGGATTCAGCGTGTTGCCCCAGGGCTTTCACTTAAGAGTCAGATGTTCATTTTCTAATCTCTTTCACTGGGTTCTTCCTTATAGAAGTTTCTATGGCTCCTCAGAAGATTACCTATTCATTTTCTTTCCCTCCACATTGGGGATATGAATGAATCCTCTTGGATTCTGCTGATTTACCTATACAGTTTGGTGGGTGGGTGTGAATGGAGAGACAGTATAAGTTAGAAGCCAAGCCCTTCTAGGCCTCTCTGCTCTAGAATATCTATTTCTTTCCTTAGCTGTCAGTTTTTAAAGTTTATTGCTCCTTTTCCTCTTGGGTTGCTTTTATTGGAAAAGTTTTTTTGCCTTTTAAAAAAAACAAAACTATTATTTACTATTTTGTTAGGCGGTTGAGGTGGAAAATTCTGGGATCAGTTTCATTCTATCTCTGGGGGAACATTTATTTATTTAAATAAATGAATATTTACATACAAAGTACTTAGATCCTGATACCTGTTTTTATAGTAAACAATGTCATACTCTTACACATGACCATCTTCTGCCCCCTAAAATTCATCAGCAATTATTAACTGAGCACCTGTTATATGCCAGGTATATAACAGGTGCTCAATTAAAAAGAACACTTGTTATATGTTGTTGTTGTTGTTAGGTGCTGTCCAGTTAGTTCCGACTCAGTGTGACCCTATGTACAACAGAATGAAACACTGACCAGTCCTGCAATATCCCCATGATTGTTGTTAAACTTCAGCCCATTGTTGCAGCTACTGTGTCAGTCCATCTTGTTGATGGTCTTCCTCTTTTTCACTGACACTCTACTTGAGCAAGCATGATGTCCTTCTCCAGGGGCTGATCCCTCCTGATAACATGTCCAAAGTATGTGAAACAAACTCTCACCACCCTCACTTATAAGGAGCATTCTGGCTATTGTTCTTCCAAGACAGATTTGTTTGTTCTTTTGGCAGTTCATGGTATATTCAATATTCTTTGCCAACACCGTAACTCAAAGGCATCAATTCTTCTTTGGTCTTCCTTATTCAATGTCCAGCTTTCCCATGCATATGAGGTGACTGAAAACACATGGCTTGAGTCAGGCGCACCTTACTCCTTTAAGTGACATCTTTGCTTTTTAACACCTTAAAGAGGTCTTTTGCAGCGGATTTGCCCCACACAATGTGTCATTTGAGTTCTTGACTGCTGCTTCCATGGGTGCTGATTATGGCTCCAAGTGAAATAAAATCCTTGACAACTTCAATCTTTTCTCCATTTATCACGATGTTGCTTATTGGTCCAGTTGTGAAGATTTTTGTTGTAAGTTGAGGTGCAATTCATACTGAAGGCTGTAGTCTTTGACCTTTATCAGTAAGCAAGGTTGTGTCATCTGTGTATCGCAGGTTGTTAATGAGGCATATGGCAGCAAACGTGACAAACAAGGTTCTAAAGTGTGTGTATATGGGTGTGCGAGATAATTTAAAAAATGAAGGTAATTTCAGACACTGATAAGAGCCATAAAGAATATAAAATGGTGATGATAAGACAGTGACAGTGTGAGGGGCATACCTTACAAAAGTGGTCAGGAAAAATCTGTGAGTAGTGGATTCTAAGTTGAGATTTAAATAATGAGAAGGAACCATTCATGAAAAGATAATGGAGCACAATATTCTAAACACAGAAGAAAGGAAGAGAAAAGCCTTCACAGAGGAATAAATGAGCTTGGTTTGGGAAACAAAAAGGTTGGTGTTGCCACAGTATAACCTGTGAAGGGCAATGTAGTGTAAGATGTGGTCGGAGCAGGCAGGAGCCAGACGACGCAGGGACGTTAAGGCCAGAGAAGTCCTGAGGCACTTCTGTTAGAAGTTACAATGGTAATCGTGCAAATTCACACAGTAAAAAGTAAACCTCTACCCCCTACTCTTCTGCACCAAGCTGAGAGGGAATATTGTCAACGGGTTGGATGGAGATCACTGTAGGCATTCTCAATGCCTTTAAATACATATTCATATAATATATATATGTATGTGTAGACACATAATACATACACTTACATATCATTTTTTAACACAAATATAATTATGATGGCACAGTGGTTAAGCACTCGGCTGCTAACCAAAAGATCAGCAGTTCGAACCCAGAATTTGAACCTACCAGCCGCCCATAGGAGAAAGATGTGGCAATCTACTTCTGTAAATCTTGACAGCCTTGGAAATCCTATGCGGCAGTTCTACTCTGTTCTATAGGGTCACTACGAGTCAGAATCAACTTGATGGCAGTGGGTTTGATTTTTTTTGTGTGTGTGTGTGTCTGTAATTTAGTTTTATCACTTCATACATCTTGCAAATCTTTATTCTTTCTTAAAGATGCCAACTATTTCAGCTATACCACAGTTATAACCATTCTCCTATTGATCAACTTTTTTAAATGTTAAAAACAATGTTGGAGCTAGGATGTGGGCCCTGATTTATTTCTTGACCTGGGTGGTTACACACATGACTGTTTGCTTCATAATTATTCTTTAAACTGTATGTAAGTGTTTTATGTACAATTTTCTGTATGTTTGATATATCTCATAAAACAAAACAAAAACTTTGTGCACGTGTAGAAGATTTCTGAAGAACGGATGCCCAAAGGGGGAAGTGTGGATCAAAGAGTATGTACTCAAACTGTTCTCTGAAAAGGCTATACCAATTTACATTTCTACTGGTTTTTTTATTACTAACAGTAGATGAGTGTGCCAATTTCCCCACACTTCCATACCAACATTCTATTTAACTGACCCTAAAAAAAAAATTTTAAACCAATTTGATTGTAAAAAAAATGGGGCTTAACATCATTTTAATTTGCAACTGTTTACTAGTGATCATACTGGCCAGTAGTATTAGTTCAGAGACACTGGTTGTTGGAAGCATCATTGCCTTCTCCTTTTCTGAAAGTTCTATAGGTGTCTAGGAGCCCTGGTGGCACAGTGGTTAAGAGCTCAGCAGCTAACCAAAAGGTCTGCAGTTTGAATCTACTAGCCGTTTCTTGGAAACCCTATGGGACAGTTCTACTCTGTCCTACAGGGCCGCTGTGAGTCGGAATCAACTCAACGGCAAAGAGTTTGGTTTGGTTTTGGGTACAGGTATCTAACACACTACCCAATTCTAGCTGGAAACGGTAATTAGTTATTAAATTTTTACATGGTAACTATTTTTTTTTTTATAGGAAATCACTACTTAACATACTTTAACATTTTAAGCCTGGAAAATTAAAATTAAAAACATGGTTTACAAATAGACATCACTCCCTTAAAGGAAATAACAGAAACAATTAGTAATCTCTCTGTGCTCTCTTCATAGAGATTTCAAAATAAATCTAAGGTTATACATAGGATGTGGGTTTTTCTCTGGGAGTAGTATTACAGAAGGTTTGTGGTAATTGAAGGGTCATGACACAATGCACGTTGCTTAGTCTCAAATGCAAGTGTAAAGCTTATATTTTTAAAATATTTTATTCTGCACCCATAGACGACAAATCTAACAAATAGATTATGCTACATAAAGAAATATCCATGCTCTCTCTGCTGTAAAAGTCAAAACATTTTGCAGACAATTAAAAAAAGTAATCTCCTGACTGTTTTAAAGGTTAAATAACACTTTTTTTCAAGACTATATTATGAAACTGTGTTCAACAGCCACAGGGGCAACCATATTACCTTGCAGCATGGGCACAATTTTTAAGTTGTATTTTGATATTTTACAATTCATATATTAAAGCAAAATGTCTAAAGCCAACTAGAAGTACATTTGAAACTTTAGTAGAAGAGAACTCAATGATTTGAGTAAATCGCTGATAGTTGGTAAGTAATCACCCTGATTAATCAACATAACATTACCGAAACATATAGCAACCACTAAGCTTTTCTTTAGAAAGTTATTACTGATTTGTACTTTGCCCCCCCCAAAAAAAAAAAATCAGAACAGTAAATGCGGTAAGTGGTAGCCTTTCCGTGACTTCACCGTGACTCATTCGAAACATCTAAAAACAAATCATATTCGTATCACATACTACTGATAAAGTTTTTTAAATGTTTCCTGTAATTTAAAATCCTGGACACAAAGGTTTGAATATTATTTGTTTTAGTAGGTAGGAAAGATAAAAGTACATATAAATACCTTTAAGAAAATAACAGAGCCCTGGTGGCACAGTGATTAAGCACTTGGCTGCTAACCAAAATGTCAGCAGTTCGAACCCACCAGCTGCTCCCTGTAAATCCTTGGGTCACTATGAGTTGGAATTGACTCGATGGCAATGGAGAAAATTAATAATGTTCTCTGAAAGGTATGGAAGGGAGAAAATTAATCAGATTATTTTCTCAATACTAAAATTGATTTAATTCCATTTTACAGGAACAGAAACACACCCACATACGTAAATATACTTAATGTTTCTCATTGCTGTTGATGTATTATGACATGGAGTCGATTCTAACTTATGGCGACCTCATGTGTTACAGACCAGAACTGCTCCATAGAGTTTTCTTGGTTGTAATATTTATAGAAGCATATCGCCAGACTTTTTCTTCCACTTTTTCTGGGTGGGTTCAAACTGCCAGACCTTTAGTTATGAGCCATGCACAAAACGGCTGTGACACCCAGGGACCTTGCTATTTCTATAGGACTCAATAAATGCATGCATGCAAAGTCACAGCATTTACATGAGGTCCAAAAGCTATAAAAATGTTTCTTATAAATTGTGGTTTAACTGGGAGCTAATCAATTTTGTTAACAAATACTTAAAATTATACATAATTCCAGGGCTCCTAAAAACCACAGAATTATATGAACTATTTTTTTAAATAATATACTTAATTTTTTTAGAATAGTTTTAGATTTATAACAAATTGAGAAGATAGTATATTTCCGTACATCCTGTACCCATAACCCCTGTTATTAACATCTTACATTAGTATGACACATCTATTACAATTAATAAGCTGATTTTGATATGCTATTTTTTTTTATCATTAACTAAACTCCATAGTTTATTCAGATTTCCTTAGCTTTTGCCTAAAGTCCTTTTCTGTTCCAGGATTCATTCAGCATTGCTGTTGTTGGGCGCCACTGAGTTGGTTCTGACTCACAGCAACCCTATGTACAACAGAACGAAATACTGCACTCCCTGGTCTGGCACCATGGATGTTTTTCCCCGACTTCACTGGATTATTGGAGCCCTCGTGACGCAGTGGTTAAGAGCTCGGTTGCTAATCAAGAGGTTGGCAGTTCGAATCCACCAGTCATTCCTTGGAAACCCTATGAGGCAGCTCTGCTCTGTTCTACAGGGTCACTACAAGTCAGAATCAACTCAACTCAACAGGTTTGGTCAGGTATTTTGTAGGATGCTCCACTATTGGAATCTGTCTGGTGTTTTCCTCAGGATAAGATTGGCATTGTGAGTTACTTGGAGGAAGACCACAGAGGCACAGTGCCTTTCTCATCACATCCATCATACCAAGGGTACATACTATCAGCATGATTTACAACTGTTGGTATTGACCTTGATCACCTGGCTGAGGTAGTGCTTGTTAGGTTTCTCCACTGGAAAGTAATTATTTCTTTCCCACCTTTTCCATATTATACCCTTTGGAGGGAAGTCACTAAGTCCTATGCTTAGGGAGTGGGAGTTATATTTCCCCTCTTTAAGGGCAGAATATCTACATAAATTATTTGGAATTCTTCAGCATGGAAGATTTGTCTCTTCTCTCTGGTTTATTAATTTATTCAATCATCTATTTATATCAGTATAACCAAAAAAACCAAACCCACTGCTGTCAAGTTGATTCCGACTCATAGCGACCCTACAGGACAGAGCAGAACTGCCTGATAGAGTTTCCAAGGAGCGCCTGGCAGACTCAAACTGCCGACCTCTTGGTTAGCAGCCGTAGCTCTTAACCACTACACCACATGTATATTTAGTTTATACACTGGGTTATAATCCAACACTACTTTAAATTTTTTTGACTCAAATTGTTCCGCTTTTGGCCCCTGAGAGCTCTTTCAACTGGCCCTTTAAAATACTCCCATTAATGCTGGCTATTTGGCTTTTGTTTCTTGAGCACTTCCTGGCACTACAAGATGCTTCAGGTTCTCACGTATACTTCCTGCCCCAGTCCTAGAATCAGCAATTTCTTCAAGGGGCTCTGTCTCCTTTTATTGAAGAATGGTATTAGAAACCAAGATTTGGAAACTAGGTGTACATAAATAATTTTTAATGATTAACCACAAGACGATCACTGATATTATGGTTTTTTTAACCCCAAGATGATCACTGATATTATGGTACTTAAGAGTCGAAGCCTCCTTCAGTAATTCTTAACTGAGACCTATGTAATGTGGGAGTCTTGGGGAACTGAATGATGTCCTTCATTTCTACGTGCAGCAATATCTTTGAAATCTTTGGGTACTTAATCCCTTTAAATTTAACTGCATACTGAAGTTGGATAAAAAAGAATCACTTCTGAGAAATACAGTAAAAGTATTTTTAAACAGTATTTCATAATCCTTAAGTGAATAGCAAGCTGAGTGAAATAGTCTATATACTTAACTTTCTTTGTTAAGAATTAGTGTTAAGACTAGATAAGCTTATAGGATGGATATTTTTATAATTTAAAAATGTCTATAAGTTTGAGAAAGTCCTTAAGCAAAAATTTAAAAATTTTAATGTTTAAGAAAAATGGAACCTATAAACTATTGTTCGGTGGCGGGGCGGGGGGACATTCCCCCAAAGAGTCTGTTAACTAAGAGCTGGCATATAAACTTCTACCTGTTGTGAAACTATCAACAAATTAGAAATTGAAAGTACAAATTGATCACAAAGTTTTATGATAAACTCCATTATTCAGTAATGTCATGTTAATTTCATGTAATTTAAAGATGCAGTATTTTAAAGTTAAATGGTAAGGTTTTATCATTTCCCTCCATCTTCTGTCAAAACTGCATACTGATCTGAGCACAGATTTAACCCTAGTTCCCTCATTCTATGTCAGAACAGAATTCTGAGTGGGTGTTTTTTAAGCCAAGAGCGGTTGGGGTATTGCCCATCTGAGGCATTCCTAGAGGTTATCTGTTGGGCAAGGTAACGAAAGTGGGTAAATGTTACTGGGTACCAAGAAAGGAACGAAAAGTTGAATTTGGGTAGACCCACATGGTTTTAAATTCAAATCTTTTTATGTATCACAAAATAGCATTAATTTTATATGATGTGCTCAGCCTACAGAGGCTTTTAATCAATATACTTATCTTTCAAATAATCAAAATTCAAATTAAATTCCAGGTGATGTATCAGAACGTTTGGGTTTAATTCCCACTTATTTTCCTCAACTAACTGAGCAAAAACTAACTTTTCTGTGTTTTGTTCCACCAGCAGGGAAGTAGGAACAGTTCTATTTAGCACTGGTGTAAAAATAAAGTCCCCAGAGAATAAATAACATTTGGATCTACAGAAGAAAGGTAAAAATTTTACGAAGAGAAGGAGGAAACAATTTTTAACCACCATCTCCCCCTCATCTAAATGCTATGGATTCTTACAAGCATTTTTCTGAATCAAGTTCAATTAAATCTTTTTAATAGTAGGTTAAATGTCATCTAACCACTCCTCCACTCAAAACCTTCCAATGACTTTCCAACTCACTCAGAGTAAAGGCCACATTTCTTAAGTCACATATAATCTGCCTTACTTATCTCCTAAACTGCCTTTAGTTCTCCTCTTTCACTCTACTCCAAGGTCTCTACTCAAACATGCTCTCTGCCTCAAGGTCCCCCGTCTTCACTATTCCCTTAGCAGGGACTTCTACCCCGAAATGTGCATGGCTCACTGGCTTCAAATCTTTGTTTAAATATTCCCTTCTTAGGAGCCTTTCCTGACCACATTACTTAAAACAGCTACAGTCCCCCACCCTCAACACCACCATCCTCCTCTTTCTTACATATTTTTCTCCATCGTATTCATCATTTTCTAAATCACACACTATATGATTCATTTATTTTGTTCATCTGACTTTTCCCTCTAGCATGAAGCTCAAAAAGGAAAGAGATTTTTGTGTTTTGTTCACTAATCCAGCCGAAGTATGTAGATGGCACGTAGTAGGTACTCCATAAATATTTGTTGAATTGAAACCAATGCCCCATTAAATTCATCATTTAATCTGTTCTTCATGTCTGGGCTTCTCATGAATCCATCATTTAAAGTCAAATTGATATTTCAGGAAATAAACTGCTGCACACTCATTCTTTCAGTTATAAACATGTTTTGACTGCCTCTAGTATGCTGATGCTAGAGACATAAAGTCAAAAAATGGTCCTTGCATTCAATGAACTTCAGTTGTACACAGTGGGCAGAAGAGTTGAAAAAATGAAATGACTACAGTAGTGTGAGATGAGATGATGGCAGAGGTGTACACAGAGGCTTATGGAGGATCAGGGACAATAAAATTAGCTGGGTTGGCATAATCTGGGAAGACTGATCACAACAGGTAAAACTTAAGCTGACCTATGAAAAGAGAAGCAAGGTCAAAGGAGGAGGGGAAAAAAAAACACGGTGAAATGAGATGACACATTTGAGGGCTTCTTCACTAGTTTATTGTGGCTTGGGTAAAGAGGACAGGTAGGAAATGAAGCTAGAAAGGTAGGTAAAAATCAGAGAAGGAAGGGCCTTGTGAGAAGAGCCAGAATTTGGACTTTGTCCTGAAGGCTACTGGAAAGCTGCTGAAGATTTTAAGTGATGAACACAGAACTAGTACTAACTGTAATCTGTAAACCAAACCTGTTTCCCTCAAGTCGATTTCGACTCACAGCGACCTTACAGGACAGAAGCCCATAGGGTTTCCAAGGCTGACATCTTTTCTGAAGTAGACTGCCACATCTTTCTGCTGTGGAATGGCTGGTGGGTTTGAACTCCCTACCTTTCAGTTAGCAGCCTAGCACTTTAAGCGCTGTACCACCAGGGGTCCTAGTACTAACTTTGTTGTTGTTAGGTGCCGTTGAATCGTTCCCCACTCATAGCGACCTGATGTACAACAGAATGAAATACTGCCTGGTCCTGCGGCATCCTCACATTGCTACGTTTGAGCCCATTGTTGCAGCCACTGTGTCAATCCATCTTCTTGAGGGTCTTCCTCTTTTTCTCTGACCCTCTACCAAGCATGATGTCCTTCTCCAGGAACAGGTTCCTCCTGATAACATGTCCAAAGTACATGAGACGAAGTCTCATCACCCTTGCTTCTGAGCATTCTAGCTGTAATTCTTCCAAGACAGATTTGTTCGTTCTTCTGGCAGTCTACGGTATATTCAATATTCTTTACCAACACCATATTTCAAAGGCATCAATTTTTCTTCAGTCTTCCTTATTCACTGTCCAGCTTTTGCAAGCATATGAGGCGACCAAAAATACCATGGCTTGCGTCAGGTGCACCTTAGTCCTCAAAGTGACATCTTTTTTTTTTTTTAAACACTTTCAGGAGGTCTCTTACAGCAGATTTGCCCAGTGTGATATGTCGTGTGATTTCCTGACTGCTGCTTCCATGGGCATTGATTGTGTATCGAAATAAAATGAAATCCTTACCAACTTCAGTCTTTTCTCTGTTTATCATGATGTTGCTTATTGGTCAGCTGTGAGGATTTTTGTTTTATATTGAAGTGTAATCCACACTGAAGGGCTGTAGTCTTTGATCTTCATCAATAAGTGCTTCAAATTATCTACACTTTCAGCAAGCAAGGTTATGCCATTTGCATATAGCAAGTTGTTAATGAGGTTGTTAACGAGAGTCTTCCACCAATCCTGATGCCATGCTCTTCTTCATATAGTCCAGCTTCTCAGATTATTTGCTCAGTATACAGATTGAATAAGTATGCTGAAAGGATACAATCCTGATGTACACCCTTCCTCATTTTAAACCACGCAGCATCCCCTTGTTCTGTTCGAATGATTGCTTCTTAGTCTATGAACAGATTCTGCATGAGCACAATAAAGTGTCCTGGAATTTCTATTCTTTGCAATGTCATCCACAATTTGTTATAAGCCACACTGTCAAATGCCTTTGCAAGCCAATAAAACACATATTTCTGTTATTCTCTGCTTTCAGCCAAGATCCACCTAACATCAGCAATGATAACCCTCATTCTATGTCCCCTTTGATACTGGCTTGAATTTCTAGCAGTGCCCTACTGATGTACTGCTGCAACCATTTTTGAATTATCTTCAGCAAAATTTTACTTATATGTGATATTAATGATATTGTTAGATAATTTCTCATTCTGTTCGATCACTTTTCTTTGAAACAGGCACAAATATGGATCTCTTCCAGTTGGTTGGTCAGGCAGCTGTCTTCCAAATTTCTTGGTATATACGAGTGGTTAGACAAGTACTAACTTCAGCTGTATAACACACAGAGTTGTAGCTGGCAGTCAATATGTACTAAGAAAATGCATAAAACAAACATGACAGTACATTCTAATACTAACAACAACAACAAAAATGGTTTTTAAGCATGTTTTTAATCCTGCAAAGAATTTAAGTTACAGTGTGAGTTCTTATACAAACAACAAAATCCCATTTTAAAATCTTCTCTATGTCTCAGTTATCTCAACTATATAATGGGGACATTAATAATATCTGTGTCACATGACTGTTGTGAAGATTAAATAAGGAAATATACTAAAATGGCTTAGGACACTGCCTGGTATGTACTAAGTGCTCAAATAATGTTAGCTATGATTATATGATTATAGGGTCACTATGAGTCGGAATTGACTCGACGGCACTGGGTTTTTTTTTTTTTTTTTGATGATTATTTTTATTATTACTGTCTTTGAAGAATTCAAGTTATAAATAATAGGATCTATATTCCCAAACATGGTAAATATACCAAATATGAAGACTTAGCTAAAAGAGGGGTTCACAGTGCATAGAAATAACCTTACTCAAGTATTGCTGTTTACAGTTGCTGTTGAATCCGCTCTGACTCACAGCAACCCTGCGTACAACAGAATGAAATGTTGCCCAGTCCTGCGCCATCTTTGTGATTGCTGATATGCTTGAGTCCATTGTTGCAGCCAGTGTGTATTTTGAGTGCCTTCTAACCCAGGGAGCTTATCTTCTAGCACTACATCAGACCCAACTGTGTTCTGATTTATAGGGTTTTCACTGACTAATTTTTAGAAGCAGATCACCACGCCTTTCTTCCTAGTCTGGCTTAGTCTGAAAGGCCTGCTGAAACCTGTCCACCATGGGTAACTCTGCTAATATTTGAAATACTGCTGGCACGGCTTCCAGTATCAGAGCAACATGCAAGCCACCACAGTATGACAAACTCACAGACGGTGGTGGTACTCAAGCGTATATTTTAGAAAAAAACCAAAAGTCCAAACAATTCCTAACTTGAAGCTATATACAGTTTTTTGAAACGGATAAATTCATTATCTGGGTTTGGTAAAAACTACCTATAAGGAAATCTAAAAACTTTTAGTACATTCCAGTTTCACTGTGGTTTTTAGAAGCCCCTACAATGTTGAATGTGACTTTTTACATGCCATCTATGAGCTGTTTTTCTGGAGACTAGAGAGAGAGGAAAGAACATCTTACATACTCTTTGGCACTTAATTCCAACAACTCTAAGGCAAGTGCTTTTGGGACCTCAGCTTTGAACAAATAAATCAACACATAGGTTAAGCAACTTGCCAAAGATAAAACAGCTAATAAGTGGTTTGTTTGACTCCAAAATCCATACTCTTAACCATAATTTCCAGGGCTTAGAAGAAAAAAAAGAGCTCTGACCACAGCTATGCAGGATTCTAAAATCCTCTTGTTTTTAATAATCATTAAATTTACCAAAGCTCTTGATTCTGGTGAGGGCTCGTTGTATTTATTCTTGCGGACTCCTTTAAAAAATTCCATTAGCCCGAGATATTCAACCAGAAAATTAGCTTGTAATACTGTATACATTAGGGTTAACAAGAAAAAAATAAAATAAATTCTTCTTTTCAAAGATAACAATTGCATCATTTCACATGTAATTAAAGCCATTAACACCAAGAAAAAACGTACAAAATTTTTCAGAGGTTGAAATTAAATTCAACAACATTTTAAAGAAGGGACCTAGGCTCAGTCACTCCTGTGTAATGAAAATTACAGTCAGGCAGAAGCTGAATTCATTTTGTCCTTCCTAATCAGCAGTGACCTAATGATAAAAGAATACATGCAAATTGATGTATGTGCGAATACAGTAATAATCGCTGAATTAAAAAAATCAACTTTTAGTAATCTCAATTATCTTGAAGATAGTTATTCGTTCAGAAGCAAAAAAGATCTGTGAGAACTTAAACTAGAGATGGCAAAACGAATTTTCTAAATCTGACAAACATTTAATTCCACTGGAACTTCATTAGACACCAACTCAGATTAAAAAAAAAAAAATCAAACAAGCAGGAAAATAAGATGGAGAAAGATGAGAATAAACAAAAAATTTCTAACACTGATACTTGAATACTCAAAATATATATGCTGAAAATCCCTTAGTGTGGAAACCACAGGAGCAAATGAGTGAATTATTGTAGTATCTTAAATTAATTTGTTCAAATATAAATATTTACTCAGTGATGATTATGTGCCAAGCATTATGTACTAAGCACTGGAAAACAAAGCAATGAATAAAACAAATACAAATTCCTCTCTCATGAAATTTATATTTTGGTGCAGAATGAGGACAATAAAAAATAAAAATATGTGTAATTCATAGCAAGAAGTAATAAACACTTTGAAGAAAAATATAGTGGCCTAAACATACAGAGACTAGGATTTTAAGTACAGAAAAGATTTTAAGTACAGAATCTTTTACTAAGTTGAGCTCTCCCCCTAGTGGAACCTGAAAATGATCTAAGATATTTCCATTACAAGAATAATCTAGAAGGTATTATAATTGAAAAAGAAGTATCAGGTTTTAACAAAATACCTATTTATGAATCTTAATCTGCATGTAATACATAATTACATGAATAAAAACTGAACCATTCAGACATTCACTAAATGTATGGATAGCAAGTTAGCCAATGAACAGTTCTAAATTCTCAAGTATAAAGTGAAATGCATCAAAACTAAAGGACCAGGAGTCCAGAAAAATACAGCATTTTAGGAAGAAATAGCAGCATGTAGAAAGGTACAGAATTCCGAAAGAATCTGAAAATTGCAGCAGCAGAATAACTGAGACAGTACGGAACAGCGTGCGTGCATGTGTGTGTTTGTGTGTGCACGCATGCGTACGTGTGTGTGTGGCACGCAAGAGAAGGAGGTAATGTCGAGAGATAAGGTTGAAAGTGAAGGTGTGGGCCATAGTGAAAAGATAAGTGTTTTACATGAACGAGTTTCTATGTGATTTGGTAGGTAAAAGGTAAGTAAAACGTAAAAAACAATAAAGGTTTTTATGTTTTAGAACAATAACTCTGACAGTTCTATGGAAGAACTGAGATTGGAAAAAAGGAAACTGGGTAGGAGATTACTGCAATAGTTCAGGTAATAGTGCAGATGGGAATTGGAGGAGGAATAGAAATGATATCAAAGATTCAAAAAAAGTTTTTGAAATGATTAAAATTACCTTTAGTTTTAGACTTTCTCACGACTTTTAAAAGAATTAAAGATTTGTACAAGACTTTCTAACCTATATGAGTTACTAAGAATTATCTAAAGGCAAATCTACATGATTAAGTGACCAGGTAGAATGTTGGTGACAGTAGGAACTGGTACAAGCACTGTGGAAAATAATTTGGTATAATCTAGCAAAGTGGAAAATTTGTATACCCTATCTATATATTCTTGCTATATGCCAGAGCATAAGGCAAAAATTGGAGTTCCTACAAAAAACCAAACCCATTGCTGTCAAGTTGATTCTAACTCATAGCAACTCTATTGGACAGAATAGAACTGTCCCATAGGGTTTCCAAGGAGTGGCTGGTGGATTCGAACTGACCTTTTAGTTAGCAGTCAAGCTCTTAACCACTGCACCACCAATGCTCCTACAAGGAGTTCCTACAAGGCTGAACAATTTGATAAGAGATAACACTAGTCAAGATTTCTGATAAAAAAAGAAGGAAAACATTTTGGATGGCATAGGAACATGTCTTATTTTACACATGTTAAATCTGAAGTGCCTCTACAACTTCCAGGTTGAGCTATCTAGTACCCATCAAAATTACTGATCCATTCATCGGAAAAAAATACAACACAAAGTCAGAGAGGTACAAGATATCTGCAAAACATAACACCAATATATGAAGAACCATACATCCATAAGAAAAAGACCTACAACCTGATACAAAATACGAACAAAAGAGCTTAACAGGCATTTCACCAAACAGGAAATCCAAATGGCCAAACTCATTAATGATCAAGTAAATGGAAATTAAAACCATGATGAAGTATCACTACATACCCACTAGACTGGCAAAACTTGAAACATCTGACACCATCAAGTGTTGGGGAGGATGTGGAACAACAAGATTTACATGCAGTGGTTGGGAGTTTAAACTGGAACAAGCACTTTGGAAAATAAAGAAGTTGAAGATTTGCATGCCCTATGACCCAACAATTCCACACCCTGGTATACATGCTAGAGAACTTTGTGCACATGTGATCTGTATGGCGTATAGGAATGTTCATCATCACAGCACTGTTCGTAATAGCCGCAACTTGGAAACTTCCAAACATCTATTAATAGAATGGATAAATACATTGTGATATATTCATATAGTGGAGTCCTGTACAACAATAAAATGATGACTCTCAGAAGCAGAATGGTGAACAAAGAATGAAGAGAGGCAAAAGAAAATATTCAACACGATTATATACAAAATTTAGAAACAGGGGAAACCAAACTGTATGTATTAGAGATGCATACAAAGATGACACAACTAGAAGGAAAAGCAAAGCAGTGATTCCTATAAAAGTCAGGATAAGGGAGCAGGGTATGGTCTGGTAGACTTCTGAGGCTTTGATGATATTCTCTATCTTGACCTGGGTAACAGACAGATGGGTAATTTTTTTTTTTTTGAATACATATTACACTGTACCTTTGTTTTATGAGCTTCTTGGTTATTATGTTTCATACTTTTTTAAAAAAGCACTGCTCAGGGGAAACAGGCTAGGACTGGAGATAAATTGAGATTCACTGCTATAAAGATATGTCCTGAAGCCAGGTAAGTGAGATCCTTCATTCAGGTACAGTTTTTTAAAAAGCCCAAAACTTGGATTCTCAGAGGAATACAGACATTCAGAACTGATAAAGATGACTGAAAACACTAAAACAAGAAAGAAGAGAATCAAAAGTTAGTGGTGTTAGGAAAGCCAAGGATGGAGAAAATTCAGCCACGATGAACACCATGTCTCAATTAGGATGAAGACTGAAAAGAGACCACTGGATTTGGCAATTAGGAGTCCAGTGATTAATTTACTGAAAGTCACTGGCTGTTAACATACTCTTGTTAAGAGTAAAAATTCCATGCATTTTCTTTTCTATTTTTCAAAAATATGTGGCACATGTTAAATATCATTTTAAACAAAACATGAAGCATGCCAAGGTCTTCATTTTAGTATTTCAGAATCAACAAAAAGGTGGATTTAAATTTTTTCTATTTAGTGACTAAGATACATAGAAATATGGCAAAATTTTATAATTTTCTTGATGTTAGAAATGTACAGAACTAAAACCAAAATTGCATTTGATAGCATGATTTAAATAACTGACTACTAATATATTAGTCTGTCATTCCTCAAGTTTTTCTGAATATATGCTGCTTTATGAAGAATACTGCCAACAGAACATGAAAGAATGCTTTTTTAAAAACTTATTAAAATCATAATGTGCTGTGATTACATGTGATCCAGATCAAAAGATGAGGCTATACTATAACATACATAAGCCTTGGAAATTAACTGAATTTTTAGGTGAAATTTAAGGACAAAAGGATACTTCAGGTGGAAAGAAATTTCTAGATGTTGTAGCAAAAACTGCATTATGACTTGGAATAGAATATATTCCAATAAATACGTATGTTTAAAAACAAAAAATTTTAAACATTATACTATTCTCATACAGGAAACTTACTCTCTTATATTGTACAATTGTTGGTTGTTAGGGGTGCGGTCGAGTCAGTTCTGATTCATAGCGACCCTATGAACAATAGAAATGAAACACTGCCCAGCCCTGTGCCATCCTCACAATCATTGCTATGTTTGAGTCCACTGTTGCTCAAATTTATTCAATACTGTATGCACTATTTTTTTTTTTTTTTTTTGGTATAATAAAATGTATGAGTAAGTGTTGAAAATGATTCCGTCATTACGATGAAGATGTAAGTCATTGTTCAGGTGTGGAGGGAAGGAGAAACTATCGCATTACTTTTACATGTGCTTTATTATTTTCATATGGTACCTGGATTTCAAGCTCTGCAATGTGTTGCTGTAGTTCGGCCACAGCAGCTATGCTGTCTGCTTCCCGGAGTCTCACGGCCATCACCTCTTCCTTGCTCTATGGTGGCAAACAAAACAAAACAGTAATAAACAACCAAAGGCTGGTCACAAAACATAAATACATGTAACTTGCCTCAAATCCAGAAAATGACAAAAAGGCCTATTATTAAATGAAAAAGTCAACATAAAATGAAGAATGTATATATGGAACAATTTCATTTTTAAGTAATCAGAGACACCATTTCATAAAAATTTACTCAAAATGTTAAAATTAAAAATCAACTAATTAAAATTAACTGGTGAATGTGAAAGCCGTTAACTTTTTATACAAAAACAATTACTGAGAGCTTTCTAAAGATTAAGCAACTAGGACAAGAGGCTAACAGTGAATATGGATGTGAAGAGAGTATATTAGCTAGATAGCGTTAAAAAGAATAGCATACCCTTTCTGAGGCAATAAATGTTAACAAACACCTACGTTGTATTACAAAGGATAAGGACAGAAATTAGAATTTGTCATTAATTCTAACCTTTCTATGAAAAGCAGAATATCATCTCAGATATGATAGTGGCACTCAATTTCAAACAAATACTGCTTTTAATACCTCACCATTTGGCATATGGCCATATATTCTCTGCACCCAGTGGCATGCTAGTAGATGTTCAACAACTGGCTCTCAGGTTATGGATGTATGTCTATACACACATATGGTATGTGTCCATAAGTTTATTATAAGTTTTAATATAAACTGATATAAAGGATATATAGTACACAATGTACAAACAATAATACAATATAAAATAACCCACTGCTGTAAATTCCATGTAGTCAGTAATTCTCACAAAATGCATTCATTGATTTTGCCACACTCTTGTATCACAGGCCACCTATGGTTGAAACTGATGAACAAGTGCAGTTTTGATGTGAATTGTTGGTTTTTTTATGTTAGAGAGAAGATGAAAGTATAAGATGGAATATCTATGTTAGAATTTCACTTTTTTGTCCATGATATGAGCAACTTCTTTGCTGAACTGGATAACAGTAATCAAATACTGGAAGAACATTTCCTTAATATTTTGTGCTATTTACAACGCAAAGGCTGAAGACACGACACACTTTTAAGTCATAGTATCATTAATATTTTATTCATAACTTTCTTAAGTCTAGAGCAAGAGTCAGCAAACGTTTTCTTAACAGGTCAGAGAGTAAATATTTTAGGCTTGTGGGTCATACGGTCTGTCATAACTACCCTATCTGCCACAGACAATACTTAAACGAATGGGAGAGGCGGCATTCTGATAAAACCTTATTTACAAAAACAGGCAGCCAACCAGATTTGGGCTATGTTCACTGACCCCTGATCTAGACCATCAACAAAACAATAAATCAACCCCTGATCTGTAGAGTTTGCCAAACAGATCGTCAACTAGTCTACTACTTTCTGGCTCCACTGCCAATACCTTAGTCCAATCTAGCATCTCTGTCCTGGGTACTACTGCCTGATCTTCTCCCATCAAATCTCTCTAAATCTCTCTCCAATCTCACCTTAAATCCATCTCCACACAGAGATGTGTGTTCTTTTTAAAAATAATTAAATTAATTGTTCCAGGCATATCCACTAATAAATTAAAAGCAGTGAGTGGAACTTTAAGTATATTTACATAGCCTCAATGTATCTATCCCCTCCGTCCCGAATATTTATTAATTATTGTGGTGGTTTTAACATATGTCCACAAGTGCTTTGATACGCCTTCATCTAGGAAATGGAGCTTAATTTCCCTCCTCTTGGACTATGGGCAGCACTTAGTAACTTACTTGTAATGAACACAGTATGCCCGCCCAAGAGGAAAAAAAACGGCTTTACAGCGGAGAAACTTAGCAGGCACCAACTTTATCAAGTGATCAAGGCTATAATATCACTAGTAATAAGATATCTCAATACCATGAGCTCTCTGATATGACGTGTTGAGAAGGACACATCACGTCTGTGGTATTCTTCCCCAAAACCTCAGTCTAACCATGACAAAACATCAAACAGACCCAAATTGAGAGATATTTTACAAAACACCGGACCAGTACTCTTCAACAGACAAGGTAATGAAAAATAAGAAAATGCTAAGGAACAGTCACAGATCAGAGAAGACCAAGAAGACATGATGAGACATGATGGGGGAAATCCAAATAAAGTCTGTAGTCTAGTAACAGTATTGTACCCATATTCATTTCTTGGTTTTGTAAAGGCACTATGGCTATGTGAAATGTTAACATTAGGAGGAGGTGAGTGAGGGGGATATGGGAACTCTATATTACCTTTGCCACTTTTCTAAACATAAAGTTATTTCAAAATTAAAAGTAAAAAAAAAAAAAGTGAAACAAATATAGCAAAACAGAGAAAAAAATACAAAACCTTACATCATATTGCTTTTCTACTGAAAACCTTTCAATGGCCTCCACAGCACTTGAGTAAAACTCAAAGTCCTTTCCATGAGCTACAAGGATCTACATGGTAAGAAGAGTCCTAGCCCACCTCCCTGGCTTTTCCTTGTTCAGCTTTTCATTATATACTAGAATCAGTAACCAAACTCCTGCTTTTGGGCCTTGAAACTTGTAACCATTTTCACACGAGGATCTTCCCCTAGCACTTCATAAGGCTGGTTCTTTCTCATCCTTCAAGTCTTAGCTCAGATATAACACCTCCTGGCACTTGACTGGAAACCCTGGTGGCGTAATGGTTAAGTGCTACAACTGCTAACCAAAAGGTTGGCAGTTCGAATCCACCAGACACTCCTTGGAAACTCTATGGGGCAGTACTACTCTGTCTTATAGGGTCACTGTGAGTTGGAATCAACTCAACAGCAACAGGTTTGGTTTTTTTGGTTTGGCACTCGATCTAAATTTGCACCTCTATTCTATACCATCCTACATTTCTTTCCTAGCATTTATTCCAATTAATCTTATTTTTTTACCTATTGTCTCATTAAGCATTATGTTCACCATCTTCATCACTGCATCTCCCACTGCTTTTAAGAGTATCTGACAAATAGAAAATGCTCAAATATTTGACAAATACATAAATCAGAGCCATCATTCTTTGATGTCTCATCTCCTCCCATCTCTGTTTGAGAATCTCATCCTAGAATATGTAAATGATACCTGTTTAAAATGAACAAAATACGTGGCTACATACTTTGTAAGCAACACAGTGAAGAATTTAGAACTATCATACCCTCCTGTTCAAAGCACAAAATATACAACCTTAAGGAGGGCAACTTGACAAAATCTATGAAAAGTACAAATGCATTTACCTTTGATCCAAAAATTACGGGCATTTAACCTGCAGAAATGTGTGGATATACCCGTGCACATGTGAAATTATGTAGGTACAAGGTTATTGACTACACATTGCTTGTAGTAGCAAAACAATGGAAACAACACAGGTGTCCATCAATAAAGACCTAATTAAGTAAACGATGGTAAACCCAGGCAATAGAAAACAACGTACCTTAGAAACAAATGAGAAGACACTTCAGGCACAGATACTGAAAGCTTTATAAAATATATTCATGAAAAAACAAAAAGTAGAACTGCATTTATTACAGTATGCTATCTTTTGTGCAAGAAAGTGAGAAGAAAAATTACATACTTGCTAGTATCTGCCTAAAAGAAACACTAGAAGAACATATTAGAAAATAATAAAAGCAGTTATCTGAAGGGAAAAAAAAAAAGGAGGGGAGTACGTGGTAATGTTGGGAACAGAATGGGATAAACAGGAATAGAGTGGGAATGATACTTTCATTTATACTTTGTTTAAAAAAAATCAAAGAATTGTGAAAAAAGTATTATTAGCTATTACAATTCGTATTAAATATAAGAAACCCGTTTAATTTCTTCCTGTTTCCTTCCTGTCATTATTCCACATATGCACAATGTTGTAATTTTGATTGACTTTCTGCACTTATCATTATTTATTAAATCATTTTACAAGTTTGTACATGAATTAATTTTTTTTTCTCATGAATGTGTATCTCTATGTAAGGAGCCCTGGTGGTGCAGTGGTTACAGTGATCGACTGCTAACCGAAAGGCTGGCTGTTCAAAGCCACCAGTGGCTCTGTAGGAGAAGGATTTGACAGTCTGTTTCTGTAGAGATTTACAGCCTTGGAAACCCTATGGGGTCACTATGAGTTGGAATTGACTTAATGGCAGTGGATTTGGTTTATGTATCTCTATGCAGAACTAGAGAATATAAACTGTTTCTGTAATCTTCAAATTAAGACTTACATACAAAACCATACTTGAAAAGTATATTTAATAGGCCCCAAATCTCTCTATTGAAAACCTGGGACCAAATGTGTTTTGGAATTCCAGATTTTTTGTATTTTAGAAAGCAATATGGTACAAAGGAGTCCCTGGATGGGGCTAACAGTTAAGTGCTCAACTACTAGCCCAAAGGTTGGTAGTTTGAATGCACCCAGAGGCATCTCCAAAGACAGGCCTGGCAATCTGCTTCTGAAAGATCACAGCCTTGAAAACCTTATGAAGCAGTTCTACTCTGCACACATGGAGGTGCCATGAGTTGGAAGGCAACTAACTACAAGAAAAACAAGGCGCATAAATATACGTTAGTATTATCCTGCAGGGTCTAGGGCAGGATCCATAATGAAACAGTATTATTTCTGCAACGAAGTATAAATACCACACCAAGCGGGATAAATAAAAATTATAAAGGGCTTTATGCCAATTCAAATCAGATTTTGCCTCCAGTATGTGCGAAACTTATGAAAAAAATTTCTGAGTTTCAAAATGTTTGGATTTTGAAATTGGGGAATCATAGACTTGATTGAATTGTATTGCTGCACATTTCATCTTTAACTGGAAATACTCAAATTCAGTTGTAAAGGGAGAATATGGTTAATATTTAAAACAATATTTTACACAAATGAAAAATAAAAGAGCTTTAATGATTAACAAGTTATAAGCCATAATCATGTAATCATATAAAACTAAATGAAAATTTATCAGATTTATGTAATTTAAGAACTGGTTTCCTTGCAAAGGTCAGGTTTGTTCCAACTTAAAGAGGTAGAATACATACTTAGTAAAAATGTAGTAGGTGGAAGGGTGGACAATTAACACAATGGTCACTCTTGAAATCTGTAAAAGCTATTATAAAAGACTGAATAAATCAATATAGAGAGCAAACATAGGGGAAGAGATCAGAGTCAGCATCTATAACATACTTAAGAGAGATATTAACAAATAACTTAAAATTATATAAAATTCCCCATCAGTTCTTAATAAAATCCTCTAAAATTCCAAATCTGGCCGTTACTTCGATAAATTCAAAGAAAATTATTTTCATCAGCAAACTCCTCAAATATTTATTACCAAAGAACACTTGTTTTGATTAAAAGATGCTAAAGCATTTAAAGAATCATATTAAATTCAGCAACATTATCAAAATACAAGGAAAACTTATACCAACAATGAAAAAAAGATTAATTTTAATTCTCTATTAAAGATAAATCAACACAGACAATATAGCATCACAAAAACTCAATGAAATTTTGGTATGGCAAATCAAACTGATACAACCTCATTTCACATCATCTGATTTTCAAACTAGGCTAGTCATATCTTTCAAGAGGGACCACTCTTAAATTAGTACAAATATCAGTACCGCCTACAGATTTCTGTCAGTGTAAATGGTAACAGCCATGCATATTTATTAGGATGTAATTTCACCTCTGGATTTCAGTGACACTGATACACCACTCAAGCTTCACTCTTGGTTTTTAATGACACCAGCACAAGTTGATGGAATTACAGCTTTATATGTGCCATTGAAAGTCTTATTTCTCGTCACAGAATAATAACGCTGGAATCTTTAAAAGGGCATCATTCCTCCTATCTCACTGTGGAAAGATGGATATCTAGTTTATTTTTAAAATCCCATGACTTGTCCTCAGTAATTCATTCTAATGGTCAAACCACAGCCATTTCTTCAGTTATTTCATGCACATGCACTTTTCCTCTCTACTCCACAAACTCCTCCTCTCTCACCACTGCTTTGCTATAAATATATTTCAGGAAAAAGTGTATTTGCACTCCTATACAACTGATACTTTGTGAATCCGAACACTTCATAAAAAAAGAAACAGAAGAACTGATTAAAAGAATTATGGGAAATATACCCAATTTTCCCATCCCACTGATTCACACACATTTCTTCTGCTCTGTACTCTATCCAAAAGCATATACCAATATTGATGCCCACTGATAAGGTATCAATCAAAGACCTAAGCCCTCTAAATTACCCGTCTTTTTGGCTGATGAGACATTAAAAGCTTTGGTTTAAAAAGGTCAAAGAAAAATTATAAAGAGATACTTATAAATGCCAATGCAGGTGTTATGTTAACCAAGTAGGTAGCTGAAATGAGGTTTCCTGCCTGAAATCCACCCCCAGAGCAAGATGAGCAAGATGGTCCAAATGCAACCATCAAACCAAATTCAGGAAAAGTGAGAAGACAGAACAGCTTTTTTGTTTTGTTTTTACAATACTTTAATCATGATGAGTATATAAAACAAACCAACAAAAGACATCATTATATTGACAAAAACATAAACTAGCTAGTTGACATATTTACCTTGCACTCAATCTCTGCTTGTTTGCGCTTTGCTTCACTTAACTGAGTAAGTAGTCCTTTGTTCTGTGTAGAAAGATACTGCACCTTCTCCTGCAGATTGATCACCTCTTGTTCTGCTCTTCGAAGATGGTTACTGTTAATCTGGTTCTAATAATTAAAAATATAAACTCTCAGACTACATAAAAGGCCTGAATATATTTACAAATTTTTATTTAGGCACTTTATACCTCAACATTATAAAAAACACTAGTCATAGGTCAATTTTTTCAACAGTTAAATAATAAAAAACAAAACTGCTTTAAAAATTAAAGATCCAAAGAAATACATAAGGTTCATATTATAAACTTTTCAATTTAGCTCAATTTACCATTTGTATAATAAATGTCTACAAACTACAGTGACGCATACACACAACTTAAAGGTATTTATTGATTAAGTTAACTCCTCTTTTCATTTCACAAAGGGAAGCAGAAACTGACTGAAAGATACCATCACCATTTACTGAACTGTAAACTCTTTGACACCACGAAATGTGTCACGCGCTTCTATATTCCCTCAACGTCTAGCATAATCTCTTGTTATGAAGCACAGACTGGTTTTGAATTTGGGCTTTGTATTTCATGATTGAACAAACTAATATCTCTGAGTCTCTGTTTCCTCATTTGAAAAACATACATAAAAATACTGTCTGCTTCTTACTTGGTTGTCTTTAGCATTAAATGAGATAATACAACTAACAGGCCCTACTAGGTAGTAAGAACTCAATAAATGTTGGGTAAAACCCAGTCAAAACAAAAAAAATGTTCGGTGCTTATTATAATTATAGAACATACTAAAAATCTATAGGCCTTGAATTGACTAACATGAGGTAGTTTTCCTGTTAAAAGTTTTCCCGTTCAAAAAACTTCTGGCTATGACTAGTCTGACAAAGGTCTAATCTCTAAAATCTACAGGAAAATCCAACACCTCTACAACAAGAAGACAATCAAATAAAAAATGAGCAAAAAACATGAACAGACACTTTACAAAAGAAGACATTCAAGCAGCTAACAAATACATGAGAAAATGCTCCCCATCACTAGCCATCAGAGAAATGCAAATTGAAGCCACAATGAGATATCATCTCACCCCAACATTACTGTCATGAATCAAAAAAACCGAAAATAACAAATGTTAGAGAGGCTGCAGGGAGATTGGAACTCTTATGCACTGCTGGTAGGAATGCAAAATGGTACAACCATTTTGGAAAACAATACGGTTCTTCCTTTAAAAGCTAGATATAGAAATACCACATGATCCAGCAATCCCACTCCTAGGAATATATCCTAGAGAAATAAGAACCGTCACACGAATAGACATATGCACACCCATGTTCACTGCAGCATTGTTCACAATAGCAAAAGGATAGAAACAACTTAGGTGCCCATCAACAGATGAATGGATAAACAAATTATGGTACATACACACAATGGAATACTATGCAACGCTAAAGAACAATGATGAATCTGCGAAGCATCTCACAACAGGGATGAATTTGGAGGGCATTACGGTGAGTGAAATAAGTCAATCACAAATGGACAAATATTGTATGAGATCACTACTATAAAAACTCATGAAAACGTTTACACACAGAAAAAACAATCTTTGATGATTATGAGGGAGGGGAGGGGTAGAAGAGAAAAACATAGATAGACGATAGATAAGCGGCAAGTTTGGCGAAGGGTAAGACAGTACACAAAACTGGGGAAGCCAGCACAACTTGTCCAAGGCAAGGTCATGGGAGCTCCACTGACACATCCAAACTCTGAGGGACCAAATTACTGGGTTGAGGGCTGTGGGGACCATGATCTTGGGGGAACACCTAGTTCATTTTGCATAACATAGTTTATAAAGAAAATGTTGTACATTCTACTTTGGTGAGTGGTGTCTGGGGTCTGAAAAGCTTGAGAGCAGCCATCTAAGATACTCCGTTGGTCTCACCCCATCTGGAGCAAGGGAGAATGAAGAAAACCAAAGTTACAAGGCAAAGATTTGTTCAAAGGACTAATGGAGTACAAATACCACAGCCTCCACCAGACTGAGTCTAGCACAACTAGGTGGTGCCTAGCTACCACCACTGACTGCTCTAATGGGGATCACAAAAGAGGGTCCTGGGCAGAGCTAGAGAAAAATGTAGAACAAAATTCTCACTCAAACACACACACACACACACACACACACACACACACACACACACACAAAGACCAGGCTTACTAGCCTGAAAGAGGCTGAAGAAACCCCAAAAGTAAGGTTCCTGGACACCCTTATAGCTCTGTAATGAAGTCACTCCTGAAGTTCACCCTTCAGCCAAAGATTGGACAGGCCCATAAAACAAAATGAGACTAAATGGGCACATCAGCCCAGGGGCAAGGACTAGAAGGCAGGAGGGGACAGGAAAGTTGGTAATGGGGAGCCCAAGGTTGAGAAGGAGAAAGTGTTGACATGTCATGGGGTTGGCAACCAAAGTCACAAAACAATATGTGTATTGTTTAATGAAAAACTATAGTTTGCTCTGTAAACCTTCATCTAAAGTACAATAATAATAAATAAATAAATAAATAAAGTTTTTCTATTCAGGCTAGACCCAGTGTGAATTCCCTCAACCCCAAATTATTCTAGCGAGGGTCTAACAGTAGCGACTTTCGTAACCAAAACCAGGTAAAATCTGGCTCCTCCTTCAACCTTGGCCTAGTTATTTAAACTCACTGAAGTACATTTCACTGCTAAAAGTGTTGATATTACTATTGGATTTTCAAGGCTGTGTTGTGGGGATCATAGGGGAAAAGTTTATGAAAGAATGCCAAACAATGCCAGAAATAAAACAGGTACTTTAAAAAACCTCAGTTGTTACTATTATTATACCTATCCTCTTCCCCCTGTGAAAATGACCCTATATCCAGTTTTAATGACAAAAATTTGGACCGCTTAGTACTTTTAAGCTCTAAAACTTTCTACCACTTCTGAGTTTCTTCATTTTTACTTTTACTTATATTCCTGACTCACAGAAGAAATACTTCTTTCTTTTTATGATTATCTACTAATTATATTATTCTACTTTGTGGGCTTCCCATATTACTAGATATTCTTTCTTTCATTGAAATGAATCCTGTCTGTCTACGCAATTAAGAGTGAACTTGTTAGTATGATACTCAAAATGCTCTGCAATCTATTTTTACTAGCTTACCTCCTACCATTAAACAAACCATTACACTCCAGAGGGACATATTTTCAACACAGGCTGCACAGCATTTCCACATATAAACTCCCTGCAACCCTGAACACAAGTCCATGCCTGAAAATTACAGAACACTCACATATAAGCAAACCCCAAGAACTGACCGTGAGTGAGAATCAATAGACAAAATAGTAAAAACAGATTTTTAAGATAATAAAATAAGCATATAAGGACTATAAAATAGGTATGTTTAAGATTATGAAAGACAAAAGGAGGAAGCAAAAACACAAGCAGAGAACAAGTCTCTGTCAAAAAAAGAATCAGCAAATTTGAAAAGAGCCAAATAAAATGCAAAGAATTTAACAATACAGCAACTGATACTAAAAATTCACTAAGAGGAACAACAACAACAAAAAAAACCCAATTAAAAAAATGGAAAAAGGACCTGAATAGACATTTCTTCAAAGAAGATATACAAATGGTCAATAAGTACATGAAAACATGCCCAAAGTCATTAGTCATCATGGAAGTGAAAACCAAAACCACAATGAATACTATTTTACACTCACTAGGATGGTTATTATCAGAAAATAACAAGCGGTAGTCAGGGTGTGGAAAACCTAGAACTCTTGTGCACTGCGGGTGGAAAGGTAAAATGGTGCAGCTGCTGTGGAAACAGTCTGCCGGTTCTTCAAAATATTAAACATTGAATTACCGTATGAGACAGCAATTCCATGCCTAGATATATACCCAAGAGGCTTGAAAGCAAGGGATCCATCAGATACATGCACACCAGCGTTCACTGCAGTATTATTCACAATAGCCAAAGGTGAAAAAACCCAGGTGTTTAGATGAATGGATAAATAAAATGTGGTTTATACATATAATGGAATGTTCCCCAGCCATAAACAAAAATGAAGTCCTGATATACTCTACAACATACTGGAGCCTTGAAAACAATATGCTAAGTGCAATAAGTCAGACACAAAAGGACAAATATTGTATGATCTTACTTATACGAAATACCGAGCATAGGAAAATGCACTGAGACAAAGGTTTATTAGCAGTTAGCAAGGTCGGGTGGTAGGGAGCAATGGGGAGCTATTGCTTAAGGAGTACTGGGTTTCTCTTTGGGGTAATGAAAAACTTTTGGAAATAGATAATGGTGATGTTGCACAGTATGGAGAAATGTAATTAATGTCACTGGAGTGTACATTTAAAAATGATTAAAACGGCAATTTCTTGTTATATATATTTTACCACAATAGGGGATTAGATGCATTTAAAAAGAATT
This sequence comes from Loxodonta africana, assembly GCF_030014295.1. Lineage (NCBI taxonomy): Eukaryota > Metazoa > Chordata > Mammalia > Proboscidea > Elephantidae > Loxodonta > Loxodonta africana. The sequence goes on along the minus strand of NC_087344.1, from coordinate 144,955,821 downwards.
AGTGCCCCAGAAGAGGTCAAGAGACACAGAAAAGAGAATAAGAAGGTCCAAAGTATACCTAATAGTGGGTGCAGAATTGAAGGAAAAAAGGTGAGCTAGTCTAAAAGACGATAATGGTTGAGAATGCTTCACAACTAAAAAAAAAAAAAAAAAAAGTATGAATCCACACTTAAGCACACCTAGTCTCAAACAAGATAAATACAAATTAATCCTCGAGATATACTGTACGAAGCTTAGAATACTAAAGAAAAGAAAAAGGTAAATAGCAGGAAAGACAGATTATTTACAAAAGAAAGTTAAGTGTCCTGAAGACATCTCAACAGCAAAACTTTGTAGTGCTCAAAAAAATAAACATCACCATAGGGTAGCATCATCTTCAGCTAAAGTATCTTTCTAGAGTAAGAGAAAAGGAAGTTTATTTTAAGATACATAAGTGAGAGTATCTACAACTCAGGATTCAAACTGGAAAGAAATTGTCAAATAAAAAAATAAAGAACAAAAACTTGGAAAACAGGTGGACAAATCACAATGAACATTGACTCCATAAAACAATGATAATTTATCAAAAATCTAAATGAGTATTGCTGAGTTATTTCCAACTCATGATGACCCAATGTGCTACAGAGGAAAACTGTTCCATAAGGTTTTCATGGCTGTAATCTTTATGGAAGCAGATTGCCAGGTCTTTCTTCCTCAGGGCCACTGGGTGGGTTTGAACTGCCAACCTTTAGGTTAGTAGTTAAAAGCAAACCATTTGTGCCACCAGGGACCTTACAATAATAATAATGCCTACTAATCTGGGGGTATAAAAAAGATGTATAATAGTAACTTGCAAGATGGAAGAAAAACACAGGATGTTCTTCTAAGGTCCTTGTACTGTTTGGAAGGCAAATGGAGATAATAACTAACTTCAGACTTCATTCGGCCTGATAAGCATTTAATTTTTTCTCAGGTAATAAACACTAATAGGAAAAACATGGAATTATAAAAGTCAAAGGAGTAGAGTGAAAGAGAAAAACCAAAACAATCCAATAAAAAGCAAGAAAAGAGGAAAAACAGAAGAAATAGAAAGTACACAATAAAATAATTCCACATAATCAGAACCTGATTGGGGATATAGAGAGCTAGAAAGAGCATTGCTCCTATCTTTTCAATTAAAAAAAAAAAAAAAAAGCCAAATAAACTCTAAGTTCATGATTTTTGTTAAACCCAGAGAGCTGAGGTCACAGGGCAACCAACTAGCCCAGGAGTGTCCTAAGAGAGATGGGATGGGATGGGATGTGAACACTTGTTCACCTACGGCAACGCAGCCAGATACTGTTAAAAATGATTAAATATCAAATTAGTGGAGGCCAAGTGTGGGCTTGCAAGAGAGTGTGGGGTCCTAGGGGACAAAAGATACAGGGAAGCTCATAAACTCTTGAACACTCTTTCTTTATGGAGCCCTAAAGGTGAATACCAAAAAGATTGGTTAGAGTCCTGAGAAAACAACCCTCATGATGCAGGCCTGAGGGAGGGAAAGAGCAGCCACTATAGGCGGGTCACTCGATCTTGTCTGTCTCCTCTAGGGAACAAAACCCTTAATCTGCAGGAAGTGGGACAACAAACACTGCTACCCTCCGGGCACTAGCGAAAGCCACTGCATATAGGGGAAGGGGAACCAATACGTTCTGGGTCTAGAACTACAGCTGGGGATGAAGCAGGAGAACAAAGAAGGCCAAGCATGCCAGATTAAGAAAAACAATGTTAGCTTAAGACTGAGGCTTTATCAGAACAGGGACTATTCCTGTCACTCCAACTCTCGATAAAAAGAAATGGTGGAGTACTTGCTGGAGGCAGACCCTCTCTCAGGCACGATGCAAAGTGAAGACCTAAAGACAGTGAGAAAAACTCCTCTGGCAAACCAGTACCCACTCTTAAAATATTGTTAGAGGAGTTTGATGCCTGTGGTACACTAAGAGTAACCACAGAAACAACAAACCTCAAACCCAGCCCAACTCCAGACAATAGTAACACAAACCCTAACATTAAAGGCCTCACAGAAGGAAGGTATACCCATTTCCAGGCATAAAAACTTTTACTGTAATCTCCACTGTCCTACACAAGATATCCAGCTCTCAACAAAAAGTTACAAAGCACAGCAACAGGTAAGAAAACAAAACGAAACACTACCAAGAGACAAAACCATCAACAGAACCAGCCTCAGATATGACACAGATGCTGAAATTAATTGACAGAGAATTTAGAATAACCTTCTTATGATTAATATGCTATTACGGACTGAACTGTGTCACTCAAAAATATGTGTTTTAAATCCTAAACTCTATGCCTGTGGTGGAGCCCTGGTAGCACAGTAGGTAAGAACTCAGCTGCTAACCAAGAGGTTGGCAATTCAAATCCATCAGTCGCTCCTTATAGTCCCTATGGTGCAGTTCTACTCTGTCCTATATAGGGTCACTATGAGTTGGAATAGACCAGACAGCAGTCGATTATGCCTGTGGTTATAATCCCATTTGGGAATGGGTTATCTTTGTTAGGAAACCCTGGTGGCGTAGTGGTTAAGTGCTGCGGCTGCTAACCAAAAGGTCAGCCGTTTGAATCCACCAAGCGCTCCTTGGAAACTCTATAGGGCAGTTCTACTCTGTCCTCTAGGGCTGCTACGAGTCGGAACTGACTTGCTGGCGATGGGTTTTGGATTTACCTGTGTTATGTTAATGAGACAGGATTGGTACAGGGTATGTTTTAAGTCAATAAAGGAGACTGAATGATTAAATAAGCAAGTAAGAAGCAGAGACGGGGAAAGAGGGACGCCAAGCCATATGAAGACTGCCAGGAGCAGAAGCTAAGAGGTAAGGACCTTCTCCAGAGCCAACAGAGACAGAAAGCGTTTCTCTAAAGCCAGCATGCTAAATTCAGACTTTCAGCCTCCTGAACTGTGAGAGAGTAATTTTTTTTTAAATTGTCCTTTAGGTGAAAGTTTACAGAGCAATTAGTTTCTCATTAAACAATTAACGCCCATATTGTTTTGTGACACTGGTTATGAACCTCATGATGTGTCAATGCTCTCCCTTTTGTCCCCCCAGGTTCACCCTTTCTATTAGCACAGTTTTCCTATCTCTTCCTGCCTTCTCGTCTTTGCTTTTGGGCTGCTGTGCCCATTTAGTCTTATATACACGATTGCACTATGAAGCACATTCCTCATAAGCATTATTGTTTCTTTTATGGAAATGTCTAATCTTTGACTGAAGGGTAAACTTCACGATTGGCTTTAGTACAGAGTCAAAAAGGTGTCTGGGGGCCATACTTTTGGGGTTTCTCCAGTCTCAGTCAGACCAGTAAGTCTGGTCTTCTTTTGTGAATTTGAATTTTCTTCTACATTTTTCTCCTAATCTGTCCGGGGCCCTCTGTTATGATCCCTGTCACAGCAGTCAGTGATGGTAGCTGAGCACCATCTAGTTGTTCTAGGCTCAGTCTGGTGGAGGCTGTGGTAGTCGTGATCCATTAGAGAAAATAATTTCTGTTATAGCAGTACTAGATAACTAAGACAGAATTTGGTACCAAGAAGTGGGAATGCTCTTCTACCAAATACCTAAAATGGAGAAGTGGTTTTGGAATTGGGTAATGGATAGATGCTGGAAAAGTTTTAAAGTGTCTAATAGTAAAATTCAAAAAAAACTATGAGTCAGAATCAACTCGATGGGAATCGTTTGGAGACCCTGATGGTGTAGTGGTTAAGAACTATGGCAGCTAACCAAAAGGCTGGTGGTTCGAAACCATCGGGCGCCCCTTCGAAACTGTATGGGGCAATACCACTCTGTCCTATAGGGTCGCTATGAGTTGGAATCGACTCATAGCGACCCTATAGTAAAATCCTAGATTGCCTTAAAGAGACTGATGGTAGAATTATGAACATCAAAGGAAATTCTGGTGAGAGGTCAGAAGGAAGTGAGAAGAGCTATAGGGAAAATCTCTATCATCTTAGAGAATGCATACAGCACCAGCAAAGAATGTTGCTAGAAATGTGGATGTTAAATGTGCTTCTGGTGAAGCTTTAAAAGAAAATGATGAACAAGTGATTGGACAATGGAGGAAGGGTGAAGCTTTTTATGCAGTGGCAAAGAACTTGTCTGAATTATGTTCAAATGTTTGGTGGAAGACAGAACTTGTAAGTGATGAATTTGGATATTTACCTGAGGAGATTTCTAAGCAAGATATTAAAGGAGTCACGTGGTTTCTCTTTGCTGCTTATAATAAAGTGCAAGAGGAAAGAGATGGACTTAAAAATTAACTATGCAAAATGAAAATAAAACTTAAAAGATTTGGGAAACCCTATTGTACAAACGAAGGACACATGTCCTGGAGTTTTGACCAAGGACGTGGCTACATAATCTTTTGTTAAACGAGATTAAGCCTGTGACGGATGGATCTAAACAATTACCACAGCTTAGACTGAAGGGGACTTAGAAAAAACGAAGGAGAAGAATGCTATCTGCCTCTTAGAATTCTATAGGCAGGAAACAGGCCAAAGGAAATACATCTATTGTCCTCCAATGGGAAGCAGGGCTTTATCACTTTCAAAGGCTAGCATCACCACTTCCTGCATTTAAAAGGGTCCGATCTTCATCAACTCAGTTCCACAGTGTGGGGCTGCCTTTCACAAGTGCCATGCGCATGGGACCAGTACCCAAACCTGAGGCAGTGGGGCTGCCATGGCCAAGGGGCAGAAGAATGGGGTCTGCCAGGGCCAAAGGGATGAGGTTACCACTCAGATGACTGGGAAAATGGAGCTCCCCAAAACTGAGGGGGCAAGGCTGCTGTCCCAGTGGTCCTGGAAGGTACAGCTGAAGCCCAGGGCTAAGGGCCTCCATCCAGAATCCAGAGGGTGTGGCCAACACCCAGAGTCTGGAGGGCAGGGCCATTGCCCAGATGGTCCTAAAGAACAGGGGATCATTTTTAAGCCTTCAGAGCTAATGTAAATTGTTCTACTGGGTTTTGAACTTGCCTTGTGCCTGTTATCCCTTCTTTCCTTCTGATTTCTCCCATTTGTAGTGGAAATATCTGCCTTGTGCCTGTTCCACCACTGTACTTTGGAAACAGCTAACTCGTAGTCTAGATTTCACAGGTTCACACATGAAGAGGAATTTTTGCCACAGAATGGAATACACTTAAAGTCTCACTTATATTTAATTTAGATGATTATGATTCAGAAGATGAGATTTTGGACTTACAAGTTGATTTAAGACTTCTGGCATGACGTGATGGGGTGAATGTGTTTTGCATGTGGCAAAGATACGAATTTTGGCAGCGGGGGCCAAAGGGTGGAATGTTATAGATTGTATTGTGTTTCCCCTGAAATATGCTTTGTAAATCCTAACCTCTATGCCTATGGTTATAATCCCATTTGAAAATGGATTGTCTTTGTTATGTTAACAGGACAGGATTAGGATAGGGTGTGTCTGAAGTCAATTCTCTTTTAAGGTATAAAAAAGATTAAACAAGGGAAGAAGCAGAGATGGGGAAAGACAAATGTCAAGCCAAATGAAGACTGCCTAGAAGCAGAAGCCAAAAGAGACAAGGTCCTTCCTCCAGAGCTGACAGAGAAAGCCTTCCTCTAGAGCCAGCACCCTGAATTCAGACTTCTAGCCTTCTAAGCTGTGAGAAAATAAATTTGTTTGTTAAAGCCACCCATTTGTGGTATTTCTGTTATAGCAGTACTAGATAATTAAGACATACGCTAAAGTCTCTAAGAGAAAGATGAAAAACATGCAAGATCAGATAGCTAATATCAGCAGAGAAATGAAAACTAAAAGAGAATCAAACAGAAATGCTAGAAGTAAAAAACAATGAACAATAACATGTGAAAAATGGGCTCATCAACTGACTTGAGAAAACTGTGGTAAAAATCAATGAACTTAAAGATACGGCAACAGAAATTATCTAAACTAAAAACATAATGAAAAAAATCAATACGAGGAAAAAAAACAAACACATCCACGAATTGTGGTGCAACATCAAATCAATCTGTGTCTGACTAGAATCCCAGAAGGCAAACAGAATATGGGGCAAAAGAGATGTTTGAAGAAATAATCATTTAGAATTTTCCAGAAATAAAGAAATACACAGATACAAGAAGCTCAGAGAAAAAATATAAATGAAAAACACACCTAGGCATATCATACTCAAACTGTTCAAGACAGGAGACAGAGAATATCTTGAAGACAGACAGGAAAAAAAGACATATTATATATGCAGAGGAACAAAAATAAGAATTACAATAGATATAGGCTTGCATGGTTTCTGACAAGTCGACAATGGAGTGATTTAGGGCTGAAACAAAAAAAATTTTCAATTCAGAATTCAATTTGAAACAAAAATATCTGTATCTTTAAAACTGGGGAATTACCTTCTCAAACAAAAATTAAGAGAATCTCTTGCCAACAGATGAGTGCTACAAAAAATGTTAAAGAAAGATCTTCAAGCAAAAGAAATATGACACCAGACTGAAAAGTGGATCTACATATAGTAAAGTAAAAGAGAGCGATGAAATGGAATAACAAAGGGGAAAACAAAATTCTTATTTTTTTAATAAAAAAAATTTAAAGAGGTATAAATAAATGAGTCAGTCAAGAAGATAAAATGTAATCATAATAAATGGTCAATAAACCCTAGTGAAGGAAGAAGAGGAAAAAAAAGAAATAAAAACAGATGGAACATAAAGAGCTAGTAAGGTGATAGCTATTAATCCAAACAGAATCACAAAACACAGAACAAACATGACAGCTAAAGACACAGTAAGACTGAATTTCTAAAATAGTTTTATTGAGATATATTTCACAGACAAAATTGACCCATTTAAAGTATACTGTTCAGTGGTTTTTCACATATTCAAAGAATTGTATAATCATCTTTCAGACTGAATTTTTAAAAATATGCATATTCTTTAGATGATTAATATACCACCACTACTACAACCCACTGGCTTACTCCACACATCTTCAATCTAAATCTATCCCATGGGTGCCCACAGTCTGGTGGCAAAACACACCCACCTATATGCTCTAGGGAACAGGGACATCCTTTCCTCACAGATGCTCAGGGGTGGTTGTCAGCCCCCTGCCTTGCTTAGCACGTGACCCCCTACTGCACCCAGATACCTGTGCCTACACCATTCACCCCTGCTCATCTAGACTATAGGTGAAAGCCTGGACCACACACTTGGTGACTGACTACCTGGACACCTGAGCTGAATCCATGCAAGAAAAGTGAATGGACTTCTGGGCTCACATACCTAGTAACATACCTCTGACCACCAGGTGACAGGACTTTAGATCTTCAAAGGCACTAATAATCAAATTAGCTCACAGAAGAAGCCTATTTAGGCACATCAAAACAAAACAAAAAGCTAGTCTGTAGAAAGCAAATATTAAATAAATAAATACAATAATAGAGAAAAGGTTCAATATCAAATCACATAAAGAGGCAGACCAAATGGCTTCAGCAAGCTTACAAAACAAAGAATCAAGAAATCTTCTAGACGAAGATAACTTCCTGGAATTACCAGAGGTAGATTACAAAAGATGAAAACACAGAACTCTTCAGGAGATCAGGCAAAATGCAAAACAAGCCAAGGAGCACAGAGACAAAGCAATAGAGCAACTTAAGAAGGTTAGAGAAGAGGATAATGACAAATTTAGTAGGCTGCAAGAATCCACTGAGAGACAGCAAACAGAAATCCAGAAGATTAACAATAAAATTTCAGAACTGGACAACTCAATACAAAGTCATAGGAACAGAATTGAGGTAAAGGAAGTCAAAATTAGTGAGACTAAAGATAAAGCACTCGACACCAGCATATTTGAGGAAAAATCAGATAAAAGACTTTTATAAAATGAAGAAACCCGAAGAGTTACGTGGGACTCTACCAAGACGAATAGCCTACGAGTGACTGCAGTACCTGAACAAGGTGGGATAAAAGAAAATACAGAGAGAATTGAAGATTTATTGGCAGAAAACTTCCTTGGTATCTTGAGATGATGAGAAGATACCTATCTAAGAAGCTCATGGAACCACACACAAGGAAGTTCCGAAAAGAAAGTCAGCAAAACATATTATAATCAAACTTGCTAAAAACAAAGATACAGACAGAATTTTAAGAGCGGCTAGGGATAAACGAAAAGTCACCTACAAAAGAGAGTCAATAAGACTAAACTCAGGCTACTCAGCTGAAACCATGCAGGCAAGACGGCAATGGGATGGCATACACAATGCCTTGAAGGAAAAAAATTGCCAGCCAAGAACTATATATCCAGCAAAACTGTCTCTCAAATATGATGGCAAAATTAGGACATTTCCAAATAAGCAGAAGTTTAGAGAGTCTGCAAAAGCCAAACCAAAATTACAAGAAATACTGAACTGAGTTGACTGGTTAGAAAATCAGTAACATCAGATAATCCAAGACCAGAACACAGGACAGAGCAACCAGATATCAACCCAGATTGGGAAATCACAAAAATAAATCAAAGCTAAAATGCTGAAGACAGGGAAACAGAGACATCACTATGTAAAAGATGACAACATTAAAACAAAAAAGGAATAAAAAATGTAGTCATATGGCGAGAAAGTCAAGGCGATAAAGAAATAAGAGATTGCTTAAACTTAGAAAAATAGGGGTAAATATAAAGGAAACTAACAATCCTACACATCAGAATAAACAAGAAAAACATAAAGACTCAGCAAATACAAAATCAACAACAATGAAAATGAGGAAAAGAAAATATATAAAGAAAAATGACCCAGCACAGAAAATTAAGCAGAACAAAGAAACTGTCAACAACACAAAAAGACAAAACAAAAGCACTAAACTCATACTTATCCATAATTATGCTGAATGCAAATGGACTAAATGCACCAATAAAGAGACAGAGAGTAGCAGAATGGATAAAAAAACACGATCCGACTATACGCTGCCTATAAGAGACACACCTTAGACTTAAACACACAAACTAAAACTCAAAGGATGGAAAAAAATATATCAAGCAAACAATAATCAAAAAAGAGAAGTGGCAATATCAATTTCTGAAAAAACACTTTAAAGTAAAATCCACTATAAAGGATAAGGAAGGACACTACATAATGATTAAAGGCCCAATACACCAGGAGGACATAACCATAATAAATATTTATGAATCTAATGACAGGGCTCCAAAATACATAAAACAAACTGTAGCAGCATTGAAAAGAGAGACAGCTTCACAACAACACTAGGAGACTTCAACACACCATTTCAGTGAAGGACAGAAAGAAGCTCAATAAAGACATGGAAGATCTTAATGCCACAATCAACCAACTTGATCTCATACACACATACAGAACACTCCGCCCAACGGCAGCCAGGTATACTTTCTTTTCTAACGCGCACGGAACGTCCCCCAGAATGTACCATATATTAGGCCATAAAACAAACACCCAAAAAACCCCAAACCCATTGCCGTCGCATCGATTCCAACTCATAGCAACCCTACAGGACAGGGTAGAACGCCCGATAGACTTTCCAAGGAGCACCTGGCAGATTCAAACCGCCAACCTCTTGGTTAGCGGCTGTAGCACTTAACCACTACGCCTTAGCAAAATCCGAAACATCGAAATATTACAAAGCATTTTTTTTTTTACCATAAAGCCGTAAAAATAGAAATCAGTAACAGAAAAAGGAAAAAAATCAAACACACGGAAACTGAACAACACCTTGCTCAAAAATTACTGGGTTATAGAAAAAATTAAGGATGGAATAAACAAATTCATAGAATCAAATGAGAATGAAAACACATCCTACCAGAACCTCTGGGACACAGCAAAAGCAGTGCTCAGAGGTCAATTTACAGCAACATATGCACACAACCAAAAAGAAGAAAGAGCCAAAACAACCAAAAAGAAGAAAATGCCAAAATCAAAGAAGTATCCCTACAACTCGAACAAATAGAAACAGAGCAACAAAAGAAGCCCTGGGGCACCAGAAGAAAGCAAACAAGAAAAATTAGAGCAGAATTAAATAAAACAAAGGATAGAAAAACAATTGAAAGAGTTAACAAGACGAAAAGTAGCTCTTTGCAAAGATCAACAAGATCCATAAATCACTGACCAAACTGACAAAAAAAAAAACAGCAGAGGGAGCAAATAACCCAAATAAGAAATGAGATGGGCAATATCACAACAGATCCTACTGAAATTAACAGAATCATAACAGAATACTAGGACAAATTGTACTCTAACAAATTTGAAAACCTAGAGAAAATGGACACATTTCTAGAAACACACTACCTACCTAAACTAACACAGAGGTAGAACAACTAAATAAACCTATAACAAAAGAAGAGGTAGAAAAGGTAATTAAAGAAACTCCCCCCCCCAAAAAAAAAGAGCCCTGGCCCGAATGGCTTCACTGTAGAATTCTATCAAACTTTCAGAGAAGAGTTAACACCACTACTACTAAAGTTATTTCAGAGCATAGAAAAGGATGGAATACTCCCAAACTCATTCTATGAAGCCAGTATAACCCTGATACCAAGACCAGGTGAAGACACCACAAAAAAAGAAAATTACAGACCTAAATCCCTCATAAACTTAGATGCAAAAATCCTCAACAAAATTCTAGCCAAGAGAATTCAACAACATACAAAAAAAAAAAATCACCATGACCAAGTGGGATTCATACCAGGATGCAGGGATGGATCAACATTAGGAAAACAATAAATGTAATCCATTACATAAATAAAACAGAAGACAAGAGCCACAGGATCTTATCAATTGATGCAGAAAAGCATTTGACAAAGTCTAACACCCATTCATGATAAAAACTCTCAACAAAATAGGAATAGAAGGAAAATTCCTCAAAATAATACAGGGCATTTATACAAAGCCAACAGCCAACATCATCCTAAATGGAGAGAGTCTGAAAGCGTTCTCTTTAGAATGGGAACCAGACAAGGGTGCCCTTTATCACCACTCTTATTCAACATTGTGCTAGAGGTCCTAGCCAGAAAAATCAGGGAAGAAAAAGAAATAAAGGGCATCCAAATTGGTAAGGAAGACGTAAAAGTATCTCTATTTGCAGATGATATGATCTTGTACACAGAAAACCCTATAGAATCCACAAGAAAACTACTGGAACTAATAGAAGAGTTCTGCAAAGTATCAGTATACAAGATAAACATACAAAAATCGGATTCCTCTACGCCAACAAAGAGAACATCGAAGAGGAAATCACCAAATCAACACCATTTACAATTGCTCCCAAGAAGACAAAAACTTAGGAATAAATCTAACCAGAGAGGTAAAAGACCTATACAAAGGAAAGTACAGGACACTAATGCAAGAAATCAAAAGAGACCTGCGTAAGTGAAAAAACATACCTTGCTCACGGATAGGAAGACTCAACATTGTGAAAATGTCTATTCTACCCAAAGAGACCTATAGATACAATGCAATCCCGATCCAAATTCCAATGGCATTTTTTAATGAGATGGAGAAACAAATTACCAACTTCATATGGAAAGGGAAGAGGCCCTGGATAAGTAAAGTATTACTGAAAACAAGAACAAAGTGGGAGGCCTCACATTACCTGATTTTAGAACCTATTATACTACCACAGTAGTCAAAACAGCCTGGTACTGGTACAACAACAGATACATAGACGAATGGAACAGAATTGAGAATCCAGATGTAAATTCATCCACTTATGAGCTGCTGATATGTGACAAAGGCCCAAAGTCCATGAATTGGGGAAAAGACAGTCTATTTAACAAATGGTGCTGGCATAATTGGATATCCATCTGCAAAAAAATGAAACAAGACCCATACCTCACACCATGCACAAAAAACTAACTCAAAATGGATCAAAAACCTAAATATAAAATCTAAAATGATAAAGATTATGGAAGAAAAAATAGGGACAACGCTAGGAGCCCTAATACATGGCATAAACAGTATACAAAACATTACTAACAATGCACAAACACCAGAAGAGAAACTAGATAGCTGGGAGGTCCTAAAAATAAAACACACTCATTCAAAGACTTCACCAAGAGAGTAAAAAGACAGTCTACAGACTGGGAAAAAATTTTTGGCTACAACAAATCTGATCAGTATCTGATCTCTTAAAATCTACAAGATACTGTAAAACCTAAACAACAAAAAGACAAATAACCCAATTAAAAATGGGCAAAGAATATGAACAGGCACTTCACCAAAGAAGACATACAGGCAACTAATAGAGACATGAGGAAATACTCCGGATCATTAATTTTTAGAGAAATGCAAATCAAAACTACAATGAGATACCATCTTACCCCAATAGACTAGCATTAATCCAAAAAACCAATATAATAAATGTTGGAGAGGTTGCGGAGAGACTGGCTCACTATACGCTGCTGGTAGGAATGTAAAAGGGTACAACCACTTTGGAAATCAATTTGGTACTTCCTTAAAGAACTAGAAATAGAACTACCATAGGATCCAGGAATCCTACTCACACAATAGATACGTGCACACCCATGTTCACTGCAGCACTGTTTACAACAGCAAAGAGGTGGAAATAACCTAGATGCTCATCAATGGCTGAATGGATAAACAGGTTATGGTACATTCACGTAATGAAATACTATACAATGATAAAGAAAAATGATGAATCCGTGAAATACCTCATAACATGCATGAATCTGGAAGGCATTATGCTGAGTGAAATTAGTCTGTCGCAAAAGGACATATATTGCATTAGACCACTGTCATAAGAACTCAAGAAAAGGTTTAAACACAGAAGAAAACATTCTTTGATGGTTACGAGGGTCGGGAGGGAGGGAGAGGGCTATTCATCAATTAGACAGTAGACAAGAATTATTTTAGGTGAAGGGAAGGACAACACACAATATAGGGGAAGTCAGCACAACTGGACTAAACCAAAAGCTAACAAGTTTCCTGAATACAACCAAACACTTCGAGGGACAGTGTAGCAGGGGCGGGGGTCTGGGGACCATAGATTCAGAGGACGTCTAGGTCAATTGGTGTCACAAAGTTTATTAAGAAAACATTATACACCCTGCTTTGGTGAGTGGCACGTCTGGGGTCTTAAAAGCCAGCGAGTAGCCATCTAAGCTGCATCAGTTGGTCTCCAAACCACCTGGAGCAAAGGAGAATGAAAAACACCAAAGACACAAGGAAAATATGAGCCCAAGAGACAAAAAGGGTCACATAAACCAGAGATTCCATCAGCCTGAGACTGGAAGAACTAGATGGTGCCCGGCTCACCAATGACTGCCCTAACAGGGAACATAACTGAGAGACCCTGATGGAGGAGAAAAGGGTGCAGAACTCACATTCTAGTAAGATGACCAGACTTTATGGTCTGACTGAGACTGGACGGATGCCAGAGGTCATGGTCCCTGGACTCTCCGTTAACCCAAAACTAAAACCATTCTCGAAGCCAACTCTTCAGAGAAAGACTAGACTGGACTATAAGACATAAAAAGAAACTGGTGAGGAGTGTGCTTCTTAGCTCAAGTAAACACATGAGACTAAGTGGGCAGCTCCTGTCTGGAGGTGAGATGAGAAGGCAGAGGGGGACAGAAGCTGGTTGAATGGACACAGGCAACACAGGGTAGACATGAGGAATGTGCTGTAACATTATAGGGAGAGCAGCTAGGGTCACATAACAATGTGTGTATAAGTTTTTGTATGAGAAACTGACTTGAAACTTAAACTTTCACTTAAAGCACAATTAAAAAAAAGAAAAAAAATTTATCCCAAATTACAAATTCCTTAGGAAGCCTTTTCCCAAACCACCTAGTTGGTTTTTCCCTCCAAGATTTTTTCCATAGCAATTTCTATCACTCTACTCACCAGATTTCTAAGTTATATTAAATACTGTTTGTGCATGCCTGATTTCTTAAGTGTAATTCCTTTGATGACCGGGACAGTGCTTTGCATTTTACAAGTTCTCAAAACTATGTTTGTTGAATTTGATTCATTCAGCTCTGAAATAAATCTTGAACACTGGCTTAAAAGCTGTGTTTGCATCTTTAAAATCTATACTGAAATAAAACCCAATTAATCTAAAGAAATCATATTCACGTTATCATGTTTAAGTTGGGACGATCATTTTGCACACGGTAATACAGAATGATACATGAGTTAACTATGCCCCCTACTGACTGAATAAAAATTTTGCAAAACAAGTAACGTTCAGAGAAAATAGGGAGTATGATTCACACACAAAATGTCCCACATAAAAACCAAATGTACTTTTAAATTCAAATAAGTTTCACAAAAAGGCCTTTGCAGATCTTAAGTCAAATATTTAAAAAAGGATTTATTAGTGAAAGGCGGAACTTGGAAACAAAGAAGTGCAATTTTGGACTTGAATACCAGGGTCATTACATAACTCCAGGAAGCATCATTCACATATTCTACATCAGTGGTCCTTAACTGGGGGCAATTTTGCCCCCCCCCCAGGCAACATTTGGTAATGACTGGAAACATTTTTAGTCATCACTTCTGGAGAAAGGGTACGGGCAGAGGCAAGGGATACTGTTAAACAACTACAGTATACAGAACCACCCCTACATGGAACAATATTCAGCCCTCAGAGTTCATCAGTGGTTACTAAGGGCAGGAGGGAAGGGGAAAGAGGGCAATCTGTTTAGCTAGCATCGAGTTTCTGTTTATGGGGATGGAAAATATGGCAACGGGTGTTGCTAATGCTTGCACAACACAACTGATGTAACCCGTTTCACTGAATTGTACAAGTGAAAAATACCGAATTGGCAAATACTGTGCTGCCTACATTTTTACAATAAAATAAATAAATAAAACAATTATCCAGCCCAAAATGGCAACAGAGCTGAGACTGAAAAACATTGCTCTACATGAATGTTTTCTCTCAAGCTGTGCAAAAAAGCAACCATATAGATTTTATTTAATACAGTCAAATGAAATTTTATGATTTGCTTAAGCTTTGCTGAATGGGTCAAAGAAGCAATTAAAACCTCTGAAAGCAAAAAATATGGTTTTGGCCCTCTTCATCTGGGCTAGAAAATTGTAGTCTACACACTTTATATCTTGAACTTATAACTCTATTCTAGGGATGATAAAACTTGGACATAAACACTTGATCTGCTAGCAATACCTTTTTTTTTTTTTTAATTTATGTTGTTGTCATTGGGAATACACAGAGCAAAACATACACAAAATCAACTATTTCTACATGTTAAATTCAGTGATATTGATTACATTCTTTGAGTTGTACAACCATTCTCACCCTCCCTTTTCTGAGTTGCTCCTTCCCCATTAACATAAATGCACTGACCCCTAAGGTTCCTATCTAATCTTCTGCATTACTGTTGTCATATAGACAGTTGTCATATAGACAGTTCCTAAAAGAGCATACTGTTCAAGGCAGACACTTTCTACTAGTTTAGCTAAGCTATTGTTTCTTTTTGAGAAGACTTCAGGGGATATGTTTGGTTTAAGGTTTAAAGACTATCTTTAAGGTTTAAGGGTAATAGTTTCAGGGGTTCTTCCAGGCCCCATGGGTCCAGAAAGTCTGGAGTACATGAGAATTTGAAACTCCATTCTGCATTTTCCCCCTTTTGATCAATGATTCTTCTAAAGAATCATTGATCAAAATGTTCAGTAATGGTAGCCCAACACCATCAAGTTCTTCTGGTCTCATAGCAAAGGAGCTGTTCATGGAGGCACTTAGCCACACATTCCAAATCCTCCTCCTATTCCTAACTCTCTACTTCTCTGTTGCTCCAGAAGAATAGAGGCCAATTATCATGCCTTGGATAGGTGCTTGCAAGCTTTTAAGACCCCAGGCGCTACGCAACAAACTAGGAGGTACGACAGAAGCACTAAACCATTATTAGGCCAAATAACTGGGATGTCCCATGAAACCATGACTCTAAACGTCCAAACCAAGGAGCCAAATCCCGTAAAGTTTTTGGTTGTACATAAGCAGTCTCAGCAACTACTGTTTTTTTTTTTTTAATCATCATTGCAAACTGTTAGCAATACTTTTTAATGCGTGCATTCAAAGCTAATGAACTTTCCCATCATACCTGTGTTTCCATTTCCATCATCCTTTGTTTCATTTCTCTTATTTCTGCCTGTGTTTCAGCTTCTCTAAGTCGAATGGTCATCAGTTCATCTTGTAACTCATTCACAGCGTTTTTCTTAGGAGGGTCTTTCCATCTTCCAGTAGTACGAGCTAAGTGGCGCTAAAACATAAAATATTACATTGCAACAAATATTCTTAGCATCAAAATAACAGTTAACTTTACTGAGCATACTTTCAACCCAGTACTATAGTAAGCACCTTACATGCTTAAAATCTTATGAGCACTATTATCTTCATTTTACAGGCAAGAAAACAAAGACACTGTGATTACGTAACTTCATAAAGGTCACACAGTCAATGAATGCAGACTTAGGATACAAACTCAGATACAGGTCAGCGTTCTACTCTAATACAAGTGGATTAATTCTTGTAAAGAACACAGGTTTCACCCTAATTTTTTATGACAGCTTTTTCATATTATCTTTAATGAAATCCTAAGAGAAGCATTAGAATTGGGGCTATTCATTAATTGAAGAAGCAATATTAGACGCCAAGAGCAGTGTTTTTCAATATATCTGTGATGAGGTACTAGTTTTGTTTGTTTTTTAATTTCCAATTTACTGCAGTCTAATATTAAAAAAAAAAAAAATGCGATGGTAATGTTAAAGACTAATTTCAGCTTTTGCTAGATGCCTCCAAAAATTCAAACCAAGGTGATTATTCTCCAAGTATATGTAGTTTATTTTCTTCTCTCTATTCTTTCTTTCTTATATATTCTTTTATTCTTTGTCAGCAGATCTCCCTTATAAGTAAATCTGTGTGCATATAACTAGCTAAATGTAAGATTTATTTTGTGACATAGCCAATTTTTAAAAGAAGTTACAAATTTATATTGGTATGACCCCTCTAATGTTACACAATGAGCAACATTGGATTTAACACCAACATGACAAATATGTACTATTTAGAAAAAGTTCAGAAAAAGTTACTAAAATGGTACAATGTTGCAACAACAGTAAATATATGACTTGATTTATATTTAACTTTGCCGTACGATGGATTGCTTTCATATGGCCTTTCTAGCCATGGTCTTGCAATTTCCAACAAGAGATTGGGTGGGCCTATGAAACTGAGGTGTTTGTGGTCCACCAAGGGGACTGGATAGCTTGTTAATAATGTAAATATGGTGCATGGGACCCTTGTGGAGGTGGGACCATGCAGTTAGGGCGTATGGAACCTTACTGAGGGGATTGGTCAATTTTGCCATACCGCTAGGCTTAATATGAGCCATCCCAGAGGCAGATGGGGGAACCTGACTACCACCAGGAACAGGAGATGGAAGCGGATCGTGTCCTTTGGACTCAAGATCCCTGCACTGAGACCCTCCTAGACCCAGGAGACAGAGAGAGAGCTGTAACACTGGAGATGGTAACATGGCGAGAAGCAGTAGCAGAGAAACAGTGGCAGCAGAGGCAGCAAAACCAGGAGACCAGCAGCAGACGGCACAGTGAGCTTCCTGGCTCATGGAGAGAGAAAGCTGGGCACCTTTGGGCAGGTAGCTTTCTGGCAGAATGCAGTGCCTTTGGGCATGTGGTGGAGCTAGGCTCACCAACCCACAGACTGAGAGAGCTGAGCACCTTCAGGCAGGAGGCTTGCTGGCAGAGTGGGGTGCCTCTGGGCACTTATTGGCAGAGCTAAAGAGCTTTGTAACACTTGCCTGAGCAGGGCAGAGGCCAGGCTGAGGGACTGAAGGCCAGAGAGAGGCCTGCCTGTGGGCATGGCTGAGAAGAGGGCTGTCCTGGTCGAAGAACTGTATCCTGAATTGTAACCTGTTACTTCCCTAATAAACCCCACAACTGTGAGTATGGTCTGTGAATTCTATGTAGCCACTGCAATGAATTATCTAACCCAGCAGAGAAGGAGACAGGCCTGTGGGAGGGCTAACTGGTGTCAGAATTGGTAAAAAGGTTAGAGGTGGAGGGTGGAGGTGTATCTGACCTCCGCCTCATAGGAATCACCCTTGGGCTGCTGATCTTCATTCTCTTTTCCCTTTGTGAAGTTAGAGGAGGCCAGGCACCTCCACTACACCGCCCTTTTTACAATTTTTATTTCATGATAAGAATTAAGAAGGGAGAAACAGCTTAAGCATACATTCAAATTATAAATGCTCTCAGTTTTGTACATTAAGCAGTCTTCCTCACTTTAAAGACATTTCCTAGTGTTGGTCATCAGCTACTTCAAGCTCTTGCAATATTGGATATTCGGCTTTCACTCGATTTTTAAAAAGCATACAAAATATATGATATACCTGCCAGTGTTCCTCTAAATCCTTGACTTGCTCTCTAAGTTCTTTCAAACCCATAATAGCTTCTGCTTCCCTCAGCTTCACAGCAATGAGTTCCTCCTGAAGCCTGGCAATGTTATTCTCATCAGGCAGGGAGTTGTTCCTCTAAAGCAAGAGAGAACTTAATTAGGGATTTTAAAATTTAAGAAATAAAATATAGCACACATAATAAAAGCTATTTTGTTCCATGTGTAATTAATTGTACTTAACTTTTTATAAAACTTAGTATACTGAGATATAATTCACATACCATAAAACTCACTCTTTCACATGTGTGAGTCAGTGCAATCACAGCAACTACCTAATTTCAGAAAAGTTTCATCACCCACAAAAGAAATTCTGTATCCGTTAACAGTCATTCTCGACTTCCATCTCCCCTGACAACCGGTAATCGATTTTCTGTCTCTATGGATTTGCCTATTCTGGATTATTTCATATAAATGGAATCATTCAGTATATGTGAACTTTGGGACTGACTTCTTTTGACTTAGCACAATGTTTTCAAGGTTCATTCACACTGTAGCATGTACCAATACTTCATTCCTTTTTTATTGCCTAATAATATTCCGTTGTATGGCTATATCGAATTTTATTTATCCATTCATCAGCTGATGGAAATTTGGGTTGTTTCCACTTGTTGGCTAGTATGAGTAATGCTGCTATGGCATTCTGTATAAGTTTTTGTATAAAGGTATGTTTTCAATTCTCTTGAGTATATATCTTAGGAGTAGAATTGCTGGGTCATGTGGTAACTCTATGTTTAACTTATAAGAAACTGTGAAACTATTTTCCAAAGCAGCTGCATCATTTATACACCCACCAGCAGTGTACAGGGGTAACTGTACTTAATTCTGAGGACATAGAAAGTCTAACTTTTCTTTGTTATAAAAAGAGCAATCAAAGTCATGAGGCAACAGGATTAAAAATATTTTTCAACATGGCAATGCACTTACTAGCCTCCGATTAGGGCTCTAAATAAAATATAAACGTCGATTACATTTTAAAGATTTATGGAATAGTCCAAAATTTGTTTTTGTTGTATTTTATCAGCATACCACCTTTGAAAGGAGTGTCAAATCTCTGTGTATTAGTCACTATTTATATCAATACTCTAGAAATTAATTCCAAGATGAACTAAATATTTGCTTCATGGGCATATGATTCAGCTTAATCTCCTACCATACTTAAAGACCCACCTAGGATGTAGGAGAGCTCATTATTGAACTTCTCCGGGGAGTGATTAAGAGATACAGAATACAGCCCTAACAAAAGTTCCCTAAATAAACCAAGGTGCTACTGAAATTTCTAGGCCTGATTCAAAGAAATTTTCTATTTCTAAAATATTACATGGTGGACATGAAGACTTTAGCCCACAGGAATGATAAAAACAAAGTTATTTTAGCCAACTACACATTCTTATGATAGACTTTATTTTCTGAATTAAAAACCAGAAACTGACTTTGAAAGGCTTAAGAACACTTCCTTTCACAAAATATTCAAAATCTTTCTAACTGTAAGGCCTAGATTCTTACCTATATTATGGAGCTGAAAATACTCCCATGTTAGAGACCAAATATTCTGTTAGGCATTTCTTTCAGCATTCTTGCTGGCTTTCTTCTCAACAGATAAGATTGAATTTTCCAAAAATAATATAAAAACAGCAACCAGATTTTTAGTAAAATTATCCCACTACTGATTGTAGTTATACTTGTTATATTTCACATAGAAAAAAGTTAAGAACAACTTGAGGTTATTTGTCATGGCCATTATCTAAGAGCCTTTGATTTAACCCCTAGATACTATCTAGGGATGAAAGGAACAATCTCATCATACAGCCCAGGCTATCAATGCTTAGTCATGGAGTTAAAGTATTTTAAAGCTAGAAAAAATCTTAACGGACCATCAATGTGCCTCTGTGATTTTATAGATGAGAACACAGAGATTCAGAGTTTGTGATCTAAAACTCAGATTCTCAAATATGAGAGTTATTAGGAACCTAAAACTTTTCTACTTCCAACTACTTGTCTAACCCTTGAAGTCGTTTAATATGTTTGAAGAGGTAGGCTAGCTTCTGTAAGTACACCTCTAGGTAAGGGAAGCTTCCTACATAGCCTGTGGTGGCTTGTTCTAGCTTGGACAGTTCTGATAATTACACTCAGACACAATTTTCCAGAAATGTTTACGTATTAGTCCTATCACACTTCTTCCACATGATGGTATTACAATATTTGAAGACAACAGTTAATTTCTGTACTCTTAAGTTTCCCACTTCCAAAATTAACCTGGTTGTTTTCCTCGAAAAGGGCACTAATCTCCATTTTTGCCCTTAAATATGAGGTCTTAAATAGTATGGCAGTAACGAAGAATAAGTGGCAATCTTATACATTTTTTTTCCTTTCCTCTTTTAGTAACTAATATGTAAGAGTTCTAATGTGTAAAAACACTAAGCTCAATTTAATTGTCCAGTTAAGTACTTAAATATCTATCTCATGTCCCCTCTCATTTGGGAGCGAAACATTTGTGTTGCTCTTACCTTCTCTATATCCAAGACTTTATCTTGCATCTCCTTAAGGGCACACTGAGACTCAGCTTCACTCAGTCGGGCTTGGACCAATTCCTTCTCTAGCTGTAGCACAAAATCTTCATTGTAGTTGGAACTGCATTTATGCTATAAGTTATAGACATATACTGAAATTTTATGGAAGTATGAACATACATATACAGAAAAATAAACACAACTGCATGATATAATTATTAAGGACAGCTAAAGGGTAAAAGTTCTATCTTCCCAATACTCCCAGCATACCTCCAATTAACTTTCCAATCAGTCAAAAAGGTCTAGCTTTTATATCTAAAAAGATGATCAGGTTTTTAGGTTTTGGCAACTAGTTATTAAATTGATCAAATCCAATTCACTGAAGATAAATGTCTCCTTTTATCAATACATCCATCCATTACTAAAAATTTGTTCTGATACTATAGACCTGCACTATGCAATATGATAGCCATTAGTCATATGTGGCTAATGAGCACTTGAAATGTGGCTAGTCCAAGTTAAGACAGGTTATAAGTATAAAAAACAAACTGGGTTTTGAAGACTTACTATAAAAAAAGTATGTAAAATATCATATTAATAATTTTATAACAATTACATGTTCAAATCAAATATGAATATATTGCAGTTAATAGAAAATTTAAAACCACGTAAGTGCTTTGCCTTATATGTCTATTGAACAGCACTGTTATAAACCATAGAAAACAAATGCACATTTATTGAAAATTCTATTTTAACCTAATGGAAATAAAAACAAGGAGTCCACAATAATATGAAATCATCCTAAATCCCAGTAGAACAAAATTTCATTTGCTCTTAGAACTGTAGGTTTTTTTTTAAAGATATGCATAAAAATGATTGCTGGGAACAAAGAAAATGCAATATTGCATAAAGAAATTAACCGAAGGAAGCACGAAACCTTCCAATATCCTTTCCTACTGCATCTACAACATAAATACCAATGCAGCCACTTAAGAAATCCCTTTGAAAGAAACCAGTTTCCATACAAAAACTATTTTACAAAAGCAAAAAAAAAAAAAAACTAATTCATCATAATAGAAGACTTCCTAGAAGAAACTGTCGATCAATTCACATTAATTTACACAGCAAAGTAAAACTGGCAACTCAAATTTCAAGACAGAATCTTAGAGAAACTCTCCTACTGAACTCATGTGCGTATAGTTTCTTTTACTTTTCAATATATTAGGAACAAAACAGATGTCAAATGAAAACTGTTTAAAAACTTAAATGCTTACTTAAAACATATGGTGTTCCCTAACCCCAATTATGCACTCCAAATGATGTCCTTTTTAGAAAATGAACAGTTCATTTCCTGAGTAAATGGGGACTCTTTAATACAGTGCATCACACATTATTTCCCCGGAAACTGCACCATTTTCTGATACAAGGAGTGCATCTGAAACAGGTATATCCCCTTAGCAATTACTTCCTTTAGCAAACAGGGAAAAAGCACTCTTTTGGAACGATCACACCAAATTGCAGGTGTCATAATTTATTTAATGAAATCATAGTCCTTTTATGGATATTACTAAAATTTTCTGACCTCAATTTAAAGCTCTGGGAATTGGAGTTCTGGTTTATTTTCCAAGACTCTGTGCTAGGGGATGCCCAAGAACACATCAAAGCCAATCTGCCTACATGAGAATGGAATCCTTGACCTGGTATAAACCAAATGATGCGACGAACCACAAAAACTACAGTAATATTGGGAACAAATCTGTATTCGTGAAACTTAACGAAGAACTGAAACTCTGATGACAAGTCACTCTGGATAATACACATATTATGTTTTTTATTCACCAAAACATTACTTTAGCCTTCTGGATTAAAACCACTCTAAACCTATTATGTAGTTTTTCCCCATTCACAGAGCCTATGGAACATATTTCTTGATTCTCAGCTCTTCATGACAAAGATCAATTATTACACTGCAAATCACATAAGGTCTAAGGTTGGCGGTGGCGTAGTGGTTAAGTGCTACGGCTGCTAACCAAAGGGTCGGCGATTTGAATCCGCCAGGCACTCCTTGGAAACTCTTTGGGGCAGTTCTACGCTGTCCTATAGGGTCGCTATGAGTCGGAATCGACTCGACGGCACGGGGTTTGGTTTTTGGTTAAGGCTGGCGGTTAGAGGCCATCTGCCGCTCCATGGAAGAAAAAGATGTGGCAGTCTGCTTCAGTAAAGATTACAGCCTTGGAAACCCCATGGGGCAGTCGACTCAACGGCACTGGGTGGGTTTGGGTATAGAGTCCCTGTGAGTCCAAATCGACTCAATGGTCATGGGTTTTTATTTCTAAGGTGTACAGAGTTTTTCTGGTGCTACAGTAAATAAAATAAGAACCTATGTTTTCCAGTTTTTATTTTTGGTTTAAAGTTCTCCATTTCTTTTCCTCTGTTGTCAAGACTGAAGCTGTCATTTTTCTGTAACTTTCAATCCTGGTTTTATCTTGGTTCTCTGGTCTTGGCATTTAGTTTTGCCTCCAGGTTCAGTCATCTGCTTTTCTCTCTCTAGCAAAGATTCTTACCCTTTTTGGGTCACAGACTCTTTGGGAATCACAAAGGCCATGGAACTCTCTTCTCCAAAAAATTATACTCACAAAGAAAGTTTTGTATACCCCTGAAGCCATCCATATACTCCAAGTTAAAAACCTCTACTCCTAAAGGTACTCCCTATAATTCCCTAGCTATTTCTCTGATCATCAACTCTATGTAAGAGACCAGACTAGATCTCTAATACCAAGAATTTACCACTCTAAAAAGTTCTAGATTCTGACTGGCTGCTGGTCATTTCCACGTGAATGTTCTGTATGCATATCAAATTTAATTAAAGGTTGATCATCATCTTCCCCAAACCAATTCCCTTCCCTTGATTCTTCTATTTGCCACTGGCCTGAAATTCCTCACTTGCCTCCTCAATGTTGCTGCTTGTCATTGTGCAATAAATTTTTTTCCTGTAAAACCCTTTCCTTGCCATTCTTTCCTTTTCACTTCCCTCCATTACTCTACTAACTGGTCTCCACGCAGCCATTTTGACCGTACATTAATCCACCCTGTAGGCTGGCACTCTGAAATACCACCTTCAATCACGTAAGTCCTTCAATCAAAAACTTCTACTTCAAGGGATAAATTCTAAATTCCATAGCTTATACTTAGTATTTTCACTTTTACACTTCCCATTTCATTCTAGCTTTAGCCCTCATTCCTTGATAAGAGTGCTCTAATCATGAACAATATAAACATCCAATAATAATATAAAAATCCAGTAGAAAGCTCTTTTATTCAGCTCTTGCCTTCACTGGACAGTCTATGGCACATAACACAGCTAACTACTCTTACTTAAACCTATTGTCTACCTTAGATTTTGAGAAATTCTTCCACGGTTCTCCTACCTATATTCTGTGTCTCCTCTAGCAATTCTACTACTTCATATACGTATATGTGTGTACACGTGCGTATGTGTGAATCAGTAGTTCTCACGGTTCCACCACTGTGTGTATAACAACTATTTACATAGCATTTACATTGCATTAGGTATTATAAGTAATCTAGAGATGATTTTTTTTAAAAGCTCATTGTATTGCTGTAACATATACTGTTCTAAGAACGTTATGGTATAATATTAAAATCTAAACATCTATCGGTGTCTCAATATAATGCTCTTATAATAAATTCTTATAAAAATGCACTTCATATTTAAATTAATAACTTGGACAGATAAACAATTCATTCTATCAAATGATAACTGCCACAATTTTATGATGGCTGATGGTCCACAACCCACTATCGAGGCAATTCTACCTCATAGCAACCCTATAGGACAGAGTAGGACTGCCCCATAAGGTTTCTAAGACTGTAAATCTTTACGGAAGCAAACCGCCACATCTTTCTCCTACAAAGCGGCTGGCAGGTTCAAACCGCTGACCTTTCAGTTAGTGTCTTTCTCCTGTACTCTGGCTGGCAGGTTCGAACTACCAACCTTTCAGTTAGCGGCCAAGTGCTTAACCACTGTGCCACCAGGGCTCCTTGATAATCAGCAAGAGGCCATATATTTTAAAAGTCTGTAAATAATGAATTACTTTCCTATGCTTGCATAAAAAATCTCCTTCTGTCAATGAGTCTCTTAATGTTTCTGTGATACCAGCAATCCCATTCCAATGAAAATGGCACAAATAAATTTTTTTTAGTAAGTGGAACCTCTATTTTTCAATCCCATAAGCTTTTCCGGTGCTGCAAAAGTTACAAAGGCAAAGATAAGTTAGCAAGCCTGTAGTAAGCTTTTTGTTTACATCGTCATGAGTACAAAAATGAATTCTAATGTTCAATATTTGATTTGAAAGATATATGAGTAATATAGCAAAATCAAATATTTGTACTTTGGGAGGTTTCTTTATCATTAAATGAAAAAATTCAAGTTGGAATAAAGACAACCTATACAGATGTATCAAATACTAAATTTAATTTTATATTAAGCGCCTAACTAAATACAAGACCTAGCGTTTATATATCCTTTTCAGGAAGCCATACATTTCATGGAACCCTGTACTCCTTTCTTTTGTAGCATTTATCAGAACTCTAAATAATTAACTATGCAATTAACTTTTAAAACGTTTATCGCTATATATACTATGTAAACAAAGCCAGGGAGAGTCTGACTGATTTACCACTGTATTATCAGGACCAAAATGTACTTTTCTAAGTAGGTGAGCAAACAACATTTGCTGAATATTAGGCTAGCTAACTCTTGGTAAAAAAAACAAAATTTCCACTAAACATTGGAAGTAGAAAGGAGCTAAAGCTGTAAAAACTTTATTAATAACCTATAAATCTGACGGTTAAACTATTTTTATTAGATTGTCCACCTAGCAATCTTGAACAAGTCCCTTTAAAAAAAAAAAAATACAATAAACAAAATTTATAAGTGTGGGAAGATGATACATTTGTACCGTCCCATCCAAAAGCATGTGAAAAAGCCACCATTATACAAGAGAAGTGGTTTTAACACAAGACAAAATCATAGCAGACAAAAATAAAATAAAAATGGTTATATCTTGCTTTTCCTCAGCATAAAGCCCCCAAAAGATGTCTTAACCTTGCCTACCACATCCCCTAAAAAACCTTTCAAAAAATTCAAACAATATAAACATGCTATTTAAAGATCTGCTACACTAAATTTATTTGAAAAGTCGGTACGTCACTTTTATGTGATTTCTTTCCAATACCTGAAAAATTATATACAGTCTTTTAAGGGGGGCGTTTATCTCTGGTTGTTCATATGCTCTAATGGCAATAATCTTTTTTTTTAATGCTGAAGAAAATGTTAAGAAAACAATTACTTCCGTTAAAATGATTCCTTGTTTACTAATTAAGCTGAAAGGAAGAAACGGTTACATATGAATGTACAACATTTAGTCTTTAGATCAAGGTCAGAATTGGTTCTGGAAGAAAATCTCTGCTCATATATACTGACATCCTGACCAACAGCTTAATGGTTCACCAATTTAAATGTGTAAAGTTATCACTCTATTTTGGATTTTTAGGAAAACTTAAAATCACCTAACAACAA
The DNA here is from genome assembly GCF_030014295.1 of Loxodonta africana. Taxonomy (NCBI): domain Eukaryota; kingdom Metazoa; phylum Chordata; class Mammalia; order Proboscidea; family Elephantidae; genus Loxodonta; species Loxodonta africana. The sequence goes on along the minus strand of NC_087344.1, from coordinate 144,929,234 downwards.
TTACAAATTAAATGGCTTTTTCTTGAAACGTCACTACTTATATAAGAGCTAAAGCTGGAGTATTTCTAATGTAGGAAGAGAGGTTAAATACTAACTTCAATTTTCATAAAGAAAAAAAAAAACTCACTAGATAAATCAGGTGTGGGGCAATTCCTAAACGCTGCTTAGCAGATACATTTTCTAAAATAAACCATCTAAAAATTCTACAACTTTCACTGACAAAATAGTAGTTCTTAGTTTAACATTTATTTGTGTGTTTAACCTAAGCAAGATTGTTTTTTCTTCCTCATTTCAAAAACTTCTTTTTTAAAAGTATATGTAATTCTTTCATATTCTCTTCTAGAATTTTAGGAAAGGGAAGGAAGCTCAGAATTCATCATTTTTCCCCCAAGTCAAGAATGCCCACAATCATTTCCCAGAGTTGGTAGGTCATACAGCCTCCCCTTAAATACTTCCTAATACAAAGGTCACAAGAACTTCAAAAGATAGTCACTTCTACATTCAGCAGCTTTAACTGTTAAAATTCCTCCTTGTTTATGCTAATCAGAGCCAACAAGTAGCTGGACAAAATGGCTTACTCAGAATATCTGATGGCAAGCAATGACATGTAGGGCACAAAGTTTTTTAACAGATCAAGTTAAATTCAAAGACAGTTGGTCTCATCAGGAAAAGTCATCCAACATAAACACATTCATGCCCATGAGCGACAGGGTCAGACTTGCAACAGTGTGAAATGTCATTGGGTCATTTTCACTTCTACAGGCCTATAGGAAAAACTGACATGACAACATGTAAAACAAATACTTACAGAGATAGTTTTATCTTTATGCTTAGCTTAATCTTTATTATTTAATATTTACTTAGTACATTAAATGCTAAATTGACTAATAAATTAACTCAGTCATTCCTATATGGGGTTCAGATTATCAAGGACAAAGAAGAAAAAAGTACAAAGGCATCTGAGATTGATCACACTAGCTTTTAAGATTCTTGCGTTTTAGGCCTACACTCAAAGGTATATACTGGTCCTCATACAAAGTATCACCAGCCATGATAAAGGCCAAATACTACATTTTTATTTTCCTTAAAAAAACAAAAAAAAAATCAACGGCCAGTGCAAAAGGAGACCAGTGACCAGTTAACGATAATCATCTAATAACTGCATACTGCAGAAACACATTTTTAAAGAACTTCAATGCTCAAAATTAGTTGAAAATAAACTTTATCTTATAAAAATTGTTGCTCAAAAGTTTAATAAATTATTTAAAATAGCTATGGTATGTAATTGTACTATAACATTAAAAACTACATGGTACACTGAATAGGTGGTGCCAACATGGCACTACAGACAGAAGCACCACGCTGTCCCTGCACAGCAAAGACCCGAAAAACTAAGGAAAACAGACAGATGTCAATCCTGGAACTCTAATCGCTGAATGAACAGATAAAGAACTCAACCAAGCACCAAATAAAATAAAAAAACTGACAGAGAGCAAGGAGAGATATGGACTGGAGGTCTCCTATCAGCTAACGCGGCACAGATTCACCTTCTTAGATTCCTCAACTGCCGAGATTGGCGGACAGGGAGTAGGGGAAGGCAGCTTCACAGAGCTCCCAGCAGAAGACAGAGCACCTGGTAACCAACGACACATGCTTTCTCACCCCCCATTCTTCTTCTCCCTACTCGGCCTCCATGGCTTCCTGGCAGAACGCAATCACATAGTGGGGGAGATGCTGGCTCCCTGCCACTTGGATTGGCCACAGCCACACTGGCTGGCTCCTTCAGTGCCTTTTTATGGGTGCTTTTTTTGGCTTTTGGTTTCTTCTCATTCTCTCATCTCCTTCCCGTCCTTTCTCTTGAACACCTGGCGCCATGTGCCATCTCCACCCCTTCTTGACAGGCTGTGAAGCACCTGGGGAACCTCCTCCTGGATCCACACTGCCACACTGGTGAGATCCCTGGAGGCATTTTTTTTTTCTTTTCTTTTTTTCCTGTTTGTTTTTCTTCATTTCTCATTTTCTCATCTCTTTCTACTTTCCTTCTTTTCCTGTCTCCTGAACAACTGGTGCTGTGTGCCATCTCTGCCCCTTCTAGACGGGTTGTGCTATGCAGCATGGCTGGGGAACCACTTCCTCAGTCCATGCCACCACATCAGTGGGATCCCGTGGGGATTTTTTTTTTTCTTTCTCCATTTCTTGTCTATTATCCTTCCCTTCTTTTCTGCTGAACACCTGGCATTGTGTGCCATCTCTACTCCTTCTAGAGGAGCTGGGCAGCGCTGTACAGCTGGGGAGCTACTTCCTAAGTCTGTACCACCTCACCAGTGGGCTCCGTCAGGGCACTTTTTTTTCCCTTTCTCTCTTCTTTTCACAGTTTCTTGTCTCCCTCTACCTTCCTTCCTTACCCATCTCCTGAACACCTGACACCATGTGCCATCTCCGCTCCTTATTGACAGGCTGTGCAGAGCCACTTGGCTGGGGACCCGCTTCCGGTGGGCTCCCCGGGGGCATTTTTTCTTTCCCTTAGTTTCTTGTCTTTCTCCACATTCCTTTCTCCCAACCATCCAGACCTGTGTACTTTCCTCTTTCCTTTTTTCATCTAATTTCTTTTCTTTCCCTCCTTCCTCCCCTTTCTCCCACCCACCTAGCTGTCTGTGTCTCATCTGTCCCATCTTGACAGGCTGGACCTCATGAACTGGGTAGAAAGCCACCAGCACAAAGCTTCCTTGGGTCTGCACCACTCCAATGGGAGGATCCCTCAAGCACTTTCTTTTTTGCTCCTGTTTCTCTCTCTTTCTCTTCTTTCCCACACCACTTAGTTCCACACAGCACAACCTCCCCCTACCTCCTACCTATCTGCACTATGCGCTGAACATCGCTCCCCTGAGCAGCACAGGCACGGTCTACCAGAAACTGCCCTGCAATGACCCCTGGCTTCACCCTGTCAGCCCCAGTACAGGCCATAAATGACCCATCCTAACCTCTCCCCTTCCACTAGACCTTCCCTGATGCAATATAGCTGAGAGATTGGCCCTGCCCATTGGATAATATGGTCAGAAGTATCAGGCCCACAGATGAGCAAACAACAAAGGACATCTAGCCTGCCTGCTCAGACATAACTAAATAAAATAAAAAAGCAGGACGAAGTAAACAAATCTACAATCAATAAACAAAGACAGAAACTACTGAATGTCCCAAAGACAGTAGATAATATCAAAACATATAAATAGGACAGGATGATTCCAGGACTTATCCAAAATAAAACACCACGTGACCTTCCAGTAGAAGAAAAGGCACTGAAACTACCTGATCCAGACCCAGAAACAACCCAGTGCCGTCGAGTCGATTCCGACTCATAACTACCTGATAGGGAATTCAAATCTCTAATATTCAGAGCTATCCAAGAGTTGAAGGAAAAAGCAGACAAAAATGAGGAAAAAATAGACAAAATCATGGAAAAGACAGACAAAACAATGGAAAAATTCAGGAAAATAATACAGGAACAAAATGTCAAAATAAATTCACAACTAGAAATCATACAAAAACAACAATTAGAAATCCAAAAGATAAACGAGATTTCAGAAATTGACACTGTCATTAGAAGGTGTGAGGAGCAAGTGCGAAACAATAGAAGACAGGGGGAGAAAACTGAAAACACAGAGAGGATCATTGAAGAATTGCTGAAAGAAAACTTCCCTAATATAATGAAAGTTGAAAAGCTGACCATCCAAGAAGCTCAGTGAACCCCACACAGGACACGCCCCAAAAGAAAATCACCATGGCATGTCATAATCACACTTGCTGGAACCAAAGACAGAAAGAATCCTGAGCGCAGCTCGAGAAAAACAAAAAGTCACACACAGAGGGGAAACAATAAGACTAAACTCTTTCTGGCTTTCTACCCAGAAACCATGCAGGCAAGAAGACAATGGGATGACATATATAAAACCTTGAAAGAAAAAAATTGCCAACCAAGAATAATATATTCTGCAAAACTCTCACTCAAATATAATGGTGAAATTAGGACATTTCCAAATAAACTGAAATTAAGGGAATATGTAACAACCAAGCCAAAATTACAAGAATTATTAAAGAAAGTCCTTCAGTTAGAGAATAAACAACAATACACAACATGCCCGAGTCTAGGACACAAGACCTTACCAGCCAGATAGCAACCCAGGTAATGAACTCTCAAGGATTAATCAAGATTAAAAGAATCACAACAGGGAACCAGAGAGGTTAATCTGTAAATGACAACAATGTCCGAACGATACATGACGGACTAAATGGGGTAGGTATAGAACTTTCTAGTGGAGAGGAGGTTAAGGCAATATCAAGTAAAAAAAGACTGGTTCAATCTCAGGAAGATAATGGTAAATTTCAAAGTAACCACAAAAAATGTTGACAAACCTACTCAACAAAATAAAGAAGAAAAACATGAAGTCTCAGTAAACACAAAATCTACAAAAACAAAAGAAATCAGAAAAAAAATCCACAAACAAAAGGAATTCAGCACAGCAGGGTAAAAGGAAGAAAGAAAACATCAGCACTACAAAAAAAGCAATACCAAATGACAGCAATAAACTCACACCTACCAATAATTACACTGAATGTAAATGGCCTAAATGTACCCATAAAGAGAGTGACAAAATGGATTAAAAAAACCAGGATCTATCAATATCCTGGCTACAAGAGACACACCTTAGAAACAAAGACGCAAATTTATTAAAACTCAAAGGATGCAAAAAAATATATCAAGCAAATAGCTACCAAAAAAGAGCAGGAGTGGCAATACTAATCTCAGATAAAATAGGCTTTAAAACAAAATCCACCATAAAAGACAAAGAAGGGCACTATATAATGATTAAAGGGACAATTCGTGATGAAGACATAACCATAACAAATATCTATGAACCCAATGACAGGGCTCCAAAATATGTAAAACAAACTCTAACAGAACTGAAAAGAGAAACTGACAGTTCCACAATACCAGTAGGAGACTTCAACACACCACTCTTGGTAAAGGACAGAACATCTAGAAAGAAACCACACAAAGATACAGAAGATCTAAAGGACATGATTAGCCAACTTGAACTCACAGACATATACAGAACACTCCACCCAATAGCTGCAAAGTACACACTCTTTTCCAATGCACGTGGAACATTCTCCAGAACAGGCCACATCTTAGGTCACAAAGCAACCCTCAACAAAATCCAAAACACTGAGATAATACAAGTATTTTCTCTGATCACAACACCATCAAAGTAGAAGTTAACAAACAGGAAGAGCAATGAAAAATAATCAAATACATGGAAACTGAATAACACCCTGCTTAAAACCACTGGGCAATAGAAGAAATGAAAGGTGGAATAAAAAAATTCCTAGAATCAAAAGAGAATGAAAACACATCATATGAAAACCTTTGGGACACAGCAGAGGCAGGGCTCAGAGGTCAATTAATTTCAATAAAAGGACTCATCGAAAAAGAAAAAAGGGACAAAATCAAAACATTAGCTACATAACTCAAACAAACAGAGAGAGAACAGCAAAAGATGCCCACAGCCACCAGAAGAAAGGAAATAATGAAGATCAGAGCAGAAATAAATGAAATAGAGAACAGATAAACACAGGAAAGAATCAACAAAACCAAAAGGTGATTTTTTTGAAAGGCTCAACAAAATCGACAAACCACTGGCCAAAATGACAAAAGAAAAACAGGACAGGACGCAAATTACCCAAATAAGAAATGAAACGGGGGACATTACGACAGATCCAATTGAAATAAAAAGGATCATAACAGAGTACTATGAAAAACTATACTCCAACAAATTTAAAAACGTAGAAGAAATGGGCAAACTTCTAGAAGCACACTACCTACCCAAACTAACACAAACTGATGGTGAAAACCTAACAGACATATAACAAGAGAAGAGATTGAAAAGGTAATTAAAAAAACCCCCAACAACAACAAAAAAAAGCCTTGGCCCAGATGGCTTCACTGGAGAATTCTACCAAACATTCAGAGAAAAGCGTACATCAGTACTACTCAAACTATTTCCAAACACAGAAAAGGAATGGATTCTTCTGAATTTTATGAAGCCACCATAACTCTGATATGAAAACCAGGCAAAGAGACCACACAAAAAAAACTCAAAATTACAGACCAGTATCTCTCATGAATATAGATGCAAAAATTCTCAACAGAATTTTAGCCAATAGAATTCAGCATCATATCAAAAAAATAATATACCACGACCAAGTGAGATTCATACCAGGTATGCAAGGATGGCTCAACATTAGAAAATCAATCAACGTAATCCACCACATAAATAGGAGAATCACATGATCATCTCAATTGATGCAGAAAAGGCATTCAACAAAGTCCAACACCTACTCATGATAAAAACTCTCAATAAAATAGGTATAGAAGAGAAATTCTTCAACATAATAAATGTCATCTATACAAAACCAACAGCTAACATCATTCTTAATGGAGAGGGGCTAAAACATTCCCCTTGAAAACAGGAAGAAGACAAGGACACCCTTTATCACCTATTTAACATTGTACTGGAAGACCTACCTAGAAAAAGAAACAAAGGGCATCCAAATTGATAACGAAGTAAAACTGTCCCTATTTGCAACTGTATGATACTACACATAAAAAAATCCAAAGACTTTATAAGAAAACTTCTGGAACTAAACGATTCAGCAGAGTAGCAGGATACAACATAAACATATAAAAATCAGTTGGATTCCTACACATCAATAAAGAGAACAATGAAAAAGAAATCAGGAAACAGTACCATTTATAAATAGCCCCTAAAAATATAAAATACTTAGGAACAAATCTAACCAGGGATGTAAAACGCCTATGCAAAGAAAATTACAAAACACTACAGCAAGAAACCAAAACAGATCTACATAAATGGAAAAATATACCATGCTCATGGACAGGAAGACTCAACACTGTAAAAATGTCAATTCTACCCAAAGCAATCTACTAATGCAATGCAATCCCGATCCAAACACCAACAGCATTCTTTTAAGAGATGGAAACACTAATCATTAACTTTATATGGAAAGGGAAGAGGCCCCAGATAAGTAAAGCAATATTGAAGAAGAAGAATGAAGTAGGAGGACTTGCACTACCTGACCTCGGAGCCTACTATACAGCTATGGTAGTCAAAACAGTCTGGTACTGGTACAACGGATACATTGACGGATGGAACAGAATTGAGAACCCAGATGTAAATCCATCCACCTATGGTCACCTGATCTTCGACAAGGGCCCAAAGTCCATCAAAAGGGGAAAAGACGTCTTTAACAAATGGTGCTGGCAAAACTGCATGTTCATCTGCAAAAAAATGAAACAGGACCCACACGTCACATCATACACAAAAACTAATTCGAAATGGATCAAAGACCTAAATATAAAATCAAAAACTATAAAGATTATAGAAGAAAAAGTAGGATCAATGCCAGAGACCCTAATACACAGCATTAACAGTATAGAAACCATAACTAACAACACACAAACTCCAGAAGATAAGCTAGATAACTGGGATCTTCTAAAAATTAAACACTTATATTCATCAAAAGACTTCATGAAAAGAGTAAAAAGAGAAACTACAGACTGGGAAAAAAATCTTGGATATGACAAATTTGACAAAGTCTAATCTCTACAGGAAAATCCAACACCTCTACAACAAAAAATACAAATAATCCAATTAAAAAATGGGCAAAGGAAATGAACAAGACACTTCAGGAAAGAAGACACTGGAAAGGCTAACAGACACAAGAGGAAATGCTCGTGATCACTAGCCGTTAGAGAAATGCAAATCAAAACCACAATAAGTTACCATCTCACTCCAGCATTACTGGCACAAATCAAAAAAACAGAAAATAACAAATGTTGGAGAGACTGAGGGGAGATTGGAACTCTTATGCACTGTTGGAGGGAATGCAAAATGATACAACCATTTTGGAAAATGATACGGCACTTCCATAGAAAGCTAGAAATACCAATCCCACTCCTAGGAATATATCCTAGAGAAATAAGAGCAGTCACAAGACATATGCACACCCATGTTCATTGCAACATTGTTCACAATAGCTAAAAGATGGAAAAGAACCTTGATGCCCACCAACAGATGAATGGATAAACACACTATGGTACATACACACAATGGAGTACTACACAACAATAAAGAACAACGATGATTCTGCGAAGCATCTCACAACATGGATGAATCTGGAAGGCATTATGCTGAGTGAAATAAGTCAATCACAAAAGAGACAAATATTGTATGAGACCACTACTATAAAAAACTCATGACAAGGTTTACACACAAAAAGAAACAATCTCTGATGGTTACGAGGGTGAGGAGAGGTGGGGATGGAAAAAGACCAAATAGACAATAGTTAAGTGGTAACTCTGGTGAAGGGTAAGACAGTACACGATGCTGAGGAAGCCAGCACAACTTGTCCAAGGCAAGGTCATGGAAGCTCCACAGACACATCCAGACTCTCTAAGGGATGGAATTACAGGGCTGAGGGCTGTGAGGACCATGGTCTTGGGGAACATCTAGCTCAAGTGGCATAACATAGTTTATAAAGAAAATGTTCTACATTCTACTTTGATGAGTAGCATCTGGGGTCTTAAAAGCTTGTGAGCGGCCATCTAAGATATTCCACTGGTCTTATCCCAGCTGGAGCAAGGGAGAATGAAGAAAGCCACACAAGGGAAAGATTAGTCCAAAGGACTAAAGGACCACAACTATCACTGCCTCTACCAGACTGAGTCCAGCACAACTAAATGGTACCCAGCTATCACCACTGACTGCTCTGACAGGGATCACAATAGAGGGTCCCAGACAAATCTGGAGAAAAATGTAGAACAAAATTCTAACTCACACAAAAAGATCAGTTTTATTGGTCTGATAGAGACTGGAGAAACTCCAAGAGTATTGGCCCCTGACACCCTTTTAGCTCAGTAATGAAGTCACTCCTAAGGTTCACCCTTCAGCCAAAGATTAGGCCCATAAAATAAAATGAGACTAAAGGGGCACACCAGCCCAGGGGCAAGGACTAGAAGGCAGGAGGAGACAGAAAAGCTGGTAATAGGGAACCCAAGGTCGAGAAGGGAGAGTGTTGCCGTGTCGCAGGGTTGGTAACCAATGTCACAAAACAATATGTGTAGTAAGTGTTTAATGAGAAGCTAGTTTGTTCTGTAAACCTTTATCTAAAATACAACTAAAAAAATTACATGGTACACTGAATAAATAAAAGTCTGTGAGTCTGAAGTGATATAACAACAGAGTCCACAGTGAGTGAATGAGAGAAAGACAGAGAGGGATCTTTACAGAAGGTAGAAGAAACGAAAGAATATCACCATTTTGGAAAACCAATGTAACAGCTGATTCAGTAAGGATCATCAGTGAATGCTAAAGCCATCTGGTAAAAGTGGATGAAGAACAAGGTACTCATTTGATGCAAATGTATTTCCCACCAGACCACCTAATAGTTATAAAGATGAAAACATACCTTTACAATTGAGTTTTTGGTGACCAAACTTAGGATGGTAATCAATCTTAGCATCACTAATAACAGAAACAACTTACATTGTGTGCTTCCTGATTTAAAATAAAGTAAAGTTCACAACATCCATCTATAAAGTATTCTTTCTAAAAAGGTTTAACTCAACCATAAATTACCTGATGCCATCGAGTCAATTCCGACCCATAGTGACCTTACAGGACAGGGCAGAACTGCCCCATAGGGTTTACCAAGGTGGATTCAAACTGCCAATATTTTGATTAGCAGCTAAGCTCTTAACTACTAAATCACCAGGGCTCCTAACTGAATCTACTGGACAGAAAATTCGACTACACCATGAGGAAGCACTTAGAAAAATCCAGAATATGAGACAAGATAACAGGTTAAGTTGGTAAAAAGTTAATGTCATTCACGACATTGGTTGTTTCTTTGAAATTATTGTAGTCTTTTTTTATCTTTGTTTTGTTTCCAATTTCACTAACTTCTACTCTTTTTATTATTTGTTTCTTCTGCTTGTCTTTGGTTCTATTTGCTTATATGTTTAGTGTTTTAAGGTGGAAGCACAGATCATTGGTTTGAGACTTACTTTCTTTCCTAAAATAATGCTGTAAATTTTTTTTTTTTTAATTTAGATGAAGGTTTACAGAACAAATTAGTTTCTCATCAAACAGTACAAATGTTGCTGAATGACACTGGTTAACAATCCCATGACATGTCAACACCCCCCTTCTCAACCCTGGGTTCCCTATTAACCAGCTGTCCTGTTCCCTCCTACCTTCCAGTCCCTGCCCGAGGGCTGGTGAGCCCCTTTAGTCTTGTTTTGTTCCATGGGACTGTTCAATCTTTGGCTAAAGGGTGAACCTCAGGCGTGGCCTCATTACTGAGCTGAAAGAGTGCCCGGGGGCCATACCCTCAGAGTTTCTCCAGTCTCCGTCAGGCCAGCAAGTCTGCTCTTTCTTTTTGAGCTAGAATTTTAGGCTACATTTTTCTCCAACTCCATCTGGGACCCTCTATTGTGATCCTTGTCAGAGCAGTCAGTGGTGGTAGTTGGGCACCATCTAGTTGTACCGGACTCAGTCTGATGGAGGCCGTGGTAGATGTGGTCCATTATAATGCTATAAAATTTCCACTAAGCACTGCTTTAGTTGGGTCCCACACGTTCTGATTTGTGTCTTCATTATTTAATTCAAAATACTTCCTAATTTCCTTTGAAACTTCTCTTTGACCCATGGGTAAAATGTTGTTTAATTTCCAATATTATTGGAATTTATCCAAATATTTGGCGATTTTTTTAGGTTATCTTTTTATTACTAATTTTTAACAATGTCATTAAAGTCAAAGAAGATACTTTATGACTTCAATTTTTTTTAATTTATTGAAGTTTGTTTTATGGCCCAGAATATGTTCTATCTTTGTAAATGCTCTATGTGTACTTGAAAAGAATATGTATTCTGCTGTTATAAGGAGAAAAAAAAAAGTGTTTCATAAATGCCAATCAGGCCAAGTTGGTTGATAGTGTTGTTCAGGTCTTCCACATCCATACTGATTCTCCACATACTTACAGCAGCAATTATGGAGACACGGTGTTGAAGACTGCAACTATAATTGCGGATTTGTCCTCTTTACCTTTTAGTTTGATCAGTTCTGCTTCATGCTCCTCTGTTGTTAGAAGCATACAGATGTTAGGAGTCATACGTTCCTAAATACAATAATCCTAAGTAGGATTGTTATGTCTTCTTGATGATTTCACCCCATTATGTAATGTCCCTCTTTATCCCTGGTAGAATTCCTTGTTCTAAAGTCTACTTTGTCTGATACTAATTCAGACACTTCAGCTTTATTTGCTTAGTGTTTGCATGGTGTACTTTTTCCATGCTTTTCCTCCCTCCCCCAATTGTAATTCGTATATTGTGTCCAACAGTTATAGGCAGACTATTTTGGTCTCCCACTCCTGGAAGTAGAGGAGAGTCATTCTCACCAGCTATCATGCTGTATACTTTTATTAACACCCAATGTAACAACCCACTTGACCTCTGTTACTCCTAACCTTTATAACTGAGACCACCTCACCCCCACTTACAGGCTCAGGTTCACTGAGATTCTGGAACCAACCCTACTCCTAGGTCCAGGAACATATAAAATCCTATGTGTGCTCTACCCAGGAACATTAAATGGAGTTGACAGACCCAAACATCACAACGCAAAAGAAACATGTAAAATTTTAGCAGTGGTTAATAGCTACCATATCCAGCACTTACCCATGCTGCTCTCAAGTTAGCCCATTAAACCCCGGTTTTACAAATTCTTGTCCCCTTTATGTCTTAATCCCCTTGCCTTTGGGCTAAAATTCCTATAGATCATTGGTCTGACAACCTGTATCAAGTCACTTCCTTAGCTGCCACCCTTGACCTGCCCTGCTTCACTTCACACTGAATTCATCCTTTAGCCTCAGTGTAACCACAACTCTGATTAAAATATGCCCAAACCCAGTCCTGAGGGACCTCCTAACCCTCCCAGGCTCCTTCTACATGCAGATAAACCCATACATTTGTTTAACAGCAAGTCAGTTCCCTTGCTTCCTAACATGATCTTAACCAATGGGTTCCAGCACTAGGATTTTATTCTCCCTTATTCATACCTTCTACTCTAAACCCTGAAACTAAATATGTCATGTTTCGTTAGGCTTTACAAATTCATATCTTTAGTGTTCTTTCTTTTTTTTTTTAATAATTTGTTGAGGTGAAATTCACATTAATATAAAATTAACCATTTTAAAGTTAATGAACATTAGTGGCACTACATTCACAATGTTGAAGACTCACGACCTGGTTTTTTTCATCTAGTTTCAAAACATTTCCATTACTCCCAAGTAAAACCTTTTACCCATTAAGCAGTTTCTTCCTAGTCCTCCCTTCTCTCAGGCCCTGGCAACCACCAATAACATTCTGCCTCTATGGATTTATCTATTCTGGATATTTCATATAAATAAAATCATATAATATGTGACCTTTTGTGTCTGGCTTCTTTTACTCAGCAGGATGTGTTGGAGGTTTATCCACCTTGTAGCATGCATCAGTGTTTCACTCGTTTTTATGGCTGAATAGTGTTTCATGGTATGCATGTACCATAACTGGTTTATCCATTCATCTTTTAATGGACAATTGGGTCGTCTCTACCCTTTTGGCTATGAACATTAGTGTACTTGTTTGAGTACTTGTTTTCAATTCTTTTGATATATACCTAGGAGTGGAACTGGAGGGTTATATGGCATTCTATGTTTAACTTTTTGAGGAACCACCAAATCTTTGTTCACGGTGGCCGCACCACTTTACATGCTTATCAGCAATGTACAAGGGTTCCAATTTCTCCACATCCTTGCCAACACTTATTATGGATTTTGTTGTTGCTGTTTGTGGGTTTTTTCTTTAGTTACAGCCATCCTAATGGGTGTGAAGGAGTACCTCCTTATGGTTTTCATCTGCATTTACCTCATGACTAATGATACTGAGCATCTCTACATATGCTTGTGGGTCATTTGTGTGCCTTCTTTGGAGAAATGTCTATTCAAGTCCTTTGCTCATTTTTTAATTGGGTTATTTCTTTTTATCACTGAGTTGTAACAGTTCTTCATATATTCTAGATACTAGCCTGTTACCAAATATATGATTTGCAAATATTTTCTCCCATTCTGTGTGTTCTTTTCATTTTCTTGACAATTCTGCCCTCTTACACACACAAGTTTTTAATTTTGATGAAGTCTAATTTACCTGTTATTTCTTTTGTTGATTATGCTTTTGGAGTCAAATCTAAGAATTCATTACCAAATCCAAGGTCATGATGATTTATTTTTATATTTTCTTTTAAGAGTTTTATAGTTTTAGCTTGTATTTAGACTGCCAACCCATTTTTTAAGATAACTTTTATAAACTGTGTGCAGTAGGTGTCCAATTTCACTCTTTTGCATATGGATATGCAGTTGTCCCAGCACCATTTTGTTAAAAAGACTGTTCTTTCCCCATTAAATGATCTTGGCATCCTTGCTCAAAATCAATTGGACACAGATGTATGGGTTTACTTCTAGACTCTCAATTCTATTCCATTGATCTATATATCTTATCCTTATGCCAGTGCCATACTGATTTTTGTGGCTTTGTAGCAAGTTTTGAAATCAGGAAGTGTGAGTTCTCCACTTTGTTCTTCTTCAAGATGTTTCTGGCTACTTGGGCCCCCTTGTAATTCCATATGAATTTGGAAATCAGCTTTTCCCTTTCTGCAAAAAAGGCTATTGGAATTTTGATAGGGATAGTATTAAATCTGTAGGATCACTTTGAGTAGTACAGACATTTTAATAATATTAAATCTTCCCATCCACAAAAATAGGATGCCTTTCCATTTATTTAGGTCTGCTTTAGTTTCTCTGAGCCATGTTTTGTAGGTTTCAGCGTACAAGTTTTTCATCTTCTTGGTTAAATTTGTTCCTAGGCATTTTATTGTTCTGAATGTTACTGTAAATGAAATTGTTTCCTTAATACCTTTTTCACATTGTTTATTACTGGTACATCCTTTTTTAAAAAAAAAAAAAAACCTTTTCACCTACAAAAGTCTTTGCATGTAAAGCAAGTTTCTTGTAGACAAGTCTTGCCTTTTTATCCAATCTTTTAACTGGTGTGTTTAGATTACTTAAATTTAATGTAAATACTGATATTGTTGGATTAAAATCTACAATCTTGCCAGCTGCTTTCTGTTTAGTCCATTTATTCGTTGTTCCCTTTTTCTTTTTCTGCCTGATTAAATGATTATTTTTAATAACTCCATCTTATCTCTACTAACCTAAAACCCAGTGCCGTTGAGTCAATTCCGACTCATAGCGACCCTATAGACAGAGTAGAACTGCTCTATAGAGTTTCCAAGGAACGCCTGGCGGATTCGAACTGCCAGCCCTTTGGTTAGCAGCCGGAGCACTTAACCACTATGCCACCAGGGTTTTCTTATCTCTATTACTCGCTACTTATTTACTTATCTTTTCTTTAAGAAAAAAGTTTTAGTGGTTCCCCTAGGGCTTACAAATATACATCTTGCTGTTTCTTCAATATTCTAAACTCACTCCTTGCTCAAGATCTTTACACTAGTCGTATATTTTGTTTGGAATGCTTCTCCCTCAATCTTCAAATAGTTTCCTTCTTCACATCATCCAGTCAAATATTACTTTCTCAGGGAATCTCTCCAAAACCACCTTATCTGAAATAGCACTTGTACCCACCACCTCACACCGGCTTTATTTTTTTTTTCAGAGCCCTATTACCACCTGAAGTTATGCTGACTTGTTTAATTTGTCTTCTCAACTAGAACATTCATGTATTAGCAAACTTTACTGTTCTTGTTCACTACTGTATACCCAATACTTATGACAGTACTTTATAGGCACTATATAGGCACTCAAGTATTTGTTGAATGAATGAATGAATGGCTCTACTCATTATAAGATTTTCAAACCACATTCATATAGGACTGAGCAGTATACGAAGTGTTTACTGTGTCTGAACTGAACCTGATACCCTGACAGTGAGTTACAGGATGAAGCAGTCTGATTAGGTGTTTTCTCATGGCTGTCTAATTTGGAGGAAAGGGGAAAGAGAAGAGCCATACAAAAAAATTTGTGTCAAAAAAACTCCTCTTAAAATGTACATTTGATATGGTCTTTGGCTTAAAGAAAAAGACTTGAGATGATCTTGGCCCTACTTAATCATTTTACGGAAAAAAGAAACTGAGTTCTTAAATACCCAAGGTCACACAGCTAGCAAAAAAGAACCAGAACTCAATCCCATATGTAATCTAAAGCTTTTTTTATCATACAAAAGCCACAATTGGCAGTGGGGAGGAAGGTGATCGATTCTATGGTAATTTATGTATTACCTGCAGGAATACAGATTTGAAACTCTTATTCTAAGAGTTCTCAAGAACTCATGAATTTACACTGGAAAGCTGTAATGAAAACAGTTAGCAACACATGGTCAATACTTTCTAGTAGTGGTATGCCCACTACTTTGCAAAGCAACTACTTCATTTGCCAAAATTCCAATGAATAGGATTTTGTATCCCTGGAACTTAAACACATTCTGCCTTCTGAAGCTATATAAAAAAAGGCTAGTCACTTTTTGTACATGATAACCGAAAAACCAAACCCATTGCCATTGAGTCAATTCTGACTCAGAAACTCTATAGAATAGAGGAGAACTGCCCATAGGGTTTCCAAGGAGTGCCTGGAGGATTCAAACTGCTGACCTTTTGGTTAGCAGCTGTGGCTCTTAACCACTAAGCTACCAGGGTTTCCATCCACATGGTAGCCTCTCGAATACTTGAAAATGACAAGAGCTATGGTATTCTAAACTCTTCTTTACCACAGCCTAAAAAAAACTCCTATTTTTTTTTTTTAAACTCCCATGTGGAAACCCTGGTGGCGTAGTGGTTAAATGCTACAGCTGCTAACCAAAGGGTCTGCACTTCAAATCCACCAGGTGCTCCTTGGAAACTCTATGAGGCAGTTCTACTCTGTCCTATAGGGTCGCTATGAGTCGGAGTTGACTCGATGGCACTGGGTTTGGTTTTTTTGGTTATGCTGACCATACAAAAACCAAAAAACCAAACCCAGTGCCGTCGAGTCAATTCCAACTCGTAGCAACCCTATAGGACAGAATAGAACTGTCCCACAGGGTTTCCAAGGAGCAGTTGCCGAAGTCAAACTGCCAACCTTTTGGTTAGTAGCCAGATGCTTAACCACTGAGCCACCAGGGCTCCAGAGAGCTAACCTTTATTTACTGCTTAATGTAAGAAATACATTTGTATATCTTTATATGTTTTATTTTCTAGAACCTCTTAAAGGTAGTAATATTTCTATGATCTTTCTGCAAATTATTTTAATATCTAGGGATATGATTTTTACTTTGCAACAGAAAAATTAGACCAACACTCACTATCTCTCATTTATTTTGTGCACCACTGCTCTCTATGTCTGTTTTACAGTTCTTTCCAGTTCAGGAGATCATTCCCTAAGTGAGGAAAAAAAAAAAGGGAAGCAAAATTGAAGTGGAGGTCTGCTTTCTCTTTGCTGTATCTTACTCTCGCAATATGGATCTATCTTGTCCTTGAAAAAGAGCACAAAGATTCTCTTTGTTACACTTAGCAGTTTTCAAAAGCCTCAGTTCATTCTGTCCTCGTTTGTTTTCCCAGTTAACTTCTTAATCACAAACCAATCTTCTGTCCTGTGGGTACTCATTGACCTATAGGTCTCGATATTTCAAAACAAGGCAAAAAAAATTCATGATCCAAATGTATTATGACTGTAGCTTATGCAAAAAGCAAATATAATACTTTGGTTCTAAAAGAATTATATGGCACTGATACTTCATTTCAACTTAATACCAAAGCATGACCCCTAGTTTGGCTTTTTCTATTTATATACTTTGATATTATTGACATTTCATACAGAAGTAGAACAAAATTACTGAAGGCCCAATCATTTTAGTATTCTTTTATCACTCTCCTATTCATTTTTCTTAGGCATCTTCAATAACATAGTAGGAAAAAATTGATGTTTATGGTTCTTTCAATCGCCAAGTTTTTCTTCTTGCTTTTAGTTTCCTGATTTTTGTACCTAGATGTTGATGATGTTTCTTCATTCTACCGAATAGAAGTAACGTCCAACTTTGTACACATCCTATTTGTCTTCTAGACCTATGTAGGGTTCTATATTTAACTCAAGTTTTTGTCTACTCTTGTTACACTCCAACTTCTACTTGAGAACAGAAGACAGAAATAAAAAATAATATCTCTTCAAAGATAAACTGGTGGCTTTACTTTTTTTATAATAATGTTTTATTGTTTTCGGTGAACGTGCAGTTTAGGTTCCCATTCAACAACTTCTACATGAGCTGTTCAGTAACATTGGTTATTAGTTTTTTTTTTAATCTTCATATTCCTAATTAAGATCATGCTATCTATAGGGTCGTTATGAGTCAGAATCGACTCAACTGCAATGGGTTTGGTTTTTGTTTTTTGGTATCTGAATTTGTCAATGGGAAAATGCTGTCTAAGTTTCAAAACATACCTGAAGCTAGCTGTACAATCAACAGCTGTTTGGCACCCTAGGTTATTTAGCATAATTTTTAAATCATTAATTTTTTTTATCTTGACAACTTCTCTTAAAAAATGTAGGTATATGCCTTAACCCATAACTCAACGTCTTGATGTATTAAGTCTAGGCTTTCTTATTTCTTAAAATATAAATCGGTGCATTATAAAAGCTTTAAATTCTGCATGTTGGGTAATATTTCATCTGCACAATGAACAAAAAGTAGCTAACGTAAGGACTTAAAAATTACCCTTGGCAAAATGATACCTATTATGAAATAGATTTATAAAACTTAAAAAGCTGATCTGAATAGATTGCATATTATCTGTGATTTGTAACTTAATGTAAAGAAAGAAAATATTGCCTATTTCTAACAAAACTGTGTAGACAGAAAAAAAAATGTTAGAACAAGGAGTCTTTAGGCCACAATAATACCCCTAAGTATTACAGAACATAAAATTGAATAATTTAAGAATTCAACTAAAGTAGGGAACAAAATTATTTAAAACAGGAGCACAGAAGTTGTGCTAAAAAATTGTTTTAAAGGGAGGGAGGACAAGAAAGGTTATGAAAAAACACTACCAGACTCCTTACCCATTGTTGTTGGTGCTGGAGCTTCCTGATGGTACTTTCAGCTTGCTCCAGCTTAGCACTGGCCTCATCACTCTGCTGTTTGATGGTGGCCAACTCCCGTTTTATGAGGTAGTTTTCCTCAGCCTCCTGGGCTCTTGTCACTTGTCCCTTAGGACATAATTTTTGTGTGCGAAAGCAATTTATGATAGATTCAAAAAAGACTGCCTTTGTGAGGTTTAGTTATTTACTTTGACATGTTAAAAAAAAATCACGTCTGAGAAAACAATAGCCTTGGCAATTATTAGCTAGCAGCTCGTTATTGCTGTGCAAATTTGGGGAAACTAAATGAAAAACTCATCTGACAATCTTATGAACAATTCTTTCAGCCAATAAAAATTCAATTCATGCAATATTACTGAGTTGTACATGCAGGACTAAAATTTTCAATGAAAGTAGTTAATTTCACAGAAACCACTGATTACCATTTGAAATAAATACTTTAAAATAAGGTTAGCTATAAAACGTGCAAAAGGTGGTTATTTTAATAAACCAAGATAACATACTGCTATCAAGAATTAAGTATACCCACATACACTACCCAAAAAAATTATTTCTAGAAAAATGCATGTAAATTTGCATGCATTAAAATATGAATTTCTAGGTTTAGGACTTTCCTTAAAAGTTAGAGGAAATGCTAAAAAATAAAACTATACCTGTATCAATCTATCTGCCAAGGAAGCACTTTCCTACAAAAGGAAAAATTCAGATAGAAATATAAGAGAAAGAAATAAAACAGATAAAATTAGGAATAAAGAAGAAGCAAAGCACACCCAAATTCCACCTACTTTTCATTGCTGGTTAAAATGGGCATCTAAATGTCAAATCTATTTTTACTGAATAGGTTTTCATTCTTTAAGAAAAATATATCAAAACAAGTATATAGACTGCAAAAAATCCTGCGTTTATAAAAGAAATCAAACACAAATTCCACGTGGCTTTTCATTTACTTGGGGCAAGCAAATACCTTCTTTTTAAAGTATACCCTGAAGTATTTTTAGAGTCAACCATATTGTCAAGTCGCTTGATATGAAATGGAAGGAAATGAAAGGGAGAAGGAATTTGAGCAAGCATTTCTGCTTATGAAGCGTGAGAGCAATTTGTGTAACAGCAACTTCCAAAGAAGCGAAGCAAGGAAAATACGACAAATGAAATGTACCACACAAAAGTTTATGAGCTCCACTTAATAAATTCTACCAATAATTGAATAAGTTAAACTTTTTGGTTATAGAATTGAATTGATACCTAAGTATTTATAGAATTCTGTGTGCTAAAGGACATGCCTAGGCCACATAAGCCAGTAAAAAAGTAGAATAAAAATCCAAACTAAACACTTTTGTACAGCACCGTTATCATTCTGAAGGTTCAGTAAGATGAAAATACTTTGTCTGAAAATGTCTCATTCACAAAAGACCACCTAAGAAGATGTGTATTTTACTTTTAAGTGGATATCTAATTTAAAAAAAAAAACCTGTATTAATTAAAACTACTTAAAAACAATTAAGCTCGACCTTTGTGGAGTCACTAAAAAAAGCAGAATTATTCTCAAAGAAACTCTAATAAGGAAAGAGAAATATCATGAAAACTCTTTTAGGCTTAATATAATGTACAGGTAAACTATCATATAACAAAGATAGGCACATAATAAACATCCTGTCCTCGTTCGGTTCTGTTTAATGTGAAATCATCAATGCATTTCAAACAAAAGGCAAGTACTACAAACTCCATTCATTAAAATAAATTTTCCTTTATTTATTTCTTCAAAATTGATCTATAGATTCTCATAGGGGATTTTAAGATACTGGGCAATATCATGGGGGGTACTTTTAAATCTAGTCACTCTCACCTTTGGTAAAAACACTAAAAGAGTTTATGAGTTTAGATGTTTTTCTTTTAATAATGCGAAACTCTTAAACTACACTTTTATTACTCAATAATTCTTACGGCATCAGAAACATGACTAAAAGACATTACATCAAAAGTACAATATGAAAAATAATGCAAAATTTCCACTTTTGCCCAGTTATTCTATATGAAACAGAGAGGGAGAGATAACAATACCAAAATAATTTTAAGAACCAAAAGTTGAAGCACAATTCCCCTTTGTTGAAAAGTAACAGGATACTGAATTTTTACATAAGCCATCAGTCAGTTTGACTTAACTGAAACCAATCCTAGGTCTTAGAAGAATCATTGCCTCGTTTAACATGTGGCTACAAAGTCAGGGTAACATCTGGAACTCATCTTTAAAATGTGGTATCACAAAAGATTCCCAACTAAATTAATTCTACAGAACATACATATTAGAGATTATATGTAAAGAAATAAGTGACATCAATACTCTATTCTGTTAACTCAGTTAAAACTTAAGCCTGAAAATTCAAGACTAGTACTAATCACTTTTTATTAAGGATGAGTTACTTAGTTAAGCAGTAAGCAGGCAAGCTAAGCAGTCAATACCATACCTTAAGAGGCATATGTGCTATATTTTTTGAGGCTTTATTTAAAACATACAGGAAAAAAAGTGTATGCAATCAACAGAAGCTTGAATAAGTAGTCATTTACTTACTTTTTCTAATGTTTCAATACGCTGTTTCAAAAGTCTATTTTCTGTACGTAACCTCTGGCAAAAAAAAAAAAGTTTTGTTTGCAAGTATTCCTGAGAGGGGGGAAAAAACTCTGAGTCATAGTCCTTACAACGTACCACCTTTTATAAATAAGAGTATAAGGAATGTGACATACTTTATCACCAAATTCTTAAAGTCTCAAAGGAAGAAATATACGGCAAAACAAATCATCACATTTATTCCAACTCTGAATTTTAATTATAAGCTAAAGTGTATGTCATTAGGTACTAACCATAATGACTTATAATCACTATTATGGCAACTTCCCCATTAGACAGAAGTGATTCTATCTCGAACACAGCCTATCTATCTACATAGTTTATATATATACATTTTTTTTCTTTTGAAAGATATTTGTTGCTGTTGTTGTATGCCGCTGAGTCAATTCCGACTCTTAAGTGACCCTGCAGGACAGAGAAGAACTGCCCTGTAGCATTTCCTAGGTCGTAATCTTTATAGGAGCAGATCACCAGGTCTTTTCTTCCATGAAGCCAACCTTTCAGTCAGCAGCCGAGCACTTAGCCATTCTACATAGTTAATATTAAAATGTCTGCTGAATACGAGATAATTGGTCAATGTCTGACTCTCAAACACCTGTCAAATTACTGTTACCAAAAAAACCAAACCCGTTGCCATGGTGTCGATTTTGACTCACAGTAACCCTATAGGACAGAGTAGAACTGCCCCATACAGTTTCCAAGGAGCACCTGGTGGATCTGAACTGCCAACTTTTTGGCTAGCAGCCGTAGCACTTAAACCGCTATACCACCAAGGTTTCCAGTTACTGTTATCAAGTATTAATTCCAAATCACTCTACATAAAAAAAATTTCCTTTTTATATATTTTACCAATATCATTTCTTATTAGCCCTCTATTACCCCTTTCAAAACGGAAAACTTAGTTTTGGACCTCCTCTTACCTTTATGCACCAGTTTGTTCCACAGCTCAGTCTAAACTTCCTATAATCCTACTTCTGAATTTCTGCTAAAAATGTCTTCCTCAGAACATTTTCCATCCATATAATCCATTATTTTGCCAGTCAAGACTTAATAGTTTATATAACATATAAAGTCTCATTTCAAGGAAATGAGAAACCCTATGAATTATTGTATCTTATTAGGTAGACTACAAATGAGACCAAATAAATCTTATATTTATTACAAAGATACTTCGTAAGACTGGATTTTCTTGTTCTATTCACTAGAATATATTCAGATGATTTGAAATGGATATTACTTTACGTGTGATACCAGACTAAAAAGGAACAGCTTGAGGAAAAGAAAACATTTCTCATTTCTTGGCTATCCCTACTACTATGTGCAGCACAGCAGTCCACACAAATAAGCAATTATTAAATGCTGCTGTTAAACACCAAGAAGCCAGAGAAACAATGATGGCTCTCAAAATGGTTTCAATATATTTCACTGAAAAAACATGGAACATTTTGGTTAACATAAAAGATTTAGAAAGCCAAGTTCCAACCAGGCAACAGTGTGAATAAAGTTAATATTACAATAGAAATAATTACAGAATTTAGAACTAAAAACCTTCACCTAGATTTCCTTTCCCCATGTCACCCTAAACTCTTTAAATTTTCTGAAATCTATTCTGCTGTAAATAAAAATCTAAGTTGATTTTTCCCAAAACATCTACCCAAATGTCATGGCACTACTTTTTAAATACATCATCCCTTCCTCATTTATGTGTGATACTCACTTCATCATGAATTGATAAATAGGCTTTTTGGTTACTTATTAAGTTTCAAGTGTTTCTGTCTGTTATTTGGCTAATATGACAGTATTTTGGTAATTATAGCTTTGTAACCTCTTTTAATATACACTAGAGCTAATTTCTTCCGCTCTTATATTGTTTTGTTTGCCCCTAAACCCCAATTACTAGTACATCAAGGTAGTTAAGAGACTAATTTTTGAAGTTTGGCAGATTTAGCTCAAATCCTTGCTCTACAATTAATACCGGTGAATGTCATTTAATGTCTTAGAATCTTCATTTCCTCATCAAGACAATTAGAGTAATAATATCTACAAGCATACTAGAAGAATTAAATGAGAACACTAGTATATATCTAACATATACTTAATATACACTTGATTAATGATAGGCATTATTATTACTTTTAAAGTTAGGTATAAATATAATTTTATTATTTGAATCTGCTTTGTAAAATAATTAAAAAAATTTTTTTTTTATCCTACCGGACTTTTATGAGGAATTAAATTTACCTAGGATTGCTAAGATATATTCTGTGCAGAAATCAGTATTTTATATAACATGACATTTTTCAATGAATTTATTTTTGTCTCACCTTCTCATCTTTTAAAAATGTACACATGTAAAGTTTTTTAGTGTTTATTCATATAGCTTCTATCCTATATTTCATTGAGGTTACTTCTATATAAGCTTTCATTTTTAAGTTGAACTTTTTTCCCCAAGATACTCTGAACTGTTTGTTGCTGATATATAGAAAATCTAACAATTATATCATTTGACTGAATTCTCGTTAGTTTTCAACATCTTCCTTTATAATAACATTTTCTGGAACTAATGAAAAGAGTGTTTTCTAAACTCAAAAGTAAAAATCACAAAGAGAAAGGTCAATACATGTGACTATATAAAAATGCATATCCTGTATATCTGCAAAAGAAACATAAACAAGAAGTTTTTTCCCTGTCAAATTAGAAAAGAGAAAAGGAGATGAGAGTAGCAAAATGGGAACTTGTTGCTAAGACGAATATACCCTGAAAAGATTATCTTGAAAAAAAAAAACAAAAACTTTTTATTGTACTTTAGACGAAGTTTTACAGAGCAAATTAGTTTCTCATTAAACAATTACTACATATATTGTATTATAACATTGGTGGACAACCCCACGACATGTCAACACTCTCCCTTCTCGACCTTGGGTTCCTTATTACCAGCTTTCCTGTCCCCTCCTGCCTTCTAGTCCTTCCACCTGTGCTGCTGCGCTCCTTTAGTCTCATTTTGTTTTATGGGCCTGTCTCATCTTTGGCTGAAGGGTGAACCTCAGGAGTGACTTCATTACTAAGCTAAAAGGGATGTCCAGAAGCCATACTCTCAGGGTTTCTCTAGTCTCTGTCAAGCCAGTAACTCTCGTCTTTTTTTGTGAGTTAGAATTTTGTTCTACATTTTTCTCCAGCTCTGTCCAGGACCCTCTATTGTGACCCCTGTCAGAGCAGTCAGTGGTAGCCAGGCACCATCTAGCTATGTGAGACTCAGTCTGGTGGAGGCCATGGTAGATGCGGTCCATGAGTCCTTTGAGCTAATCTTTCCCTTGTATGTTTAGTCTTCTTCTCTCTTGAAAATTTACTTGATACACACCAAAAGTCCTGAAAATGATAATATCCTATAACTCAATAATTCTACTTTTTACAACTGACTATTGCAATAATACTAGAATTGGAAGAAGGACCTGGTGATCTACTTCTGAAAAAATTGGCTAGTGATATGGTGCCAGACAGGAGTCTCTCTGTTTGGAACGTACTAAAAATACAAGTCGGAAATAGGGAAAAGACAGTCTTTTTAACAAATGGTGCTGGCGTAACTGGATATCCATCTGCAAAAAAATGAAACAAGACCCATACCTCACTCCATGCACAAAAACTAACTCAAAATGGATCGAAGACCTAAATATAAAATCTAAAATGATAAAGATCATGGAAGAAAAAATAAGGACAACATTAGGAGCCCCTAATACATGGCATAAAAAAAAGGCATAAACAGTAGAATGTAGAGGAAAAACTAGATAACTGGGAGCTCCTAAAAATCAAACACCTATGCTCATCCAAAGACTTCACCAAAAGAGGAAAAAGACTACCTGCTGACTGGGAAACAGTTTTTAGCTATGACATTTCTGATCAGCACCTGATCTCTAAAATCTACATGAAACTGCAAAAAGACAAATAACCCAATTAAAAAATGGGCCAAAGACATGAACAGACGCTTCACTAAAGAAGACATTCAGGAAGCAAACAAATATATGAGGAAATGTTCACGATGATTAGCCATTAGAGAAATGTAGATCAAAACTACAACGAGATTCCATCTCACTCCAACAAGGCTGGCATTAATCCAAAAAACACAAAATAATAAATGCTAGAGAGACTGTGGAGAGATTGGAACACTTCTCCACTGCTGGTGGGAATGTAAAATGGTACAACCACTTTGGAAATCAATTTGGTGCTTCCTTAAAAAGCCACAAATAGAACTACCATATGATCCAGCAATCCCACTCCTTGGAATATATCCTAGAGAAATAAGAGCCTTTACACGAACAGATATATATGCACACCCACGTTTATTGCAGCACTGTCTACAACAGCAAAAAGATGGAAGCAACCAAGGTGCCCATCAATGGATGAATGGATAAATAAATTATGGTATATTTACACAATGGAATACTACTCATCCATAAAGAACAGTGAGGAATCTGTGAAACATTTCATAACATGGAGGAATCTGGAAGGCATTATGCTGAGTGAAATTAGTCAGTTGCAAAAGGACAAATATTGTATAAGACCACTATTATAAGAACTTGACAAATAGTTTAAACTGAGAAGAAAACATTCTTTTGTGGTTACGAGAGGAGGGAGGGACAGAAGGAGGGAGGGGGCATTCACTAACTAGATAGTAGATAAGAACTACTTTAGGTGAAGGGAAAGACAGCACACAATACAGGAGAGGTCAGCACAATTGGACTAAACCAAAAGCAAAGAAGTTTCCTGAATAAACTGAATGCTTCGAAGGCCAGCGTAGCAGGGGCAGGGGTTTGGGGACCATGGTTTCGGGGGACATCTAAGTCAACTGGCATAATAAAGTCTATTAAGAAAACATTATGCATCCCACTTTGAAGAGTGGCGTCTGGGGTCTTAAACACTAGCAAACAGCCATCTAAGATGCATCAATTGGTCTCAACCCACCTGGATCAAAGGAGAATAAAGAACACCAAGGACACAAGGCAATTACAAGCCTAAGAGACAGAAAGGGCCACATGAACCAGAGACTACATTATCCTGAGACCAGAAGAACTAAATGGTTCCCGGCTATAAATGATGACTGCCCTGACAGGGAACGCAACAGAGAACCCCTGAGGGAGCAGGAGAGCAGTGGGATTCAGACCCCAAATTCTCGTTAAGACCAGACTTAATGGTGTGACTGAGACTAGAAGGACCCCGGTGGTCATGGCCCCCAGACCTTCTGTTGGCCCAGGACAGGAATCATTCCCGAAGCCAATTTTTCAGACATGGATTGGACTGGACAATGGGATGGAGAGGGATGCCGGTGAGGAGGCAGCTTCTTGGATCAGGTGGACACTTGAGACTATGCTGGCATCTCCTGTCTGGAGGGGAGATGAGAGGGTGGAGGGGGTTAGAAGCTGATGAAATGGACACAAAAAGAGAGAGTGGAGGGAGAGAGTGGGCTGTCTCATTGGGGGAGAGTAATTGGGAGTGTGAAGCAAGATGTACGTGGGTTTTCGTGTGAGAGACTGACAATTTGTAAATTTTCACTTAAAGCACAATAAAAATTACAAAAAAAAAAAAATACAAGTGGGGAGCTGCCTCCTCAAAGTAGAGTTGACCTTAATGATGCAGATGGAGTAAAGCTTTTGGGACCTTCATTTGCTACTGTGGCAGGATTCAAAATGAGAAGAAACAGCTGCAAATATCTATTAATAATTGGAACATGGAATGTATTAAGTATGAATCCAGGAAAATTAGAAATGGTCAAAAATGAAATGGAATGCTTGAAGATCAATATCCAGGCATTGGTGAACTGATATGCGCTGGTTTGGCCATTTTGAATCAGACAATCATATGGTCTACTATGCCGGGAATGACAGCTCGAAGAGAAATGTGTCACATTCATCGTCAAAAAGAACATTTCAAGATCTATCCTGAAGTACAGTGCTCTCAGTGATAGGGTAATATCCATATACCTATCAAGGAAGACCAGTTCATAGGATTATTACTCAAATTTACGCACCAATCACTAAGGCCACAGATGAAGAAATTGAAGATTTTTACCAACTTCTGAAGTCTGAAATTGGCCAAACATGCAATCAAGATACACTGATAATTACTGGTGATTGGAGTGTGAAAGCTGGAAACAAAGAAGAAAGCTCAGTAGTTGAAAAATATGGCCTTTGTGATAGAAACAATGCCAGAGATCGCATGATAGAGTTTTGGAAGACCAATGACCTACTCATTGCAAATACCTTTTTTCAACAAAATAAACGATGTCTATCATTTTTTTTTTAATACACGTGGGCCTTGGCAGATAGAATACACAGGTATCAAATCGACTACGGCTGTGAAAACAGATGGTGAAGAAGCTCAATATCACCAGTCAGAACGAGGCCAAGGGCCAAATGCAGAAGAGACCATCAATCGCTCTCCAGTGCAGTGAATTATTTAATATGGCCCTTCTAGCCATAATTTTTTTAACTCCCACCAAATAGCTGGATGGGACTATGCAAATGAAGTGCTTGTAGCCCAGTAAGTGGACTGGATAGATTGCTAATAATGTAAATAAGGTACACAACACCCTTGTGGGGGTGAGACCATGCAAATAGGGTGTATGGAACTCTAACGAAAGGATTGGTCAGTTTTGCCATCCCACTAGGTTTAAAAGAGCAGTCAATCCCAGAGCAGAGCGGGAAAATTTACCACCAAGAAAGAAGAGCTAGGAGTGGAGCGTGTTCCATTGGACCAAGGATCCCTGTGCTGAGACCTCCTAGACTCAGGAGACAGAGAGAGAGCTGTAACACTGCAGACAGTGGGAGCTGGAGAGAAGAAGCAGCAGAGAAACAGCAGCAGCAGAGGTGGCTGAAACAGACTGGCAGAAGATGGTGCGATGGGTTTCCTGGCCCATGGAGCAAGGTGGTTACAATGGGTGTACCAGCCCATGGAGCAAGACTGCTGAGCGCCTTTGGGCAGGAGGCTTACTGGTGGAGTGGCATGCCTGCAGAAACTTATCAGCACAGTTAAAAGAGTTTTGTAACACTTGCCAGAGCAGGGCAAGCAGAGGCCGGGCCAAGGGGTCAAGAGTATGAGAGGCCATGGGGGCCAAGAGGCCAAGGGCCAGGGAGAGATTTTCCTGCAGATATGACTGAGAAGAGGATATCCTTATCAAAGTATATCCTGAACATTCCTGAATCTGAATTATAACCTGTTACTTCCCTAATAAACACCATTAATTGTGAGTATTGTCTGTGAGTTGTGTGTGGCCACTGCAACAAATTATTGAACACAGCAAAGAATAAAAGAGTGCCATGGGAGGAACAGTTGGTGTTAGAGCTGGTGAAAAGGTTGGAGGGTGGAGGCATGTCTCACCTCCACCTCACTGAGAACAGCCTTCAGCTGTTGATCTGATTTCCCTTCTCCCTTGTGAAGTTAAAGGTGGTCAGACATTATATGCATGCCATTTTTATATGCTCATAAGCAAGTTCAAGATGAAGGTGAAGAAAATTAGAACAAGTCCATGAAAGACAAATATGACCTTGAGTATATCCCACCTGAATTTGGAGACCATCTCAAGAACAGATTTGACACACTGAACACTGATGATCAAAAACTAATCTTGCTGTGGGATGACATCAAGATCATACATGAAGAAAGTAAAAGGTCATTAAAAAGACAGGAAAGAAAGAAAAGACCAAAATAGATGTCAGAAGAGACTCTTAAACTTGCTCTTGAACACAGAGTGGCTAAAGTGAATGGAAGAAATGGTGAAATAAAAGAGCTAAACAAAAGATTTCAAAGGGCAAATCGAGAAGACAAAGTAAAGTATTATAATAAAATATGCAAAGACATGGAGTTAGAAAACCAAAAGGGAAGAACACACTTAGCATTTCTCAAGCTAAAAGAAATGAAAAAAAAAAAAAAATTCAAGCCTCAAGTTGCAATATTGAAGGATTCTATGGGCAAAATATTGAATGATGCAGGAAGCATCAAAAGAAGATGGAAGGAATACACAGAATCACTGTACCAGAAAGAAATTGGTCGACACTAAACCATTTCAGGAGGTAGCATATGATCAAGAACAGACGGTATGAAGGAATATGTCCAAGCTGCCCTGGAGGCACTGGCTAAAAACAAGGCTCCGGGAATTGACAGAATACCAGTTGAGATGTTGCAACAAGTGCACACAATGCTAGAAGTGCTCGCTTGTCTATGCCAAGAAATTTGGAAGATAGCTACCCAGCCAACCAACTGAAAGAGACCCATATTTGTGCCCATTCCAAAGGAAGGTCATCCAAAAGAATGTGAGAATCATAAGACAATATCATTAATACCACACGAAGTAAAATTTTGCTGAAGATCATTCAAAAGCAGCTGCAGTTGTACATCAATAGAGAGCTGCCAGATTCAAAACAGGACATGGAAGAGGGATACAATTGTTGATGTCGGTGGATCTTGGCTGAAAGCAGAGAAAACCAGAAAGATGTTTACCTCTGTTTCACTGACTATGCAAATACGTGTGGATCATAACAAATTATGGATAACATTACAAAGAATGGGGATTCCAGAGCCCTTAATTGTGCTCATGAGGAACTCGGTCTATACACAGACCAAGAGGCAGTCATTCGAACAGAACTAGGGGATACCGTGTGATTGAAAGTCAAGAAAGGTGTGTGTCAGGGTTGCATCCTTTTACCATACTTATTCAATCCATATGCTGAGAAAATAATCTGAGAAGCTGGACTACATGAAGAACACGGCATCAGGACTGGAGGAAGACTCATTTAACAACCTTGCTTGCTGAAAACGAAGAGGACTTGAAGGACTTACTGATGAAGATCAAAGACAACAGCCTCTACTATGGCTTACACCTCAACGTAAAGAAAACAAAATTCCTCATAACTGGACCAATAAGTAACATCATGATAAACGGAGAAAAGACTGAAGTTATCAAAGAGTTCATTTTACTTGGATCCACAATTAACACCCATGGAAGCAGCAGTCAAGAAATCACACAACTTATTTTATTGGGCAAATCCGCTACAAAATATCTCTTTGATGTATTAAAAAGCAAAGACATAACTTTAAGGACTAAGGTGCGCCTGACCCAAAACCAAAAAAAAAAAAAACAACGTCATTGCCTTTGAGTCGATTCCAACTCATAGCAACCCAACAGGACAGAGTAGAACTGCCCCACAGGGTTTCAAAGGAGTGGCTGGTGAATTGGAACCGCCATCCTTTTGGTTAGCAGCCAAACACTTAACCACTGTACCATCAGGGCCCAAGCCACAGTGTTTTTATTATCCTCATATGAATGAACAATGAAAAATGAAGACCAATGAAGAATTGATGCCTTCTAATTATACTATTGGCAAAGACTACTGAGTACACCATAGACTGGCAGAAGAATGAACAAATCTGTTCTTGAAGAAGTACAGCCAGAATGATCCTTAGAAGCAAGGATGGTGAGACTTCCTCTCACATACTTTGGACATATGATCAGGAGGGATGAGTCCCGGGAGAAGGACATCATGCTTGGTAAAGTAGAGGGTCAGCGAAAAAGAAGACCCTCAATGAGCTGGACTGACACAGTGGCTGCAACAATGGGCTCAAATATAGCAATGACAGTAAGGATGGCGCAGGACAGGGCAGTGCTTTGTTCTGTTATACACAGGGTCACCGTGAGTCAGAGCTGACTTGACGGCACCTAACAACAACACTGGAATAATCAAACCAAGTCAGCTTCCACATCGTCAATTCCAACTCATAAGGACCCATGTGTTTCAGGGTAGAATTATGCTCCAAGGGTTTCCAGTGGCTCTAATCTTTAGGAAGGAGATTGCCAGGCCTTCCTTCTGAGGCACTTCTGGTTGGCTTCAAACCATCAACCTTTCAGTTAGCAGCCAGTACTTAATCACGTGCACCACCAAGAACTCCTATAATACTAGGTGCCAAAAAACTTTATATACAAAGATGGTAACTATTAGTATCATTTTTAATACAGAAAGGTGAGAAACAACCTATATATCCCAAAATAGGGGGATCTCAATTTCAAAAAACCCACTCTCCAAGCATCATCTCCATTCTTTATGAAATAATCCCATTCCAACATTCTCATTCTCATTGGGACAAACGGGTGATCCTATCGATTTTTTATTGTCTTTCACCCTGATGTCCTCTCTTCCCTTTTTGCTGCTGTTATTAGCTGCTGTCGAGTTGGCCCTGACTCATGACAACTCCATACACAACTGAACAAAATGCTGCCCAGCTCTGCACCATCTCCATGACCAGCTGTGTATCAGACTGTTGTGATCTATAGGCTGATATTCAGAAGTAGATCACCAGGCCTTACTTCCTTGTCCATCTTGGTCTAGAAGCTTCACTGAAACCTGTCCAGCAACATAACAACATGCAAGCCTCCAATGACAGAAGGTGGTAGATGCGGAGGCAGCGCACTGGCTAGCAGCTGAACCCAGATTTCCCATATAGAAGACTCTACCACTAAACCACCAATGCCTCGATCTTCCCTCTTTATCAAGTTTAATTTCCACTCAGTATAGACCTTCCTGGCATTTATCCCCCTTTGAAACCACTGCGCTGGGTTAACTCTCTGAGAACCGTGCTTGCACCTACGCAGCTAAGCACGACTGAAGAAAAACATAACCATGATGTTTATTTAAATTCTTGATCACTAAATTCAGCTGGGCGCTTAACACTGCCTAGTAATAATAATGTATTTCTCTTGTTCATTCTTTCTTCCACTCTCTTACATCACTATTTCATACTTGCTCCTCGTCCTTCGAACCAGCAACCCCGTCCCATTGTCACTCTCCGCTGCTAATCTTGTTTATGATTTCACTGAAAAGACAAAACAATCAAAACAGAATTTCCACAAGTTCCCACAACCACATCCTACATCTATCTTATCTGCATTTTTGCACGTTTACTTTACTTCCTTTCCTGTTACTGTGGGCTAACTATCCATGCTAGGAGTCCAAGTTAAGCCTCCTAACTATGCACTAAATCCCATAACTTCCTGCCTCCAGCAATTATCTTTTCTCTGTCTTACATCATCAGTTTTTCCTATGTTATGATCACCATAAAAACATGTGGTTATTTCTCTCATCCTAAAAAAATTAGCAAAAACTGAACATCACTATCCTCTCTGGCTCCTGTCCAATTTCTCTCCTCTTTATAGCAAATTCTTTACAAGATATCTATACTAGTTATATCCCATGTTCTCCTTCCATTCCAGCCAGGTTTTTGTTCCCACCACTTCTCTGCTCTTTTCCAGATTATCTCCATGCTGATAAATCCAATGGTCATTAATCAGTCCTCATCTCAAAAAAACTATCTTCAGCATTTGACGTACTAAATCCTTCTCTTTCTTGAAACAATCTTTTCTCTTGGCTTCCAGGACACCATACTCCCTGGTTTTCTCTTGCTTTTCTTGGCTGCTTTCTTCTAGCCTACCTTACCTTTAAATGTTGGCTTCTGCTTGGGCTCAATTCTCAAACTCTCTTCTCTGTAATACCTACACTCATTCCCCAGGTAATCCCATCTACTCCCCGTGCTTTCAATTCCATCTTCTTGCCAATTTTATATCTTGCCAAATTTATAATTTATATCTGAAGCATGTCCCCTCAACTCCAGATCCAAATATTCAAGGAGCTACTTGGAAATCTCCTGGCTATCTCATACTTAAGGTATCCAGAATTGAGCTCCTGATATTCCCTCCTAAACCAGATCCTTCTGTAGACTTCCCCATCTTAGACAATGGGAACTCAATTTTTCTAATTGCTCAAGCCAGAAAGCCTGATTCCTCTCCTTTTCACACCTCCACATTTAATATGTCAGCTTTACTTTTAAAATATACTCAGAATTCAACCACTGCTCACCTCCCCAGTCCAAATGATCATCTCTTACCTAGATTACCTTCCAGTTGGTCTCCCTAGTTCTGCTCTCACCCCCTGCAATTTATTCTCAACACACCATCCAGAGGATACACTGAAGACTTAAGTCAGATATTGTCCTCCTCTACTGAAAACCCCCGTGGCTTCCCATCTCACCAAAGGAAAAGCAAAAGTCTTTACAATGATCTACAACACACTACCTTATCTGCCACCACCCCATCGGACACCCCACCACTCTGCTGATCATTCATGTAGTCCCATCCACAATGGTTTCCTTACTGTTTCTTGCCAGGCACACTCCTGACAGGTTCTGCCCCCTCTTTCAGATATCCTTGTATCAAGTTCTCTCACTTCCTTCAGGTCTTTATTCAAAAGTCATCTGGTCACCTTCTCTTAAATTTTCAACCCAAACACTACCATTTTACATTCCCCTTCCCTAAGGTACTATTTTTCCCTTAACATTTATCACCATCTAAAACACTCTACGTTTTACTTCTCTTTATAATCTGACTTTCATACCAAAATGTAAGTTCTATAATGGCAGGAATTTGTTTCATAAGCACCATCTCAAGTGCCTAGAACAGTGCTTGGCTCTGCAAGTATCTGTTAATAAGTGGATTCCTGAATAATTTATGCTATTATACCCTCATTAGATATTATTGTGTAGCCATTAGTTTTTTAATGAAACGCTTGTAATGCCATAGAAAAACTGGCATCTTAATTCTTCTTATATCACTAATACGCCAAAGTCTCTCCTGGAAAGCAGCAGTGTATATATCTGAAGGACATATATAGCCCTGAAAATAATACAAACCCGAGTTCAAATTCTTGATTTTCGCTATTTTCTAGCTATGTGACCACGGGCATATTATTTGAGCTTTCTGAAGCTTAGTTTCTTTACTGATGGATGACAGTAAGAGCCCTCTCATAAGGCTATTATCAGACTTAAGGGAGATGATGCAGTCAAATGGCTCATAATACATTGTTGAATAAATGTGAGCCCCAACTCTAATATTTCACATTGACTGTTAAATACAATTTCTGGGTAGTTTTGTTAATATTTGTCATGTTTTATTTCTTATGCCAAGCAGTAATACGCAAGTCTCTTTTATATTATTCTCTGGTATCAGCATATCTAAAATACTTTGTAATTTTTGAAATAAGAAAAGATTCAACTTCTGACTAAATATCAGTCAGCATTTCTAACATTTATAGGGCTTTAGATCTCCATGTCCCAAAGCACAAATGCAAATATGGAAATTAGCTTATTCGTTTGTATGTCTAACTTAAATAGAGTGAGGGGGATAAAGGTTTTTCTCTTTTAAACATTCGTGGGTTATCCTGCCATAAGCTGGTATTTTAATATTTCTTACCTCCTCACCCTTAGGTGGGACATCAAAAGATTGGAAGAAGATACTGATAAAGATGTTTCTATTAACAAAAAATTTCACACAGTAAAGTATACAATTCTCCATACGAAGCCATATTATCATCCACAACTTTCTATAACACTTTTAGAGAAGGCTTAGAAAATACGTAGAAGTCACAATCTTAACCAGGAAGCTCACTGACAGAGGTAGTTCTTAGAATTTTATTAGAGTAAAAATAATAAAAACCATAAACACATCTCACAATACTAAGGGCTGATTTTATACTTCCACAGCAAAACATCAAATCATTTGATGGTCATACCATTTGCCTGTGTAAAGAATGGTACAAGACTTTCTGCCTGGAGGCTTTTGAGGAGGACCAAGGCAAGAAAGTAGTACTTTGACAGAATCCATTCCCTGTAAAAGGGATCTGGTAGGAGTTGTGAATAAGAAAGAGGTATTTTCCATTTTACAGCAAGGCTCAATTACCATATGGCTGATTAACTGTAAACAAGATAGTCATCTGATCATCAGATAACTTGCCAGATCCAAGTAAAAAATGACATATCCAAGCATAAAGTAAAAAAAAGTATAGTCACTCAATAAAAACTGCTTTGTTTTTGTCTTTTTTTGGGAGGGGGGTAAGAAAAAAAAAACATTGCTATCCAGTCAATACTGACTCATAGCAACCATAGAGGACAGAGTAGAACTGCCCCATTGGATTTTCAAGGGGCGGCTGGTAGTTTCGAGCTGCCCACCTTTTGGTTAGCAGTTGAGCTCTTAACCACTGTGGCACCAGGATAGAGGGGGTACAGAAAGAGATGAAATGGTACAAGAATAAGGAAGAACTATGTGGAAACAAAATTATAAAAAAAGGAACAGACTACTTTTGAAAATCAACATATTTTATTCACCTGATATGTTCTACTAACTTCAACTCTTTCTTTCCAGATTCTTCTCTATAAATAATTTTATGCCACCTGTGTTTCCTGAGACACATGGAGCTGGTATTCACATGTTTTGTAAAATACATGAACTATGACTTTTTAAAAATATTTTTTAAAAATTGCAAATATAGGTTAGAGTCTGCTAAAGAGCTTTTTGAAAATGCCTTTTGGTGTTCCTATATTCATGTGACTTAATTTTGGAAGATACTTCTTCAAAAGCAAGGGTTGTTCATATGACTGTGATTTTTTTTTTTTTTTAATAACACAACATGGTGAAATGAACAGGATGGCTTCCCCATCCTCAGATGCTTGACCTGCAGTTCCGAATATTCATGGTGTGCGATAACCCATACTCTTGCCCCACTCATCAGGATGATACTTTTTACGTTCAGTAGGTTGAAATGCAGGGTATAATTTAATATTACCCTTACTCACGGTACCTAAAAGAAAAGCAAGTGGTAGAGCAGCAATTGGGTGACAGGATAAAAAAAAGTGGGGAGGAGAGAAATCATCCACAAAGATCTCTTCTTCCTCTCTCTCTCAAAAATGTAGAAGTTATCTATTTCCAACTGACAGGGAACAGACAACAGATATGGGAATAAAAACAGCTAGAAAAAAAGAGGCCACAGTTTATGAGAAAAAGGTCATATATGAAAATAGGAGAGACCATTTCCCACAAGGCGTTTTAGGAGGACCAAGGCAAGAAAGAGAACACGTTCACTTGTAAAAGTGACGTGCAGGGTGTTAGTGAGAAGGTGGTATTTAATAGCCAAAAAAAAAAAAAAACCAATAGCAGAGCTCAATTAATACCTTGGTAATTAATTGTAAATAAGGTAGTCTTCTGGTGTCTTGCCAGGTCCAAGTCAAAAATCAGGAATATCCAAACACAAAGTAAAAAAAAAAAGTGAAGTGACTCAATAAAAATTATTTTTCGTCTTGTGATTTCATTTTTGTGAAGGGGATAAAGGGGTGAAAAGAACCTGGATCAGCCTGTCACTAGCTAGGTTCCTTGATTAAGCCATCCCCCTGCTCATCACCCCCATCTTGTAATGGCAGCATAAAAGCAAATACAACTTTCCTTAAGTCCCACCTCCCGGTGGCTCTAAAAGACCCTCAACTTAGGAATTTCTTGGCCTATAGGGGTACAAATAAGAATTTGAGAGTATACATTGAATTCATATGCCTTTCAAATTGAAGATCTACCTGTTTCTCTGGAGGGAAGTAGTTCAAAAGTATAATCCTTGCTTAGAGGAGAAAAAATTGTATTAGTCAAAGCTCCTTGCAGTTCTAAGGCAGCCATAATTAGTTCTGCTGTAACGATTTGCTCTATTTGGTCTATTTGGCCTATTTGCTCTATTTGGCCTCATACTACACTGCAATGTCTCAGCACAGAATGTTACAGATTACCTTCTCTGCCACTTTTTAGTTATCTTAAAAATCACGAAAGTATTTTCTTCTGATGACCCATCGACAAACCTAGAAAAAGGAAAGAGCTGTTCTCTTTCACACTAGAATGAAAGTCACTTTGGTCACATTATTCTGGTTTTTGAAACGTCTATTTTTAACTAAAATTTAGTGGGATGGTAAATAAATATAATAAATACAAGCAAACTTCATTGTTAAGTTTACTGCAGATAGGTAAAAATATATCAATACGATTTAACATCCTGTTGCTAAATAACCGATTTCAATCAATTTATTTTCAGCACTTTTAAAAGGTCTGAGATGCTTACTTTAATTTCAACTTGCTCTTCCATTTCTTTAGTTTTTATTGTAGTGTATTCCTTTTCAAGCCTAAGAAAGGAAAAATAAAGAATTAAAGGTATGTTTTCATTCAAAAGTAGTTATTAAATTACACATTTTAAATATACAGTAAAATCCATGAAAATCAGAACCTCTGCAGAAACCTGTCAGAGAAGGAAAACTCAAATATTTTCCACTAATAGAGAGCGATACAAAGTGGTAAGACGGCACCCTGACAAAGGCAGAAAACTTGCAAGACTCAGGAAAACTAGGCAGTCCCGTTGAGTTCCGGCTCTCACAGGTTTCACTGTATTAACACACAAAAGACACCATTTCTTTAGGTTCCCCCAGCTTATAACTGAGATGCTCATTATGAGAAACAGCATGTGAATAAAGAGTTACAAGAGTTCTTACAAAAAATTACTTCGTAAATGACAAAAATAAGAACCATACAAAAGCAAAGTTTAGAAATTGAAGTCTATAAAACACCAAACACGGGACTGAATTTATAGATCCTATTCCGGGCTGGACTTATAAAAGAACCACCTATCCTTCCCCCTCAAATTAAAACCCATCTGTACAATTCAACTGGCTTTTATCCAAAAACCCTGTACTAAAGTTGACTTTAAAAAGTACTTAACGGGGGAGAAGGAACAACCCTTCCTTACAGAAGATTTCCAATTAATACACACAAAGAGACAAGATTAATAAGAAAATCACCACTAGAATTCCACAATAATAACTTCTGCAAATACCACCAATGGATGCTAATATAAGTGGGCCAAAATTTAAGCATAGTCTCTAAGTATCTCTCTCTAAATATTTAGTAGTTACAAAGGGAAAAATAGTTAAGTTTATAACTGAGAATCCTGGCGGAAAGCACTTGAGCCAAGTGACGGAAGTTAACATCACAAGTGACACATACTGACATCGTGCACCCACGATTAGGATGCCCTGAGGAAGGCACATCACCTCTTCAGCATCCTTCCCAACAATGCATGAAACCTCTATCTAATCGAGAGAAAACATCTAACAGACCCACACTGAAGGATATTCTACTAAATAACTGACCAGTTCTCTTTAGAAGTGCCAAAATCATGAAAGATGAGAAAAAGCTGAGAAACTGCTGCAGAAATGAAGAATAAGAAGATATGCCAAATAAAATGAAATGTACTATTGCTGTAACTCTACTACAAGTCTAAAACAAAACACAAAGCCCCACTGCCATCGAGTCAATTCCAGCTCATGGCAAGGCCATGTGGCACAGAGCAGAACTGCTCCATAAGGTTTTCTTGCCTGAAATCTTTATGGAAGCAGGTCACCAGGCCTTTCTCCCATGGTTCCGCTGGGTGAGTTCAAACTGCCAACCTTTCAGTTAGGAGCCCAGTGCAAACTGCTTTACACCACCCAGGGACCTAAATTATCTTTTTAAAAAAAGCGTACAGCCTCACAAAAATTAGTACCACCGTATTTTAATTTCCTGCTCTTGATCAAAAAAGTTAATACCAAGTTTACTCCAAATATTAACCAGATCAGGGTCCAAATAAGTTTGAGCTGCTTTCAAAGCTCAAATTCTTCCTCAAAGGACAAAAATCTGTTACTATATACTTTTTCAGATACTATAAGTGTTTTTAAAATAGGCATAATCTCATTTAACTCACAGTAAAATAATGATCTAGGTTGTTATGAAACTTGCCCAATGTTACATCCTGTCTCTCACTATGTTATGTCTAAAAGAATGTAAAATACAAAGACTCCAAAGAATTGCAAAAGGCTTTTGAACAATGGCTGCACTGCTGAAGTTAAGTTTACAGCCTTCTCAAATGACTACTCTGAAGTAGACATCTTATTGTGTATCATGTGATAAATGTCACCATCTCACTCTTTGTACACCTAAAACAAAACACTGGGAGTCATCATTTAATCACTGCCTCTCAGTTCAGTCACCAAGCATGTCCAATTCAGTCTCCTTAACACTGCTCTAATCCATTATTCTCCATGTCCGCTGATAGTGTCTTTAAATAAACTACGTCTTGGAATAGTTTCAGATTCACAGAAAAACCACTCTGTTCCCCTAAAATTCAGGAAATTCTTAAAGAATCATAGGCACATGTAAAAAGAACACAGTAGCAAGCTTGAAGGGGCTCCCACTGGACAAATCAGGGACAATTTGATAGCTATGAGTTATAATCCACTGTATGAAGTAAGAATCCATGAATTTACATTAATATAAAGAAAGAAAGAAAAAGAGAAAGCTCTTCCTTACAGTAGAATGACACCTAATAAAGAAGGAAGATGGAGTGAGAAAATCATAAATGGATATAAAACTTGTGAGGGGAAGTTTGATAAGTAGGATATTATATAATCTCAAAATCTCTCACCATACATTACTTATTAATTGCAAAAGAAAAAGTCATAACTCTATGGTAGTGAAACCTGGCAGACATCACCTTAACCAGGTGATGAAAGCTAAATTACCATCACCAATTTTCAAACAAACCAGTATTGTGTATCTATCATATGATGTACTGAGAAGACACACTATCCATTGGTACGTCTGCCAAAAATGCACAAACTGAATCTAATGAGGAAATCTCAGAAAAACTGAAACTGCAGGATTTTCTACAAAATAACCGGCCTCTACTCTTCAAGGTTAAAAAACACAAAGAACTGTTTCAGATTAAAGGAGACCAAACTGATAGGACAATTAAACGTAATGCATAATCCTGGACTGGATCCTGAACCAGGTGGAAAAATAGTATAAATGATATTACTGAGAAAAATGATAAAATTTGAATATAGCTGTGGATTAGATAATACTATTTTATTTAGGATGATTTCCTTATTTTGCCAATGACTGGGTTTACGGTTTAAAAAAAAAGTCCTTGATCTTAGGAAACATATATTCAAGTATTTAATGATAAACGGCACAATGTCTCCAACTTACTCTAGAATGATTCCCAAAAAGAGGACGTATGTATTTTATTTATACACACACATGCCTATACACTAACATCATTATTTATATATATGGGATAGAGAATAATATACGGGGCAAAATGAAAACAATTGGTGGATCTGGGTAAAGGGTATATGGAAGTTCCTCATACTACATTTGTAACTTTTTCATAACTTTAAAAGAACACTAAAATAAAAACTTAAAAAAAAAATGACAAAGGATAAGACTGATCTCTTGCAACTTACATGTCTTAAAGGGACCTCTGAGCCCATGTACATGCTACCCTTCTGCCTAAAATGCCCTCCTTCTCTTCACCTGGCCAGCCAACCTCTACTTACCCTTCTAGACAGCAGAAAGAGTGAAACTTGTTTTTTTTGTTCAGTATTTACTTTTTTTTAAATTTTTATTGTGCTTTAAGTGGAAGTTTACAAATCAAGTCAGTCTCTCACACAAAAACTTATATGCACCTTGCTACATACTCCCAATTGCTCTCCCCCTAATGAGACAACCTACTCCCTCCTTCCACTCTCTCTTTTCATGTCCATTTTACCAGCTTCTAAACCCATCTACCCTCTCATCTCCCCTCCAGGCAGGAGATGCCAACATAGTCTCAAGTGTTCACCTGATCCAAGGCTCACTCCTCACCAGCATCCCTCTCCATCCCATTGTCCAGTCTAATCCATGTCTGAAGAATTGATTTTGGAAATGGTTCCTATCCTGGGCCAACAGAAAGTCTCGGGGCCATGATCACCAGGGTCCTTCTAGTCTCAGTCAGACCATTAAGTCTGGTCTTTTTATGAGAATTTGGGGTCTGCATCCCACTGGGGGTTCTCTGTTGTGTTCCCTGTCAGGGCAGTTGTCAGTTGTAGCCAGGCACCATCTAGTTCTTCTGGTCTCAGGATGATGTAGTCTCTGGTTCATGGGGCCCTTTCTGTCTCTTAGGCTCATAATTACCTTGTGTCCTTGGTGTTCTTTATTCTCCTTTGTTCCAGGTGGATTGAGACCAATTGATGCATCTTAGATGGCCGCTTGCTAGCATTT
The DNA here is from genome assembly GCF_030014295.1 of Loxodonta africana. Lineage (NCBI taxonomy): Eukaryota > Metazoa > Chordata > Mammalia > Proboscidea > Elephantidae > Loxodonta > Loxodonta africana. The sequence continues at coordinate 144,888,323 of NC_087344.1, read as the reverse complement.
AAGACCCCAGATGCCACTCTCCAAAGTGGGATACAGAATGCTTTCTTAACAGATTTTATTATGCCAATTGACCTAGATGTCCCCTGAAACCATGGTCCGCAAACCCCCGCCCCTGCTACACTGGCCTTCGAGCGTTCAGTTTATTCAGGAAACTGCTTTGCTTTTGGTTTAGTCCAGTTGTGCTGACCTTGCCTGTATTGTGTGTTGTTTTTCCCATCATCTAAAACAGCTCTTATCTACTATCTAATTAGTGAATACCCCTCTCCCTCCCTCCCTCGTCTCGAAACCATCAAAGAAAATTTTCTTCTCTGTTTAAACTATTTTTCAAGTTCTTGTAACAGTGGTCTTATACAATATTTGTCCTTTTGCAACTGACTAATTCCACTCAGCATAATGCCTTCCAGATTCCTCCATGTTACGAAATGTTTGGTGGATTCATCACTGTTCTTTATCGATGTATAATATTCCATTGGGTGAATATACCATAATTTATCCATTCATCTGTTGATGGGCACCTTGGTTGCTTCCATCTTTTCGCCATTGTAAACTGTGCTGCAATGAACATGGGTGTGTATATATAGTTTGTGTAAAAGCTCTTATTTCTCTAGGGTATATTCCAAGGAGTGGGATTGCTGGATCCTATAGTAGTTCTATTTCTAGCTTTTTAAGGAAGCACCTAATCGATTCCCAAAGTGGCTGTACCATTTTCCATTCCCACCACCAGTGTATAAGTGTTCCAGTCTCTCCACAGCCTCTTCAACATTTATTATTTTGTGTTTTTTGGATTAATGGAAGCCTTGTTGGAATGAGATGGAATCTCACTGTAGTTTTGATTTGCATTTCTCTAATGGCTAATGATCGTAAACATTTCCTCGTGTATCTGTTAGCTACCTGAATGTCTTCTTTACTGAAGTGTCTATCCATATCTTTTGCCCATTTTTTAATTGGGTTGTCTTTTTGCAGTTGAGTTTTTGTAGTATCACATAGATTTTAGAGATCAGGCGCTGATCAGAAATGTCATCGCTAAAACCTTTTTCCCAGTCTGTGGGTAATCTTTCTAAGAGTGAAACTTTTAAAATCAAATCATTTCACTTTTGTCAAAACTCTCTAATGGTTTTCCCTCAGACTTAGAATAAGGTCTGGCCTACACTGTCCAGTAGAACTTTTGACAATGTTGAAAATGTTCTCCATCTCTGCTGTCTAATACAGTAGCCACGAGCCATATGTGACTACCAAGAACTTGAAATGTGCTTAATGTGACCTAGGAAGTTAATTTTTAATTGTATTTAATTTAAATAATCACATGGGGCTAGCAGTTACCATACTGGACAGCACGGCTTTAAACACGTCTAAAGCACTGCCATGTCTCTGATCTCATTGCCCATCACACCCCTATTTGTCTGCGCTAGTCCAGTCACACCCGCTTTCTTGCTGTCCTTGAACATATCAATCACATTCCTCCCTCAGACTTTATGCCTACTATTCACTCGGAATGGAATACACTTTCCCCATAATTACATGGCCTCCTCCCTACTTCCTTCAGGTATCTGCCCAGGCGGTAACTTATCAGAAAGACCTTCTCTGCCCTATCTAAAAATAGCACCCCATCACTCTCTGTCACTTCATCCTGCTTCATTTTTCTTTCTGGCACTTTTACTAATGGACATTATACTTTACAGTCTCTTGTCAGTCTTGTGCTGTAAATTCCACAACAGCAAGGACTTTCTGTTGTAGTCATCATTTAACTCCAGGAATTACTATAAAAGTTATATAAGTACTCTTTATAGTAAGGCTAATTAGTGTTACATTAAGTACTCCTTATAGTGACTCCTGAAGTTAATGACTTAATGTAACAGTAAGTACTCCACAAATCTGTCAAAACTACTCAGGTGTCATCTTGTTCAGAAAACAATCTGAATTTTCATTCTCTGCCATTCTCCTACACTACCGTGTCAGTGGCCCTGAAATTCTTCTGCTTACATACCCACTTAAGGAATGTCTTCTCTCACACATTTTTAAAAAGACTTCTAAATTTTTTTCACCTGAAGTATTTATGTAGTTGCAAAGCATATAATTTATATGTGCTTTAAAATTTTTCCACTGAAACTTTAAATGAGACTAATCTCATTTAATTTATGGAAACATCTACCTTATAACCTAAGTGGCAAGACTAGCCATTATTAACAACTCAATGATTCAAAATATATTTACTTTCTGTCATCAAAGTCTGCCTTCATTTTTCAAATCAAATAAACATATTAAATCACCATTCTATCATCTCTTAATTCCAATTTTGAGAAGGATAAGCAGCCTTGCCAAGTGCTGGTCAGCTGTGTGATGTAAGGACCTTCTCCCTTCAATTTTTCTTGTCTTGCTCTCTCAGGGGACACTCTTTCAGGAGCAATGCATTCTGGAATTGTGCCTTTTGTTTGGTGCCCCAGTGTTTCTCACACATCAAAGTAATGTATCACAGTAAGATTTGGAGTGAGTAACAGGTTTGTCTTCCTTTTATAAAGTGGGAGAAGGCAGCTTACGAAAGGGATAGAAAGGAGAACCAAGACATCTCTACCATAGGAATGTCATGGCAGATAAATTTTTGGAAAGAATACAGATAAAAACTGAAAATCTAAGTTACCATGCTCTAGAATGTTTTTCTGACCCCCTGCAAGCTGTGTACGCCACTTTAAAGACATACGGATTAGGTATCTCTCTTATGTGTTACATTAATAACCTCTGGTATTAGCATTTACCAGACTGTAATAAGCTATTTACTTCTCTGTTCTGCAACCCTCCAATCCACAGGAGGCTCAAACTTTCTTCAAAGCCATGCCTAAGTGGTTGGTTACATATCCCAAGAATGTTACTTAGTGGAAATGGATGAGATTCATTTTTTTAATACTGGCAAATGATTACTATCCAGAACATACATGAACTACTACTAATCAGTAAGAAGTAGTCATGTAATAAGTAGAGAATAATTAAAAATGGAGGCAAAAAAATCAGAAACTACTCAAGGTCAATAAACATAAGCTGCACCGTTTTACATTCCCACAAGCAATGGATAAGGCTGCCAATTTCTTTATATCCTCATCCTCGTCAACACTTGTTATTCTCCATTTTTCTAACAGCTATCCTAGTGGGGGTGAAGTGGTATCTCATTGTGGTTTTGATTTGCATTTCCCTAAAGACTAATGACACGGAGCATCTTTTCATGTGTCTATTAGCCATCTGTATGTCTCCTCTGGTGAAATGTCTAGTCAAGTCCTTTGCCCACTTTTTGATTGAGTTGTTTGTCTTTCTGTTGTTGAGCTACTGTAGGAATTCTTTATATATATCCTGGATATTTAACCCTTATCAGATGTCTAGTTCCCTCAAATTTTCTCTCATTCTGTAGGCTGCATCTTCATTTTCTTAATAAAGCCCACTGATATACAAAAATTCTTAATTTTGATAAAGTCCAGATTATCTATTTTGCCTTTTGTTACTAGTGCGAAGATTCCATTGTTGAAAACCAGGTTCCAAAGCATCGGTCCTATGTTTTGAGTGTTTTACAGTTTTAGCAACAATTATGGGTGGTGGTTGTACACCATGGTCTTTGATCCACTTTGAGTTAATTTTTAAATCTGGTGTGAAGTACGAGTCCAACTTCATTCTTTTGCATGTGGAGATCCATTTGTCCCAGCACCAGTTACTGAAGAGACTATTCTTTCCCCAATGGATGGACTTAGCACCTTTGTCGCAAAATCAGTTGGCCATAGATAAGTGGGCGTACTGTTGGACTCTCAATTCTATTCCATTGATTTATATATCTATCATTGTAGCAGCACCACACTATTTAAATTACTGTAGTTTTACAGTACTTACTTTTTCATTTTTTTTGAGTTGTATTTGACTTGATAAGCTGCCTGGATTAATTTGTCTGTACCACCATCAAACTGATGTGGAATGACCTTCTGAAAGTGCTAAGATACAATAAAAGAAAAAAATAGAACTATTTAGTCCCTATTATTATTAACCGATTAATAGTCAAAACTAAAGGCATTCAGGAAACCATGAACTGACTTACCTGCAACATCCCTTCCATGTCAAGTTGCATTAGCTCTGCCTGATTCATTTGAAGAAGTGCTAATCCTACTCGAAACACTATTTCTAAACCCTGAGGAAACAAATTATATAAATCCAAATGTGTCTTAGTCTTCATCAACAAAAACTGATCATTCAAAATAATATTAGGGTAAGCATTTAGGGATCTCATTTAGGGATCAGCAAACATCTTCTGTAAAGAGTCGGACAGTAAATACCTTAGGCTTTACGGGCCATACAGTATCTGTAACAACTGCTTAACTTTGCAGTTACAGCTCCAAAGCAGACACAGATAACACATAAGTGAAGGGGGGTGGCTGTGTTCCAAAAAAACTTTATTTACAAAAACAAGTGGCAAGATAGATTTGGCACACAAACTGTAGTCTGCCAACTCCTATCTAAAATAATCCAACTAGGTAATATAAATTAATCTTCCCAAAGTCTAATTAATAAGAGTTAACACTGGGTTCAGAAAACAGAGACAAAGATCACTGCTATGTGTCACTGACAATTAAAAGAACTGCCTAGAACGTGTTCAGAGAATAAAAGCAGCTCAATTTTACTAGGTTGAGTATTATACTTCTTGCCTTGGGTAACAGATGTGTTGCAACAATATTAACCGTAAGGCAAATTTCATCCTTCACTAACTCTCAGTGTATCAATCAGGAGGTAATACGGAGGTTTGATTAAGAGTATGGGCTCCAGAATTTGACTGCCTACATTTCAATCCCGGTTACTTACTACACCATTTATGTGCTGTGTATTCATAGACAAGCTAATTAACCTTTTTCTAAGCCTCAGTGGTTATCTCATCGATCAAAATTGGGATAATAACAGTATCTACCTGATTTATAAACTTTAAATGAAATTATCCATGCATGTAGCTTAGCATGGGATACATAGGTCTCCCTTAATATTTTCCTCATTGCCCTGCTCTAAATTAACCCAATAATCCCTTTACTCAACTCTTACTACTAGTTTATCATTGTTGTTGTTAGTTAGTTGCCACTGAGTCGAATTCAACTCATAGTGACCTCATGTGCCGGAGTAGAACTGCTCCATGGGGTTTTCAAGGCTGCGACCTTTCGAAAGCAGATCGCCAGGCTGATCTTTCAAGGTGCCTCTAGGTACATTTGATTCGCCAACCTTTTGGCTAGCAGTTGAGCGCTTAACCATATGCACTGCCCAGGGACTCCTAGTCTACCCATTAGCTTACCTCAGACATAAAGATATCAAATATCCTTGTTGCAATTGGTAGCGGAAAAGTTGTAAGAAAGATAGTCAGAAACCAGGATGATGCGTACATTGAGGTATGAAAACTCTGAGACTGAAAGTGTACAAAGAGTTCTGGAAGATGCTCCTAAAGAGAAGAAACAGTTAAAACATATAAAACTGAGTGTTTTAAACTAGATCGTTGTATACACACTAGATTGGCCTATACCAGACACAAAGAATGGGCATCACATGACAAAGCTAAGATGTAGAAATTGATATGCTCAACAGTGGTTACTCTCAGAGAAGGGAAGAAGGTGGAAAGCATGTGGAGTTGGAACTTTGGCTGTATGTATAACATCTGACTTATTAATAAAAAGAAAATAAATCTGAAACAAATAAGTAAAACTTTTACATTTGTTTAATTTTGTTAGTGGGTACATGGGGTGTCTGTCATTTTCTACTCTGTCTTAAACTATTTTTAAAATTTTTTATTGTGCTTTAAGTGAAAGTTCACAGCACAAATTAGTTTCTCGTTCAAAAATTTATACACAAATTGTATTGCAACATTGGCTGCAATCCCCACAATGTGTCAGTACTCTCCTCCTTTCTACCCCAGGTTCCCTGTGTCCATTTGTCCAGTTTTCCTGTCCATTCCTGCCTTCTTGTCTTGCTTTTGGGCAGGTGCTGCCCATTTGGTCTCATGTACTTGACTGAACTAAGAAGCACATTCCTCACTTGTGTTACTGTTTGTCCACAAATTTTTTTAAAAAGAAATGTTATGTTGAAACACTTCCAGGTGCTTAGCTACCACTGATCACCTATCCTCTCCCTCCTACTTTCTTACCCGAAACGCAGATGCTTCAGCAACTCTAGGAATTCAAGCCATAAATAGCAAATTAACGGAAAATGTAACACCAAGAAAGCTTAAGATGGATAAAAACAGGCCTACCTTTTCAGAAAAAGGAAAAAGTGTAATTAAAAATCATCTCAAGACCTACTTCAGCCTTTTCTTTAAAACGTAAAACATTCTGCATATCCCCTTCCCTCTACCAGACACAGGGAGGACTGAGGTGCTTATAACTCCTGTGGGTTAGGTTTTTCAGAGAAAAAACATTCATAAAAATGGCTCTCATGCCTGCTGAATCATTAACCTATATATATTTTTTAATTCTCCTCATCTAGCTGAAATGTAAGCAAATAAAAATATTTACACCATTATAAGATAATAAAGTAAACTTATTTCACATAAAAATTAAACCTAGGAAGGTAAATTATTTCAAAAGGCATTTTTCACTTGATTTTGATTCCCCCATTGCCAAACAGTCACTAGACTCAGTCTTAAACTAGCAACATAAAAGTTAGATAAAAAGGGAAAGACACGTTAAAGGATCGAAAAAGACAGAAAAGACCAAGTAAATGGACTGATGTCAGTGTCATAATGTCATGGCCCCTGTAAGAGAGCTGAGACTCTGCAAAAGAACAACAGGATATAATAGGACGTAATAAGGAGACCCACACGCTTAGGTAACAGGGTTATGGTTCGTTTGGCACAAATATATAAGGTTTAAATATGAAAATTACAGTCAAATTTCAAATTGTGTTACACCTGCACATAGCTCCTAACCTGGGAGAGTAGGTTTAATTGTGTGCTGAGTGACCAAAAAATAATCTCGGGACTAGACTAAAACACTGATTTTTCAACTCGCTTAATGCTTTTAACGTTAAATTTGCATAGCTGTCACTTAAATCAAGATGGAAAAATATATATATATATATACAGATAATATGCCTTTCTGTTAACACTACACGTTTACCTGTATCATGCATTCAAACTGGTACATACAAAGGCCCAATTCTGCCATACTTGGTTTAAAAAGTTCACGGAGTCTATAATCTTGCATTAATTTAACAAATACACAGAAAGCTTCTTCTTCTGGCATCTACATGAGAAGAAAAAAAATGCAACATAGCTTAATGTTCTATGATATACAAATTAGCCAAATAATATTTAAACCAAGTAACCACCCAACATAAACACTGTTTTGCTTGGCTGCGTGATACAGCTCTATCTCTGAGAATAAGTTAGGCAAATTTTATAACCTAAGACTGTCACCCTGGCCTCACTCACTAATTCAACTAAGGAATTAATATTCACTTAGAGCCTGATACTTTTCTCTCTCTGGGTATATACCAATGAACAAAATAAACACTCTCTACCCTCAAGGAGCTTTTGAGCTTTCCAGTGGGGAGAGAGCCAATAAATCAATTAACATATATGCCAGATGGTGGTAAGTGCTTTGGAAATAAACTAAAGCAGGGTAACAGGGAGTGCTGGGGGAATACACTGCTATTTATGTAGGGAGGTCAAGGAAGGTCCCTTGATATGGTAACATTTAAGCAGAATCCTGAAGGAAGTAAGGGAGTGAGCCATTCAAATTCCTGAAAAAAACAGTTCTAGAAGAGAGAAGAATACAAGGCCCCTTGATACTTGGCCTGCTCAAGTAACAGCAAATAGAGGTGCTATTAAATGAGGGGTGATGTCATGAGAGGTTAGAGAAATAACAGGGAGCCAAATTACATAGAAGTAACTGTAAGGATTTTGACTTTTATCTTAAGCGAGATGAAGAGGCTTTTGAGGGTTCTTTTGAACAGAGAAGTGATATAATATGGAATAACATTAAAAGAACTTGTAAGTTTTCAAAGAGCCTGTAAGTGGGGTTTAAAGGCACCGATTTCACATTTTATGTGTAACTCATTAGGAAATTATATCAAATAAGATAATGAGTATATAAGCTCCTTATAAAGAGCTACACAGATAACTCAGAATGTTTAGGCAAATAACATTTATCTAAATTGTTAAGCCACCTTTCTTAAAATAGTAAAATTGGCTAATGCGCATACACTCATACTATACTAGTATGCTTCAAAAGAGGAAACCCCAGACAACTAGGTCAACCGGCATAACAAAGTTTATTTAGAAAATGTAATGCACCCACTTTGGTGAGTGGTGTCTGGGGTCTTAAAAGCTAGCAAGCAGCCATCTAAGATGCATCAATTGGTCCCAACCTACCTGGAGCAAAGGACAGTGAAGAAGACCAAAGACACAAGGAAAATATGAGCCCAAAAGACAGAAAGGGCCACATAAACCAGAGGCTCCATCAGCCTGAGACCAGAAGAGCTAGATGGTGCCCGGCTACCATCAATGACCACCCTGACAGGGAACACAACAGAGAGTCCCTGACAGAGCGGGAGAAAAGTAGGGCGCAGAACTCAAATTCTAGTAAAAAGACCAGACTTAATGGTCTGACTGGGACTAGGGGTACCCCAGAAGACATGGCCCCCAAACTCTCTTTTAGCCCCAAACTAAAGCCATTCCTGAAGCCAACTCTTCAGACCAAGATTAGACTGGACTATAAGACATAAAATGATACTTGTAAAGAGTGTGCTTCTTAGCTTAAGTACATGAGACTAAACGGGCAGCTCCTGTCCGGCAGCAAGATGAGAAGGCAGAGAGGGACAGGAGCTGGTTGAATGGACACGGAAAATACCAGGTGGAAAGGAGGAGTGTGCTGTCACGTTATAGGGAAAGCACAAATGTATACATTTTCATGTGGGAAACTGACTTGAGCTGTAATCTTTCACTTAAAGCACAATAAAAATAAATAAATTAAAAAAGGGGGGGGGAACCCCAGAGGATCTCTAGGCATTCCTCTTACTGAAGACTGCTTTTAGTAACAACACCCTTTCCTTGGCCTTGACACAACCAGAACATGAGTTAAGAATTACTCTTGGCAAAACCCCCACTTCCTTCCTTCCTCACAACACTCATAGCCACAGTTGTGCCTTTGAGACCACTACTATTAATCCTATCAAGCCCTACAGCCCCAATGATTTATATCAGTCACTATAAGAAGCCCAAGATCCCAGAACTCTCATCTGATGTGGATCTACCGCTCCCCTTATCTGACCCTATTTCCAACCCTCTCTAAACTTTTCCAAAGAACTTTCTGGAACTCATAATCTGCCAATAACAAAATATCCTATGTCCTCAGCTCTTTTCTTAAATGTTCCTCTCACATTATTCCTTCAACTGTTCCTCTCACCTCATTCCTAAATCTGTCTTTCCTAGGTATACTGGAACACCAAAACCTGCCTCTGCCCTCAGGTGGCTGTTTTCTGTTTTCTCTCCCACAGCACTAGAAAGTGCCGGGGGTGGAGAGTTATGTGTCCTCTCTGAACTGCACTGCCACTTTCAATTTACTCTCCCTTCTCTATGAAACACATGCCAGCAGATCTTACCCATTACCCCTCTTTTTCGCAGCCTCTACAAACCCCTCCCACTCGTTTTCAAGAAGATTAATTCACTGGCCTAGCAGATCTTTGACTTCCTTTACTCCAGTGATCTTAGTAGGCAGTTACTTGCTCAGGCTGTGGAGCCACACCACCTAAGGTTCAAATCCCAGCTTCTTCACGTAATAGCTATGTGACCTTGGGCAAATTAACCTCTGTTCCTCAGTTTTTACCATCTATTAAACAAGCAAAATAATAGCACCTATTCCACAAAGCTGTAATGAAGATTAATACATATAAAGTGTATTATCTCACTCAACCATACCAGCAATTCATTCTGTGCTACAGTATCTGTTCTCTATTCCCAGCTCCCTCTTGTCCTCACCTTGCTCCTTACCCCGTTACATTTATTCACTGGCTTAAATCCACAATTACTTTTCCTTTTCTCTCCCTCTACTATAACTCCAACTGGCAAAACTCTATCCTTGGATAAATCCAACCCCACAGCTACATCTAGGTAGCAGAAAGTGACTGAGGAAAAAACAAACAAAAAACACTTAACTATGCTGGCTGGTCTCACTTTGAGTTCATGACCACTAATCTCAGTGGGTCTTTAATGCTGCCTGGTATACTGTATTTCCCTAATTCAATAACTCTTATTTTCTCGACCAACATTTCAAACTTCCTTCTCAGTCCTCAATCCTCCAACATCTCTTTCCCATTTCTCACTTTAAACGAATGACTATGTTTCCTATTTCAACAACAGCAACAACAAATAGAAGCAATTAGAAGAGAATTTCCTTATTCTCTAAACCACCACATCTACTATCCTACTCGGACTTGTTCATTTTCATCACCTTCAGTTACAATGGATGAACCATTCATTCTCCCATGTAAGGTCAACCCTTTTACATGGACCCTGGATCTGATACCCTCCTATAATCTCTCCTTCCTGTCTATCGCTCTGGACCTTTCTCATATTTTCAACTACGCTCTTAGCATCTCAACCTGGATGTTCAACAAACATCTCAAATTTCACGTCTCTAAAACTTCCCTCCTAATTTCTTACCATGCCAGTTCCTGCCCTAAACATCTTCTCAAAAACCTTAAAAGTAATCATTGGTGCTTTTCTCTTTTACTACACATCCAATCTATCAGCACATCCTGTTGGCTCTCCGTTAACAATTATTTCAAGAATCAAGCCACCATTATCTCCTGTCACTCTGCTGCCTTGATTGTACTCCCTTCCCAACAGTTTATTCTCCACACAGCATGAAGCTGCCAAAATAGTTCTTTCAAACCATGATTTAGATCATGTCATTCTAATGCTCAAAACCCTCTAGCAGCTTCTCAGATCCTCAGAGAAAGTCAAAACCCTTACAAGGTCCTACATGATGTGACCCCTCACTGCCTCTCCAACCTTACCTCCCACCACTCCCTCCCCATCTCTACCTGTCCCCTGTACCATGCCACTTCAGTCACACTGGGAATGAATCAATTAACCTCCCCTATTTTGTCTTACGACAATTTCTTCTCATCTGGATATTTAAAAAAAAAAAAAGTTTCATTCTCTCTCCCTTTTGTATGGCATTGATACGGGCTATCAACTGGGGGGAGGGATTTAAAAATGACTATATTTTAAAAAATTTTTTATATTTTAAAAAATAAGTAGGGATGATTTGATAAAAGAGCAAAAGGGGGGACGAAAAAGATTAGTACTGTATCGTTCTCAAAAAGGCTGAAACGATGGTCACAAAATGAAAAAGTGTGACACCAAATAAGAAATATAAATATGAAAAACACCATCCAGTTGTTTTATGTTGTGTTGTTATTTGTTGCCATCAAGTAAATTAAAACTCATGGTGACACCATGTGTGTGGAGTAAAACTGCTCCATAGGGTTTTCAAGACTGTGACCTTTTGGAAGCAGATTGCCGGGCCTTTCTTCTGAGGCACATCTGGGTGGGTTCAAATCACCAACCTTTCAGCTAGTAGTCAACTGTTTAACTGTTTGCACCACTTCTAGTTGTTTTATGGTCATTCCTTTCTATTAGAAAGAAATCAGGACATTCAAGTTTTACTTTCTCTCTGCATACTTTCTCTGTGACTTTGAGCTGGTAAGAACCCACGTCTTTTGCAAATGTCTAATGGGGAAAATACCTCCCTAATTTCACAGAAGTACTAAGATAAACACAAAGCATATGTATCCAGCACTTTCTTCAAAAGAAATGACTACTTTAACATGTATTAAATAAGCTAGCTTTGCAACTTTTTTTCTCCTTGCCTCCTCCCAGGCCAACTTCCTTTTGTTATCATTTGCATTCTGCTAAAAAATAATTTTAACAGTTGCTTAAGCCAGACATAATAGGGAGGGGGAATTTTCAGCAAAAAATGAAAAGAGGTCTTACAGCTCCATTTCAAGGTCAAAACATCTGGAATTTTCCTATCCCGTGGTCCTGAGGCAGGTGTGTGTTCCCATCAGCACAAATAGAAACAAGGCTGTTCTCAAAGATCAGCCTGAGGGCAGGTGGGGTGGTGGAGGGGACTCCAGGCAGCTAGGGTTCTGAGCTTTGCTGCTTCCTTTTTTTTAATCTTGTGTTTTTGGAGAAAACTTACATAGCAAATTAGGTTTTCACTTAGCAATTTGTATACATATTATTCAGTGACATTGGTTACCCTTTTCACAATGTGTCAGCATGCTCATGATTTCCACTGTGGTTGTTCTGTTCCCACTAATCTAGCTTCTGTGTCCCCTCTTACCTTCTCTTCTTTGGTCTAGGGGTAAATGTTGACCATTAGGTCTCATCTGGATGATTCTTTAGAGGAAACAGTACTCACAGGTGATATTATTTGTTTTATGAGCCACACTGTCTTTTGGCTGATAGGTGACCACCGTGAGTGGTTTGCTTTCCAAGTTTAAAAGGTATCCTAGAGTGACAGTTTCAAGGGTTACTCTAGTCTCTACCAGTCCAGTAAGTCTGGTCTTTTTTAGGAATTTGAGTTTTGTTCTACATTTTTCTCCCATTCTAGCCAGGGCTACCTATTGTGTCCCTGATTGGGGCAGTCTGCAGTGGTAGCCAGGCACCATCTAGTTCTTCTGGTAGCTCTGCAGCTTTTAAAAATCAGACTCCCTGTGTTGTTTCTAAACTTATGATAAAGTTGTGAGTGGCAGTATATCACAGGGCAAAAAAGCATAAACTTTAGAAACAGGGAGGGGTTTTAGAATATGGCTCCACCACACTTTGTAGTTTGTGGCCCTGGGCTATTAAGTGATTATTGTTGTAGTAGTTGTCATTGATAATAACAGTTCAGTAAATCAATCATTTAGTAAAAGTGGTATCACTGCCTGGAGCATCCTGAAAGAAAATGTGGTGGCTCCTCAGAATTCCTAGAGAGGTCAGCTGTTTTAAGAGTCACATCTATATATCAACATTAACAAATGTAGTTTTGCGGTGATGGAAAAATCGCACTGATCAAGGGCAGGGTTGCACAACTGATTATTGTACTTCCTGTCAGTAAGTTGTATACCTATAAAAAGTTGAACTGGCAAAAGTTCTGTGATAAATGTATTCACAACAATGACTAAAGAAAGTAGCTGCTGAGGTAGCTTATGTATAACCAAACACCTCATGGGATTTGGTTTTTTGGTTTGGAGGTTTAGGGTCATGGTTTCATGGCACATCCCAGTAAGTGGCCCAATAACATGTTAAGTGCTTCTGTTTTACCTCCCAGTTCACTGAATAGCCCCTGGGGTCTTAAAGGCTTACAAGCAGCCAGCCATCCAAGGCACGGCAATTGGTCTCTATTTGCCTGAAGCAAATGAGGAAAGAGAGTCAGGAATGGGAAGATAAAATGGAATGTGTGGGTAACTGCCTCCATGAACAACTGCTTCATTTGCCATGAGACCAGAACTGGATGGTGTCCAGCTACCATTACTGAACATTTTGATCAAGGATTCTATAGAAGAAACCTGATCAAAAGGGAAAAAATGCAGAACAAAATTCCAAATTCTCACAGACTCCACACTTTCTGGCACCAACAGGGCTGAATGAACCCCTCAAACAATATATTTATTGAGATAAACCCTGAGATAATCTTTAAAACTTAAACTAAAAATATCTCCTGAAGTCTTCTTAAAACCAAACAACAGTTCAGCTAAACTAGTTAAAAATGTCTGCCTTAAACATTTTAGTCTTTTAAGAACTATCCATATGGGATCAAACTGACAACAGAAGCTCAAAAGATTAAACTGGAAACTTAGGGGAAGTGAGTTTATGTTAATGGGCGAGGAACAACTCAGAAAAGGAAGGTGAAAATGGCTGCACAACTTGAAGAATGTAATCAATGTCACTGAATTGTACCTGTAGAAAAGGTTGAATTGCTGTACGTTTTGCTGTGCATATTCTCAACAACAAAATTAAAAATCCAGTTTTGTTTTTATTGTTTATAACCTAATTTGAATTAAAAAGGGACAAATATCCTACAACAACCACTGGGAACAGTTCTTATAGCACAAAGTAAATCAGTCAGCCTATCTCTGACATCAGGTTTACTGATACTTCAGAAAAGAAGTATGTGTATTCCTGACAATTACAGAGCTTTGAAATTCAAGTCAAGCTGTTAGGAAACTGAAATAAAGCATCAGGAAACACACTTTTATATTCTGCCCTTATCTACCAATATTTACGTGATCTTGGGCAAGTCACTGAACTTTTATTACATATCCACTATGTGCCAAACACCTTGCTAGGTTTTTTACATATATTATCTCATCTAACCCTCAATTTTTAACCCTCAATAAATCTGAAAAGTAGATGTTGTTATCGCTGTGGGCAGTCAAGTGGATTCTGACTCACAGAGACCCTGTATGACAGAGTAGAATTGCCCCACAGGGTTTCTTCAGCAGTAATCTTTACAGGAACAGGTTATCAGGTCTTTTCTCCCATAGAGACGCTGGTACTTTCGAACTCTGACTTTCAGGCTAGCAGCCAAGCACTTAACCACTGCATCACAAGTAGACAGTATTTTCTATGAGGTTCACAAAGATGTTAAATAATCTAGTCCAAGTTCACAGTGCAGAACTAAAATGCTAAAACCAGCCTGTACAACTTAAATCAAATTATCTCCAAGGTTCCTTTCCAGGACTAAAATCCTGAAACTAAATATAGATACATGATGGGTTTAAAAAAAAAAAAATTCAACAAGGCTAAAGAGATAATGCTATATGCCATTTCTCTTCAGAGCTATGATTTCCTACCCTTCAATTCTGAAAACACCCCACCGAAACCATTCCAAAACAAGTCACTGCTAATGGAAATATGTTATATCCTTGGGACATTAAAAGTGATTGAGTACACTATTTTAGGGACTATAGCAATATACAGATAATAAGCCCTTCGCTCCATGATAAATAAAATTCCTACAATATAAATAATATTTCCATACTGTAAGTAAGATTTTTATACCAACACTTTATGTCCTTCTTGGTTGGGAAAAGATTACAACTCATTAAATCCTGACAAATAAGATTTAAAATCAAATGGAGATTTTAGCACAGTATTATGGTCCAAATGTATATACCAAGAAGTTGGAATTTCATTTGGTGGCTGTTATGGACTGAATTGTATCTCCCCAAAATATGTGTCAACTTGGCTAGTCCATGATTCCCAGTATTGTGTGACTGCCTCCCATTTTGTGCTGTAAATCCTACCTCTATGACACTAATGAGGCGGAATTAGAGGCCAGTTATGTTAATGAAGTAGGACTCAATCTATAATATTAGCTTGTATCTTAAGTCAATCCCTTATGAGACATAAAAGAGAAAAGCAAACAAAGAGACATGGGGACCTCATACCACCAAAAAAGAAGCACCAGGAGCATAGTGCGTCCTTTGGACCTGGGGTCCCTGCTCTGCGAAGCTCCTCGACTGGGAAGGATTGATGATGAGGATCTTCCCCTAGAGCCAACAGAGAAAGAAAGCTTTCCCTTGGAGATGGTACCCTGAATTTGGACTTACTAGCCTCCGAGGCTGTCAGAGAGTAAATTTCTCTTTGTTAAGACCATCCAACTCTGGTATTTCTGTTAAAGTAGTACTAGAAAACTAAGACAGGATTTGGTACCAGGAACGGGGTGCTGCTCTAACAGATACCTAAATTGTGGAAGCGGTCTTGAAACTGTGAATGGGTAGAAGGTGGAAGAGTTTTAAGATTGCCTGGAATGGAATGTTGCTGGAATTATGGACATCAAAGACAATTCTGGTAAGGATTCAGACGGAAGTGAGGAAAGCTGTTACGCTCTCCTGTTACACAGAGGGCAAAGAGCAGCAGCACACAAACAGCAGCAGCAGAACCAGGAGACCAGTACGAGACAGAGCTAGGAGCTGACCCACAAAGCGAGAGAGCTGAGTGCCTTTGAGCAGGAGGCTTCTTGGTGGAATGGGGTGTTTCCAGGCACTTATCAGTGGAGCTAGGCTTGCCGACCCATGGAGCAAGACAGCTGAGTGCCTTCTGGCCAAAGTTTACTAGCAGAGTGGGCTGTCTTCAGACACTTATTGGTGGAGTTAAAGAGCTTTGGAACACTTCCCCAGCAGTGCAGATGCGGTGGAGAGGCCCAAGGGGCCAAGAGGCCAAGAAACCAGGAAGCAGAAACTGAAGAGACAAGGAACACAGGAAGCAGAGCTGCCTCAGTCTCAAAGGGTATGGCCACGACCCCTGGGGTCTCAAAGGTTGGAGCTGCCACTCATACGGACTAGGAAAATGGGGCTGCCCAAAGCCAAGGGAACAGAGGTGCCATTCTAGTGGGCCTGGAAAGAAGAGCTGAAGCCCAGGGCTGAGAGGCCTCCACTCACAATCTGGAAACTGTGGGCAATACTTAGAGTCTGGAGGACAAGGCCATTGTGTAAATGGTTTCAGAGAACAGAGGATTATTTTCAAGCCTTTGGGGCTCAGGTAACGTGTTCTGCTAACTTGCTTGATGCCTGTTATTCCTCCTTTCCCTGCAATTTCTCCCATTTGTAATGGAAACGTCTGGCTTGTGCCTGTTCCACCATTGCACTCCGGAAGCAGGTAACTTGTATTCTCAATTTCATAGACGAAGAAGAATTTTTGGATTCTAGACTTGGAGTTGATTTAAGACTTGCTGTGATATGATGGGGTGAATGTGTTCTACATGTGGCAAGGATATGAATTTGGGAGGGGCCAAGGGGTGGAATGTTATGGATTGAATTGTGTCCTCCAAAAATGTGTGTCAACTTGGGCTAGTCCATGAGTCTCAGTATTGTGTGATTGCCCACCATTCTGCCATCTTATGTGATTTTCCTATGTGTTATAAATTCTACCTCTATAATGTTAATTAGGTGGGATTAGGGCAGTTACGTTAACAAGGCAGGACTCAATCTATAAGATTATGTTGTATTTTAAGTCAATCTCTTCTGAGATATAAAAGAGAGAAGCAAGCAGAGAGACACAGGGACCTCACTCCACCAAGAAAGAAGCACCACGAGCACAGTGCATCCTTTGGACATGGGGTTCCTGTACTAAGAAACTCCTCGACTGGGGAAAATTGATGACAAAGACCTTCCCCCAGAGCCGACAGAGAGAGAAAGCTTTCCCCTGGAGCTAACACCCTGAATTTGTACTTCTAGCTTCCTAGACTGTGAGAATAAATTTTTCTTCATTAAGGCCATCCACTTGTGGTATTTCTGTTATAGCAGCACTAGAAAACTAAGACAACGGCAGAGTATTAAAAAAAAGAGTATTATTGAATATTATTTCAACACTTTCAAACTTTTAAAATGCAAATTAAATATGCCTATTGAAACTATGGCTAGGGAAAATAACCAACATCCAATTATACTTAATAAAAACAAACATGATTTTTAAATTCTCTAATCCAACTTCAATAAAGAAACTTAACTGGACATTTAATATTTGCATTAACTTACCTGCATAAGCAACAATCCAACTATAAAAGCACTTCCCTGACAGTAACCAACCTCACGATCCACTAAAGAATATGCCTAAAAGGTAAAAAAAAAAAAAAAAAAAGTTCAAAATACTTTAACGTGGTATAATTTATATCCGCCTCCTCTAGAAATCTAATACTGGTGAAACTCATATATTAAAAGACCATTCCTTTTTTAGAAAAGCACTTGCTTGCTTGTTGTAGATAACCTTACAAATATTTTAAAAGCCAGTGTTTTATTACTAAAATTTTCTTTTGACAATTTCCTAACTGGAAATTGCCAGCTCTGAAGGACAAAAACAGAAAGGAATTTGGAGCCAGGAAATTAATGGAGCTTAAAAATCAAGTAAAATTTATACTGATAAAACTAGTGTAAAGTTAAAGCACTGGCAAGAATGGTTTAACAAGAAATCAGTATTTCACAGAGGTAGCTGGAAGGGAAAGAAGCTATGGGAAAAGACAATATGGAAGGAAAAATTACAATGGTACATACTTTTAGAGGCTATGATCTCTTAACAACGCTGGCCCCAGCAAGCAGAAACATTTGCTGACAGTGAGAACGCTGGCATGACAGGAAAAGGTTGCATCCCAGATTCTGCATCTCATAGAAGGTGAATTATTCACTTTCATAGAGGATCTCTAGTATAGTGATTTATAATTTATTTTATTTTGGCCAACTCATGCTGAATAACGTGGCAAACTTTCTAAACAGTTCTCCAAACTAGACAATAATGTTGCATCAGAATTTTTAATTCCTTCTTAAAATTATATAAGTAAAACTAAAAAGCAGAAATTACGCTAAAGGCAAATTTATTATCAAAGCAACTGATTACCACAGTGGGAGTTCATGCTTTATAATAGGAAAAGTTTAATTTCAACCTTTCAAAAGTTCATTTCATTTGGAAAAAAAAAACAAATAAGAACTTACCTTCATTACATTAAATAAAACCTCCTGTCCAAGGCTGTCTTTTTCCTTAAAAAAGTTATGTTCAGGATAAGTTCTAGCAATGTCCCTTCGGATCAATTTTTCACAAGGTGAGGTCATTTTCAAGAGTTCTGAATACTGATCCTTAATTGGCATACTCTGTGCACTGCATAAAAGCTGCCAGACTATTGCTCTAAAGTGGTGGGGTATCCCTTTACGGACAAGTTCCTAGAAATAAAAGTAAAAATTCTTAATAAATTATTAAAGTCTCCTACCATAAAAGTCTTATTGCAGGTTGAAGTGGAGGGAAGACTTTACCAAATTTATGATTCACAACGCTAGTATTATATATTTACAACAACCGTAGGGAACCTTTTAACCAAGGCTAAGATTTGGCCCTTGGATGTATCTTGTTCTGATCAGAGAGGCTGCAAAGTTGTGGATAAATTTTGGTAATTTCACTCAAGAGTGTGGCCTCCGAAGGTGTAAGGATTTGATAACCTGCAGAACTGTGAAGGATGGTACAGTACTCATGACCTTTCAAAGGCTATCGAAGCAAAAAGGGAAAATACTGATATTCAAGGATGTCACAGCTTCATTCTGAATCTGTAAAACTGGGGGAACTTAATTTCTAAAATACTTTTCAGCTATGTATTTCTACAATTTTAGGACCTCTGTAATAACTGATGAAGAGCCCTGGTGACACAGTGGTTAAGCACACAGCTGCTAACCAAAAGGTCAGTGATTCGAAACCTACCAGCCACTCCTTGGAAGAAAGATGTGGCAGTTCTACTGTATTCTATACGGTTGCTATGAGTCGGAATTGACTTGACAGCACCGATAGATAATAACTGACTTCTACTGAACAAAACTTCTGCAGGCACAAATAAATGAAAACATACAAATCAGGCCTTTTTATTAAAGAGCTTGGGAATTACAGAATTTGATGTTTTTTCCAATCCTTGAATTAATTATCTATTAATTCATGCCTGATATTCTTTGGGATGAAGGAAAGGACTTCAACAAAGAACATGAGTACCTTAACTTGCTTTTCCTTCTTTTTGCGCACATCTTCCCATTCATTAACAATTCTTCCCCAAAGAATCCAAGAATCTTCTTCGAGGTGGCTGAGGTTGCTAGAGGCTGATGAACTTGATACAAGAGAGGAGCCACTGTTTCTTCTTGACCCATTTACAGATCTTAAAGACTTGCTATCCGTCTCTAACAATCTAAAACATAATTAAAAATTGCTGAAGACCTCATCTTCTAGTGACACTAAATGAAGTAGCGATGATACGTCTCAGAATTTTGCTACAGCAATTTAGCCATTGTTTTAAAATATAGTTTTAATAATATGCATAATTTCAATAATTGTTAGTTGGCATCAATAAAATAACTGCTGTATTTTTTAACCTAAGCATAGCAGTTTCAAAATTTGAAATAGCAAATTGTGTTAAATATTTTAGTGCTATTAGCCCCATTATAATTTCCCTTCATCTTCATTAAAAATTCAAATTAGAAGAACCTTTCTGGTGAGAAAACTGGTTAGGAACACTGGTTTTTGCTTCGTGCTTCTAACATGTATTTAGAAGAGGTACAACAAATTCTATGGAATAATTAATCCTATCATATTCACAATGTGTTCAGGCTAAATAATGAGGCAGAGCCACACAAAGTACCCAAACTCCTTTTCCTTTTGCTTCACTCACATGTAACTTACCTGCCCAAACAAGTGTTTTATTTGGCACAAACAACATAAAACACCTGAATTATTACTAGTATTTTAAAATTAGACAATTTCATATATTTATGTATATACACACACACTTGTATTTCTTTATAATTCTGGATTCTCTTGAAAAATAAAAAATAGGGCAAAACTGGACCCATATTTCTTCACAACAACAACAGCGTGAAGCTGACTAGGGACTACTCCCTTTAAATGGGGAAGAACTTTAATCGACTTGGTCTCCACATTCCATTTTGTCTCCCCAGAGCTCAGGCAAACCAACAGCTGCTATTTATCATAGGGCATCCACTGTTAAACTGGGACCTCTTCCTTCTTAAAGTCCCTGTTGACATTTGATTTTACAACTCTGTTTTAGGCCTCTTCCTTATCTGTACAAAGAGGTTAAGATAATTTTAAAGATCCATGACTCTTCACAACATCAAGCCCATTATTTCTTTGACATCTGCATTGGCTATACAGGAAGGGTAGAAAATGTGGCTCTATCACTATAAAGATATAAATTATGCCATTGAAATAATAAGGTCCTAAAACATCTATTTGTACTTAAACATGGCTACTGCCTTTTTTTTTTTTTTTTTACTGCCTACTTCCAGTAACTCCTTTAGACAAAGTCATCTGCTCAGAATGCAAGAAATGCTCCCAATACTAACTTGTAAAATTTGAAAATAAAGAAAAGAAACATACGGACCAAATACTATTGATCAGATTATAGAATCACCCTTTGATAGTCAGACTTACATCCTTATTCATGTATTTATATCCTTGAGAACATTTAGCTCAATGCAAAATACATTAAATATTAACTGAAGAGAAATAAAATTAATACGGTCATATTAAAAATAAAACTTCTAAATCCCAGATATACAATATTCAATAACACAATAATATAAATTAAATCTGAATTTTACTCATGGGATAATTTAGTATATTTTCATAGCAACAATAGTTTAAAACTAAAATTTCTCAAATTTTGCTAGAAACATGAAAGTTTATAAAACACCTAATTAAAAGTCAACTATTTGCTATATAAGTAAATATTCTTCATTTCAAAAAAGGAATATTTTACTTTAATTCTCTTTTTTTCATAGATTTTATTTCAGGAAGCCTATAATATGCTATGCTACGCCTGCTAACCAAGAGGTCAGCAATTCAAATCCACCAGGCACCCCTTGGAAACTCTATGGGGCAGTTCTACTCTATCCTATAGGGTTGCTATGAGTCGGAATCAACTCAATGGCAGTGGGTTTGGTTTTGGGTTTTTATAACATACCTTATAGAAAAATTAACATACCTATATAAGTAACTTTCTACATAATTCTAAACCCTAAGAATTCTAAATAGAATAGAGAAATAAACTTTACTGAAATAATGAACCTGGAGCTAAGTAAAGGGGTCCCGGTAGTTCAGTAGTTAAAGCGCTCAATTGCTAACCAAAAAGTCAGCAGTTTAAAACTACCAGCAGCTCCAAGAGAGAAAGATGTGATAGTCTTACAGCTTTGGAAACCCTATGGGGTCACTATGAGTCAGAATCGACTTAACAACAGTGGGTTTTGGGGTGGGGGGGAGGTTGTACCTAAGTTCCCTATTCCACTTAAATATTCACTGAGTGCTTATTATATGCCAAATAATTAAGCAACATCATTTACTCTCAATAGAGAGGCATGTAGTTACAAGAAAATAATGGGGGGCAGGGCCCAGACAGCAGAGTAGTCGGACACTTCTGGTGATCCCTCCTATGACAAAGACCCCCAAAAAACAAGTAAAATGATTATATATAGGACAAGCTAGGAGCCCTGAACGTCAAATGCAAAGTTAGGAAATCAGACTGAGCAGCAGGGGGAAGGAGAGAAGGTTCAGAAGCAACAAGGAGTTCCCGGACCTGACTTGGTAGAAACCAGCACCCCTCAGGCACGATGCCCCGGAGCAACTACGGTGGGGCTGACGGTAGCACTAGGGACACGGTTTCCTCAAGGGGAGATGCAAGCTGCACAGTCTACTCACACCTCCAAAACCAGAGAACAGTCCTCTTGGCAAAAGCTAAGTACTTGCATTTATTTTACCATTCTCCCAGCCCCCAAGCCGACTTCAGTGACTGTCAATTTCCCTGTGCCTGAGACAGGTCCTGCTGCATGCCTTGAGCCATTCTCCTGAACTTGGAGAAGGAATAAATAAACAGTTGGGGGAAAATATATTCTGTCAGCTCCACTAAGCCGGGAAGCGAAGAACAGAAGCAGCTCCTGTCCAGGCACAAACAGTCTGTAGAGTTTGAAGACCTTTCACCCCTGCATGGACCTATGCAGGCCCAATGCAGGAGAGTATGCTTGAGATCTGACTTCAACTGTTTCAGCTGTGCAGTAGAGAGGTGGGTTTTTGATGTCTGACACTGCTTTGCCTATGAAAGAGGGACCTCACCTACCCACATGAGAGGCCTGAGGACTGCTGGCTCAACCCACGTCGCCTAGCTACCTGCGACAGGGGTCCAAGGATAAGGGGTGCTTCCCAGTCCTTACAACCAAAAGCATTGGGTGCCCATGGTCTGGCTGCAGAACCCACCCACCTGCACGGTCTAGGAAACAGAGATGTGCTTTCCTAACAGACACTCAGGGGATGGTTGTCAGCCCCCTGCCTTGTTCAGAGTGTCACCCCTGCTGCAACCAGGTACCTGTACCTACACCAATCATCCCTGCCCCACTAAGGCTGTAGGACAGAGCCTGTACCATACACTTCATGACCAACTACCTGGACACCTGAGCTGAATCCATACAAGAAAAGTGAATGGACTCCTAGGTTCATATACCTGGTAACAGCTCTAGCATCTGGTGACAGGATGTTAGAACTTCAAAGGAGCAAATAATCAAGCTAGCTCACTCAAGCAGCCTATTTGGGCATATCAAAACAAATCAAAGCAAGGAGCTAGGATACAGTAAACAAACATGAAATAAATTAATACAATAACTTATAGATGGCTTGGAGAAAACAGTCAGTATCAAATCACATAAAGAAGCTGACCATGATCGCTTCAACAAGCTCTAAGAACAAATAATCAAGGAATCTTCAGATGAAGATGTATTCCTGGAATTATCAGATGCTAAATATAGAAGATTAATATACAGAACTCTTCAAAGGATCAGGAAGGAGATCAGGCAAAATGCAGAACAAGCCAAGGAGCACACAGATAAAGCAGCAGAAGAAATTAAGAAGGTTATTCAAAAACATGATGAAAAATTTAAGAGGCCGCAAGAATCCACAGACAGAGAGCAATCAGAAATTCAGAAGATTAACAATAAAATTACAGAATTAGACAACTCAGTAGAAAGTCAGAGGAGCAGAACTGCGGAAATGGAAAGCAGAATTAGTGAGATTGAACACAAAACACTTGGCACCAACATATTCAAAGAAAAATCAAATAAAACAATTAAAAAAAAAAAAAAAAAGAAACCCTAAGAATCATGTTGGACTCTATCAAGAGAAATAACCTACAAGTCATTAGAGTACCGGAACAGCGAGGGATAACAGAAAATACAGAGAGAATTGTTGAAGATTTGTTGGCAAAAACTTCCCTGATATTGTGAAAGATGAGAAGATACCTATCCAGGATGCTCATCGAATCCCACATAATGCAGATCCCAAAAGAAAGTCACCAAGACACATCATAACCAAACTTGTCAACACCAAAGATAAAGAGCAGATAGGGATAAATGAAAAGTCACCTACAAAGGACAGTCAATAAGAGTAAGCTCAGGCTACTCAGCAGAAACCATGCAGGCAACAAGTCAGCGGGATGACTTACATGAAGCGTTGAAGGAAAAAAATTGACAAGCAAGAAGCATATATCCAGCAAAACTGTCTCTCAAATATGAAGGTGAAACTAGAATATTTCCTGGTAAACAAAAGGTTAGGGAATTTGTAAAAGCCAAACCAAAACTACAAGAAATACTAAAAAGAGCTCTCTGGCTAGAAAATCAATAATATCAGATATCAACCCAAGACCAGAACACAGGATAGAGCAACCAGAAGTCAACTCAGAGAGGGAAATCACACAAAAAAATCAAGACTATAAAAAATGCTCAAAACAGGGAAACAGCGATGTCATTATGTAAAAGATGACAACATTAAAACAATAAAGAGGGACTAAAAAATGGAATCACAGATCTTTCACACAGAGAGGACATCATGACATAAAGAGATAGAAGTTTGGTTTACATTTAGAAAAATAGGGGTAAAAATTAAGGTAACCACAAAGGAGACTAATGATCCTACACATCAAAATAAAAGAAAAATATAAAGACTCAGCAAAAACAAAATCAACAATGAATAAGACGAAAAGACAATATATAAACTACTCAGCACCAAAAATTAAGTAGAAAAAAGAAACTATCAACAACACCCAAAAAAAAGATTATCAAAATGACAGCACTAAACTTATAAAAATTATAACCTATCCTTAATTACGCTGAATGTAAATGGACTAAATGCACCAATAAAGAGACAGAGAGTGGCAGAATGGATTAAAAAAAACACGATCCGTGTATATGCTGCCTACAAGAGACACACCTTAGACTTAAAGACACAAACTAAAACTCAAAGGATGGAAAAAAATATATCGAGCAAACAGTCAAAAAAGAGCAGGAGTGTCAACATTAATTTCTGACAAAATAGACTAAAGTTAAAACCACAAAGAATAAGGAAGGACACTATACAAGGAGGATATAACCATATTAAATATTTACGCACCCAATGACAGGGCTTAAAGATACATAAAACAAACTCTAACAGCATTGAAAAGTGAGATAGACAGCTCCACAATAGCAGTAGATGTTAAGACACCACTTTCAGTGAAGGACAGAACACCCAGAAAGAAGCTCAATAAAGACACAGAAGATCTAAATGCCACAATCAACCAACTTGACCTCACAGACGTATACAGAACACTCCACCCAACAGTAGCTAAGTATACTTTCTTTTCCAACACACATGGAACATTCTCTAGAACAGACCACATATTAGGTCATAAAGCAAGCATTAATAGAATCCAAAATATAGAAATATTACAAAGCATCTTCTCTGATCACAAAGCCATAAAAGTAGAAATCAATAACAAAAAAAGCAGGGAAAAGAAATCAAACAATTGGAAACTGAACAACGGCTTCACTGGAGAGTTCTACCAAACTTTCAAAGAAGAGTTAACACCACTACTACTAAAGGTATTTCAGAGCATAGAAAAGGATGGAATACTCCCAAACTCATTCCTCGAAGCCAGCATATCCTAGATACCAAAGCCAGGTAAAGACACCAGAAAAAAAGAATATTACAGACCTATATCCCTTATGAACTTAGATGCAAAAATCCTCAACAAAATTCTAGCCAAGAGAATTCAACAATATACCAAAAAAAAAAAATTCACCATGACCAAGTAGGATTCACACCAGGGACGCAGAGATGGTTCAACATTAGAAAAGCAATCGATGTAATCCAGCATATAAATAAAACAAAACACAAGAACCACATGATCTTATCAATTGATGAAGAAAAGGCATTTTACAAAGTTCAATACCCATTCATGATAAAAAAAACTCTCAGCAAAATAGGAATAGAAGGAAAATTCCTCAACATAATAAAGGGCATTTATACAAAGCCAACAGCCAACATCATCCTAAATGGAGAGAGTCTGAAAGCATTCCCCTTGAGATGGGGAACCAGACAAGGACGCCCTTTATCACCACTCTTATTGAACATTGTGCTGGAGGTCCTAGCCAGAGCAATTAGGCTAGACAAAGAAATAAAGGGCATCCAGATTGGGAAGGAAGAAGTGAAAGTACCTCTATTTGCAGATGACATGATCTTACACATAGAAAACCCTAAAGAATCCTCAAGAAAACTACTGGAACTCATAGAAGCATTCAACAGAGCATCAGGATACAAGATAAACATACAAAAATCAGTTGAATTTCTCTACAGCAACTAAGAGAACCTCAAAGAGGAAATCACCAAATCAATACCATTTACAGTAGTCCCCAAGAAGATGAAATACTTAAGAATAAATCTTATCAGAAACATAAAAGACCTTTGCAAAGAAAACTACAAAACATTACTGTAAGAAACCGAGAGAGACCTATATACGTGGAAAAACATACCTTGCTCATGGATAGGAAGACTCAACATTGTAAAAATGTCTATTCTACCCAAAGCACTCTATAGATACAATGCAATTCCGATCCAAATTCCAACAACATTTTTTAATGAGATGGAGAAACAAATCACTAACTTCATATGGAAGGGAACAAGGTCTGAATAAATAAAGCATCACTGAAAATCACAAAGTGGGAGGCCTCACACTACCTTATTTTAGAACATTATACTGCCACAATAGTCAAAACAGCCTTACACTGGTATAAGCACAGATCACATAGACCAATGGAACAGAACTGAGAATCCAGATATAAATCCACCCACATATAAACAGCTGATATCTGACAAAGGCCAAACTCAGTTAAATGGGGAAAAGACAGTCTGTTTAACAAATGGTTCCGGCATAACTAGATATCCAACTGCAAAAAATGAAACAAGACCCACACCTCACACCATGCACAAAAACTAACTCAAAATGGATCAAAGACCTAGATATAAAATCTAAAATGATAAAGATCATGGAAGAAAAAATACGGACAATGCTAGGAGCCCTAATACATGGCATAAACAGCATACAAAACATTACTAACGATACACAACACCAGAAGAGAAACTAGATAACTGGGAGCTCCTAAACATCAAACACCTATGCTCATCTGAAGACTTCGTCGAAAGAGTAAAAAGATTTCCTACAGACTGGGAAAAAGTTTTTGGTTATGACAATTCCAATCAGTGTCTGATCTCTAAAATCTATATGATACTGCAAAAACTCAACAACAAAAAGACAAATAACCCAATTAAAAAATGAGCAAAGGATATGAACAGGTACTTCGCCACAGAAGAGATTCAGGCAGCTAACAGATACATGAGGAAATACAATCATTAGCCATTAGAGAAATGCAAATCAAAACTACAATGAGATACCATCTCAGTCCAACAAGGCTGGCACTAATCCAAAATAATAAATGTTGGAGAGGTCGTAGAGAGACTGGAACACTTATATACTGCTGGTGGGAATGTAAAATGGTATACCCACTTTGGAAATCAATTTGGCGCTTCCTTAAAAAGCTAGAAATAGAACTACCATATGAGCCAGCAATCCCACTCCTTGGGATATATCCTACAGAAGAGCCTTTACATGAACAGATATATGCACACCCATGTTCACTGCAGCACTGCTTACAATAGCAAAAAGATGGAAGCAACCAAGGTGCCCATCAATGGATGAATGGATAAATAAATTATGGCACGATATTACCCATTGTTAAAGCAATGAAGAATCCGTGAAACATTTCATAACATGGAGGAATCTGAAAGGAATTACGTTAAGTGAAATTAGTTGCAGAAGGACAAGTGTTATATGAGACCACTATTACAAGAACTCAAGAAATAGTTTAAACACAGAAGAATATATTCTTTGATGGTTATGAGGGTAGGGAGGGAGGAGGGAGAGGGTATTCACTAATTAGATACTAGACAAGAACTATTTTAGGTGAAGGGAAAGACAACACGCAATACAGGAGAGGTCAGCACAACTGGACTAAACCAAAAGCTAAGAAGTTTCCTGAATACAACCAAACACTTAGAGGGACAGAGTAGCAGGACGGGGGTCTGGGGACCACAGTTTCAGAGGACATCTAGGTCAACTGGCATAACAAAGTTTATTAAGAAAACATAACGCGTCCCACTTCGGTGAGTGGCGTCTGGGGACTTAAAAGCCAGCGAGCAGCCATCTAAGATGCATCAATTGGTCCCCAACCCACCTGGAGCAAAGGAGAATGAAGAATACCAAAGACACAAGGTAATTATGAGCCCAAGAGACAGAAAGGGCCACATGAATCAGAGACTACATCAGCCTGAAACGAGAAGAACTAGATGGTGCCTGGCTACAACTAATGACTGCCCTGACAGGGAACACAACAGAGACTCCCTGATAGAACAGGAGAGCAGTGGGATGCAGACCTGAAATTCTGTTAAAAAGACAAGACTTAATGGTCTCAGTGAGACTAGAGGGACCCCGGTGGTCATGGTTCCCAGACCTTCTGTAGCCCATGACTAGAACCATTGCCAAAACCATCTCCAGACAGGGATTGGACTGGACTATAAGATAGAAAATGATACTGGTGAGGAGTGGGCTTCTTGGCTCAAGTAGACACATGAGACTATGAGAAGGCAGAGGGGGACAGAAGCTGGCTGAATGGACACGGGGAATACAGGGTGGAAAGGAGTGTGCTGTCTCATTGCGGGAGAGCAACCAGGAGTACATAACCAAAACCCAGTGCTCTCGAGTCGATTCCGACTCATAGCAACCCTATAGGACAGAGTAGAACTGCCCCATAGAGTTTCCAAGGAGCACCTGGCAGATTCGAACTGCCGACCCTTTGGTTAGCAGCTGTAGCACTTAACCACTACACTACCAGGATTTCCAGGAGTACATAGCAAGGTATATATAGATTTTTATATGAGAGACTGACTTGATTTGTAAACTTTCACTTAAAGCACAATTTAAAAAAAAAATGGTATTTACTAAGCCAGACATAAATTTTGAGATATAATGGAAGTATAGATGAAAGAGTATCTCAACGGAAGGTTTTTAGAGAATTAGAAAGGTCTTGGAGATCACTGATTTGTAATTTATAAGATAAGCAGGAATGCTAAGTGAACTCATGACTAGACTAGAAAGGAAGGCTAAGCAGTTCACATTCAGAGGACATTGAAATGACATATACAAATACACGAGCTAAGAGAAATGTTTACCAATGAAATATCCCATGTAAAGACATTAAATTACCTCACACAATACACAAAAATGACCCAAAATGGATCAATGCACCTAAATATAAAAGCTAAAACTAGATAGCTCCTAAAAAAATTGAATATATTAAAAAGCACTGAACTGTACACTTTATATGAGTGAATTATAAGATAAATGAATTATACTCAATAAAGCTGTTACATATTTTCTAAAAAACAGGCAAAGCTTACCTAGAGTAATGGAAATTAGAGGAGTGGTCACATGGTGGGCTGCTGGGAAAGAAAATCTCCTGGGATGATGGGAATATTCTGGGATAGAAATTTTCTATGTCTTAATTGGCATGTGGGTTATACACGGGTGTATACATTTGTAAAAACTCAAACTGTATACTTAAGAAGTACACATTTCTCTGCATAAAAATAACAAATCAATTTTTTAAAGAAAAATTGTTCCTGGGTAATGGCACTAGAGGTAGTGAGAATAAGCTGAGAAATCACTGCTTTTTATTATGTTTAAGCCCTTCAGAATTTTTTTTAATTATGAAAATTACTTTGTAAAAAATTATTCTTGATACATTAAGTGTATCTATTTTGTAAAGAAAGTTAGCGATGAACATTACTTCATTTCTGCCCTTTTCAAATTTGTTGGTCATTCTAGTAAATTTTAGAATTTTCTAAAGAAAAGCTTTGTTGTTGTTAGGTGCCATCAAGTCAGTCCAATGCAGAGCAACCCTATATACAACAGAACAAAACACTGCTTCGTCCAGCACCATCCTCACAATTGTTGCTCTGCTTGAGCCTACTGCTGCAGCCATGGTGTCAATCCATCTCATTGAGGGCCTTCTTCTTTTCCACTGATCCTCTACTTTATGAAGCATGATGTCCTTCTCCAGGGACTGGTCCCTCCTGATAACATGTCCAAAGTACGTGACACAAAGTCCCACCATCCTTGCTTCTAAGGGGCATTCTGGTTGTACTTCCAAGACAGATTTGTTCAGTCTTCTGACAGTCCATGGTATATTCAATATTCTTTGCCAACATCACAATTCAAAGGTGTCAACTCTTCTTCAGTCTTTCTTATTCACTGCCCAGCTTTCACAGGCATATGAGACAACTGAAAATACCACGGCTTGGGTCAGGCACACCTTAGTCCTCAAAGTGACTGCCTTGCTTTTTAACACTTTAAAGAGGTCTTTTGCAGCAGATGTGCCCAATGCAATATATCCTTTGAAAATGTTGAGAGAAAAACTTTAGAATTTTTTTGATTGCCATTGGTATAATAAAGTGTCCTTCTGTCTGGGAGAGTTGGAGTATTTTCCAGAACACTTGAATTGAAACTATAAAGTCTCTCTCCATTGAGCTATGTAGTCATGGCATGCAAGAAAAGAATTTAGATATTCTTCAGGAATACTAACCAAAAGGTCAGCAGTTCAAATCCACCAGGTGCTCCTCGGAAACTCTATGAGGCAGTTCTACCCCGTCCTATAGGGTCACTGTGAGTCGGAATCAACTCGACAGCAATAGGTTTTTTGGTTTGTTGTTTTTTTTTTTTTTTGGTTTTAGGACTACAAAAACTATGTAGAATACATAGTTCAGAATCACACGCTTTTACTCCTTACTGCTAAAAGCAGTGGTGAAACAACTAAGGCAGGCTCCTAAACAGGTTACCACCTAGCGCCAATATATAGTCCATCCTCATTATTCACACATTCCGTATTTTCAAACTGGCCTACTCGCTAAAATTTATTTTTAACCCCCAAATCAATACGTGTGGCACTTTTGGAGTCATTTGCACACATGCCTAGAGCAGTGAAAAAAGAAAAATTTGAGTCACCTGATGCGCACATTTCCAGCTGAGGTCAAACAAGGCAGTGCTCTGCCTTATTCTTTCAGCTCCCAGACTGTAAATAAGTGTCCTTTCCATAGTCTATTTGGGTCTGCATCATATATTTTGTTCACATTTTTTGTGCTTTCTGTTAAGAAATGTTGCTGTTTAAAAGGCCTCAAGCATAGTGCTGAAGTGCTGCCTAGTGTTTAAGCACAAGAAGGCTGTCATCTGCCTTAAAAAGAAAATGTGTGTGTCAGATAAGATTTGCTCAGGTATGAGTTATAGTGCTATTGGCTGTGAGTTCCGTGTTAGTGAATCAACAATACATATTAAATAAAGTGTCTTTAAACAGAAACATGCATACAACAAAGTTATATATTAAAGGCTCATTGAAACCTAACCCTGTACTTCCCCTGGAGCAATGGTTCAGTATTTACTAATTCAGTGTTCAGGTAACTATAGAACGTACCTACCAAGAAAAATGAGTATCTGCTGTAATTAAAATACTGTGATGGTAGTAGTGGAGCAGTGGTTGTGCCTGAAAAAGTCAACAATTTCCAAAGACTTGAGCCTGGCAAGTGGTAAAATGGTAAGACAGCATTACTCATAGGTCTGTGGGTAACTATCTATTAAATATATTCACTTATTTTTCTCTTCCGAGATGACATGGGTTCACTGCCCTGGATGGATTTATTGCAGAAGAGGAAATAACTCTACACCCCTTCCCCCCAACTAAATTCTTTATGACTAATACAAGAAGAATCTTACCAGGTTAAAGAAAAAGAATAGTGACAGCACAAAAAGTTAACCACTTGGCTGCTAACTGAAAGGTTGACAGCTCAAACCTACCCAGCAGTTTCACGAGAGAAAAGACCCAGAGAACTGCTTCCATAAGATTACAGCCAAAAAACCCTATGGGACAGTTCTACTCTGTCACATGGGGTCCCTATGAGTCAGAATCCACTCACTGGCACCTCATAACAACGTAATCAATGGCATATCCCATACGTTTGTATGGCCTCCTGGACTTTTTTTTTTTTTTTTCCCTGCCACTGCTATACAATAATTCACAGGCCTAGATTTGTTGATCCCCCAAGAGTGCTGCCAGGCTAAGACACCAGAAGGTGGATCTCTATTAACTGGGGAACACACAATCCTCAATCACCTAGCTGGGCAACTCCAAGTTTCTCACAGGGGAGCGCCAGCTCTAAGACCTGTAATTCAAAATGGCTACAGCCCCACAGCAACTGAGGTGAGGGTGCTGAAATCAACCTTTTGGACTTCAACAGTATCAAAGACGGAGAAAGTCTAAGATTGGCCGCTACCAGACCCCAGTAAACTTGGCATTGAGAAAGCATTTCCGGTTCCCTAATGGAAGGACAGGGGAATAACTAAAAAGGGAGAATTCCAACAGAGACTAGCCCGGGTCTCATCTTAGAGAGATGAACTTCACTATAGCTTTGCTACTGAGAATCAAACCTTCTCCTCACCAAGGGGACTCCTAACTAAGGAAAATGGCAGAGTGTACACTTCCTGATGGCCATTTACGAGAGAAAAGAGTAGCTTGTGTGTGACAGCATGTATGTAATAAAGATCAAAGAAAAAGCCCCTCTGTTCACAATACTATGATTAAAAATTAGAACAGAAGGGAGGAAAAAGAATGCGTTCTCTATTGAGTATCTGGAGTTTGAAGTACATGGAAGCATCATGTAGATAATAAGCAGAGCAAAACCAAAGCTAAACCCGCTGCTGTCGAGTTGATTCTGACCCATAGCGACCCTATAGGGCAGAGTAGAACTGCCCCACAGAGTTTCTAGGGGGCGCCTGGCAGATTCGAACTGCTGATCTTTTGGTTAGCAGCCATAGCACTTAACCACTACACCACCAGGGTTTCACAGCAGGTAGGTGAAAACAAGTCTGGAGGAGGTCAGGAGAGGTAAAGACTACAAACAGGAATTTCATCATTTGTGAACCAAACCCCCATTGTTGTCTGGTCAATTCCAACTCACAGCAACCTTATAGGACAGAGTAAAACTGCCCCATAGGATTTCCAAGAAGCAGCCAGTGGATTCCAACTGCCAAGCTTTCAGTTAGCAGCGAAGCTCTTAACCACTGCACCACCAGGGCTTCAATTTGTGGATGCTGGATATGAAATCTTTTGACTATCTTAAATTACATAACTCAGCATAATGTTTTCCTATGGATACTAAGACTAAGAAAGCAGGCTGGGGATATTATGTGGCTAATAAAAATGATGACATAGATCTATGTTTACCAACGTGCAAAGACAAACTACAGCATACTTGAGGGAAAAATGCAAGCTCCTGAACAACATACATTGTAAGATACTATTTTAAGTAAACTATAATTATACAGGCATGCAGAGATATCTAAAAGGAAGTTTAACCAAATGTTAACTTTGATTATCTCTGAGTTGTTGGGTTTTAAGTTATTTTACTTTTTTCTTTGTATTTTTCTGTTACGTTTGAAATTGCTAGATAAGTATCATTTTTAGAAAAAACAAATTAAAGGCTATAAAAATATATCTACAAAAAAAGAAAGCAGGCAGCAGGTCACCATGACAGTTGGTAATTTTTAAACTGCTCAGGTGATTTATAAATAACTAAGGAAAGATCTTAGCTGTATAAGGGAAAAAAACTCTATATGAGAAAAACACCTAAAGAGCTAAAAAGGCTGGCACTTAGAAAACCTGATTGCAGAGGGAGCAACTGTTCAAACAAGGGGTTCAAACACCTCTTGTAAATGCAACACCAAAGAAACAGGATATGAATGAGCTGAGAGAAAGAGAGCAACTTGCTAGCTAAGAAAAAGGCAACTCAGGAGTAACAAACTACTTGCCTGACTCAGAGGAGAGTCACACCCCTTCACATCAACATCGTCAAGCACAAGTTCATGTCTCAGAGCAACAGAAATAAAGAGGGGAGAATTAAGAGAAAACACAAAGAATCGACACTGGAAACATACTGCAGAGACAACTCAGAAGATTAGTGTCTAAATGACAGACATCTCTCCAGCTCTGGAAGCACAGGCCCTTTTCTCTTTGTTTCTTTAAAATAAGGTCTTAGAGAAGGTGAGTGCATGAGGTTTACAGCCCCCTCCCAAATATTCTGACCAGAAACGGACAGTTTTAAGATTACTTTATATAGACATTCCAAAGCATATAACAGAGACAGGCCTAGCAGAGTTAACTTTTCAGACTTCTAATTTAAAGAGTCTATCCAAAGCTAAGCTAGTTGGCAAAGAAAACTTAGTACCATCAATTCTTTTAATTAATTATATCATCAATTTCCTTAGGAAATCAGACAACTGATAAAAAAAAAAAAAATTTAACCTTCAATGAAAAGAAAAAGTATAGAAGACCTAAAGGCCTTTCCTATGTTTAAAACACATGAATTTTTACACAGACTTGAAAATATCTATTTTTCCTGGAGGCTTTTTGCTTCCTTATTATTCATGGCTGTGTTATGGAGAGCATCTTCATGAAAACTGAAGTACTGCTGTGATGGTAAAACTATAAACATAAGATGAACAATAAAAACATAATACAAGTCACCTATGTAATTTTAAATATTCTAGTAAATACATTAAAAAGTAAAAAAGAAACAAGTGAAAATAATGTAATAATTTATTTTATCAAATACAGTCAAATTAGTATTTTAAAATGTAATCAGTATTTTAAAAATTAATGATATTTCTTTTTTTTCAAACCAAGGCTTTGAAATCTGGCGTATATTTTATTCTTATAGTATGTTTTGATTCAGACCAGCCACATTTCAAGTAAATAATTGCCATATATGGTGGTTTTAGAGCTACACTGACTAGTATGGTAATAGTGCAGGGAAATCACAAAGACATGCAAATTAAGTTTCCAAAGATTCCCACTTACCACGTTAATAAAATAAACACAATTTAGTTTAAAAGAACTCTTTCATTTTGTCATCCTTACCTCTCACCCTAAAAATCTGCTAAAAAGCAAAATCTGATTCCAAATAGCAGAATGCAAAAGGAAAATACAGTTGCAACACCAAACCTTAAGTCACACAAATACTGGCCAGTTCAAAATTTAAATTAGCATCATTTCCTTTCTTAATTAAAATGCATTGCTATTAGACTTGAATCTTACCTCCTTAAATTCATCTCTGCCGAAGACTTTGTATTTTCAAGATGAAAAGAAAAGGACATTAACACATGGGGGGAAGCTGTCTCATTGCAACACTAAGGCTAATCATTAACTTTCATCAAACAGATCTTTGACACTGCATTGAACCATTTCTTATCTTTCTAGGGTTGCTACACATACTCATTTTAAAGAGGGATAGCTGCAGTAAAGCTATGGGAAGAAAAATAGTTTTTAAAATAAAGTTTGATATTTCATGTTTTAATTTTCTAAAATATTGCCATTTGTATACTTTCTGAATAAGTCATTGGTCTTGAAAATTCTATCATGTGATCTCCAGCATCATTTCTATCACCAAGGCCGTATTTTCCAACTATCAATCCTTATTTGTTTCGAACTTTCACATTCCAATCACTAGTAATTATCAACGCTTCTTGACTGCATGTGTGATAATTTCAGACTGCAGAAGTCAGTAAAAATTTTCAATTTCCTCATCTTTGGCATTAGCAGTTGCTGCATAAATTTGAATAATAATCATATTAACTGGTCTTCCTTCTAGGCATATAGATATTATCCTATCAGACAGTGTTGCACTTCAGGGCAAATCTTGAAATGTTCTTTTTGACAATGAATGCAACTCTATTCCTCTTCAATCTGTCACTCCCAGCATAGTAGACCACATGATTCTGATTCAAAATGGCAATACCAGTCCATTTCAGTTCACTAATGCCTAGGATATTGAACTTTATGCATTCCATTTCATTTGGGACGACTTCCAATTTTCCTAGATTCATACTTCCTATGTTCCACATTCCAAATATTAACAGATGTTTGAAGCTGCTTCTTTCTGATTTTGAGTCATGCATTTTTTCAACAACACAAACAGCCACTACACACATGAACCTCACCAGATGGAAAACTCGGGAATCAAATTGACTACATTTGTGGAAAGAGATGATGGAAAAGCTTAATATCATCTACCAGAACAAGGCCAGGGGCCAACTGTAGAACAGACCATCAACTGCTCATATGCAAGCTCAAGGTGAAGCTGAAGAAAATTAAAACAAGTCCACGAGAACCAAAATATGGCTTTGAGTATATCTCACCTGAATTTGGGACTATCTCAAGAATAGAGATGCACTGAACACTAATGACCAAAGATCAGACAAGTTGTGGGAAGACATCAATGACATCATCAGTGAAGAAAGCAAAACATTATTAAAAAGACAGAAATGAAAGAAAAGGCCAAAATGGATGTCAGAATAGACTCTGAAACTTGCCCCTGCTAGTTAAAGCAAATGGAAGAAATGATGAAGTAAAAGAACCGAACAGAAGATTTGAAAGGGCAGTTCAAGAAGACAAAGTAAAATATTAGAATGAAATGTGCAAAACCCTGGAGTTAAAAAACCAAAAGGGAAGAACATACTCAGCATTTCTCAAGATGAAAGAACTGAAGAAAAACTTCGAGCCTCGAGTTGCAATACTGAAGGATTCCATGGGCAAAATACTGAATGGCACAGGAAGCATCAAAAGAAGATGGGAGGAATACACAGAATCACTGTACCAAAAAGAATTGGTCGATCTTCAACCACTTCAGGAGACAGCATATGATCAAGAACCGATGGTACTAAAGGAAGAAATCAAGCTGCACTGCAGGCATTGGCGAAAAACAAGGCTCCAGGAATTGATGGAATACCAACTGAGATGTTTCAACAAACAGATGCAGCATTGGAGGTACTCACTCATCTATACCAAGAAATTTGGAAGACAGCTAACTGGCCAACTGACTGGAAGAGATCAGTATATGTGCCCACTCCAAAGAAAGGTGATCCAACAGAATGTAGAAATTATCGAACAGTATCATTAATGTCACACACAAGTAAAATTTTGCTGAAGATCATTCAAAAGTGGTTGCAGCAGTACTTCAAAAAGGGAACTGTCAGAAATTCAAGCTGGGTTTAGAAGAGGACGCGGAACAAGGGATATCACTGCTGATGTCAGATGAATCTTGGCTGAAAGCAGAGAATACCAGAAAGATATTTACCTGTGTTTTATTGACTATGCAAAGACATTCAACTGTGTGGGTCATAACAAATTATGGGTAACACTGCAAAGAATGGGAACTCCAGAACACTTAATTGTGCTCATGAGCAACTTATACATAGACCAAGAAGCAGTCATTCGAACAGAGCAAGAGGATACTACTGCATGGTTTAAAATCAAGAAAGGTGTGTTTCAGGGTTGTATGCTTTCACCGTACTTATTCAATCTGTATGCTGAGCAAATACTCCAAGAGGCTGGGCTGTATGAAGAAGAAAAGGGCATCAGGATTGGAGGAAGACTCATTAACAACCTGCATTATGCAGATGACACAACCTTCCTTGCTGAAAGTGAAGAGGACTTGAAGCACTTACTAATGCAAAGACTACGGCCTTCAGTATAGATTACGCCTCAACATAAAGAAAACAAAAATCCTCCCAACTGAACCAATAAACAGCAGCATGATAAATGGAGAAAATACTGAAGTTGTCAAGGATTTCATTTTATTTGAATTTGCAATCAACATCCACGGAAGCAGCAGTCAGAAAATTAAACGATGGATTGCATTGGGCAAATCTCTGGCAAAAGATCTTTTTAAAGTGCTAAAAACCAAAGATGTCACTCTGAAGACTAAGGTGCACCTGACCCAAGCCATGGTATTTTCAATCGCTTCATATGTATGCAAAGGCAGAAAATGAATAAGGAAGACTGAAGAAGACCCGATGCTTTTCAATTACGGTGTTGGCGAAGAATATTAAATATACCATGGACTTCAGAAGAACAAACAAATCTGTCTCGGAGGAAGTACAGCTACAGTGCTCCTTAGAAGTGAGGATGCAAGACTTCATCTCACGGACTTTGGACATGTTATCAGGAGGAACCAATCCTGGAGGTGGACATCATGTTTCGTAACGCAGAAAGCCTGTGAAAAAGAGGAAGACCCTCCACGAGATGGATTGACACAGTGGCTGCAACAATGGGCTGAAACATAACAATGATTGTGATGATGGCACAGGATCGGGTAGTGTTTCTTTCTGTTGTACACTGGGTTGCTATGAGTTGGAACTGACTGGACAGCACCTAACAACAACACACTTTCTGAATCAAACAGAGTTAAGGAACATAATCAGAAACTTGTCTACATTTGGAAAAGGGAAAAATAAATCCTATATAAAAGCAAAGACGCCATTATGCTACAAGTGGTAACTATGTCTCATGATTTTTACTTTAGATATGCAACTTACATACACAAACCACAGAATTGGTCAGAAAAATTATTCTTCTTACAAATTTTCCCGACTTAATGTTGGTGGGGAATGGTAGGGCAGAATGGGGGAAGAGAGCTGGATCATAATGTTTGTCACTTTATTATTACTTTTTTTTTTTTTTAATAAAATCAAAGGGGTGTGTTTTTCTACTAGGATTTTTCCCCTAAGGCAAAACAAGATGCTGGGACATCCACCCATTCTCTACACAAAAATCCTTCCAAGGATTCTGGATTTTAATGTTTTAATGGTTTAACCTTCTACTCCTACTGTTTCTTCCAATTCTTACTTGTCAAACATCTCTTTTCTGAACATCTTTCAATAGTTCTGGTAATTATTCTCTAATTCTTAATGTATACATAAAGCATATATGCTATTCAGGAGTGAACTGTGAATTAATTAGGACAAGTGCATCTCACCCACAATAATCTTTAGTATAAAAACCAGTTGCCACTGAGTACATTCCAACTCACCGTGATCCCATGTGTGTCAGAGGAGAACAAGTGTGCTCCACAGGATTTTCAATGGCTAATTTTTTAGAGGTAGACTGGCAGCCTTTTTTCAAGGCCCCTCGGGGTGCACACGAACATCAACCTTTTGGTTAGCAGCAAACAGTTTAACCATTTGCACCACTCAGGGACTCCATCTTTAATATGGTGCTATGCATACAATAGGAGCCCTGGTGGCACAGTGGTTAACAGCTACAGCTGCTAACCAAAAGGTCAGTAGTTCGAAGCCACCAGCTGCTCCTTGGAAACCCTATGCGGCAGTTCTACTCTGTCTTATAGAGTCACTATGTCGGAATCGATCCGACAGCAAAGGGGTTTTTTTATGTATACAATGCTGTGTATATTTTAGTTGAAGGAGCCCTGGTTAGCCTCAGCTACTAACCAAAAGGATCAGTGGTTCAAATCCACCAGCCACTCTCGTATGAGAAAGATGTGGCAATCTGCTTCCATAAAGATTGTTGTTGTTGTTAGGCGCTGGCGAGTTGGTTCCAACTCATACCAACCCTATGTACAGCAGAACGAAAGGCTACCTACCTGGTCCTGTGCCAACCTCACGATCATTGCTATGTTTGAGCTTACTGTCGCAGCCACTGTGTCAATCCATCTTATTGAGGGTGCTCCTTTTTTTTCACAGATCCTCTACTTTACCAAGCATGTCCTTCTCCAAGGACTGGTCCCTCCTGATAACACATCCTTGGAAACGCTATGGGGCAGTTCTGCTCTGTCCTATAGGGTCACTATGAGTCAAAATCAACGCGACAACAACAGATTAGTTACAAAGACCCATTGTTGTCACTCGATTCCAGCGAATACACCCTACAGGATAGAGCAGAACTGCCCCATAGGGTTCCAAGGAGCAGCTGGTGGATTCAAACTGCCAACCTTTTGGTTATCAGCCATAGCTCTTAACCACCGCAATGCCAGGGCTCAGATGAGTTAGTAGTTATATTTTAGTTGCACAAAAATTACTGATCATGACCATAAAAATAAATTTAATCTTGGTCATTTACAAAATCAGCAACAAAAGGTATATTTTGTGCAAACTATTTTATCCATATAACGACCAACTCAAAACCTATAAATCCTTTGTACCTTTCGGCATTATCTGTAACTGCTTTATTTTGCCAGCCCTGTCCCAGCTTCATATTCCACTAACTCTCCCACTCCATGCCTCCTTTTGTGCTATTTAATAGCCCCTGTCATTTTCTCTCCTCTTCTCTAAGGATCTATGTGCTCATAAGAGCCTTCACACAACCTGGCATCCTACTTTACTCTTCCAGGGGTTTCATCTTATTCAAAAAAACTTTGCCAGTTTATGTATTATGCTAGAGAACTATCTCCTCCCCAAACCTCTAACAAAAGATTTTACTCAAAATCTTTCAAATGGAGTAAACAAAGGGGCAAAAAAAAAGTTAAAATAAATTCTATATATACATTAAACCCACAGAAAGTTATCATATGGTACACCCAGCTTTCTACTTCACCCATCAAATGCTGAGAGCCAAAGAAAATCCTTTAAAAGTACTTTCTAGAAATGACCATCAGAAAAGGTTAATTTCTACCACCAGGTTAGTATGGGCTGATAATATTAGGTCTTCTTCTATTACAGCTCATTTGGGCCTGGCTCAAAATCCCTAGCTCCTAAATTCGTTTTCCAGGGAATTTCTTT
The DNA here is from genome assembly GCF_030014295.1 of Loxodonta africana. Classification (NCBI taxonomy): domain Eukaryota; kingdom Metazoa; phylum Chordata; class Mammalia; order Proboscidea; family Elephantidae; genus Loxodonta; species Loxodonta africana. The sequence goes on along the minus strand of NC_087344.1, from coordinate 144,847,767 downwards.
CATGCCTCAGCTTTCTGTCTCCATCTCAAGAATAGTAAGGGACTAAGCCTGTGGACAGGTCTTTGTAAAGTAGAAATTTCAATAATTACCTCAGGAGTAAATTTTTTTAAAAGCTGGGCAGCAGTAGTTTATATACTATTAGCTCCTAAATTTAATTATCAAATAACATAAATTCATTTTTCTAATTTTATTCAAACTTCTTCCCCAATGCAAAGAAAAATAACCTTATAAAAAATTATTTCATTCTAGCAAAATGGAGTAACAGGGACAAGATTTAGCCTCATGCCTGAAACAACCAAAAAAGAACAGATAAAATAAATGACAAGAAAGGTTTTCAAGGCTTTGGACAACAGGCAACAATGGACAGCAAAAATTCCTGAGACTCAGGAAGTAAGATAAGCACTATGACTGCCAGCTTATCTGCCTTGAGAGAGTTTCTAAGCGCCAGCACATGTAGGGAGCGCTCAGGCTCAAAGCCAACTGTACTCCCTGAGTTGAGGAGAAGGAGCTGAGGGTCTGGGGAGACAAAGGCCACTGGAGTTCACAGAGTTCCAGAGAGGAAAGAACTATACAGATAAAGATCTACAGAGATTAGCAGAGGATCTCCAACAAGTATTCAGCAGGTAATAGATGAGCACATTCGTATAGAGAAACTCACCAAACCCAGACAAAAAAAACTCATAAAAAGATTACAAGAAACAGATCCCAGCATTCACACAGGGCCAAAAACTGTACCTGTCGCCATCAGCTAGGCTAAAAACCTCATGTTTCAAGGGATATTGGGTAGAGTACACAAAATGCTCTTGCCTCAGTAGGGAGGAACAACACCCCTAGACTGTGCACTACTCCAAAGCAAACTCTGGAGCAAACTGTTTCCAAGTATCTTAACTGAATTCCAGAATAAGGCTCAAGGATATTTACAAAAAAAAAAATATCTAAACCCAACAGGATAAAATTCATAATGTTTGGCATCCAATCAAAAATTATCAGGCATGAAAAAACGCAGGAAAATATAACCAATAACGAGGAGAAAAAAATCAATCAAAAGCAACCCAGTATTAGAAGGAGAGTCAGGAATAGGAGGAAGAAACAGAATGTGTGGCTAATCGCCTCTATAAACCACTACCCCTTTCCCATGGGACCAAAAGAATTGGATGGTGCCTGGCTACCATTACTGAACGTTTTGATAAAGACTCTATAGAAGAATCCTGATCAAAAGGGAGAAAATGCAGAGCAGAATTTCAAATTCTTATGGAATCCAGACTTTCTTAAGCCATGGGGGCTGGATGAATCCCTGAAACTATTGCCCTGAAATAATCTTTAAACTCTAAACCTTAAACCAAAAATATTCCTTGAAGTTGTCTTAAAACCAACCGATAGTTTAGCTTAATCAGTCAAGAATGTCTGCCTTGAGCACTGTGCTCTTTTAAAATTTATCTATATGGAATCAAATTGATAACTGCAACTTAAAAGATTCGAAGGGGGCAGGGAGTTTATGTTAATGGTGGAAGAGCAACTTGGAAAAGGAAGGTGAGAATGCACAAACTGGAAGAATATAATAAATGTCACTAAATTATATATGTAGAGACTGCTGAATTGGTGTATGTTCTCAACAACAACAAAAAAATCAGAAAAAAAGTAAATTAGCAAATGAAAAAAAAACTAGTATTGCCTCAAATGTTAAAATTACCAAAGCCATTAAAAATTATTTTAATTGTATTTCTTATGTTCAAAAAGTAGAGACATACAAAAAAAGTACACAACTCCAATCTCTACATATGAAACTACAATATGAGAGGTAAAAAATACATTAGATGGGATTAACAACAAATTAGACATGGCCAAAGACAGTATTAGTAAACATAGCATAGCAATAGCAACTATCCAAAAAGGAATTTTAAAAATGAGCACAGCATCAGTGAGCTCCGGAACAACTTTAAAAGGAATAATATTTGTGGAACTGGAATCCCTGGAGAAAAGGAAAGAAAGGAACAAAAAAATTTTTAGACAAATAATGGCTTAAGTTTTTCCAAATTTGATTTAAAAAATCTACAATAAGCTCAATAAATCTCAAATAGAAGAAAACTACATTAAAATTTTTTTTTTTTTTTACATTAAGGTACCACAAAATCAAGTTGTTTAAAAGCAGTGTTAAAGAGACAATATTAAGAGAAGACAGCGAAAAAAAGACATACAGAGAAACAAAGGTAAGTAACACATCAGATTTCTCATTGAAAACAATGTAAGAGAAAAGCCAATGAGCAACAGCATTAAAGTACTGAAGACAAAAAACAAAACGCTTTCAGCCTAGAATTCTATACCCAGAGAAAGTATCTTAAAAAAAAAAAAAAAGACAAAATAAAGACTTTCTCAGACATACAAAAGCTAAAAGAATACATCACCAGCAACATCACCTCACAGGAAATGTTAAAGGAAGTCCTTCAGGTAGAAGGAAAACAATACAAGTGGAATTTGGATCTAGGAATGGACAGTATCAGAAATGGTAACTACATAGAAAAATATGACTTTTTTTTTCATTTCAGTCTTTTAAAAAATAATTGTTAATGCAATAATAATAATGTAGCATGAGATTTATAACATACATGAAAGTAAAATATATGACAATAGTATAAAAGATTGGAGAGGAGAAATGTATGTATATTATTCTAAGATTCTTACACTGCATATGAACTAGTAGAAGTCTCCTTGAAGGTAGAGTATGACAGGCCAAAGATGTATACTGTGAACCCTAAAGCAACCATTAAAATAACAAAACAAAGAATTATAGCTAATAAGCCATCAAAGGAAATAAAACAGATACTTAGAAGAATATTCAATTAAGTCAAAAGAAGGAAGAAAAAGAATAAAATGGAGCAAAGAACTGCAGAAAACAAGTAAGAAGGTGTTAGATTTAAACATAACCGTATCAATAATCACTAAATGTAAAAGGTCTGTTTTGCTCAAAACCTCAAAAACATTACGTTAAATGAAAGAAGTGAGTCACGAGAGACCACATATATTATGGCTCCATTTATATGAAATGTCCACAGAGGGCAAATCCACAGAGACATAAAGTAAATAAGTGCTTGCCAGGGGTTGGGAGAAGAGTGAAATGGGGAGACCTAATGGGTATAGGGTTTCTTTTTGGGGTGATGAAAATGTCTGAGGTGATGAAATCGGAAAGCGGTGATGGTTACACAACTTTGTAAACATATGAAAAACAATTGAATTTTATGGCATGTGAATAAATTAAAAATAAAAATATGATAAAAATACAAAAAAATCTGAAATAGTAATAAAATATATTTTTTAATTGGATTCATCCCTGCAAGATTATACTTCCCCTCCCACTCATATAATATTTTGCCACATGATTGCTTTGGCCAATAAAATATAAGTGAAAGTTGTGTGTACCACTCCCTAGCAGATGTGTTTTAAGGTGTTTCCACTATACCTCTTACTCTCTGTCATAAATTCAGTATGTCCTAGATAGGAGTCCTGGATTAAAGGGGTGTGGAATAAAGATATGCCCAACTTACAGCTTAAGAAGAAAATGAATCTTAACAAGAAATTTACCTTTGTTGTTACAATGGATAAATGAAAGAAAGAAAGAAAATGGTCTAAATAGCCCAATTGAAAGGCAAAGATTGTACAAAAATCAGGAGTCCCTGAGCGGTACAAATGGTTAAGCACTGGGCTACTAACTAAAAGGTTGGTGGTTCGAATCGCCAAGAGAGGCCTGGCAATCTGCTTCCAAAAGGCCACAGCCATAAAAATCCTATGGAGCACATTTCTATTCTGACATAGTTCTACATGACAAACCACAACAAAAGTGATTCAACAGCAATTGCTTTATTGATTGGTTAAAAAAAAAAAAAAAGACCCAACTATATGTTCCTAATAGATGAACTTTAAAAACAAAGGAAAAATACAGTTTAAAAGTAAAACAGTAGAAAAATTTTAACATTATTCAAAAAAAGCTACAGTAGCTATATTAATATGTGACAAAGCAGATTTCCAAGGAAAGAGTATAACCAGGGTTAAAGAAGGTCATTTAGCAAGACGACAAGACATCCTAAGTGTTTACAGATGTAATAACAGAACTTCAAATTACATGAAGCAAAGGCTGACAGAATTTTTTTAAAAAATACACAAATCCACAATTATAGCTGTAGGTTTCAATAGCCTCTCTCAATAACTGACAGAACAAGTAAACAGAAAATCACTAAACATAGTAGATTTGAACTATAGCGTCAACCAACTTGAACCAATTGACATTCACAGAACATTACATGTCACTTTGACGACTAAGGTAAGACTGACCCAAGCCACAGCTTTTTCAATCACCTCACATACAAAAGCTGACAATGAAAAAGACAGAAGAATCGATGCACTCAAATTATGGTGTCGGCAAAGAATATTATATATACTGTCAACTGCCAAAGAACAAACAAATCAGTCTTAGAATAAACACAACCAGAATGCTCCTTAGAAGCAAGGATGGCTAGACTTTGGCAGACTTACTTTGGACAATCACTAGAAAAGGACATCATGTTTGGTAAAGTAATTGTTATTAGGTGCCATTGAGTTGGCCCCAACTCACAGTTACCTTATGCACAACAGAATGAAACACTGCCCGGTCTTGCGCCAGCCTCACAAACGTTGCTGTGCTTGAGCCCATTGTTGCAGCCACTGTGTCAATCCATCTCGTTGAAAGTCTTCCTTTTTTTCACCGACCCTCTAGTTTACCAAGCATGATATTCTTCTTCAGGAACTGATCCCCCCTGATAACATGTCCAAAGTATGTGAGGCGAAGTCGTGCCATCCTTGCTTCTAAGGAGCATTCTGGTTGTACCTTTTCCAAGACAGATTTGTTCGTTCTTTTGGCAGTCTATAGTATACTCAATATTCTTCACCAATACCACAATTCAAAGGCATCAATTCTTCTCTTCAGTCTTCCTTATTCGTTGTCCAGCTTTCCCATGCACGTGGGGCAATTGAAAACACTGTACCTTGAGTCAGGTGCACCTTCGTCCTCAAGATGACATCTTTGCTTTATAACACTTTAAAGAGATTTCTTGCAGCAGATTTGTCCAATGCATTGCACCTTTTGATTTCTTGACTGCTGCTTCCATGGGTGTTGATTGCGGATCCAAGTAAAATGAAATCCTTGACAACATCTTTTTTCCGATTGCTTATTGGTCCAGTTGTGAGGATTTTTGTTTTATGTTGAGATGTAATCATCCTGAAGGCTGGTGGTCTTTATCTTCATCAGTTAGTGCTTCAAGTCCTCTTCACTTTCAGTAAGCAAGGTTGTATGATCTGCATAACGCAGGTTGTTAATGAATCTTTCTCTAATCCTGATGCCCCATTGTTCTTCATACAGTCCAGCTTCTTGGATTATGTGCTCAGCATACAAATTGAATAGGTATGGTAAAAGGCTACAACCTTAACACACCTTTCCTGACTTTAAACCATACTGTATCCCCTTGTGTTGTCTGAACGACTGCCTCTTGATCCATGTACAGATTCCTTATGAGCACAATTAAGTGTTCCGCAATTCCCATTCTCCACAATGTTATCCATAATTTGTTATGATCTACACAGTTGATATGCCTTAGCACAGTCAATAAAACACAGGTAAACATCTTTCTGGTATTCTCTTCTTTCAGCCAGAAATGACACCAGCAATGATATCCCTGGTTCCATGTCCTCTTCTGAATCTGGCCTGAATTTCCGGCAGTTCCCTGTTGATATGCTGCTGCAGCCGCTTTTAAATGACCTTCAGCAAAATTTTGCCTCCATGTGATACTAATGATATTGTTTGATAATTTCCACATTCGGGTGGATCACCTTTCTTGGGAATAGGCAAAAACATGGATCTCTTCCAGGCTTCAAGTTGTCATTTCCAGCATAGTAGACCATATGATTGCCTGATTCAAAATGACCAATACCAGTCCCTTTCAGCTCAGTAATGCCTAGGATATCGATCTTTATGTGTTCCATTTCATTTTTGACCGTTTCCTATTTTCCTAGATTTCTACTTCGTATATTCCAGGTTCCGATTATTAACGGACACTTGCAGCTGTTTTTCCTCATTTTGAGTCGTGCCACATCAGCAAATGAAGGTCCCGAAAACTTGACTCCAACCACATCATTAAGGCTGATTCTACTTTGAGGAGGCAGCTCTTCCCCAGCTGTATTTTGAGAGCCTTCCAACCAGAGGGGCTCATCTTCCCCCTGCTATTCATAAGGTTTTCACTGGCTAATTCTTTTCAGAAGTAGACTACTGGGTCCTTCTTCCTAGTCTGCCTTGGTCTGGAAGCTCAGCTGAAACCTGTCCACCACAGGTGACCCTGCTGGTATTTGAATACTCATGGCATAGCTTCCAATATCACAGCAACACACAAGCCCCCACAGTATGACAAAAAGACAGACTCATGAGGGTGGTAGAGGGTCAGTGAAAACAAGGCAAACTCTCAATGAGATGGAGCAACGCAATAGCCACAACAATGAGCTCAAACATACTAACAATCACGAAGATGGCACAGGACCGGGCAACGCTTCATTCTGTTATACATTAAGGTCACCATGATTCAAACTTCAATGTAATTCACTACATTATCAACTAAAAAAGAAAAAGAGTATGATCATTTTAATAGATACCAAAAAAGCATTTGACAATATCAACATCTATTTCTTTTAAAAACTCTCAGTAAATAAGTGACAGGAAGCAACTGCCTCAACCTGATCAAACGCATCTGCAAAAACCTATACATTTTTCCCCCACTCTCTGAAAGTGTGTGTTCCTATGAAAGCTTTCGTAAGCCGAAATGGCATAAAGCAAGGAAGCAACTACCATTAATTTAATTGGAAAAATTTTTGAGTGTTCCCAGACCCAAAAAATAACGTACCAAATCATATCAAATAACACATAAAGCCCTTAAAAGCTCTCTTGAGTTTTTCTGACACTTTAGGACACACCTTACTAATGGATGCACAAAATAAATCAAGATAAAGCATAGAGTCTCCCAGATACAGTTCAAAGCTATGGCGGCTTGATGCTGAGATGCTGAGTGTAGTTCCAGGGGAAGGATCTTGGCAACGCCACTCTTGCTGCTCAGCGTGCACGCTGCCTCCTTAAGGGCTCGCTGCAAAACAAACACTGAGCGCTATGTCTGCCTTTCGCCTTTTTTCTTAAAGGAGAAAATCCTCCTCAGATTTCTTTCAGTTAGCGAAAACAGGTACTAATGTAAAATGTAGGTCTTTTGTAAATGCAAAATGGTGGAAAGCGAGCTTTCAAAAAGTGAGGGATTCCTGTAGTTAGCATCACACTTAATGCTTTTACCTTAAGATCAGGAACACAACAAAGATGTCAGTTCACCACTTCTATTCAAATTGATACTGGATGTACTGGCCAGTGCGATAAGGCAAAAAAAAGAGAGATTAAAAAAGGCATCCAGATCGGAAAGGAAGAAGTAAAAGTGCCTTTATTCACAACACATGATCGTCTAAACAGGAAATCTAATGGAATCCACAAAAAATCCCTACCAGAACAATAGCTGAATTTAGCAAGGTTATGGGATACATGATCAATTTTATTTCTATATGCTAGCAATCAACAAGCAAAAATTAAATTCACGAAAATGGTAACATGCACAATAGTTTCAAAAAATATGAAATACTTAGGGATAAATCTGATGAAAGATCTAAAAGAAGTACTCATTGAAAAGCGCAGAACAATGCTGCGAGAAATTAAAGACTTCAGTAATTGAGAAATAGATTCTGTTCATGGGTTGGAAGGCTCAATGTTGTTAAGGATTTAATGTATTCCCAATCAAAATCCCAGCAGGCAGTTCTGTAGAAAACCTTTTCACAAAAGATTCAGTGGAGAAAGGACAGTCTTTTCAACAAGTGGTGCTGGAAAAATTAGATATCCATAACCAAAAAATGAACTATAATCCATACCCTGTACCACATATAAAATTTACTCAAAATGGATTATAGACCTTAATGTAAAACTTAAAATTATAAAACTTCTAGAAGAAAACATAGGAGAGAACTTGTGTCTTAAAAGCACAGTCCAAAAAGCAACAATTTGAAATTGGACTTCAAAATTTAAAATGTCTGCTCTTTGAAAAACACGAAGAGTCTGAGGGAAAATTTCTGAAAATCAGAAGTTCTTTTGAGATAAAGGACTTGTATCCCAAATGTATAAAGAACTCTCAAAACCCAATTTTTTCAAATGGGCAAAATTTTTGAAGACACCTTGTCAAAAAGATATACAGATGGCCAATAAACATATAAAAAGATATTCAACACCATTAGAGAAATGCAAATAACTTAAAACCACAATGAGATACCACTACCTATTCAAATGGCTAAAATTAAGAAGGTAGCGTTGGTGAGGATGCAGAGGATCTGCAAATTTCATACACTGCTAGTGAGAACGTGAAAAAGTAGACCCCTTCGGAAAACAATTTGGCAGTTAAATGTACACCTACCATTCCTGAGTAATGGCTCAACAGAAATGAAAGCACACAGTCATACAAAGGCTTATACAGAAATGTTCATAGCATTTCATAGCAACAGATGAACGGATGAACTGTCATATATCCATACAACGGATATAAAAAGGCGTAAATTAAAAGGAATGAACTACTGACACATTACGACATGGATGAATCTCAAAATAATTAGGCTGAGTAAAATTATCCATACAGAGAAGAGTACATACTGTATGACTCCATTTCTAAAAATTATAAAAAATTAATCCTAGCAAAGTAATCTACTGAGACGGAAAGCCGATCGATGACTGCCTTGGGACAGATAAGGAAGGTATAAGAGGGAAAACGAATGCTCATTTTCTTGATTTTGGTGATAATTTCAAGGTGCATACATATGCCAAAACTTGTCAAAGTGTACACTTCAAGAATGTGCAGTTTATTAGGTAGCAACTATAGATCAGTAAAGCAGTTTAAAAAACTATCTGTTATTACTCTTAAAGCTGGTGGCATTACAGATCTTTATAAGCACAACAGTGCTCTCCCCATATATTCTTTTGTAGCTGATGCCATAAATGGCTTCTGACAATAACATAGGGAAGGGGCACACAGGGTCCAGAGTACATGTTCCTAGCAGAACAACTATTCTATTTCATTCCCATTACAAAAAGGGATTCTTGGCCATTATAGATAAACTTAAAGATTTTCCATTCTAAACCAAAATCAGATATACTTCCTAATTAAATTATTTTACACCTTAGACAAAGGGGTCTATTTAGAAAGTTTAAAATAAAAATGATAGTTCTATTTACCTTAAAAAGAAAAGATTGCTAAAATTCAGGACAGATTTAGCCAATTCATTAAACTAAGAAAACAAATCTCTAATGAAGAAAACTGAAGACATAAGGCAAAGATTAGTCCAAATGCCTAATGGACCACAACTACCAAGGCCTCCATCAGACTGAGTCCCATACAACCAGATGGTGCCCGGCTACCACCAACTGCTCTGACAAGGATCACAACAGAAGGCCCCGAACAGAGCTGGAGGAAAATGTAGAACAAAAGTCTCAACTCACAAAAAAAGACCAGGCTTACTGTTCTGATAGAGACTGGAGAAACCCTGAGAGTGTGCCCCCAGATACTTTTTTAGCTCAGTAATGAAGTCACTCCTGAGGTTCACCCTTCAGCCAAAGATTAGACAGGCCCATAAAACAAAACGAGACTAAAGGGGCATACCAGCCCAGGGGCAAGGGCTGGAGGGCAGGAGGGAACAGTAAAGCTGGTAACAGGGAACCCAGTGTCGAGAAGGGAGAGCGCTGACATGTCGTGGGGTTGTTAACCAATGTCATAAAACAATACGTGTACTGTTTAATGAGAAGCTAGTTTGTTCTGTAAACCTTCATCTAAAGTACAATAAAAAAAAAAATCTCTCAAGCTACCTGAGTCAAAAGGAAATTTTAGTCTAAGACCAACTCCCCACCCCACACACATATCCAAAAAAACTTGAAAACTTCTGTCAAGTGATTTTGGTAAACAAAGAGCCAAAAACAAGAACATTCTTAATATCAATAAATATTTAAAGTTTTGACCATAATATATATACTTATGTATGAATGACTGAGTTTATATAATAATTGGGAAGAGAAAAGCCGAGCATCCTCACTCACCTATTTTGTTCCTCCAGTTTAGCCAGGAGTTCTAAGTCGTCTGGACTCAACTGTGATGGAGAAGAAGGGGAGAGGGCTGGCGTTGACAGTGTGGTAGATGAGGATGTAGTGTGTAATGAAGCAGATGGACTTGCCACCTGACTGGCCATCTGACTGACTGTGTGCGATACTGTGTTCTTCACCCATGTGAGAGTAGAACTCAGCTTTTCTGCAACCTTGTCTGACGCCACCTAAGGATAAAAATTGTAAATATTTTATTTTGGTTGTACTACATTTATCACCAATGACTGCATAATCCTGTTAAGTTTTACTTAATAACCACAATCAGAATGTTCTCTTATTCCAGGTTAAAAAAGGTCAAGCCCTCTTTTAGCAGCAATTACCTAACATGCAGCCTGTGGAAGCTGTTTAGTTCAGCTCGGCACTATGAACAAACTAGAACAATGTTTTCCAAACTACAGGCTAAAACTCATCATTGGGTGACAAAATCAATTTTATCAGTAACGGCAGCATTTTTTTAAATGAAACAGAAAGAAAATATCGAGTAAGGATTATTTTATGTAATTCTTGTTTGTTACATAATATTAAAAATATGCATTACATGTATGCACATGTATGGCTGTATTGAGTTGTGATATAGGATGTGTTATTTATTGGGGTTGCAGTCACAAACATTTCCAAGCTGAGGACTTAAAACATGTTTATTAGGTGACTAGGATATGGAAGTCCTATAACATGGCTAATCATTGAACAAAAACTGGGTGTGTTTAGTATAAATAAGTTTTAATGAGATCCCTGATATCTGTCTTCAAACCATAAAGGAGTCTTTTTATAGAAGAGGGACTACTTCCAGAGGAACAAAAATATAATAAATGGATTGAGGTAATAGTCTGAGGGGTAGAATTTTTAAATAGCTGGAGCTGTTCTACCTAGAAAGAAAAGTCGTACATCCCTCACCAACGGCCTAAGAGCCAAATGTCAAGAGTTAGTTCAGGGTGAGTTTCTGTGTTAGGGAGGCGCCCAGGATAAGAAAAACCTTTAAGACCTTTAAGTTCCCTCCCAACTCTAAGATTCAATAAATTATACCTATGCCCACATACCCCCCCCCCCAAATCATGCCATACTCCTAACCAGATTAAGTACACAAATTCAGCTAGAAGAGAAAATGTACATAAATAACATTCACAAGACATTCACCACTTCGGTAACAGAAAAAGAATGTGAACAGTAAACATAATTGAATGCCTATGCAAAACTAAACATTTTTAATAATGTGAGTTTACAAAATAAGCTATAACAAGTTTTTTAAGGGAACCTGGATGGCACAAGTGGTTTATGATCAGCTGCTAACCTAAAGTTTGATGATGTGAACCCACCAACTGACTCCATGGAAGAAAGGCCTGGCAAACTGCTTCTGTAAAGATCACAGCCAAGAAAACCCTATGGAGCCACTCTACTCTGTAACGCATGGGGTCGCCATGAATCGGGCCAACTCAATGGCAGCCAACAACAACAACATTTCTTAAAAAACTATCATAAAAAGAGCTTTTTGTGAAGTGGTTAGACATGTAAAGGCTATAAATAAACTATGAAATATTTTTATGTACTTTGAGAAGATCCGAAATTTCATACAATAAATGAGTAAAGCACCATAGATTATTTTCTGAATCAACATATCCTTAGCTAACCTCGGCTTAAATATTACTGTTCACACACACACACAAATTAAAACACTAATATATACACCCAAATAAAAATACTATCCAGACTTCTGGTAGCAGGAGCCTAAGGCTTCCCTCCTCACCTCAAGACATATGTGGCTTTCTATCCCTCTGCCCTCACTTCTTCTACCTCAACCAGGAAGATTCGATGTAGATAAAGGATAAAATGGAAAAGGAATTCTAAGGGCAGAGTTAAGTCGCTATATATGAGGAAGGAACATGTAGAGACAAAGATTTGGTTACAAGCACTGAATAAGGGCAAGATAACCCCTCGCTTTCTTTTCGTTTTCAATAACATCTCCCTCTTAGAACTTAACTTCTTTTGGGAATGGTATTAAAGAAGGGACGAGGGGGCTCTTATTGTTTAGGGAAGAGGCGCAATCCCCAAGAAGATAAGCAGGATGAAGTATGGGGCTCAAGGAAAAGAAGCAACAAGCAGGTCATCTTGGCCTGCTTCCAGGCAAAAGAAGTCCTTACCAGTGCACAGACCAGCACAGTACATCAGGGCAAAATATCAGAAACAGGAACCAAAGAAAAATTTCGCCAAAATTTTCTTTGTGCCAGAAAATGGTCGGAGCCACGGCAGGCAGCAAGGTAGCCCACTGTCATTCATTATGCAGTTGAGCTTCTCTAGAGATAGAACTACGAACTCAATTGTGAAGACAGCGCCAATTTACATCCTAAAAGCACACTATAATATTTAAAACCAAAAAATCAAAATTATAAAATCCTATAGAAAAATGTTACACTTTACTAATACCAACCATTAAATTTAAATATACTTACAACTTTTAGGAATTAACAGTTTACATTTCTAATATTGGAAAGTTTCCTTAAAAAACCAAACCCATTGCCATCAAGTTCATTCAGACTTATAGAGACCCTATGGGACAGGCAGAACCGCCCCATGGGGTTTGCAAGGAGTGGCTAGTGGACTCAAACTGTTGACCTTTTGGTCTGCAGCCAAACACTAAACTACTGTGCCACCAGGGCCCCAAAAGTCCCCTACTCAATTTAATTGCTGCAAAGGCAAAGGACACCTATTATTTAATTTATTAAAACAAATGTATCATACCCCTTCTGCACAGTGTTGCAGTGGGCTCCCATTGAAAGAGTTTGTGATAACCAGGAGCACAGTTCTGACATTCTTTCAACCTTGTTGAAATGTGATTCAGCGATGTTCAAAAACAGCCCATCTTCAGACTTTAAATTCTTAAATATAGCTGGAATGTTTAATTGCCATTGCACTTTAATAAAGGCTAATGCTCATGGTTCTAGAAATTCCACAAGACTGAATTATTTTTTATATACCATCATGTCCTATTTTTCTTTTAACTCCACTTTTTCAAACTTCCACCCTGCTGTCTCTGAACCTCTTCTCATCCTGTGGTAAGTTGAGGCCATGAAGACATAATAAATCTGTCAATACAACTATGTCACAAAGTTCCTCTCTACCTCATAGAGGTGGTACACATATATTTTTTAAAGTGAATATACCTTGAAAAGGTTTAAACCATCATTAAAAAGCCTTAGTAATCAGACACAAAAGGCCACATATGTATGATTTCATTTATATGAAATGTCCAGAACAGGCAAATCTATAGAAAGTAGATTAGTGGTTGCCAGGGGACAGAGGGAGGGGGGATGGGGAGTGGCTGCTAATGGGTACAGGGTTTCTTTTTGAGGTGACGAAAATATTCTGGAATTGGAGAGTGGTGATGATCGGACAACTTGCGAATATACTAAATACCACTGAATTATACAGTTTAAGGGGTAAATCTTAGCATATGTGAATTATATCTCAATTAGTAACAGCAGGTATTACTACAATGTTTGAATAGGATCTCCAATAACAAATATTAATGGCTATTATATCATTGTATATTTTATTAGAACTTAAAAGGATGCCCTTAACTCCCAAAAAGGGCTATTTTTAACGATTCCAATCTAACACCCAAAATCACAGGGGAGAAAAAGCAACAGGTATGGTTAATTACTTCCTAAATTATATTGTGACGCTGGATCCCATTCCTAGGGCACAATATTCCCTTTGGGTAAAGGGCGTTTTGTGGCTGAAGAGGCAGCGTGAGTATGAATTCCTGTGCTATGACACAGGAAGTCAAAAGTCCCCTAAGTCTTTACATGTCAAAAGTCAAATTCCTTAGTGTTGGCACTACACATTTCACAGTGTAAACATTTTAGCTGCATACTGTTATGGACTAAATTGTGTCCCCCAAAAATGTGTCAACTTGGCTAGGCCATGATTCCCAGTATTGTGTGATTCTCCACCATTTTGTCATTTGATGTGATTTTCCTATGTGTTGTAAATCCTACCTCTATGATGTTAATAAGGCAGGATTAGAGACAGATACGTTAATGAGACTAGACTGAATGTACAAGATTAGGTTGTGTCTTAAACCAATCTCTTGAGATATAAAAGAGAGAAGTCAGCAGAGAGACATGGGCGCCCCATATGACCAAGAAAGTAGAGCCAAGAGCTTGCATCCTTTGGACCTGAAGTCCTTGTGCTGAGAAGGGAAGATTGATGACAAGGACCTTCTCCCAGAGCCAACAGAGACAGAAAGCCTTCCTCTGGAGCCTGAATTCAGACTTCTAGTCTCCTAAACTGTGAGAGAATAAATTTCTTTTTGTTAACGCCATCCACTTGTGATATTTCTGTTATAGCAGCACTAGATGACTAAGACATAATAAATGCCAATTTTCTCTTTTAAGATTAACCAATTATTTTACAATTCTATTTTTTGTCTTTCCTGAAAAAGTCTACACCATTTTTAATATCTATTTATTAATGAACACATAAATAAGATGACTTTTATAATATAGTTCACTTTGGTATACCAACCCATTGTTCTCAAGTCAACTCCAACTCATAGCAACCCTATAGGAGAGAAAAGAACTGCCCCATACAGCTTCCAAGGCTGTTTGTCTTTATGGAAGCAGACTGCCACATCTTTCTCCTGCAGGGAAGATGGTGGGTTTGAACCTCTGATCTTTTGGTTAGCAGTCAAGTGCTTAACCACTGTACCACCAGGACTCCTACAGCTTCTCTAAATAAACAGTTCACAATCTATTATCACTTTACAATCTATCTTTAAGAAGTACAAGCAGGGGAGGTGGAACCAAGATGGAGGACTACAAAGATACTTCTGGCAAGCCCTCTTACAACTAAAAAAACAAAGGCCTGAAAAAACAAGTGAATTGAGTATATTTGTGACAAGCTGGTAGCCCTGAGCATCGAAGGCAAGCTTAGACAATGAACTCAGGGGCAGGGGGAGGAAAAGACTGTTCAGAAGTGGAGAGGAGTTACCGGACCTGAATCGTGGGGAGCCCTCAGGAACCATTCCCTGAGCGGCGGCGGGCTGATACAAGTGTTCGGTCGCAGTTTCCTCAAGGAGAAGCAGCCAGCCGCACAGCCCATTCACACCTCCGGAATCTGAGAAGAACAGCACTCCCAGCAAAAGCTAAGTACTTCCGTACATTTTAACGCGCCCCGCTCCCCCATCCCCAAGCCAGCTTCAGCGGCTGAATCCCTGGGCCTGAGATAGGCCCTGTTGAGCACCTACAGCCTTCTTCCTGGCCTTGAGGAGGGAAAAAATTTGCAGTTGCGGGTAAAAGATAATTTACTAGCTCCAAAAACCAGGGGAGCTCAAGACAGAAGTGGCTCCTGTCCAGGCATAAACCATCCGTGCACACTGAGCACCTTTCCCTTCTGCATGGACCTGTGTGGGCCTATTTCGGGAGAATGGGTCCTTGATGGCAAACTCCAACCACTTCAGCTGTGCAGTGGAGAGGTGGGTGTTTGATGTTTGACATTGCTTTGCCTATTAAACAAGGTCCTCACCTACCCACATCAGGGACCTAAGGACTAGTAGCTCTACTCAGGTCACCCAGCCACCCGTGACAGGGGTCCAAAGAATAACTGGTACCTCCCAGTCCTTACAACCAAAAACTTTCGGTGCCCATGGTCCCTTGGCAGAACCCACCCACCTGCACGTTCTAGGGAACAGGGGCGCGTTTTCCTCAGAGACACTCGGTGGTCGGTTCTAAGCCCCCTGCCTTGTTCAGAGCGTGACTCCCTGCAGCAATTAGATACTGGTATATACGCCAATCACCCCTGCCCCTCTAAGACTGTAGGACAGAGCCTGCACCACACACTTGATGATCAGCTACCTGGAAACCTGAGATGAATTCATACAAGAAAAATGAATGGAATCCTAGACTGATATACCTGGTAACAGCTCTAGCCAGCTGGGGACAGGACAACAGAGCTCCAAAGGTGAAAATAACCAAGCTAACTCACTCAAGCAACCCATAGTGGTATACCAAAACAAAACAAAGCAAGCAGCTACGACACAGTAAGCAAGCATAAACTAATACAATAACTTATAGATGGCTCGGAGACAACAGTCGGTATCAAGTCACACAAATAAAGAGCCCGTGATCACCTCAACTGGTTCTCAAAACAAAGAAATCAGGGATCTTCTAGACGAAAGTACATTCCTGCAATTACCAGACGCAGAATACAAAAGTTTAATATACAGAACCCTTCAAGACATCAAGAAGGAAATGAGGCAATACGCAGAACAAGCCAAGGAACACACAGATGAAGCAAATGAAGAAATCAGAAAGATTATTCAGAACATAACGAAAAGTTTAATATGCTGGAAAAATCCATAGACAGACAGCAATCAGAAATTCAGAAGATTAACAATAGAATTACAAAATTATACAACTCAATAGAAAGTCAGAGGAGCAGAATTGAGCAAGTAGAAGCTGGAATTTCTGAACTCGAAGATAAATCACCTGGCACTAATATATTTGAACAAAAATCAGATAAAAGAATTTCAAAAAATGAAGAAAACTTACCAATCATGTGAGATTATATCAAGAGAAATAACCTACAAGTGATTGGAGTACCAGAACAGGGAGGGATAACAGAAAATACAGAGAAAATTGTTGAAGATTTGTTGGAAGAAAACTTCCCTGATAACGTGAAAGATGAGGAGATATCTATCCAAGATGCTCATCGAACTCCACATAATGTAGATCTGAAAAGAAAGTCACCAAGTCATATTATAATCAAACTTGCCAAAAACAAAGATAAAGAGAGAATTATAAGAGCAGCAAGGAGTAAACGAAAAGTCACCTACAAAGGAGAGCCAATAAGAATAAGCTCGGACTACTTGGCAGAAACCATGCAGGCAAGAAAGCAATGGGATGACATATTTAAAAAACTGAAGGAAAAAAATTGCCTACCAAAAATCATATAGCCATCAAAACTGTCTCTTAAATATGAAGGTGAAATTTGGACACTTCCAGATAAACACAAGTTTAGGGAATTTGTAAAAACCAAACCAAAACTACAAGAAATAATAAAAGGTGTTCTTTGGTTAGAAAATCAGTAATATCAGGTGTCAACCCAAGACTAGAACACTGGGCAGGGCAACCAGAAGTCAAACCAGACAGGGAAATCCGAAAGAACAAGCAAGGTTACAAAAAACAAAACAAAACAAAAAGCTCAAAACAGGGTAACAGCGATGTTATTACATAAAAGAAGACAACATTAAAATAATAAAGCGGGACTAAGAAATGTAATCATACACCTTCCATATGGAGAAGAAGATATGGCGATACAAAGAAATAAAAGTTAGTTGTAAATTTAGAAAAATAGGGGTAAATAATAAGTTAACCAAAAGGAGACAAACTATCCTACTCATCAAAATTAAATACAAGAAAAAAATAGAGACTCAGCAGAAACAAAATCAACAACAACAAATATGAGGAAAGGACAATATACAATCTACTCAGCACACAAAATTAAGCGGGAAAAAGAAACTGTCAACAACACACAAAAAAGACATCAAAATGATAGCACTAAATTCATACCTATCCATAATTACGCTGACTGTAAATAGACAAAATGCAGCAACAAAGAGACAGAATGGATTAGAAAAACAAGATCCGTCTATAAGCTGCCTATAAGAGACACACCTTAGACTTAGAGACACAAACAAAAACTCGTAGGATAGAAAAAAATATACCAAGCAAACAATAATCAAAAAAGAGCAGGACGGTGGGAATGAAAAATGGTACAACCACTTTGGAAATCTATCTGGCGTTATCTTAAACAGTTAGAAATAGAACTACCATACAACCCAGAAATCCCACTCCTCGCAATATACCCTAGAGAAATAAGAGCCTGCACACAAACAGATACATGCACAACCATGTTTATTGCAGTTCTGTTTACAATAGCAAAAAGCTGGAAGCAACCAAGGTGTCCATCAACGGATGAATGGTTAAATAAATTGTGGTATATTCACACAATGGAATACTACACATCGATAAAGAACAGTGACGAATCTGTGAAACATTTCATAACATGGAGGAACCTGGAAGGCATTATGCTGAGTGAAATTAGTCAGAGGCAAAAGGACAAATATTGCATAAGGCCACTATTATAAGATCTCGAAAAACAGAATAAACTGAGAAGAACACATACTTTTGTGGTTACGAGGGGAGGAGGGAGGGAGGGTGGGAGAGGGTTTTTTACTGATTAGCTAATAGATAAGAACTACTTTAGGTGAAGGGAAGGACAATACTCAATACATGGAAGGTCAGCTCAACTGGACTGGACCAAAAGCAAAGAAGTTTCCGGAATAAACTGAAGGCGTTGAAGGTCAGCGGAGCAAGGGTGGGGGCTTGGGGACCATGGTTTAAGGGGACTTCTAAGTCAATTGGCAAAATAATTCTATTATGAAAACATTCTGCATCCCACTTTGAAATGTGGTGTCTGGGGTCTTAAATGCTGACAGGCGGCCATCTGAGATGCATCAATTGGTCTCAACCCACCTGGAGCAAAGGAGAATGAAGAACACCAAGGTCACACGATAACTAAGAGCCCAAGAGACAGAAAGGGCCACATGAACCAGAGACTTACATCATCCCGAGACCAGAAGAACTAGTTGGTGCCCGGCCACAACTGATGACTGCCCTGACAGGGAGCACAACAGAGAATCCCTGGGGGAGCAGGAGATCAGTGGGATGCAGACCCCAAATTCTCACAAAAAGACCAGACTTAATGGTCTGACTGAGACTACAGGAATCCCAGCGGACATGGTCCCCAAACCTTCTGTTGGCCCAGGACAGGAACCATTCCCGAAGACAACTCATCAGACATGGAAGGGACTGGACAGTGGGTAGGAGAGAGATGCTGATGAAGAGTGAGCTATTTGTATCAGGTGGACACTTGAGACTGTGTTGGCATCTCCTGTCTGGAGGGGAGATGGGAGGGTAGAGAGGGTTGGAAGCTGGCAACACTGTCACGAAAGGAGAGACTGGAAGGGCTGACTCACTAGGGGGAGAGAAAGTGGGAGTATGGAGTAAGGTGTATATAAACTTATATGTGACAAACTGACTTGATTTGTAAACGTTCACTTGAAGCTCAATAAAAATTATAAAAAAAAAGAGCAGGAGTGGCAATATTAATTTCTGACAAAATAGACTTTAAACTTAAATCCATCATAAAGGATACAGAAGGATACTATATAATGATTAAAGGGACAATACACCAAGAAGGTATAACCATATTAAATATTTATGCACCCAATGACAGGGCTGCAAGATACGTAAAACAAACTCTATCAGCATTAAAAAGTGAGACAGACAGCTCCACAATAATAGTAGGAGACTTCAACACACCACTTTGGTGAAGGACAGGACATCCAGAAAGAAGCTCAATAAAGACACGGAAGATTTAAATGCCACAATCAACCAACTTGACCTCGTAGACATATACAGAACACTCCACCCAACAGCAACCAAGTATACTTTCTTTTCTAGCGTACATGGAACATTCTCTAGAATAGACCACTTGTTAGGTCATAAAGCAAGCCTTAGCAGAATCCAAAACACTGAAATATTACAAAGCATCTTCTCTGACCATAAGGCCATAAAAGTGGAAATCAATCACAGGAAAAGCAGGGAAAAGAAATCAAATACGTGGAAGCTGAACAATACCCTGCTCAACAAAGACTGGATTATAGAAGACATTAAGGATGGAATAAAGAAATTCAGAGAGTCCAATGAGAATGAAAACACTTCCTATCAGAACCTTTGGGAAACAGCAAAAGTGGTGCTCAGAGGCCAATTTATATCAATAAATGCACATGTCCATAAAGAAGGGCCAAAATCAAAGAGTTATCCCTACAACTTGAACAAATAGAGAGCAACAAAAAAACCCACAGACACCAGAAGAAAACAAACAATAAAAATCAGAGCAGAACTAAATGAAATAGAAAACAGAAAAACTACTAGAAGAATTAACAAGACCAAAAGCTGGTTTTTTGAAAAAAATCAACAAAATTGATAAACCACTGGCCAAACTGAAAAAAGAAAAACAGGAGAGGACATTCAGGTAGCTAATAGATACATGAGGAAATGTTCACGATCATTAGCCATTAGAGAAATGCATATCAAAACTACAATGAGATTTCATCTCACTCCAACAAGGCTGGCATTGATCCAAAAAACACAAAATAATGAATGTTGGCGACACTGTGGACAGATTGGAACACTTCTGCACTGCTGCTGGAATGTGAAATGGTACAACCACTTTGGAAATCGATTTGGCGCTTCCTTAAAAAGCTAGAAATAGAGCTACCATACGGTCCAGCAATCCCACTCCTTGGAATATATCCTAGAGAAATAAGAGCCTTTACACAAACAGATATGTGCACACCTATGTTTACTGCAGCACTGTTTACAATAGCAGAGACATGGAAGCAACCAAGGTGCCCATCAATGGATGAATGGATAAATAAATTATGGTATATTCACACAATGGAATACTACTCATCAATGAAGAACAGTGAAGAATCTGTGAAACATTTCATAACATGGAGGAACCTGGAAGGCATTATGCTGAGTGAAATTAGTCAGTTGCAAAAGGACAAATTTTTTATAAGACCACTATTTTAAGAACTTGAAGAATAGTTTAAACTGAGAAGAAAACATTCTTTTGTGGTTATGAGAGGGGAGAGGGAGGGAACGAGGGGCATTCACTAATTAGACAGTAGATAAGAACTACTTGAGGTGAAGGGAAAGACAGCATGCAATACAGGGGAGGTCAGCACAACTGGACTAAACCAAAAGCAAAGAAGTTTCCCGAATAAACTGAATGCTTCGAAGGCCAGCGTAGCAGGGGCAGGGGTCTGGGGACCATGGTTTCAGGGGACATCTAAGTCAATGGGCATAATAAAATCTATTAAGAAAACATTCTGCATCCCACTTTGAAAAGTGGCATCTGGGGTCTTAAATGCTAGCAAGCAGCCATCTAAAATGCATCAATTGGTCTCAACCCACCTGGACCAAAGAAGAATGAAGAACACCAAGGACACAAGGTAATTACGAGCCCAAGAGACAGAAAGGGCCACATGAACCAGAGACTACATCAGCCTGAGACCAGAAGAACTAGATGTTGCCTGGCTACAACCGATGACTGCCCTGACAGGGAACACAACAGAGAACCCCTGAGGGAGCAGGAGAGCAGTGGGATGCAGACCCCAAATTCTCATAAGACCAGACTTAATGGTCTGACTGAGACTAGAAGGACCCTGGTGGTCATGGCCCCCAGACCTTCTGTTGGCCCAGGACAGGAACCATTCCTGAAGCCAACTCTTTGGACATGGATTGGACTGGACAACAGGATGGAGGGGGATGCTGGTGAGGATGAGCTTTTTGGATCAGGTGGACACTTGAGACTATGTTGGCATCTCCTGCCTGGAGGGGACATGAGAGGGTAGAGGGGGTTAGAAGCTGGTGAAACAGATACGAAAAGAGAGTAGAAGGAGAGAGCGGGCTGTCTCATTAGGGGGAAAGCAATTGGGAGTATGTAGCAAAGTGTATGTAAGTTTTTGTGTGAAAGACTGACTTGATTTGTAAACCTTCACTTAAAGTACAATAAAAATTAAAAAAAAAAGAAGTACAAGCACCAGTGCCAAGCGGCTTTTTCCACAGAATCTCAAATGCTTTCAAGGGCTATTGAGGCCTAAGACTTTTTACCACCACCGCACCGCACCACACCGCACCACACCACAAAACTGCTTTACCTTCTGTTTCTTGTTAGCTTCTCCAACGTGTCTTCCGTGCACACCCCTCTAAATCTGTGCTTACACTCACCCTTTTCTCTGTTTCCTTCTCTCTTCTGGAGTCATCTCTCCTGATATTTTCTTACACTCAGATTTTCACAAAGCTGAGGGTCATGAGGCACTGCCAGTCATATCTCATTTTCCTTCCTTAGATGAACAGACCAAAGCAGCACACCGGTCATGATCTTGGCTTCATTTTTTATCGGACTCACTTCTAAGTGTCAGACATACATGCAAACATCTAATCAACTAATATTTACAGAGCATTTATTCTGTATATATCACTATGCAAAGCATGGGTAATTGTTCTAACTGAAAACAGTCTCCTTCCCTGTCATTATTCCTGTATTTTGTATATTCCTCTGGTAAAGTACCTAAAATAGTACTTCCATCATTCTCTATGCCCTTGCCTTACTTTGTTTTTCTTCAGAATACAACGTAAGGTTGTGAAGACTGCTGTTTATCCTTCAGTATATTTGTTTATTGTTTGGCAGGCTTGGACTTAGTACTGAGAGCTAGTATATCAGTTTCCACATCGTACGGTTTTTAGGGACTTTGAAGTGAAATTCTGACCAGCCTTCTGTGCTTACGTTAACCTCTGCATTAGATATAACTTCACTGTATAGAAGGAGCCATGGTGGTGCAATGGTTAAGCACTCGGCTGCTAACCGAAAGGTGGGCAGTTCAAACCCCTCAGTGGCTCCATGGGAGAAGGACCTGGCAATGTGGCAGTCTGTTTCTGTAAAGATTGCATCCTTGGAAACCCTATGGAGCAGTTCTATTCTGTCCTATGGGGTAACTATGAGTCGGAGTTGACTTTTGAGCATTTAAGTTGTGTAAGGCACTGTTCTAAGTATGTTATATGTATTAACTCATTTAATCGTCAAAACACTACAATGTAAGTATCACTAGTGTCCCCATTCACAAGTGAGGAAATGGTAACACAGAGAAGTTAAACAACTTGCATAAGGTCATAAAGTTAATAAGTATCAAATGTAGGCAGTTTGGCTTAAGATTCTTTAACCACTATCGACAGTAGGCCAAATATTTTCAATGCATATGGTCACTAATGATCATCTGATAAATAATCAAAAACAAAACCTCATTACTGTGGAGTCGATTCCAACTCATAGCGACCCTACAGGACACAGGAGAACTGGCCCATGGGGTTTCCAAGGTTGTAATATTTACTGACACAAACTGTCACATTTTTTTCCTGTGGAGCAGCTGATGGGTTTGAACTGCTGATCTTTCAGTTAGCAGCCAAGTGATTAACCACTGCACCGCCAGGGCTCCTTTTGATAAAGAAACAGAAGTTGCAGAATATTCCCATTCCTATCATCATGACCTTTATTCTTGTGACTTGCTGACTCAGACTGAGTCTTGAAGGCTGGAGCTTCCAGAAGGTTGGAAGCTTACTTTCCAAACCTTACTTTCCAACAGACATTAACTTTGTTTGATTTTATACCTAGTACAATTCAGGTAACTGATCTGTTAGGGTTAATTTTTGTCAGTGTTGAATTAGATTGTTTTATAGTATCGGGGCTGATTCACCAATTCAGCATTTTATTTTTTCAGAACTTTTCAAATCACTTAATATTATCACATATAATGCTCACTTACAATTCTAAATGTGGGTTTTTAGAGATAAGGAATTCAAGACTAAGAGTTGATAAGACTTAACACTTTCACTCCTAGAATTAGTAGTATCTTCTTTTTTTTCTTGCTTAGCCTGGTTAGAAGTTTATCGATTTTATTGCTTTTCAAAGAACCAGCTTCTGGTTTTGTTGATTTTTTCTACTGTTTTCGTGTTTTCAATTTTGCCGATTTCTGCTATAATTTTTTTTATTTCTTTTCTTCTGCTTGCTTTAGGTTATACTGCTCTTCTTTAGTTTCTTAAAGCAGAGCCTTAGAATACTGATTTTACATCTTTTTTCCTGTTCTAACACATGCATTCAATGCTATAAATTTTTCTCTAACGCTGCTTTCACTGTATCCCACAAATTTTGATAAATTGTATTTTCATCTTACTTCAAAATACTTTTAAATTTCTCTCAAGATTTCACCTTTGTCTTATGTGTTATTTAGAGTGTGCTGTTTAATCTCCACATATTTTGAGATTCTCCAGCTGTCTTCGGGAAACACTGGTGGCATAGTGGTTATGTGCTACGGCCGCTAACCAAAAGGTCAGCTGTTGAAATCCACCAAGCACTCCTTGGAAATTCTATGGGGTGGTTCTACTGTGTCCTACAGGGTCGCCATGAGTCAGAACTGACTCGATGGCAATGGGTTTGGGTTGCTTTTTTTTTTTTTTAATTTCTGCTATTGATTTTTAATTTAATTCCACTGTTGTCTGAGGACATACTTTGTATGATTTTTCCTTTTTCAAATTTGTTAAGGTGTATTTTATCACCCAGAACATGGGTCTACCTCAGTGAATGCTCTATGTGAACTTAAAAAGAATATGTTTTCTACTGTTGTTGAATGAAGTATTCTAAAAGGCTGATTAAATCCAGTTGACTGATGGTGCTGTTCAGTTCAGCTATATTTGCACTAAAAATCTTCTGCCTGCTGGGTCTATAAATTACTGGAAGGGAGGTGTTAAAGTCTCCAATGATAATAGTAGGTTTGTCTATTTCCCTTTGCAGTTCTGTAAGTTTTTACCTCACGGACTATTAAATCTTCTTGGGGAAAAGACCCCTTTATCTTCACGTAAAACAAAAAAACCAAATTCATTGCCATCAAGTCAATTCCAACTCCTAGTGACCCTATAGGACAGAGTAGAAGGACCCTATAGGGTTTCCAAAGCTGCAATCTTTATGGAGGCAGACTGCTATACCTTTCTTCAGAGGAGTTGCTTCTAGGTTTGAACTACTGACCTTTCAGTTAGCAGCCAAGCGCTTACCCGCTTCACCTCAAGGGCTCCTTATTTTTCTGTAAAGCCCCTCTTCATCTCTGATAATTCTTCTTGTTCTCAAGTCTGCTTTGTCTGAAACTAATATAACTTCTCCAGCTTTCTTTTGATTACCGTTAGCGTGGTAAATTTTTCCCTATCCCTTGATTTTTAATCTATCTTTATTTTTATATTTAAAATGGTTTTTTTGTAGACAATATACAAACTGGGTCTTCTTTTTTATCTACTCTTTCAATCTCTGTATTGTAATTCGTGTATTTAGACCATTCCCATTTAAGTGATTATTGGTATGACTTGGCTAATAGGTACCATAATAGGTAATAATGTACTGTAATCTTTTCCATGTACTACATTTGTTCTCTGTTTTTTAACCTCCCCTTTTTCTGCCTTGTCTGATTTTAATCCAGCATGTTACATTAATTCCATTTGTCCTCTTAGAATATCAATTATACTTCTTTTTTAAAAAATTTAGTGGTTATCCTAGAAGTTTGCAATATAGATTCACAACTACTCTAAGCCCTCTTTCAATTAAGACTTTATTGCTTCATCAGTAGTTGAGGTACCTTATATCACACTATTTCCCAATTCCTCCCTCACATCCCTTATCTCATAGTTGTCAATCATTCCACTTATCCATAAGCTATAATCACCCAATACATTATTTCTATTATGAATTTGAAGAGTTATCTCTATGCTCACAAATTTGATCAACTTAGAGGAAATGGACTATCTTGTTGAAAGGCAAAATATACCAAAACTAACACAAGGAGAAATAAATTATCTCAATAGGCCTATAACTATTAAAGAAACTGAGTCAATAATTACTAATCTTCCAAAAAAGAAAGCACCAGGTACAGATGGTTTCTATTAAGAAAAAAAAAAATCACACCAATTCACTACAATCTATTCCAGAATACAGAAGCAGAGGGAACACTTTCTGTACCATTCTATGAGGCAAGCATTACCCTAATACCAAAACTATATAAAGATATCACAAGAAAGGAAAACTACATACCAATATCCATCATGAACAAAACTTTTAAAATTCTCAACAAAATATTAACCAACTGAATCCAACAATGTGTAAAAAGAATTATATACCACAACCAAGTGGGATTTATTCCAGGTATTCAAGGCTAATTCAATACTTCAAAATCAATTAATATAACCTATCACATCAACAGGCTAAAGAAGAGTGCTTAATCACCGCACCACCAGCGCTCCTTAAGTATCAATCTAGAATTGGCAAATTCATAGAGACAAAGCAGATTAGTGGTTTACCAGGGGTGTGGGGAGGAGACAGTGGGAGTTATTGCTTAATGGATGCAGAGTTTCTGTTTGCAGTGATAAAAACATTTTGAAAATATGTAGCATTGATGGTTACACAACACTGTGAAAGTACTTAATGCCAATGAATTGTACACTTAAAATGGTTAGAAAGGGTATCCAAATTGGAAAGAAAGAAGTCCAACTATCACTCACTATTCGCAGGTATGATCCTATATAAAGAGAGAACCCCAAAGATGCCACAAGAAAATTACTAGAATAGATTCAGCAGATTACCAGGATACAAGAACAGCATATAAAAATAAGTTGTACTCCTATACTAACAAAGACAACTTCGAAAAGGAAATCAGGAAAACAATACCATTTATAATAGCCCCTAAAAAAAATTTTTTTTTAAACTTAGGAATAAATCTAACCAGGGATGTAAAAGACCTATACAAAGAAAACTACTGGGTGTTTAAAAGCGTAAGTTAGGTAAAGTACCTCTTCTGCTCAGAAGTGACTCCCATCCAACTCAGAGTAGAAGTCAGAGTCTTTATTATGACCTAAAAGTTCCTACATATGATCACATGAACTACCCAGTCCAGTATCCCTCTAACCTCGTATTCTACTACTATTCCCCTCATCGATCTGCTCAAACTGCACTGGTCTACTCGCTGTTCCTCAAACGCAGGAGGCATGTTCTTACCCCAGAGCCTTTACATTAACAACAACCACCCCCCCCCAAAAAAAAAAGAAGAAGAAAACTACAAAACACTATTGAAAGAAACCAAAACACACCTATACGAATGGAAAAATAGACCATGCTCATGGATGGGTAGACTCAATATTGTGAAAGTGTCAATCCTATCCACAGTGATCTACAGTTATAATGCAATCCTGATGCAAATACCAAGAGCATTCATTAACAATATAGAAAAACTAATCACCAAGTTTATACGGAAAGGAAAGAGACCCCAGATAAGTAAAGCATTATTACTGAACAATAAAAACAAAGTAGAAGGCTTCACACTATCTGATCTCTGAACCTACTATATAGCCATGGTAGTCAAAACAGGCTGATACTGGTACAAAGACAGACACATAAACCAATGGAATCAAGGGCCCAGATAAAAATCTACCCATTAACCCCATGTGTCTGTCACTTTGTCATACTGTGGGGGCTTGCATGTTGCTGTGATGCTGCAAGCTGTGCCACCAGTAATCAAATACAGTAGGTTCACCAAGGGTAGACAGGTTTTAGCTGAGCTTCCAGACCAAGACACACTAGAAAGAAGGACCTGGCGGTCTACTTGTGAAAAAAATTAGTCAGTGAAAACCTTATGAATAGCAGCACAACACTGTCTGATATAATGCCAGAGGATGAGCCCCCCAGGTTGGAAGGCGCTCAAAATACAACTGGGAAAGAGCTGCTTCTTCAAAGTAGAGTCGACCTGAATGATGTGGATGGGGTTAAGCTTTCCAGACCTTCATTTCCTGATGTGGCATGACTCAAAATGAGAAGTAACAGTTGCGAACATCCATTAATAATCGGAACATGGAATGTAAGAAATATGAATCTAGGAAAATTAGAAAGCATCAAAAATGGAATGCATAAACATCAATATCCTAGGCATTAGTGAGTTGAAATGGACTGGTACCGGCCACTTTGAATCAGAAAATCGTACAGTCTACTATGCCAGGAATGACAAATTGAAGAGGAATGGCATTGCATTCATCATCAAAAAGAACATTTCAAGATCCATACTGAAGTACAACACTGTCAGTGATAGGATAATATCCATATGCCTACACGAAAACCAGTTAATATGACTATTACTCAAATTTATGCACCAACCACTAAGGCCAAAGATGAAGAAACTGAAGATTTTTACCAACTTCTGCATCTGAAATTGATCAAACATGCAATCAAGGTGCACTGACAATTACTGGTGATTGGAATGGGAAAGCTGGAAACAACGGACGATTGGTAGATGGAAAATATGGCCTTGGTGATAGAAACAGTGGTGGATATCACATGACAGAATTCTGCAAAACCAATGACTTTTTCATTGCAAATACCTTTTTTCAATAATATAAATGATGACATATACACATGGACCTCGCCAGACGAAATACACAGGAATCAAATTGACTACATCTGTGGAAAGACATGATAGAAAAGCTCAGTATCTTCAGTCAGAAGAAGGCCAGGGACTGACTGTGGAACACATCATCAATTGCTCACATCCAAGTTCAAGCTGAAGCTAAAAAAAATTAAAACAAGTCCATAAGAGCCAAAGTACAACCTTCAATATATCCCATCTGAATTTAAAGAACACTTCCAGAATAGATTTGACACATTGAACACTAATGACCAAAGACCAGTCGAGTTACGGAATGGCACGATGGACATCATACATGAAGAAAGAAAGAGGTCATTTAAAAAGGCAGGAAAAAAAGAAAAGGCCAAAAGGAATGTCAGAAGAGACTCTGCAACCTGCTGTGGGACACAGAGTAGCTAAAGCAAAGAAAGAAATGATGAAGTAAAAGAGCTCAACAGAAGATTCAAAGGGCAGTTCGAGAAAAAGTAAAGTATTATAATGACATGTGCAAAGACCTAGAGTTAGAATACCAAAAGGGAAGAACACACTCAGCATTTCTTAAGCTGAAAGAACTGAAGAAAAATTTCAAGCCTCGAGTTGCAACAGTAAAGGATTCTATGGGCAAAATACTGAATGACGCAGTAAGCACCAAAAGAAGATGGAAGGAATACACAGAGGCACTATACCAAAAAGAATTGGTTCATGTTCAATCATTTCAAGGGGCAGCATATGATCAAAAACTGATGATATTGAAGGAAGAAGTCCAAGCTGCACTGAAGACACTGGCAAAAAACAAGGTTCCAGGAATTGATGGAATACCAATCGAGATGTTTCAACAAACGGATATACCGCTGGAGGTGCTCACCGGTCTATGCTAAGAAATTTGGAAGACAGCTACTTGGCCAATCAACTGGAAGAGATCCATATTTATGCCTATTCCAAAGAAAGGTGATCCAACAGAATGTGGAAATTATCAAACAATATCACATGCAAGTAAAATTTTACTGAAGATCAACAAAAGGCAGTTGCAGCAATACATAGACAGGAAACTGCCAGAAATTCAAGCCAGATTCAGAAGAGGATGTGGAACCAGGGATATCACTGCACATGTCAGATGGATCCTGGCTGAAAGCAGAAAATACCAGAAGGATGTTTACCTTTGTTTTATTGACTATGCAAAGGCATTGGACTGTGTGAATCGTAACAAATTATGGGTAACATTGCGAAGAATGGAAATTCCAGAACACTTAATTGTGTTCATGCGGAACCTGTACACAGACCAAGAGGAAGTCATTTGAACACAACAAGGGGATACAGCGTGGTTTAAAGTCAGGAAAGGTGTGCGTCAGAGCTGCATCCTTTCACCACACTTATTCAATCTGTATTCTGAGCAAATAATCCGAGGAGCTGGACTATATGAAGAAGAACAGGGCATCAGGATTGGAGGAAGACTCATTAACAACCTGCATTATGCAGATAACACAACCCTGCTTGCTGAAAGTGAAGAGGACTTGAAGCACTTACCGATGAAGATCAAGGACTACAACCTTCAGTGTGGATTACACCTCAGCATAAAGAAAACAAAAATCCTCACAACTGGACCAATAAGTAACATTATGATAAACAGAGAAAAGATTTAAGTTGTCAAAGATTTCATTTTACCTGGATCCACAATCAATGCCCGTGGAAAAAAAAAAGAAAAAAAAATTTTTTTTTTTTTTTAAGGACCAGTCAAAAAAACAAATGACAGACTTGCATTGGGAAAATCTGCTGCAAATGACCTCTTTAAAGTGTCAAAAAGCAATGATGCCACTTTAAGGACTAAGGTGCCCCTGACCCAAGCTATGGTGTTTTTGATTGCCTCATATGCATGTGAAAGCTTGATGATAAGTAAGGAAGATGGAAGAAGAATTGACACCCTTAAATTATGGTGTTAGAGAAGAATACCGAATACAGGATGGACTGCCAAAACAATGAACAAGTCTGCCTTGGAAAAAGTACAGCCAGAATGCTCCTTAGAGGCAAGGATGGTGAGACTTCATCTTACATACCTCGGACATGTTCAGGAGGGACCAGTCCCTGGAGAATGACATCATGCTTGGTAAAGGAGAGGGTCAGTGAAAGAGGAAGACGGATTGACACATTGGCTGTAATAATGAGCTCAAGCATAACAATAATTCTGAGGATGGCACAGGATCCAACAGTGCTTTGTTCTGTTTACACAGAGTTATGAGTCAGAACCGACTCAACAGCACATAACAACAGTAACACCTATGGTCAGCTGACCTTTGACAAAGGACCAAAGTCCATCAAATGGAGAAAAGATAGTCTTTTTAACAAATGGTGCTGGCAAAACTGGATGTCCACTTTGAGAGAATGTTAAGGAACCCCCAAGGCTCCAAAGATGAGAGTTTGAAAAACTCAATGTTCTAAGACATCTTTAATTTACCATTCTGTTGTTTGTCAAGATGCCCTCCATACCCAAAAGTAGTAATGAGATTGCAGGACCTCCTCCAGATTAGCAACACAGTTTCTAAATTAAAATGTCAAGGTGCTTCTTAATGAATGAAGAGTACCATACCATTTCCAAATGGCTAAAGTTTATTCCATTAAAACCCCATGGTGGCACAGTGGCTAAGCACTACATTACTCACTGAAAGGTCAATGGTTTGAACCCACCAGCCTCTCCACAAAAGAAATATGTGGCAGTCTCCTTCTGTAAAGATGACAGCATTGGAAGCCGTACCACCAGTATAATGGTTAAGGTTGTTTATCAATTTGGCTGGGCCATGATGCTCAGTGATTTGATAGTCGTATGATGATGTGATCAATTCCATGATGAGATTTGATATTATGTGAGCACCTCCATGATGGGATCTGCTGTGAGTAGCCAATCAGTTGAAAGGGGGTTTCCTTGGACATGCTGCCTGCATTGAATATAAGTGGGTATTCTGGCAAGGCTTGGGGGCTTTTGCTAATTCTGGATCCCGCAGTTGGCTCCTGTTCATCTGATCTCCAATTCATGAGCTAGCAGCTTACATGTGGTCTTGCCTGCCGCTTTGGGATTTGTAGATCTTCACAGCCTGTGAACAAGAGCCCTGCTCTCCGATCTACAGATCTTGAGTTCACCAGCCCCTGTGGCCACTTGCATCAAAAGAAGCCTCTATCCTGACCCACAGACTTAGGACATTCCAGCCTCTACAACCACATGAGCCATTTCCCTGATATAAGCCTCACTCTCTATATGTATGTATATGCTTCACTGGTTTTGCTTCTCTAGAGAACCCAGCCTAAGACAGGCAGTTCTACTCTGTCCTATAGGGTCACTATGAGTCAGAATCCACTCAACGGCAATGAATCTGGGATGTTTCAATGCTTTGTTTTCTTAAGGACATTATGCAAAGTATAACTTAACTTTTTAGTAACTCAGGGCATTCCTTCTGAGTGACAATTACTGGTCTGTACAGGAATATCACGTGCAACTGAAAACTGTTTTCCCATACTCTAAATAAGGCAACATTTAGTGCCTATTTGAGTGTCTTTTTAATTGCTCTGTATCTATCACTATCAGAGAACAGATGTCATTTCTGCTTTCAGTATTCTTGTTCCTAACGGCTTCTTCCCCAGCCCTTTAATCTGTTATTTCTAATCAGCTACAAATTTTTAAAATCGAGATTGTTACCACTGTACCTAAAGTAAGAATAAATGGGCTCTGAATGAAAAGGCATTTGCTTCTTAGTAAAATGAATGTTCTTTAGTACAGTTAAAAAAAAACTGGATGTCCGTCTGTAGAAAAAACCAAACAAGACTCATACCTCATACCATACACAAAAACAAATTCAAAATGGATCAAAGACCAAAATATAAAACCTAAAACGGTAAAGATCATGGAAGAAAAAAAGAGGAAAACACCTGGGGCCCTCGTGTTGTTGCTGTTGTTAGGTGCCATTGAGTCGGTTCTGACACATAGTGACCCTATGCACAACAGAACGAAACACTGCCTGGTCCTGCACCATCCTTACAATCGCTGTCATGCTTGAGCTCATTGTTGCAACCACTGTGTCGATCCACCTTGTTCAGGGTCTTCCTCTTTTCCGCTGACCCTCTACTCTGCCAAGCATGATGTCCTTCTCCAGAGACTCATCCCTCCTGACAACATGTCCAAAGTATGTAAGACGCAGTCTCACGATCCTTGCCTCTAAGGAGCATTCTGGCCGCACTTCTTCCAGGACAGATTTGTTCATTCTTTTGGCAATCCACGGTATATTCAATATTCTTCGCCAACACCACAACTCAAAGGCGTCAACTCTTCTTCAGTCTTCCTTATTCATTGTCCAGCTTTCACATGCATATGATGCGATTGAAAACACCATGGCTTGGGTCAGGCGCACCTTAGTCAGGGGCCCTCATACATGGCACAAATACAATACAAACCGTAACTAACAATGCACAAACACTAGAAGATAAACTAGATAACTGGGAACTCCTAAAAATTAACATGCATGCTCATCAAAAGACTTCACCAAAAGAGTAAAAAGAGAACCTATAGACTAGGAAAAAATCGTTTAGCTACAACATAACCGACAAGGGCCTAATCTCTCAAATCTATAGAATACTTCAACACCTCAACAACAAAAAGACAAATAATTCAATTTAAAAAATGGGCGAAGAATAGGAACAGACAATTCACCAAAGAAAACATTCAGGCAGCTAAGAGGCACATGAGGAATTGCTCGCGATCATTAGCCATTAGAGAAATGCAAATCAAAATTAAAATGAGATACCATCTCACCCCAATGTTACTGGCACTAATAAATAAAAAAAAAACAGAAAATGACAAATGCTGGCGAGGTTTTGAGGCAATTAGAACTCTTATGCACTGCTGGTGAGACTATAAAACGGTACAACCACTATGGAAAACAATCTGGCTCCACCTTAAAAAGCTAGAAATAGAAATATCATATGATCCAGCAATCCCACTCCTAGAAATATATCCTAGAGAAATAAGACCACCACATCAATAAACATATGCACTCGTGTTCATTGCAGCATTATTCACAAAGATGGAAACAACCTAAGTGTCTGTCAACAGATGAGTGGATAAACAAACTATGGTACCTACACACAATGGAATACTACACAATAAAGAACAGTGATGAATCCACGAATCATCCCACAATATGGATGAATCTGGAGGCATTATGCTCAGTGAAATACATCAATCACAATAGAACAAATATCATATGAGACCACTATTATAAAAATCCAAGAAAAGGTTTACACACAGAAAAAAAACAATCTTTGGTGGTTAGGAGGTAGGGAGGGTGGGGAGGATAAATCACTAACTAGACAGTAAACAAGAGTTACTTTGGTGAAAGGAAAGACAACACACAATATAGGGAAAGTTAGCATAATTTGACCAAGGCAAAGTCACATAACACCTTGAGGGACTAGGTTAGTGGGGCTTAGGGCTGGGGACCATGGTCTCAGGGAATATCTAGGTCAATTGGCATAAATAACATAGTTCATGAAGAAGATTTTCTACATTCTACTTTGGTACAAGCTTTCCTAAAAGCTTGGGACTGGCCATCTAAGATACATCTAATGGTCCCAGCATGTTTGGAGGAAAGGAGAACAAAGAAAACCAAAAATATAGGGAAAATATTAGCCCAAAGGACAAACGGACCACATGAACCATAGCCTCAACCAGCCTGAGCAAAGGAGAACTAGATAGTGCCTGGCTACCACCACTGACCACTCTGACAGGGATCACAGAGCTGGAGAAAAATATAGAACAAAAGTCAAATTCACAAAAAAAGACCAGACTTATTGGTCTGATGGTGACTGGAGGAACCCACCGCCCCTCTGCCCAGACTATGGCCCCCAGACAACCTGCTAACTCAGAGCTGAAGCCATTTCCAGACCCATCTTTCAGCCAAAGATTAGACGGGCCTATAAAATAAACAACAACACATATCAGGAACACGCTTCTTAGTTCAATCAAAAAGCAAAGATGAGAAGGCAGGAAGGGACAGGAAATCTGAACAAATGGACATGGATAATCCAGGGTGGAAAGTGAAAGAGAGAGAATGCTGACCCATTGCAGGAATTGCAACCAATGTCACGATACAATTTGTGTTTAAAATTTTTGAATGAAAAACTAATTTGTGCTATAAACTTTCACCTAAAACAACATTTTTTAAATGGTTAGATTTTTTTTAATCAGGAAATTACAGTAAATTAAGAATATAAAATATTAGTAAAGACATGGTACCAAATTTTTTATGGGATGTGTTTGTTTTTGAAGAGATAGAAGACACAAAAAGTTGAAGAAGAAACACCTTTTTCAATACCTGTGATATACAATGAGGAGATACAAGGACAGTATACCCAGAAAATATGAGCAGATACTAGAATCAGAAAATTACATTAAAAATGTATTATATATTTATGCTCCAGAGGCCTGAGAAAGTTGACGTTTAATTAAGCTAGGAAACCTTATCATTGATTTGTGGCTCAGAGTCAAGTGCATATAAACCTTGAATACAAAGTTAACCACACCATTATTTTTTCATGCTAAAGCAATTGCCAAGAAATAAAATCTTCATATGAGTCTTCTGTTTAACAAGTAAACTATTTTCTTGAAATCAGAATCTGTGGTTTTTTTAGTAATATAGGAAAATGAAGTTGAAGACTTTATTGTGAATATTAATGTTTTTACTAGGACAACAGGCTAAAATAAAGTAGAAATATTTCAGTAAAGATACCCAAAAGAGCTTAGTTCAAAGCTATAAGCAGTTTCTAATTAAAAGATTACATTTTTAAAGATTTCCCAAAATATATAAAACAACACTGACAAAATTGATGGGAGAAGTAGACAATTCTACAATAATAGTTAACAACTTCAATGCACCACTTTCAATAATGGATAGAACATCTAGAAAGATCAATAAAGAAACAGAGGATCTGAAAACACTATCAACCAACTAGACCTGACAGACATATACAGAACACTCCACCCAACAACAGCATAATGTACATTCTTCTCCTGTGCACATGGGTGATTCTCCAGGATACACCATACGCTAGGTCACAAAGCAAGTCTCAATAAATTTAAAAAGATTAAAATCATACAAAGGATCTTCTCTGGCCACAATGTAATGAAACTAAAAATTAATAGCAGAAAAACTGGAAAATACACAAGTATGTGGAAATTAAACAATACACTATTTTTTCCAATTGCCCAAATCTAATGACCACTTTCTACAAATACTCATGTCACATAACCTCATTTGATCCTGTTGTGAACAGGACTGCGTAGCGGTTGAGTACTTGGCCTTTGTTAGAAACCTGGATTCAATCCCAGTTCCTATGCTTACTAGTCATATTGAGACTGGGCTTTTTAATCTATAAAATGGGGATAATAATAATAAATAAAACGTACACAAAGCATTTAGCATAGTACCTGGCACTCAACAAACACAGCTATTTTCATACTATGTTTCTTTTTTTTTTTTTTTAGCCTTTACTTTCTACACATGGCTTTTGTGACACCATGCTTTTAGGAGCTTCCTCCTACTTCTCAGGAATCTTCTTTGTTGCAATCTTTCTATGCTTTACTGCATGTTATCCTTCACAGAGTCACCTTTGGACACTTCCTTTTTCACTCTATATATGCTGGATCAAGTACAAACTCTGTATCTAGGTTCTATCTAACCCGCCTCCACCACTTCCTAGCTAAGTGACCTTGGGCAATTAATTACTTGATGCCTCAATCTCCCTTCTGAAAAAGTAGGTTTAATAACCATACCTACCTTATATGTTTTTAACAAATGTTTTAGAGAGAGAGCCCTGGTGGCGTACTAGTTAAGAGCTCAGGCTGCTAACCAAAAGGCTGGCAGTTTGAATCCACCAGGCACTCCTTGGAAACCCTATGGGGCAGTTCTACTCTGTCCTATACGGTTGCTATGAGTCAGGATCAACCCAGCAGCAATGAGTTTGGTTTTTTGTTGTTGTTGTTATGTATCACTTAGAACACTGACTGGCATAGTAGGCACTCAAATGTTTATTATTACTATTCTTTCTACTGCGTCTGCTTCTACTACTGCTACTACAGCATAAAAAAAAAAAAAAAAAAAAACCAAAGCTCTTAATATGCTCCA
The DNA here is from genome assembly GCF_030014295.1 of Loxodonta africana. Classification (NCBI taxonomy): domain Eukaryota; kingdom Metazoa; phylum Chordata; class Mammalia; order Proboscidea; family Elephantidae; genus Loxodonta; species Loxodonta africana. The sequence goes on along the minus strand of NC_087344.1, from coordinate 144,811,259 downwards.
TCTCCTAAGCATATTTAGAGGTTTACATACATCTACATTGTACTTGGAATTTCCTTTCCACCATCTGACAGTTTGCAAAGTAAGAATTACCATCCTCCTCCAGACCTCTGATGCCATTGATGGGCTTACAATCAATATGTTGCAAACCAGTTAGTTAACCTTTGTTTTCTTTATATACAAATGTTTAGCTGTGAAATACTGAAGAAAAATATCGATTTAAACTGATCTTTTTGACAAGCATTCTATTCCTATAGAGGTAATCTGTTAAAGAATTTCATTCTTAATTTAAGCGAGAATGATACCTAAATACTGACCAGTTCATTGAGTTGTATCCTGATAGCCTCAGCATATTCAGGAACGGTCAAGAAAAAAGATACAGACAAAATTAAAGTGAACAAAGGGTTCATTCACAAGTATTTCAGCAACTGTTCTTTTTGAGGTCTGATACTTTTAAAAATAAAAACCCTAACCACCCCTACAAGGAAAATAAAAGCTACAGAAAATAACTTCTAGAGGAAAGAAATAAAGGTAATGCTTTTTGAAAAAGTTGTTTACACTTAGGAGGCACTGAGTTTGTGTTAATAGGGAGGCACAACTCAGAGAAGGAGGGCAACAATGGTTGCACAACTCGAAGAATATAATCAGTCACTGAATTATCCATGTAGAAACTGTTGAATTGGTTTGCTGTGTATATTCTCGACAACAACAAAATAAATTTTTTTAAAGTTATTTATAATATAGGACAGAAATCCTGGTGGCATAGTACTTAAGAGCTAAGGCTCCTAATCAAAAGGTCAGCAGTTCGAATCCACCAGGCACTCCTTAGAAACCCTATGGGGCAGTTCTACTCTGTCCTATAAGGTTGCTAAGCGTCAGAATCTACTCAACAACAATGTTTTTTTGTTGTTGTTGTTGTTTTATAATATAGGACAGTCCTCAGAAAGTCCTAGGTCATAATACATGTAATACTGTGTCAAACTATCAGATGCAGAGTTTGAAGAACACATCTGAAATTCAGGCTAAATTCACGGACTATGCTTTATTCATCGAACTTCCGAAGGACACATAACCAATTTCTTCAGCCTCTCTACATATAAACAGCAACAGTACAGCTCTTTAGAGTTTATCAAAGCCTGGTGGCACAATGGTTAAGAGTTATGACTGCTAACCAAAAGGCCACCAGTTTCAATCCACCAGCCACTCCTTGGCAACTCTACGGGGCATTCCGCTCTGGGCCGCTATGAATCAGAATTGACTCCACAGCAATGAGTTTTTGGTTTTAGAGTTTATGACACATTTTCAAATATTCAACCCTTACAACAGACCTGTGAAGACAGTATTTCAATAATATTCATTCAACAAGTATTTATTTAGACCCTACTCTGAAAAGAGCACTTTACTGGGTGCTGAATATACTTGTCATAAACAAAGTAGACATGTTCCCTCCCCTCTTGAACTAGTTAAGAAGTCAGACAAATAATGAAAAAACAAATGAAGGGAAGGATACATGGCATGGGGGCAAGAAGATGGGAGAACCTAACTTGACAGAGTAAGTAAGGATTGCCTTTCCAAGGAGGCAGCATTTGTTAAGATCTAGAAGATGAGCAGGAAAAGCAAACTGTGCAGAGTCAGGCAAAAAAAGGAACAACGTGTACAAAGACCCTGAGGAATTAAAAAACTTGATGAGTTAGAAAAGCTCTGACCAACAGAAATACAAGCCAAGCCATATAACTTATTTTAAAATTTCTAGTAGCTACATTTTAAAAAGTGAAATTATAATATCTTTATTTAACTCAATATATTCAAAATATTTCAAAAGATAATGAATATTAAAAATTCTTAATAAAATACTTCACATTCTTTAAGTATCTGAAACTCAGTGTATATTTTACCCTTACACCACATCTCAAGTTGGACTAGCCACATTTCCAGAGCTCAGCATTCACATGTGGCTAGTGACCTCCCTATGGAGCAGCACAGACTAGAAAAACTAAGAGGCCATTATGCCTGAACTTTAGTAGGTAAGGGCAAGTGTAGAAAGAGAGGAGACTAAAAAAGTCGACTAGAGTCCAATCATGAAGGGTCTTACAAGAAAGGAATTTGGAATCTATTTGGAGTGCAACTAGAAGCCACTTAGGGTTTTAAACATGGGAATATTATCCTTCTGTTTTATGGGGCCCTGGTAGTGCAGTGGCTAAGAGTTCGGCTGCTAAGCAGAAGGTCAGAAGTTCAAATCCACCAGCTGATCATTGGAAACCCTATGAGGCAGCTCTACTCTGTCCTAGAGGGTCACTATGACTTGGAATCAACTTGACAGCAACAGGTTTTTGTTTTGTTTTATAAAAATATGATCTTTTCTGTTTTCTACTCTCTGCATAAACAATAGAGTGTAGAAAGCAAGAGCAGAAGCAGGTAGACTAGGCAGGAGACTGTTTAGATATACAAAAAAAGAAAAAAACCAAACCCACTGCCATTGAGTCTATTCTGACTCACAGTGACCCCAGAGGGTTTCCATGGCTGTAAATCCCTATGGAAGCAGACTGCCACATCTTTCTCCTGTGGAGCCGTGGGTGGTTTCGAACCGCCAATCTTTCAGTTACCAGTCAATCGCTTTAACCACTGCACCACCAGGTTTAGGATAGTGGGGGCAGCAGACAAAGAAAATTAAATGTGTGTAAGATAATATTCCGCCACACATCTGCCAATTTGTTGTACTGTGGTGGTCTGTGTGTTGCTGTGATGCTGGAGGCTATGCTACAAGTATTCAAATGCCAACAGGGTCACTCATGGTAGAGAGGCTTCAGCAGAACTTCAAACTAAAACAGACTAAGAAGAATGACCTGGTGGTCTACTTCTGGAAAAACTGGCCATTGAAAACCTTATGAATAGCAGCAGAACATTGTCTGATATAGTGCTGGAAGATGAGACCCTCAGGTTGGAAGGCATTCAAAATATGACTATGAAAGAGCTGCCTCCTCCAAAGTACAGTCAACCTTAATGACATAGATGGGGTAAAGGTTTCGGGACCTTCATTTGCTGATGTGACACAACCCAAAATGAGAAAAAACAACTGCAAACATCCATTAATAATCAGAAGGTGGAATGTACAAAGTTAGGAAAATTGGGAAGTTGTCAAAAATAAAACGGAATGCATAAATATCGACATCCTATGCATTAGTGACCTGAAATGGACTAGTATTGGCCATTTGGAATCAGACAATCATATGGTCTACCATGTCAGGAATGAAAAAACTGAAGAGAAACGGCATCGCAATCATCACCGAAAAGAACATTTCAAGACCTATCCTGAAGTACAACACTGTCAATGATAGGATTATACCCATATCGCTACAAGGAAGACAAGTTAATACAACTATTACTCAAATTTATGCAACAACCACTAAGGTCATTGATGAGGAAATTAAAGATTTTTACCAACTTCTGCAGTCTGAAGTTAACCAAGCTTGTGATCAAGATCACTGGTGATTGTAATGCAAAGTTGGAAACAAAGAGGAAAATATGTCCTTGGTGACAGAAACAATGCCAGAGATAGTATCACAGAATTTTGCAAGACCAATGACTTATTCACTGCAAATACCTTTTTTCAACAACACAAACAGCGACTATACATGTGGACCTCACCAGAGGAAAACACAGGAATCAAATCGTCTACATCTGGGGAAAGAGACAATGAAAAAGTTCAGTATCATCAGTCAGAACAAGGCCAGGGGCCGACTGCAGAATAGGCCATCAATTGCTCATCTGCAAGTTCAAGTTGATGCTGAAAAAAATGAAAACAAGTCCACGAGAACCAAAATACGGCTTTGAGTATATCCCACCTGAATTTGGGACTACCTCAAGAATAAATTTGATGCGCTGAACACTAATGACCAAAGACCCGATGAGCTGTGGGATGACATCAAGGACATCATCAATGAAGAAAGCAAAAGGTCATTAAAAAGACAAGAAAAAAAGACAAAAATGGATGTCAGAAGAAACTCTGAAAGTTGCTCTTAGATTTAGAGTAGCTAAAGCAAATGGAAGAAATGATGAAGTAAAAGAGCTCAACAAAAGATTTCAAAGAGCAGCTCGAGAAGACAAATTAAAGTATTATAATGAAATGTGCAAAGACTTCGAGTTAGAAAACCAAAAGGGATAGACACACTCGGCATATCTCAAGCTAAAAGAACTGAAGAAAAAATTAAAGTCTCAAGTTGCAATACCGAAGAATTTGATGGGCAAAATATTGAACCACAAAGGAAACATCGAAAGAAGATGGAAGGAATACACAGAGTCACTATATCAAAAAGAACTGGCCAATGCTGAACCATTTCAGGAAGTAGCATATGATCAAAAACCAATGGTACTAAAGGAAGAAGTCCAAGCTGCACTGAAGGTATCGGTGGAAAAACAAGGCTCCTGAAAGAACACCAATTGAGATGTTTCAACAAATAGATGCAGCACTGGAGATGCTTACTCTTCTATGCTAAGAAATTTGGAACACAGCTACCTGGCCAACCGACTAGAAGAGATTCATATTTGTGCCCATTCCAAAAAAAAGTTATCCAACAGAATGCAGAAATTATCAAACTATCATTAATATCACACACAAGCAAAATTATGCTGAAGACAACTCACAAACGGCTGCAGCAGTACATCAACAAGGAACTGCCAGAAATTCAAGATGGATTCAGAAGGGGATGTGGAACGAGGTATATCACTGCTGATGTCAGATGGATCCTGGCTGAAAGCAGGGAATACCAGAGAGATATGTACCTGTGTTTTACTGACTATGCAAAGGCATTCGAATATGTGGATCATCACAAATTATGAACAACATTGCCAAGAATGGGAATTCCAGAACACTTATTTGTGCTCATGCACAACCTGTACATAGACCAAGAGGCTGTCGTTTGAGGAGAACAAGGGGATAATGGATTCAGGAAAGGTGTGCGTCAGGGATGTATCCTTTCACCATACTTATTCAATCTGTATGCTGAGCAAATAATCCGAGAAGCTGGACTACATGAAGAAAACTAGGGGATCAAGATTGGAGAAAGCCATATTTACAACCTGTGATATTCAGATGACACACCCTTGCTTAATGAAAGTGAAGAGGACTTGAAGCACTTACTCATGAAGATCAAAGACTACTTCCGTATGGATTACACTTCAACGTAAAGAAAACAAAAATTCAAGTCTGTTTTGGAAGAAGTACAGCCAGCATGCTCCTTAGAAGCAAGGCTAACAAGACTTCATCTCATGTACGATGGACATGTTAGAGGGAACACATCAGTCGTTGGAGAAGGACATCATGTTTGTTAAGGCAGAGGATCAGCAAAAAACAGGAAGACCCTCAAAGAGAACAACTGACACAGTGTCTGCAGCAATGGGCTCAAACATAGCAACGATCATGAGGATAGTGCACGGCCAGGCAGTATTTCGTTCTGTTGTACACAGGGTTGTATCTGTTGGAACCGACTCCATGGCTCCTAACAACAACAACAAGATAATATTGTGGAGGTGGAAACAAAATACTTACCGATGAAACGGATATAAGGAATGAAGGAGAAAAAAGAATCAAGGGTGAAATCTACCCTGCTTTGAGTAACTGGTGACGTCATTTACTGAGACCAGAGAAACTGATATTTTGTTATTACTGTTTGGCAAAAGGTACTGGAATTAATGGAAATGAATTAGGAATGTTTTTCCAGTAAGAAAACAGGTTCAAGAGAGGTTGATACTTATTTCAATAAGTGCCAAAAGTGAGACTCACAGATATTCTCAATTAGGTATAGTATCTTCTGCAGTACTATATTATCTCTCCATAGTCTATAAATAAAAAGAATCCATTAGGATATATTAAAACTGCCTACTGCTACATACGCCAGCAAAATTCTCAATTGGAAGGCATTTAGGTCTTTTATTGTTCTCTCATATTTTGAAAGATGAAAGAAAAAAATTAGCTTCAATTAATATGCCTAAAAGGGAGTCTGAAATTGAAGACTTCTAGAGAAAATATTCTCTCCAAAGCCAAGCCCTAGAGAACAAAGACAAACTACATCAAATAAAGCCAAATGCCATGGCTTCAAATTCAGTGCATACTCCCCCAGCCAAGATAGGTAGCATTATTAGTTTAGAAGGTTATTATAATATTCTTCAGAAGAAACAAGGCGGTCCTCAAAATGTTATCTAACAATAACTCCCAAGAATCTGAATATTAAATCCCTGAAGTTGGGCAGCCTAAGTTTTTGTTTTTCTTAAGTTCTTTACCTCCTCTAGAACACTATTAATTTCACTCAAGAAATACAGAAGTACTTATTAAGCGTATGTCTAGGACTAGGCAAGTTCCCTGGATGGCACAAACAGTTTGCACTGATCATTAACCTAAAGATTGCTGATTCAAATCTGTCCAGCAGCACTGTGGAAAAAAGGCCCAATAACCTGCTTCTGTAAAAATTACAATCAACACCATTACTCACAATAGCCAGAAGATGGAAAGAACCTAACTGCCTATCAAAGGAGGAATGGTTAAACAAACTATGGTACATACACACGATGGAATACTACACAACATTAAAGAATAATGATGAATCTGTGAAACATTTCACCACTTGGATGAACCTGGAGGGCATTAGCTGAGTGAAATAAGTCAATCACAAAAGAACAAATATTGTATGAGACTACTACTATAAAAAGTTGAGAAAAGGTTTACACACAGAAAGAAACATTCTTTGATGGTTACCAATGATGGGAGGGGAAGAAAGGGAAAATCACTAACTAGACAGTAGACATATATTAACTTCAGTGAAGGGAAAAGCCATACACAATAAGAGGGAGGTCAGCATAACATAACCAGGGCAAAGGAAGACAATGGGAGGAATACAAAAGAGGAAACAACGGTAAACACTATTACACACACAATCCTGCAATAACAGCAATAACCCATTGCCATTGAGTCGATTCCAACTCATAGCAACCCTATAGGACAGAGTAGAGCTGCCCCATAGATTTTCCAAAGAGTGCCTGGTGGATTCAAATGCTGTCCTTTTGGTTAGCAGCCTTATAGCTCTCTACCACTACATCACCAGGGTTTCAATAACAGTAATAACAAACAATAATTCACAAGTGGATACACAGGTAGATATGTAAACTGAACAGGTGTGGGATGACGTATAGAAGTACACCCATGAACATATACAGGTTTGGCAGAGTATACTTCTATATATGTATTTGTGCTGCAACTATATCCATGTATATACTGGAACACACAGGGGGCAAAGTTATGAAAACTGCTTCGCCATAACCAAACACCTTGAAGGACTGGGTCACTGAGTTTGAGGGCTTAGGACCACCATCTCTGGGACATCTAGATCAATTGACATAACACAGTCCATAAAAACACTGTTCTATATCCTACTTCAGTAAGCAATGTCTGGGGTCTTAAAAGCTTGTGAGTGGCCATCTAACATACAACAATTGGTCTCGAGTGAAGAAAATCAAAGACTCAAGAAAACAATTAGTCCAAAGGACTAATGGGCCACATGAACCACAGAGCCTCCACTAGCCTGAGACCAGAAGACTAGATGGTGCCCAGTGGGAAGGTCCTGTTGAGAGTGGGAGAAAAAACGTAGAATAAAATTCAAATTCATAAAAAAGACCACACTTACAGATCTGATAGAAACTGGTGGAACTCCCAAGACTATAGCCCTTAGACACCCTTCAAACCTGGAAGAGAACCCACTCCCAGAGATCACCTTTAAGCCAAACAATACACAGGCCTATAAAGTGAATAATTCCTGTGAGAAACATGCTTCTCGGAACAATCAACCATATGAGACCAAAAGGACAGCATTTGCCTAAAAACTAAGTTCAGAAGGCGGGAAGGGGAAGGATAGATGGGCGAATGGAAACAGGGAACCCAGGGAGGAAGCGGGTAGAGTGCTGTCACATTGAGGGAATCAGAACTAATGTCACAAAACAAAAGGTGCATAAACTGTTGAATGGGAAATCAATTTGCTCTGTAAACTTTTACCCAAACACAATAAAATGTTGGGAAAAAAAAAAAAAATTATAGCCTTGGAAACCCTATGGGGCAGTTCTATGAGTCAGAATCAACTTCTTGACAATGGGTTTTTTACAGGTATTAATCAGTGTCGACTATTATAACAAACTTCAAAATATCACAGCTTCTAACAGTAAATAAAGGTCTATTTATCCTTTATATCACAGTCTACTGTCTTTCAGGGAAGAGAGGTATGCTCTGCTCCACAGTCATTCAGGGACTCAAGCTTCCACCTGTAGCTCTGCCATCCTCTAGGGCCCTAGGGCCCTTCTTCACAGGATCTTCCGCCCACGTTCCACTGTCCAGAACTCAGTCACATGGCTCCACCTAGATGAAAGAAACTTGGAAATGAAGTTCAGCAATGTGCCAAGGGAGAAGAGGAAAACACGGACATTGATGGGTACATTAGCACTCAACTACCAGCCAAAATGTTGGTGGTTCAAATCCACCCAGAGGTACCTCAGAAGACAAGCCTGGCAATTTGCTTCCAAAAAGTCACAGCCTTGAAAACCCCATGCAGCAGTTCTACTCTGCACACATGGGGTCACCGTGAGTCAGAATGAACTTGACAGCAACTAACAACAATAACAGAAGTCTCTGACACGCCTAGACTGTAAGACACAATAAATGGCTTTATACAACCATGACAAAAGCTCAGGTGGTGTAAATGCATCTAAACTTTCCAGGCAAGATACTGAAACTATTTATGATCATCAAATATTTGAGCCTTTACTGGATGAACTCCTGAAGCTATTGCCCTGAGATAATCTTTAAACGTTAAACCAGAAATATCTCCTGAAGTCTTCTTAAAACCTAACAACAGTTTAGCTTAACTAGTAAAGAATGTCTGCCTTGAGCATTATGCTCTCTTAGGAACTATCTATATGGGACCAAACTGAAAACAGCAACTCAAAAGATTGGATAGGAACCTTAAGGGGCAATGAGTTTATGTTAACGAGCAAGGAACAACTCAGAAAAGGAGGGTGAGACTGGTTGCACAACTTGAAGAATGTAATCAATGTCACTGAATTGTACATATAGAAACTGTTGAATTGGTGCATATTTCCTGTGTTTACAGCCAAGAAAACTTTACGGAGCAGTTCTACTCTGTAACACATGGAGTTGCCATGAACTGGAATCAACTCAACAGCAACGGGTACGATCTGGTTTCGGTATCGGGCTAAGCACTGAGTGGAAAGATGAGTGAGACAACATGGTTGCTGCCCTGCCCTCAAGTAGCATGGAGCAAGGAAGCATGGGGAGACAATTAGGGAAACAATTAGAATGTAGCAAGTGCTACAGAAGTATGTGGAGGATAATATGGGAACACACAAAGAGGGAGCAACTAATTCTGCCTCTTTTGAAAGGAATAATTGGTTCCAAGGTACTACGGAATAGCTTTGGTCTCAGAGACAAAAGACTGTAGTAGCTCATCTGTTTTCTTCTCATTCCATCACTCCCATTCTTATCATCCTTCACTGTCCTTCTTGTCCTGCTAATATTTCCCCTGTCCTCACAAACACCTAATTGTTCAATGACTTTGATCAATATCTTAATTCCTCCATTTATTAATCCGCTCTGATTTTTACACTTTAAAGTGAGGGCTGGATAACCAAAAGAACACTTTTGTGTTGTTGGTAAAGGCATATATTATTATTGTTAGAGGCCACTGAGTTGGGCTCCAACTCATAGCAACCTTATGTATAACAACAAAATGCTACCTGGTCTGGGCCATCCTCATAATCATCGCTATGTTTGAGCCCACTGTTACAGCCACAGGGTCAATCCATCTTACCGAGGGTCTCCCTCTTTTTCTCTGACGCTCTGCTTTACCAAGTATGCTGTCTTTCTCCAGCAACTGGTCCCCTGTGATCACATGTCCAAAGTAAGCAAGACAAAGTTTAATCATTCTTGCTTCTAAGGAGCATTCTGGCTATATTTCCTCCAAGAAAGATTCGTTCATTCTTCTGTTCGGGCTGTCCATAGTATAGTCAGTATTTGCCAAACCGTAATTTAAATTCGTCAATTTTTCTTCAGTCTACCTTCTTCACTGTCTAGCTTTAGAATGCATGTGAGGTGAATGAAAATACCAAGGCTTGGGTCAGGTACACCTTGGTCATCAAAGTGACATCGTCACTTTTGACGATTTAAAAAAGATCATTTTAAGTAGATTTGCCGAATGCAATACGACATTTGATTTCCTGACTGCTGTTTCCATGGGCATTGATTGTTGACTCAAGTAAAATGAAATCCTTGACAACTTCAATATTTTCTCCAATTACCATGATGTTGCTTATTGGCCCAGTTGCAAGGATTTTTGTTTTCTTTGTGTTGTGGTGTAATTCACACTAAAGGTTGTAGCCTTCAATCTTCATCAGTAAATGCTTTACATTGTCTTCACTTTCAGTAATCAAGGTTGTGTCACTGACATTTCACAGGTTGTTAATGGGTCTTCCTCCAATCCTGATGCCACGTTCTTCTTCAAATAGTCCAGCTTCTTAGATTATTTGTTCAGTATACAGATTGAATTAGTACGATGAAAGGACACAACCCTGCTGCACACCTTATCTGATTTTAAACCATGCAGTATCCCCTTGTTCTCCTCTTGATCTATGTACAGGTTCCTCAGGAGCACAAGTAAACCTGTTGCCTGTTGCCATCGAGTAGATTCCAACTCATAGCAACCGTACAAGGCTAAGTAGAACTGTCCCATAGGGTTTTCATGGCTGTAATCTTCATGGAAGCAAGCTGCCACTTCTTTCTCCCACAGAGCGACTGGTGGGTTCAAACCGATAACCTTTTGGCTAGCAACCAAACACTTAACCAATACATCTCCAGGGCTCCTTAAGCACTATTAAGTGTTCTGGAATTCGCATTCATTGCAACGTTATCCATAATTTGTTATGATCCACACAGTAGAATCAAGAAATTAGGAAATCATTATTGAGGTCAGATTGCAGGTTAAGACACCACTGAGAAGGAGGCAGAGATGGAGACAGCAAGCATCTTTTTCTTTTCTGACCAAAGAACCGGAGAGAAGGTGCTACTTTGCACTCCATAACACCTAGTACAGTAGCTGGTAGACACTAGACACTCAGTGACAGAAGTTTGCTGACAGAACAAATAGGTGAATAATTCTAGAGACCTCTAATTCTTCCACCTACATCATATTTTTTAAATTATTTATGTTCAACCTTGTTCCAGTAGGATTTAAAGTTGGCACAAATGTAATATCTACCTTCAATCTTTTAAGAAGATTATAAAAAATTAGTGTTCTTATTCTATAAATAAGGGAATAGAAACCATTATTACGGAAATAGCAGTATCTTGCATGTCTTAAGTATAATAAATAAATACGGAGTATAGATTTCAAAACACAGCTGTAGATATCAACAAAGAATTTCAAACTATGTTCCTCATTTATTTAACTGCTGTCCAACAGAGAAGGAAGAATCAAAGAAACAGAGCACTAGCTTCAACAGGAATCAAAAATAGAACAGGAATTACAGAGAAAGGGAAAAAACAGGAAAGAACAGCAACTCTGCTGACAATTCTTTCCTTAGATGTCTATAACAAGTTTTCTGAGTTCATGTGTCTTCTGCATGCATATAGCATATTTCAATCTCCCTCTGATCCTTCCTCCTCTAGAGCTAAATTTCAGAAAAGTACACCTTGTATACAGTAATATATTGCTGCTGCTGCTGCTATCACCATGATCCACTGTATACTTTACTACGTGCTAGGCACTGTGACGGAGCCCTGGTGGCATGGTGGTTAAGAGCTATGGCTGCTAACCAAAAGACTGGCAGTTCAAATCCACCAGCCGCTACTTGAAAACCCTACGGAGTCAGAATCAACTCAACGGCAACGGGTTAGGCACTGTGATGAGATTTTGCATTGACTATCTCATTTAATCCTCACAATAACCCCAAGACAGATTTTGCATATAAAGAAACTGAAGTTTATAGGAGGTTAAAGACCTTGCCCAAGATCCCTGGGCTAATAAATGCTGGAGCCAGGATACTAAACATTCAGCCCTAAAAAAAAATAAAGAAACAAGTGAAAATCACTGAAAGGAAGAAGAACTAAAACTACAGAACATAAAAGGAAAAACACAGTACATCACAGTATGTCATGGAATTGAGGATTTTATTTGACAGGCAGACAGACCGGACTGCCCAAAACAAAGCTGATTACCTATTTAAGAAAATGAGTAACTATCTCACTCAAAAAAATAAGAACAGGCCAATGCACAGAGACCAAAGTTTATTAGTGGTCATCAGGGGTGAAAGGGAGGGAGAAATGGGGAGCCACTATTCAGGAAGCAGTGAGTTTCTGTTTACAGTGATGGAAAATTTGACAACGATTATGGGTGCAAGTTGCACAATATGATTAATGTCACTAATATGACTAAACTGTACACCTGAAAAATGCTGAACTGGTAAAAAAAAGCTGTGTTATATATATATTTACGACAATTTTAAAAAAGAAATTAAGTAAAATATTAAGATGGACATAATATTTGAAAATGAAATTCTCTTGCCACATGAAAAACAGTCTATTCTAGTCTGTACTTTATCTTTTTCTCCTAGAACCATGTAACAATACCAGTATAAAAAAGTCTCAAGAATATCAACAAAAACCTCTTTTATAATTTTTTTATATTAAATATAAATCCCATAACAGATCTGGAGGAATGCTTGACATTTTCCAGACTTTAAAACTCTCTACACAACAGGAAACCTTCCCATTTTGTAAACTACAGTAATAGTTTATTTAAAGAAGAAAGGAAAGGAAAGGAGTAGAGAAAAGCAATTGCTAAAGAGAAAAATCTCTAACTTTTTTAAGAAAAAATTCTTGACTCTGCTGAAGATTAAACAAGAGGGGTTTATTGAGAGAGAGAGAATTTACAACCAGTTGGGGAAACACACAGCAAAAAGGCTCTACAGGGTGCTCCAAGGAGCTGTTCATTCACATAGGCTTATAAAGGCAAACACTACAAGGGAGCCGGTAACAAGGGTACAATGTTTGACTGGTGGACACTTACAGAGCTGGCAGCTGGCTGACCACAGGGGTATGGCTAAAACGCTTCTGACTGGTTGGCAGGGCGTAAGGAGGCAGGGGAATAGATTCCCCTTTTTAGGATAGAAAAGTACAAGGTATCTTAAGGGAGGCCAGAAAAACATTTTTTGAGGGAGACCAAAGGGGGCATCTTCTGAGAATCGACTTAACCCCTAAAGTCACATGTTTAACACTCATGCAAGCTAAATGATTCGTATTGAAATTAGTAACCTAATTTCATTCGTGAACAAACTTTCCGGGAATTACAAGCAGAAGCAAATTCTAAGAAATAGTCAAGCTAACAAAATGGGGTCAGGCCTACATTTCAGCCAAAAGCCCCAGTCATATCAAGTGCCTTAAATAATAGAATGCTCCTTGTCACAACCAATGGCCACCACATCATAATTACACACATATATCAGAGGTACACGGATTTTTACCAAGGCTAAGAGAAACATCCAATTCCAACCATTTTAACTTGGCTACAAAGCTTAAGTTTGTTAAATTCTTTTTAAATATAAAATGTCAATCTGTTGTAAATTTTTTATATTTACTGCTCTAATAGTATGAGCTTATGGCTTAATAGTTACAAATCTGTACTTATCACCACTGTTAAAGAACTTTACTAAACGTTACCACATGCACTACTTTCTAAGGAAATTCCTATAATTCTACTGGACTGCCACAGCTCAGAAATACCTCAAGCGACATACAAAATTACTACACACACACACACACACACGTTTTCAAACCCAATCAACACATCTAAATATTGCTGATATTAGTTATATGTCATCTGACTGAGATACTGTATCTAGAATAAAAGAAATGCTACTCTGTTTTAGTATTTTAAATGTTTGTTAATCTAGGAATTTTAAGAAAAGTTACTGAGTAGGGGCGTGGCAAGAGGCCTTTTCATACTTCCCTATCTAATTTGAGACAAGACAAAATACTCAAACCCTCTCCCCACCAAGTCTTATGTAGGGAATAACACCAGTCATACTCTCAGGTTCAAAATCAGGGTTGCCACTTGTTGATATTGATTACCACACTTACTGTAAGGTATCCAAAACTGTATTAGATACAGCATTCAATTATGCTGAAAAACTGGCATGCACCTGCCTCTGAAACCTCAGAGCCGTATAAGTTCAATTTTATTCAAAAATTTAATGAAATATTTCAATTGGTCATTCCATCTACTACCTAGTATTGAACAGTTAGTACATTCCATATATTCATTACTAGGTTACACATATTTCTTATGGAGACCAAACCAAAAACCCACTGTTGTCGAGTCGATTCCAACTCATAGTAACCCTACAGGGCAGAGGAGAGCTGCCCCATAGAGCTTCCAAGGAGCACCTGGCAGATATGAAATGCTGACCTTTTGGTTAGCGGCTGTAGCACTTAACCACTACTCCACCAGGGTTTCCCTCTTATGAAGAAATACTGGCAAATCATGACCCTTAATGAAATAATAAATATTACCATTGGCTATGCGTCTGAATTAAATTTTGTTCGTGCTAAAAACAGTCTTATTTACACTTCAGTAAACACCACCTATAAAAGAATTATACAAACCCACAATCTTTCCTGCTATTAGGCCAATTTAAACCAAGGAATAAGCATAGATGATGCACCAAACAACATTATGAGGTAAATAATACAATTTCTCATATTAACATAAGAAGAAACTGACAGGCTGCTAACTGTCTTGATAATCCACTTAGCCATTCTGGTAATTCACCAGAACTGAAACCAATCCTGTCATCAAATAGATCTTTCTTATAAATATCTTCAACTCCATTTGAGTTTTCTGAACTTATTTAGTCTTCCTTTAATATCATAATTATAAAATCATACCTGTTATATATATCAAGCACCAAAATATATGGCAGGCACTGTTCTAGGTACTTTACATACATTATTTCCATTCCTCGTGACCAACTCTGCACAGTAAATGTGAAAACACACATTTTTCTGATAAACAGACTCAGAAAGATTAAGTGACAAGTATACAAAGCGAAACCATTGCTCTTTCTACTACACCATCTACTTCACTTTTTTTCCCCAACTGTTGATTCTTATCATAATCAAATCCTTTGCAACACAGAACTTACTAGATTCCCAATACAACCTAAAACTGTTTTCCTTCATAGAGAAAAACCCCTCCTATCTTCTAAAATTATTACTAGATGAAATATTTCATCCTATTACCAAATTACTAGTGTAATTTCCCCACAAATACTTCTGTATTAAACTGAGCGGAGAGAATAGTGTCTAAAGTGCATTAAGTAAGAGCAAAGGACAACTAAAACTTGACCATGTGAACTGCACCTGAAACCGATATAGCTAAGGCGTTCAAGTTCATGAGTGAAGAAATAAACCTGTTCCCTGACCTCAATCTAAGATCAGAGGCAGCAAGGATCTTCCATTGTCACAAACACAAAATTACTAAAAAAAAAGTCATTTCCATACATACAAAGTTTTTCCTGGCAGCAGCAAAAGTTTTAACACACCTGTTTCCTCAATGGAATGTGTGGTTAACTGCCTCTATGATCAACTACCTCCTTTGCCATGAGACCAGGACTGAGGTGGTGCCAAGCCACAATTATTGAACATTTTGATCAAAGATTCTATAGAAGAATCCTCATAAAAATGGGGAAATGCAGAACAGAATTTCAAATTCTCATGGAACCCAGACTTTCTGGAGCCAAGGAAGTTGAGATGAACTCCTCCCGAAACTACTGCCCTGAGTTAATCTTTAAACCTTGAACCAAAAATATTCCCTGAAGTCTTCTTAAAACCAAACAATAGCTTACCATAACTATGAAAGAAGATCTGCCTTGAGCATTGTGCTCTTCTAAGGGATCAAATTGACAACAGCAACTCAAAAGATAAGATAGAAAATTTAGGGGGCAGTGAGTTTATGTTAAAGGGGGAGGAACAACTTGGAAAAGGAGGGTGAGAATGGTTGCACACCTCAAAGAACGTAAACAATGCCACTGAATTCTACATGCAGAAATTGTGGAATTGGTGTATGTTTTTCTGTGTATATTCTCAACAAAAAAATAAAATAAATTATTACAAAAAATATCTCTTCGTGTCTCAATCTAGTCTTTAAAAATGTAAATTTGGGATAAGAACTTCTTAAAATATATCATGCATTATACAGATTTTTAATTTTAGTATGCACAATATATCAAATACTGTGTCAAGAAGTGTGTTATGCACTGTCACTCCATACCGAATGTTAAATAAAAACAAATTACCACTGTTTTGAAAAATTCTAAAATAGCAATGTTAAGAATCTTCACAATTTTCCAAATGAGTGCACAGTACATAGATCATGCAAAGACCTAAAAATTACTGATACTAGTAAAGAAAAAGTGAAGAGTGATGAAATTATGAAGAGAAAAAATGCTGTATAATAATCAAAATTGGGTAAAAGGATACATATGAAAAATCAGGAAATACCTGAACAAAGGTAGTAACTACCAATGAAATCATTGTTAAAAAGTGGGTCTTCAGTATCTGGAAAGGAAAAATAAAGTGTTAAAAAGCAACAATGTCATTTGGAGGATTAAGATGCACCTGACCCAAGCCATGATATTTTCAATTACCTCATCTGCATGCGAAATCTGGACAATAAATAAGGAAGGTCAAAGAAAAACTGACATCTTTTAATTATGGTGTTGGTGAAGAATACTGAATATACCATGGACTGCCAGAAGAACGAACGAATCTGTCTTGGAAGAAGTACAACTAGAATGCATCTTAGACGGAGACTTCATCTCACTTACTTTGGATATGTTATCAGGAGGGACCAATCTCTGGAGAAGGACATCATGCTTGGTAAAGTAGAGGGTCAGTGAAAAAGAGAATGACCACCAATGAGACAGACTGACAGTAGCTGCAACAATGGGCTCAAACATAGCAATGATTGTGAGGATGGTGCAAGACCAGGGAACATTTCATTCTGTTATACATACAGTCACTGCGAGTCAGAACGAACTCAATGGCACCTAACAACAACGATTAACAAAATATGTGGCTTGGACAAGTTATTTAAGCTCTTTGAACTTTGGTTTCCTTGTCAGGAACTTGAAGGATGATTGGCATGAATGAGATCTCCAATGCTTCCCTACCGTAATATCACAGACTCAAAAAAAAAAAAATTGGTAAACCAGGTGACCAGTTGCCACCAAGTCAACTCCAACTCATGGTGACCTCATGTGTGTAACTGTGCATCCTTGGGTTTTCAATGGCTGATTTTTCATAAGTAGATCATCAGGTCATTCTTCTCAGGCACCTCTGGGTGAACTCAAACCACCAACCTTTCAGTTAGCAGCTGAGCATGTTTTAACATTTGCACTACCCAGGACCTCCAGCAAAAATTTACATAAGCAGATTACTTTATGCAATGATTAGCTTCAGCAATAAGAGAAAACAAAATCCCCAAAACATTACTTTTATTAAAACATAACTGTCTTATTCTCTGAATCCCATATACTACACTACAGAAACAATCAGATATTTCTGAGAGAAGTCAAACAATGAGAGTACATTAACAAGACTAAATTTATTTAGTTATGTAATAACTGACTTCCAAAAATACCAAAGAAGAATTATGGATCACAAGACTTTGATTGTTTTTAATCTGGTAATATTAAAGAAAATTAAAATGTTTAAAACTTAACTACTATCCATGTCTATAACACTCTAGTTTTCACCTCCCGTAATCAAGTGAGTCTACTGAGGTCTGAAGACCTCAGGCCTAATGCTCTGTGAGCTATCCCTTCTCCTCTGGAGTTCCGGAGCTTTCTCCCTTCCTCCCAGTGTCTGCTCTTGACTTTTAAACATGCTGTTCAGCCATATTTTAAAGGCTCACTGGGTCTCACATCTCCATAAATACACCCTCTCTCACAGCGCCCTCTCTCCCTCATAGGTGGTTGCTGTTGGTTGCCATGGAGATGATTCTGACTCATGGCTACCCATGTGTGCAGAGTAGAACTGCTCTATAGGGCTTTCAAGGCTGTGACCTTTCAGAAGCAGATCACCAGAACTGCCCTTCTTGGTGCCTCTGGGTGGGTTCGAACTGCCAACCTTTTAGCTAGTGGTCAGGGCACTAAACCGTTTGTGCTACCCAAGGACTCCTCACCCATAGGTAAGCAACTATAAAGATGCTTGGCTTTTCTCTCTTCCCTTCCTCACCACCCACTTCTTCACTGCAATCTCATTTCTACCCTAACATTTTACTGAAATGGCATTTACCAAGGTCACTCACCAAGAATCTCTTTGTTGCTAAATCTAGTAAGTGCTTTACAGTCTTTATCTTACTTGATCTGTCTCCAACATTTGACCTACTACAATACTCTCTCCGTTTATTTATTTTGCTTTTTCTCATTAGAAAATATATGTGAATTAAAAATTCAAATATCACAGAAAAAAGCAGAAAGTCCAAGTACCCTGTAATCTGAGCCTCAGAGACAGCCACTGTTAGCAGTACGGTGTAATACATCAAGATTTTTTTCTATATACATATTGACACATGGCTAGGTGAACTGGTTTTTTTTTTTTTTTTTTTAACTTTACAAAAATCAAATCATACTATACATATTTCTTTAAGAATATTTTTTACTTAATGTACCTTGATCTTCCGCCCTTGTTGGTATATGTGGTAGCTGACTAATGGCCTTGCAAAGATCTCTTCATTATCCCCAGAGCCTGTGAATATGTTACATGTACATGGCAAAGGAACTGTGCAGGTGTGATTAAATAAAGGATCCTGATATGAGGAGGTTATCTTGGATTACTCAGGTCAGGTCTAATGTAATCACAAGGGTCCTTCTGAAAGAGAAGGTAACGTGAAGACACAGAGAGAGGTCTGAAGACAGCAGGCTACTGGCTTTGAATATGGAAGGGGCCAAGGAATACAATGCAAGGAAATGCAGCTCCAGAAGCTGGAAAAGGGAAGGAAACAGGTTCTCCCCTAGAGCTTCCAGAAGGAACCAGCACTGCCAATACCTTAACTTTAGCCCACTGAAACATTTTGGACTTCTGGCCTCCAGAACTGTAAAAGAATAAATTTATGATGTTTTAAGCCACTAAGCTTATGTTAATTTGTTACAGTAGCAATAGGAAACTAATGCAATACATACAAATAATATACCACATTTTATTTAACAATCCTCTATTGATAGATATTTGGGTTCCTTCCAACTTTTTACTATTATATACTAGGTGCCATGAATACCGTTATTTTTACACAAATAACGTGCCTTTTTTTTTCTACATTTGTTTGCCTACCATGCCCTCCCCCTGTGACGTATTTACATAAGCACGCTATGCTAATTTTGTTTTACAGCAACATGTAAAAAAAAGCTGGCATAGTGGTGCTTACAAAAACAAGGGGGGGGCCACAGTTGGCAAATAAACTGAGAAGGTGCGTGTTATCTGCATAAAAATACAGTACCTCTAAACACATCTTTACACAGTATGTTGCACTAGGCTTTATTTCATGAAGTGCAACTGCTTGGTCAAGTGATATGACATTTTAAATTTTAACAGATACATCATGAAATCCAGACTTCCTGGAGCCACGGAGGCTGGGTGAACCCCCAAAACTACTACCCTAAGATAATCTTTAAACCTTAAACCAAAAATATCCCCTGAAGCCTTCTTGAAACCGAACAACAGTTTAACTTAACTAACAAAGAATATATGCCTTGAGCATTGTGCTCTTTTAAGAACTACCTATATTGTATTAAATTGACAACAGCAACTCAAAAGATTAAACAGAAACCTTAGGGGGCAGTGAGTTTATGCTAACAGAGGTACAATTCAGAAAAGGAGGTCGAGAATGGTTGCACAATTTGAAGAATATAATCAATGTCACTGAACTATACACGCAGAAATTCTTAAATGGGTTATGTTCTGCTGTGTACTGTATTTTTACGCAAATAACACATGCCTTCTACGTTCCTTAGCCAATCTTGCCCTCCCTCTGCGAGGTATTTATGTAAGCACGGTATGCTAATTTTTTTACAGCAACATGTAAAAAAAATTGGCACAGTGGTGCTAATGCAAATACCTCACAGAGGGAGGGTACAGTTGGCAAACTTAGAAGGTGCACATTATTCACGTAAAAATTCGACATATTCTCAACAACAGATATAGGTAAAATAAATTATAAAAACAAATTTTGACTGATATTAAAGAAACTGACCTCCAAAAAGGCTGAGCTTATTTATATTCACATTAACATTCAAGTTCTCTCCTTCTTCCAAGTTCTGTTCTTTTAGCTTTCTTTATACCACATTCCTGGTTTTCCTTCTGCAGTGGCCACTCCTTTATTTCTTTGTAGACTCCTCTTCATCAGTTCATCTCTTAAATACCAATGTTCTCCAAAGTTCCAGGTCCATCCTGGGCTCTCTCCTCACTAAACGTGCTCCCAGAGTTATTTCATTTTCTTCCTTTTGCCTCAATTACCACTTACAAACCAAACAGAATTCACCACCCACTTCCCTCCAAACCTACTCCTCGGCTGTGCTCCCTCTGGTAATGATTGGCACGACAACACTACAACACCCAGCAGCTCATGCCAGATAGGAAGGAGCCCTGGTGGCACAATAGGTAAGCACTCGGCTGTGAACCGAAAGGTTGGCGGTTTAAACCCGCCAGCGGCTACAAGGGAGAAAAGACCAGGCGATCTGCTTCCATAAAGATCACAGCCTAGGAAACCATATGGGACAGTTCTACTCTATCCTATAGGGTCGCTATGAGTCGAAATCGACTCCACGGCACACAACAACATGCCAGACAGGCGTGATCTGGCCCCTCCCTTATCTTCACCCTACATATCAAGTCTAAGGATTCTACGTCCTTACGGCTCTGGAACAGATACGATTCTCTCCCTCCCTACCAACTCCTTGGAACAGGAATATAGGTTTTCAGCGGTAGTACTTCAAGAGCCTTCTATGTGTTTTCCCTACCTCAAGTCTTGAATCCCACTCTACCAAAATAATCTTTCTGAAGCCCAGTTCTGACCTGTCATTCAACTAGACCTCTCATAGGTTGCCGGTTGAAATTTAAAATGGTACGACCACTTTGGAAAATTGGCAATGTCATCTAAAGTTAAGTATACATCTACCCGACAACCAGGAGCCCTGGCGGCACAATGGTTAAGCACTCGGCTGCTAACAAAAAGGTAGGCAGTTTACTCCCAAACAGCTGCTCCGGGGGAGAAAGACCTGGCGATCTGCTCCCATAAAGATTACAGTCCAGGCAAATTTGAGGTAGTTCTACTCTGTCACATGGGGTCACCATGAGTTGAAAACTGACTCGACGGCACCCAACAACAACATCCTATGACCCAGAAATTGCACCCCTGGCTATTTATCCAAGAGAAATGAAAATGTATGTCCACAAAAGTCTTGTAGTCAGAGGGCCACAGCAGCTTTACTCATAATAACCAAATGAGAAAATGCATAAATAAATTGTGGGGTATTCACGCAGTGGATTACTACTACACTTGTTAAAACATTACATTGTTGTTTACGGTGATGGGAAATCTGGCAGCAATTGGGGATGACGCTTATACAACATGATTAATTTAACTGATATTATAAATCGTATACCTGAAACATACTGAATTGGCAAATGTTGTTAATTTTTTTTTTTTTTACAAAAAAACCTGAAAAAAGAAAAAAAGCATTATGTTAAATGAAAGAAGCCAGACACACGCAAAAAAATACACACCGCAAGATTCTATTTATGTGACGTTCAAGTACAATAAAAACTAGTTTGTTAAAAAGATGTCAGAACAGTGGGGATTTACTAAAGGAACCATGAGAGGCTATTCTGGGACAAGGGGAGACACAGACGTATATACATTCATCACTGAGGTACAGACATTCATCACTGTCTTGGACAAAGTACAGCCAGAGTGATCCTTAGAAGCACGATAGGGAGATTTTGTCTCTTTCATCTCAATGTACTCTGAACATGTTATCAAGAGGGACCAGTCCCTGGAGAAGGACATCATGCTTAATAAGGTAGAGGGTCAGCAAAAAACAGGAAGACCCTCAATAAGATGGATTGACACAGTGGTTGCAACAATAGGCTCAAACATATCAATAACTGTGAGGATGGCACAGGATCAGTCAGTGTTTCATTCTGCTGTACACAGGTAGGTGGCTCCTAACAACAACACGTACATTCATCAAAACTCATTGAATTACATAGTTAAGATCTATACATTTCACTATATGTAAATTTTACCTCAAAAAATTTTAAAGCAAATATTGATTTAAAACTTTTACTTCACTTAACATTTTTCTTTACTAGTTTTAAAAAGTCTCAAGATTTATTTAAGAAAAACTATCACAAAACAAAGGAGCCCTGGTAGCACAATGGTTAAGTGCTACGCTGCTAACCAAAAGGTCAGGGTTTTGAACCCACCAGCCACTCCATGGGAGAAAGATGTGGTAGTTTTCTTTCGTGAAGATTACAGCCTTGGAAACCCTACGGGGCAGTTCTACTCTGTCACTATGAGTTGAAATCAACTCAACAGCAACAGGCTTGGTCTTTTGATATATCACAAAATAGTCCATTTTCAAAAAAAATTATCTTCTCACTCAGAAACAAGACTGTATCAACTGTGTCTTCCTCTGATTTGTAAATTTTTTGAGAGCAAAGATTTTGTCCATATAGACTAGATCACCATTATCTCCCAATACCTATCAGAATGCCTGACATATAAATATGTGTTATTTCTGGTGGTTCTTAATAACTAACCTACACTGTTTATAACTTCATGAAAGTTCTAGATCACTTCCTGACTCATATTTCTGCTCTTTTATATTAAATGTAAATGTACTACCATGTTTGACAACCTTTACAACAGTGTCTAATCTGGCAATAGAAAAGAAGCTTCTACATATTCTAAAAGAGGCACCCAAGTTGAGTCTCTAATTCCGTGCTCATCTATCACATGTATTTCAAATAAATATTCAAAGGCATTATATTATTCATGGGCTTATTCCCTAATATTCACTCTCAATTTACTTCAGAGGCTACCTTCTCACCATCAAATTATGGCCACACAAGTTTCTACACTATGCTGTCTCAAGATACTGAGGATATTAAATTGTTCTGAAGATGTTAAATTTTCCTTCCATCTTTCAAAATCATACTATATAATTGTTCAATAATATCACAATTTCATCCAGTAAGAGTTAACGCTGTCCTAAAAAAAACTAACTAGCATAATTTATCAGAACGATGGATTTATTTTGACATAGCAAAAGGTCTGGATCAGGCCAAAGACAACAGCAACTAATCATTTGAGCACCAACTCCAAGACAAAATCCCATCCTCACTTCTGTATCACTGCTTACAAACCAAAAAAAAATCAATGATCCATAATAAAGCCAGTTCTGTTCCTATCTCTCATCAATGTCCCTTCCAAGAACACAGAGCTAACAGTTCATTAAGAACAGAGCCCTAAACATGAACTCACAAGACAGCAAATAGTACAATCAACAATGAAGACCCAGATAATAGCCAGTTTAACCAGCTTTAGGGAACACTTTTCACAGTACAACTGTGAGGGTTGGACAAGTACAAAGAACAATTAACAAGCATTAAATCCTCATTATTTTCGGCCACTTTAAAAGAGCAACTGCAAACAGCATAGGCAGGAAAAAGCTCTCCTGAAGTACCTATACAAACAACGGTAATAAACAGCTGGAAACAGCAACAAATAAACACACCAGGCAAGTGGCAACCCTTTCTATGCAAACATACGGGGCCACAGTCAAAAGGCACAAATTAATTCACTTACCTGTTTCCAATGAGGAAGGATTATCACACAACCAAGTTAGATAATAATCACTACCAATGTCACCTCTGATTGATATCTCGAATTTTATATGCAAACAGAAAAGTAAAGTAATTAATTTGTAGGAGTAGAAAAAGGCCAGGATTTGTACAGACTTTTGTATTTTATAAAACTTGTTAAAAATTAATTTCAAGAGTAACAGAGTTGACAGCTTTTTATTTTGCAAAATAAGAATGTTACAAAAACAAAAAACCCACCCACCGTCTAGCATATAAATTTCATTAAAAAAGGACATTTTAATACAGAAAAGTAGGATGAATATAGTTTAAAGGTAAATATATAAACTTAGCCTAACCAAAAAAAAATTACATTGAGAAAAATACTCCCTTCTCATCATGAACTTTACAGTAAAAAACAACTGTCTCAAGGAGCTGCATTTGGAAACCTCCCGATTTAGTAGGCATTTCAAAGAAAATACAGTAGCAGAGAATTACAACTTAGACTTATTAACACAGAGGTGCTAGTGGGTATGTATGATTTTAATTATTTTATCAGTTTATGTAAACTAGAAACTCAGATCCCCATAACCTCATCTTTAGCAATAATTTTACAATTTTTTTCTAGTCTAAAATCTTTTTTTTTAATAAAGTTTTCTGAGTATTACTTCCCTCCATGACAGCAGCTGAATTTTAAGCATTATTCATTGAAATGACAAAACCACCATGACTCATTTAATAGCTTTTACTGCATGCTGAATGGGCCCTGGGTGGCGTGAATGGTTAGGCGCTGGACCACCAGACAAAAGGTTGGCTGTTCGAACCCACTCAGAGGCATCTCAGAAGACAGGCCTGGCAATCTGCTTCCAAAAGGTCACAGCTTTGAAAACCCTATGGAGCAGTTCTGCTGTGCACACACGGGGTCGCCATGAGTTAGAAGTGACTTCATGGCAACTAACAACAAATTGTATGCTACAAATATGCAAAACTTATTTATTCATTCAATATATAATGTTTAATGCACATATAGGAGTAAGTACCTGAACAGTACAGATGATTAATCGCTGGTTAAGCACTGGACTACTAACTGAAAGGTTGGTGGCTAGAACCCATCCAGAGGTGCCCCGGAAGAAAGGCCTACAGATCTGCTCTGAAAGGTCACAGCACAGCCCTACTCTATAACACAAGGGATCGCCACGAGTTGGAAGCGACTCAACAGCAAATAGGAAAAAAATGTACATATGGATTTCCAAACCCCCTCACGATAGGTACAAAATGTCCCTAGATGTCACAAATGGCTTGCTCTCCTCTACTAACCTAAAGGTTGGTGATTCAAACTCCCCTGGTGGCACCACAGAAAAAAGGCCTGGCAATCTGCTTCCGTAAAGATTACAGCCAAGAAAGCTCTACGAAGCAGTTCTACTCTGTAACACTTGGAACCGCCACGAATCTGAATCAAAGGCAATGAGTTTCCTTTTGCTGCTGTTTCCTTAACAGAGGTCCAAAGCCCAGGCTGGGAACTACTGCTTTATAAGAAATCAATTTCTCCAGTCACTGCATTTACTCATTTCCTCTTTACCATGAGTTCCCCACATTTGAGGCTGAACAATTAAATTACAGAAAGTATCAAAAAGCCCATTGGGCGGAATTATCTTTAAAATCATTTCTAATCATGAGATTATAAGATTCTGGGACAGTAAGTACTTCTAAAAAGAATTTTGGGACTTCTAGAGAAATGATAAATTGATCCAATATTTAGATCTTCTCCCTCCTGACACTCTATTTAAATAATGGTAAAGAAATACATTGACACAGTGGCTGCAACAATGGGCTCAAACATAGCGAAGTGAGGATGGTGCAGCACCAGGCGGTGTTTCGTTACATTGTACATAGAGTCCCTAGGAGTCCAAACTGACTGGTGGGCACCTAACAATAACAACAAAGAAATTCAAAAGGGTATAAACCCACATGGAAGAGACAAGAGTACAGACGACAACACACTTTTGTAAAATGGAAAGCAGATGGTGGACTTCCAGGTGAAGATGGCAGATTGAACACACACATGTAATTTTGCTCCCCAACGAAGTCCTACTAAAATAAGAATCAAGAAAATTCTGGTGTTGTTTATTCTGTTTTCAGGACACAGACCAGAAGGACAAAGAGAATGAAGAAGAAACAACAAGCAACAAAATTTTGGAAGCTGGAAAGAAGATGATGAGTGGTAACTGACGTAGTCAAAGACTGCCAAATCCTAAATTAGCAGTGCTCACAACTAAGAATGAACCCAATTTATACCACACACACACACACAAAAAAAAAACCCAAACCTGTTGCCATCTAGTCGATTCCAACCCATACCAACCCAGTATTTATACCACAGAATCCTCAAAAGGTACAGGAACAGCCAGAACAAAGGAAGAGGGGTGGCTAAAATAAGAAAACCAGTTGCTGTCAAGGGAACCCCGACTCATGATGACCCCAGATGTGCACTGCAGACGTGCTCCAGAAGGTTTTCAAGGCTGTGGCCTTTCAAAAGCAGATGGCCACATCTTTCTTCCAAGAAGCCTCTGGGTGAGTTTGAACCACCAATCTTTCCATTAATGGTCAAGTGCTTAACGGACTCGGGTGAAAGCTGAACAGTTAGTAAACTAGACCCTATTCCTCCTCCAAGCTGCCACCCTCACTGTGACAGCTGACTGGAGACTTATTCTCCAGTCAAGATGGGAAAGCATACACAGTAGAAGACACAGGTATCCTAAGAAAAAGAAGCAAACTATGTGACCTTATATACTAAATAGAGCCCTGGTGGTGCAGTAGTTAAGCGTTTGGCTACTAACCAAAATGTCGGCAGTTCGAATCCACCAGCTGCTCCTTAGAAAACCTGTGGAGCAGTACCACTGTGCTGTATGGGGTCACTATGAGTCGGAATCAACTCGGTGGCAACAGGTATTAGGGTATATACAAAATGCTCTATGGCTCATTACCCAGCCCTTTTTTCCCCAGTTCCCAGATCACTGGCAACCAGTCTTCTGCCCTCCAAGCAGAAAACTGGAAGGCACTCTTGAGAAATCTGATCAGGCCAAAAAGAAAGACACGGACAAAGGAGACAGCCTCAAACACTTTACCTAGACCAAAACCAAAGCCAAATCCACTGCTGTCAAGTCGATTCCTACTGATAGCAACCCCACAGGGCTTCCAAGGCTGTACATCTCTACAGAAGCTGACTGGCACAGCTTTCTCCCATGGAGCCGCTGGTGGTTTCAAATCTCCGACTTTTTGATTAGCAGCTCATCACTTTAACCACTGCATGTCAGCACAGCTTTTACCTAGACCAGTGGTTCTCAATCTTGGTCACAAACTGGAATCACCTGGGCAGATTTTAAAAACACTGATGCTGACCTATGGGGGCAGAAATCAAAATAGAGGTCACCTCTGGGCAGGAAGTGGAAAGGACAGAAAAGACAAACATGAAGGAATTTCCTAGGGTTTTGGCAATGCTCTATATCTTAGTTATATGGGGGTATACTTGTCAAGAGGAGCCCTGGTAGCGCAGTGGTTAAGTGCTCAGCTGCTAACCAAAAGGTCGGCAGTTTGAACTCACCAGCCATTCCATGGGACAAAGATGTGGCAGTATGTTTCCGTAAAGATTACAGCCTTGGAAACCTTAAGGGGCCGTTCTACTCTGTCCTATAGGGTCGCTATGAGTGGGAATCAACTCGATGGCAATGGATTTGGTATACATGTCAAAACTTACTGAACTATACACTTCAGATTTGTACATTTTGCTGTATGCAGCCACAACTACATTTTAAAAATACTGCTACCTGGGTCCTAAGCCAGAGATTCTGATGTACTTGGTCAAGGGAGCAGCATGGAAATTTTTTAAAGTTCCCTGTGTGATTCCAGCATGCAGTCAAGGCTTAGAACCACTGCCTTAGAGTCCAGAGTAAAACTCCTAATCAATAAGCCCCATCTACAAGCTCAGGGACTTCCAATCAGCTTCTAACTGCCCACTCTTAATCATGAGCCCACAACCAAGGATTCCCAGACCTCTGAGGAGGGCTTCTACTGCTAATAGACGGACCAACCCAAACAGAAAAAAAAAGTAACTTGGAAAAACAAGCTATGCAGGGAAAAAAAAGCTTAAAGAAACGATCATTAACATCTTCAGAAAGATAAGATATGGAACCCATGAAACAAGAAAAAAGATGGAGAAATAAGTGACTGAGTTGGGGAGAGGAAGTTGGAACCTACAGGGTGGCTGAAGAGAATATGCTCAGAGAGCAAGCTGATTTGCCTCACTCACAGAACCCCAGAGAGGCTCAGGACTTAGAGCTTCCAGGTATATGACCAGTGGGGGAGAGGATGGTGCTGAAGAGAAGGGAAGTAGTTTAAAGTCTGTATAATGTACAGTTAGGCCCTCCAGGTTCCGTTCCCCACCACCATTCCCACAATTTCATAAATTTATTCTTTGGAAATACTCTAGACTCAAGAAGAGTAGAATGGAGTGAGGCCCAAGGCTGAAAGCCAAGGATTAAGCACAAGTGTATAGTGTGAACAGTAAAGCCCACCACCACAGCCCTCTTTCTTTGCCTCGTATTCAGAACACTGAAAGCCAGACATACACTCTTTGATTTAGTTACCCGCTTCGTGTGCCCTGGTGGTATAGAGTTCGGCTGCTAACCTAAAGGTCGGCAGTTCAAATCCACCAGCTGCTCCTTGGAAACCCTATGGGACAGTTTTACCCTGTCCTATAGGGTCGCTATGAGTCGTGACTGACTCGAGGGCAACAGGTTTTTTTGGGTGTGCCGCCAGATCAATTTCCATCACAGCACTTCCCCCAGTGGAAGACAGTGGTCTTTTCTTGAATTCCTACTATCACTCTCTCTCAGACTTTAAGCTCTTTAAGGGCAGGGGCAGCATTTTACTAGCTTTGTACTCTCAGACCCTAACATAGTAACTGTCAATATACTAAATCTTTAGTTCATGATAGACACTGAAGATACCATGCAAAAAAAATACCATGTAAAATTTAGTTGGAAAACTAGAATATACAAGGTGGAACTTAGACTAGGTCTTAAATGGAAACTTTGAATTCAGTGATGAAATAATGTCTGGGATTTGTTTTACATAAATCCAGAGGGGCCACCCGCAAGGGAAAAATATCAGTTGTGTGTCTATATGCT
Organism: Loxodonta africana; assembly: GCF_030014295.1. NCBI lineage: Eukaryota > Metazoa > Chordata > Mammalia > Proboscidea > Elephantidae > Loxodonta > Loxodonta africana. The sequence continues at coordinate 144,782,108 of NC_087344.1, read as the reverse complement.
AGTCACAAATGTTTTAAAAAATCATTTACAATCACATCAAGAAACATTAAATACCTAGAAATAAATAAGAAAAGATATGCAAAACTTCTACACAGAAAATTACAAGACATCACTAAGAGAAATTTTCTAAAACCTAAATGGAGGGATATACCATGTTCATAAATTGGAAGATTTAATATTGTTAAGATGTTAATTCTTCCAAATTGATCTATAAATCCAATGCGATTCCAATTTCCAAAATTTGTGGAAACTGACAAGCTGATGCTGAAATTTCTATGGAAATGCTAAGAGCCAAGAACAGCCAAGATTATCTCAAAGAACAGAGCTGGAGGGCTTATACTACGACTTATTAAGGCTTATTATAAAGCTACATTAATTAATACAGTAATACTAGCACCAGAATAACAAATAGACCAATGGAACAGAACAGGGTGTCCAGAAACAGAATGACACTTACACAGTCTGATTTATGAAAAAGTGCCACAGAATAGAGGGGCAAGGATATTTTCAGTAAATGGTGCTGGATCAAATAGATATCCATATGGCAAAAAGTGAATCTTGACCCCTACCATCTATCTGGAATTTATTGTAAACTGGACACCCTAAAAGTGAAAAGTGAAACAATCAAACTTTTACAAGGTAACACAGGAAAATATCGTCATTTCTTAGGCTAAGTGCAGATTTCTTAGGAAACAAAATGCAGTAACCATAAAGGAAAAGATTAATAAAGAACATTTCATTACAAGTAAGAACTTCCATTCATTAAAACAGTGAAACGGCAAGATACAGAGTGGAAAAAGATAAATGCTGTGTGTGTGTGTAAATACACACACAGATATACACCCACACCCTAAACGATCTGCTTCTGAAAAGTCAGCATGAATGCCACAGTGCTGTTCTGCTCTGTACCACACAGAATCACCATGAGTTGGAATCAACACAAAGGCTACTGGTTTATATATATCCAGAAAGAACACATATCCCTAATAAAAAATTACAAATCAATAAAAAAAAGAATACCAAGGAAAACTGGGCAAAGACTAAACAGACACTTCACATGAAGTCATATAAATGGCCAGTAAAAGATACCCAACCTCAATTATCAGGAAAAAAACGCAAAATAAAATCATAGTGATATATTACTGTACCTCATAGTGATGTATTACTGCACCTCTACCAGAATAGTAAAAAATTTTACACTGACAAGCACCAGCAATGATGTAGGGCAACTGAGTTATTATTCCCTGCTACTTGGTACAACCACTTAGGGAAAATGTTCAATAGCATGAATACTGAAGTTTGATCATTCACATACCTTGTTGTTAGGTGCAATGGAATTGGCTTTTGACTCACAGCAACCCTTTGTGACAGAACAGAAGAGCCCCACAGAGTTTTCTAGTTTGTAGTCTTTATGAGGGAGCCCTGGTGGCACAGTGGCTAAGACCTCAGGCTGCTATCCAAAAGGCTGGCAGCTCGAATCTACCAGTCCATCCTTGGAAACTCTCTGAGGCAGCTCTACTCTGTCCTATAGGGTCGCTATGAGTCGGAATCGACTGGACGACAAAGAGTTTGTTCATTCGTTTTTTCGAATCTTTACGGGAGCAGATCACCAGGTCTTTCTCACTGGAAATGCTGGTTGGAATTGAACCACCAACCTTTCCCATTTGCACCACCAGCATGTCTAACACCAGCGATTCCACTCCTCCACACAATATCTGAAGGAGTCCTGGTGGTGCAGTGGTTAGGCGCTTGGCTGCTAACGGAATGGTCAGACTCACTAGCCATTCTGAGGGAGAAAGGTGTGGCAGTCCACTTTTGTAAAGATTACAGTCTTGGAAACTCTATGGGGCAGTTCTACTCTGTCCTATAGGGTCACTATGAGTCAAACTTGACTGGAAGGCAACGGGAATACAGTATATACTCTTGGAGTCCTTCGGTGGTGCAAACAATTATCGCTCTGGGCTGCTAACCAAAAGGTTGGAGACTGAGTCCATCCACAGCTGCCTCGAAATATAAGTCCTGGCAATCTACTTCCAAAAAATCAGCCATTGAAAATCCTATGCACAAAGTCCTACTCTGATACATATGGGGTTGCCAGGAGTCAGAACAGACAGAACAGCAACTGGGTTTGATTTGTGCAGTGGTTCATTTCGTAAAAATTCATTATCTGCACACTTAAAATTGTGCACTTTTTCTGTGCACCTCAATAAACTTTCTAAGATTCCTCTGACACAAAGTTCTCAGAGATCTAGGAAAAAGCTTCTGGTAAACTGATAAAATTTTACAAATATAATTAAAGAACAAAAATGCCACTAATACATACCAGCCCAGAATCAAAGTAAAAACTACCAAGAGATAATTTTTCTTGAACTTCATGAAGCACTGGAATTCCTTCTTACAGCAAAGAAAGGAGTTTATTATTCTACATTGTAAGCGAAAGAAGAGATATCTTTGCAAGAAAATGCGGCTGCTTTTCGAAAACATCCCCAATAGCGACAGACAGGAGAAAAGTGAGGGAACCATTCCAAAAGTTTTGGTTAACTCTTTGGTGAAAGGATACTACCTGAGATGGTAGGAGACGTCCAAAAGACAGAAAAAACACAAAATTGTTACAGCAACTCTAGAGCCAACACCAATACCACAATCCAACCTACCGGAAATCCTGTGGTTAATTTGAGGCTTGCCCCGCTAGTCATAAGGTGATTCAGTGATGGCTACAAACCCTCCCCAAGTGCATCCTTGGAGTCACCTGGCACACCTGGAATGCCCATCACCTGTCTGTAGACACAGCCATACGCAAAATCCAAGGAGGCTATATACAGTCTCCAACTTTGCAGGTAAGGGGCGCAGATGGTATCACCCCTCAAGGCCACCCAGAGAGAACCCACTTCTGGCCTCGAGGGCTGGGGTGCAGGGCCCCGAAGCTGCCCCGTCCCTCCGCCTCTGGGACTCTACCGAAAAACCCGCCGGTGGTGAGTTTCTTCCCCGGCGCCCGCGGAAGGAGGATCCCGACAAGCGGCAGGCAAGGCGGCGAGCGCAGGGAACTTAGGCCCCGGCGGGGTCTGGCACGCCTGCCCGCTCACTCGGCAAGTTTGGCGGCAGCCCCTTCCCACTGCGCCTGGGCCCCGCCGTGCGCCCCCGCGGGGCCCGGGCTTGCGGCCCGCCCGGCCTGGCGCAGCGCCCCTCACCTTGGAGACGTTGGGTGAACTCCGCTGTAAACATTAACTTCCCATCCAGCCGGCAGCCGCGCCACCGTCGCGCGTCCCAGCGCCTCGGCCCGGCTCCTGGATCCGTGGGCCGCCGTCTCACGCGTGCTGCACTAACTCACGAACTCGGGGCCTCCGCCGACCCCCACCACCCCTCAGAATGCCGCCGCTGGCTCAACCACTGTCCGGCCCTTCGCCCGTCCGCCTGCCGGGTTCTCCAGGGTCCGGCCTGGCCGCGTCAGGAAAACCCAAGGCGCAGGCGCGGCAGGGCCTTAAAGAGACCCGGCCGCCTCTACCGCATAATAGATTCGTGCAGGTTAGGGGCCGGGCTGGCCGGCCAAGAAAAGGAGAAGCCGAAGGGATTGGACGGAGCGAAGCGGGGGCGGGGAAATCCTTCCCTCTCCGCTTTTCTTGCAAAGCACCAGTCCTCAGTCCTGCAAATTGCGACTTCCCAAGTCATTTGAACCGCCCCTTCCATGTTAAAGCTGCGGAAGGCGCACCCCCTCAGAGCGCAATCCCACCCGGCGCTTAGGGCTGCGGAGCGCGCACTGCCGCACCGCCCACGCTCCTGTTTCCTGGGCTGCGGGCGAGGGGCGCAGATGCTCAGGCTTCAAAAGGCCGTCCTGGGCTCAATAACAATAATCAACGTGTAAGTGGCACTTGTGATTGCAAAGCGTTCTACCCTCACTAGTCTCTTCACACAGGGTCTATGCAGAGTCCGGCAGGGGGTAGAGCCTGGGCATAAATAAATGACGTCCACTGGGCCGCCATCCAACATCCACGAAGAAATTCTTAGAAGGAAAGTACTTAACTTTGGAACGGAAACAATCTGCTAATTCTCGTCCTATCCCATTGCATATGCAAGAGTCATTACCGATATCTCCCTGGTTATCTGTAATAAGCATTTCAGTAGAGGAAAAAAAACTCCATTTTTTTTCAACGAGGTTAGGAAACACCAAGACATAGGAAGTAAAGTAATGGCCTCCACCCAGCTCAGAACTTTAAAAATTCGCAATTTTATGAGGCAAATTTTTCCATATAAACTAAGAGACGTCCTTGATGTCAACAAATCCTGCTGACTCTACCTCCCAATTTTTCCCTTGAGCCCGCCCTCTTCTCTCCATCTATGTGCTCCACCACCACTCCAGTTAAGCTACTAGTCCGGAGCTGCAGATCTAGTCTTCTAATTGGTTTCTCCACGTCCCCTCTAACCCCTTGCCTTGGAGTCGATTCAGATTCATAGCGACCCTGTAAGACAGAGTAGAACTGCCCCATAGAGTTTCAAGGAGCAGCTGGTGGGCTCGAACTGCAGGCTTTGAGTTAGCAGTCAAGCTCTTAAGCCTCTGCACCACCAGGGCTCCACATCCCCCTCTAGCCCCTCTCTGATCTCTTCTCCACACAACAACCACAATGACTTTTTCACATCTTCCTTCTAGTTTGAACCCCTGCTGAGAATTTGCGTTTCTACCAAGTTCCCAGAAGATGCTAATACTGCTGGTTAGGGACCAATCTGAGAACCACTAGTAGAGCGGTGGGTCTCAGTCTTAATTATACATAAGAATCACCTGGGGGTTTTATTAAACTGTAAATTCTGATTCAGTATATTTGGGGTAGAAATGCAAATTCTCATCCTTACCCATTCAAAGCCCTGCTTTTTCAAAAACAAATACGCTACATAAACCACTTCAATAGCTTCCCATTCTCTTGGACAAAACCCCTTAACTAACCAACTTCGCATGATCAGGACCTTGCCTACCCTCTACTTCTGCTACCACTCAGATCTTACTGTTTCTGCTTTCTGCTCCAGCCAGGCTATCCTCTTCCAATCTCTCCTACTTACCAGCTTCCTTCCTCCACAGAGTCTTTGCACATGCTTTGCTCTGTGCCAGGAAAGCTCTCCCAACCCTCATCCTCTGGTCTCAGCTCAGGTCTCCACCGTAGAGAAACACCCTATGACTTGCCTACCTTGGCCCCATCCCTGAACTGAATTGCACTGAAAGTGTAATTGTATGATTATTTGCATGATTTTTTTTTTTTACTCCTCCACTGGACTATTAATTCCATGAGGCCAGGAGCTTGCTTTGTTTTGTTCAAGGTTGTATTTCCATATTTGTTCAATATATATTTGTCCAGAAAATAAATGAGAGTCATAGAATGCTAAAACTTGAACTAGACATGGCTTTAAAGGTTACAGAAGTTACAGAAAGCTGAAATGTGACATTTGGAATCAGAGTCTAAAATAACCCCAGTTATCTTAAAACTGATTCTATATTGTTTTAGCTGGGCTGTCACAAGATTCTTTGGAGAACCTTTTAAAATCTGAGTCCCTAAAGCACCTTATATAAACCCCTATAATAATTAATAATGACAGCTACAGGATAAACCCACAAGACAACTAATAGAATTGGTTTCTTCAAGGGAGGAGGACTGGGTGACTGGTGGAAATGGGTGGAAAGGAAACTTTTTACTGCATGCCTTTTTGTACCTTTTCAATTTCAAGCCCTGTGAATGTATTTTCTAGCCTAAAATGACACAAAAGAGTATATGATTCCATTTATTAGAAATTCTAGAAAAGGCAAAATTGATCTATGGTGAAAAAACTGGTCGCTTCTGGCAAGAGATTGTCTAGGAAGGGACATAAATTTTCTGGTTGATAAAAATATCTTGAGAGGGGTGTGAGTTACACAGGTGTATTATTTTATCAAAAATGTATAGGTAACATTTAGGCATTGTAATGAAGGTAAGTTTTTCCTTAAAAACTGTATAAAAATAAACAAAATTTAAGAAAATAATAATAGCTAAAACATAGTTGAGCACTCACTGTGTACAAGTATTGGCTAATTACTTTACATACATCATCTATTTTAATCTTCATATTATTCCCATGAGGCAGATATTATTATCATAACCTCCTTGCATATGAGGAAACTGAGACTTAACAAATACTAAGTAGCTTGCCCCCCTGTATATACAATTGGAAAGTGGTGGAGCAGAGCTTTGAACCCAGTCTCATGCCCAAAGTGGTAAACACGAGGCCCTATGTCCCCTCTCCGGAATTGTAATTTTTTGGCTCATATATTATTTCCTACCCACTAAATCAAGAGTTTCACAACGATAGAAACCATATTTTGTCGTAGGCTTCTCAGTAGCCCCAGCACTTTGCAGGATAGCTGCTCAATGTATTTTGAAGGAACGACAAGGAAAAAGCCTGGGGTTGATTTTATTGGTGCAGATTACATAGGGTTGCTATGAGTCGGAATTGACTCAATAGCAATGGGATTTTTTTTGTGTAATAGGCATACATACATATATTAATCACTATGTGACCAAGGTTTCCTGTATATACATACATATATATATATATACATAGCTCTTAATCACTATGTGACCAAGGTTTCCTGTATATATATACACATATATGTATACATATACAGGAAACCTTGGTCACATAGTGATTAAGAGCACATATATGTATGTATATACAGGAAACCTTGGTCACATAGTGATTAAGAGCTATGGCTGCTAACCAAAAGGTCGGCAGTTCGAATCCACCAGGTGCTCCTTGGAAACCCTATGGGGAGTTCTACTCTGTCCTATAGGGTCACTATGAGTCAGAATTGACTCGACGGCAATGGGTTTGGTTTTGGGGTTTTTTTATATATATAAATATATGTATGTGTCTATATATATGTATACACATACCTATACATACGTATATGTGTATATATACAATCAGTACTGCTGTGCTAAGTGCCTAAGTTGAGTTATCTCAAATCATGTCACAGACCTGAGGAAAGAAGCTGGTACCCATTACCCCTATCCCCAGTTTACCCCATTCCTTCACTCACCCTGAGCACATTAATTTCTTTGGTGGAAGAGCTTACACTTTATCTTTTCACTGAATAGCTGATTCTAACCAGAGATCTGACTTGCCCTCCTTCCAAGCCTCTCACAAGTGCTTAAGCACTTGCGTAAGTGAAATTCCATGCTGTGAATTTCACACGAGCACCACTCCTGCTCCAGCTCTCCCCTACTCTGCCATTCACTCTGGAACCTCACAGGAGGGACAGAAGATGGAGGAAGCACAAGGGCAGTGGGCAGTGACACCCTCCTCAGATAGAGCTTTATGTGCAGTAAATTCAGTTACCAGCTCAAAGCTTTCTATTTTTTGATGCGGCACACTCTTAGTGTTGATTTGTGTCACTGTCAGGGAGGGAAACAAAAGGAGGGTCCAGTTCCATCCCCTCTAAACCTGGCAAGGGTTAAATCCCAGACTGTCATACTCTCAACTGCTAAACGTGTTTAAACCAGCCATGTGAGTGAGCCCCATTGCTCACAGAAAGGAAAAGCAGAGGCATCTCCCTGAGAGGCAAAAAACAACCCGAGATACAGAAGGCAGGGTGTTGTTCATCAGTGAGTTTGACTCACCAGTGTAGTCAAACCCACTGGTGAACAACATCCCGTCCTCACCCTGGACAACCGGTATTTGGCTTCCTTAGAGAACCGCTTGTCTCAGCTACATCTTAGGACTGTGTTGTACAATACAGCAGCCCACTTAGCCACATATGGTTATTAACGTTTAAACTTACATTAATTTAGATTAAACTAAAAATTCAGTTCCTCAGTCACACTAGCACATTCCAAGTTCTCAAAAATAGCCATATGTGGCTAGTGGCTACTGTCTTGGACAACACACATGTAGGATGTGTCCATCCATCAGAAAGTTTTATTGGCAGTACTATTCTTGAAAAAACAAGAAACAATACTCCACGCACCTCTCAGCTAATATTCAAGAACTTTTTGCTTTGGAAAAATGAAGGCTCACAATGAAATCGTTAACAGCCTATCTCATTAGGTGCATTGCTTTCCACAATGTACTAATCCAAAAGGCACTCAAACTATGGCCTCCATTCATTGGAGTTGTAAGGATGGTTTTAACCTCACTACCTCCACCACGTTCCATTGCTTGCAAGACACTGACACTATCTTAGGAAGAATACTGTTGAGAAGCACACATTTCTATTTCCATCTCTTGGCACTTGTGCACAACTAGAAACTGGATCTGCCATGGTTGTGGTAAAGAACAAACTTTCTGAATCTAGAGCTTGGACATCAGTTCTGTATGTGATGGTAGACATTCAAAACGTCAACCCAACAACAGCATTTGAAACTGCACAACTGAAATGGAAGATCAGTAGAGACATTTTTGAGAAATGATTTTATTCAAGTGCCGATTTCCATCCTACCCACCAAAAGAAGTCCATTCATTTCTTAACTTTCTGAAATATTTGTTTTAAAGCAAGATGAAATTTGGTGCAATTACAGTAGTAATTCCGCTAAAACTTTCCATTTTCTCGGAACTAGTAACCTCTGCACTAATGCAAGTGACTAGACTATGACCAGAAACTTCAAGTATGGATGCCAAAAGTGTACTTAACCTCTTTGAACCCCAGTCTTCTCATCCATAAACTGGAGATAATATCTATTTAAGCATTAAAGTGAGAATTAAGTGAAATAATATGTGCAAGGTACGTAAGTATTCAACACATGATCCAAAACCCAGTGCCGTCAAGTCGATTCTGACTCATAGCAACCCTATAGGACATGGTAGAACTGCCCCATAGAGTTTCCAAGGAGCACCTGGTGGATTTGAACTGCCTGCCGACCCTTTAGTTAGCAGCTGTAGCACTTAACCACTACACCACCAGGGTTTCCCAACACATGGTAGCCATTATAATTGTTATTATCCATTCCCACAAAACACCACCATGCAAAAATAAGTAAATAAAAGACTCTAAAATTAGAAAAATTCTGACTCCACCACCTCCTAATTGTCTGACAATTGACCTCTCTAAACTTTCGCTTCTTTATCAAGTTAATAAGGATTAAGAAGAGTTCCCAACAATAGATGTGTTATTTCATGTGAAGATGTTCTGATAACAGTAAAGCCAAAAAAAAAACCAAGCTAGTGTAAAAAATAATAATAATAATTTTTTTTTTTTTAGTGTTAATTAGCACTCTGCTCCCACCTCCAGCAAAAAAAAAAGATGAGGGAACTACGTTTGAGAGAATCATGCTTCACAGTAAAATTAATTTAGCATTTGTTATAAACTGTGCCCCTAATACAACTGGGAAGCAACAAACTGCTGAAGCCATCACTGAAGACCACACTGCCACCAAACAAAATTTGTGAACAAATACTCTGGCTCCCAGTCGCTTTTCTTAGCTAATCGTTATTCTCCAGATGAGAAATTTGAAGCCCATGCAGCCCACAGCAGGCCTTCTCTGGGAATGATAACCAGCAGTCAGTTACAGCAAGGAGAGAAATGGTGTTGAATTACAAAAAGCCAATTACTAAAATACCTTTTTTACAGGTGTGGAATTAAACCTAACGCTTCATAAAGCCTTGTTCATCACATGAGTGGTCACAATATAACAAGATAACATTCTTAAAATAAAACTCAAGTCATTTTAAAAAGCTGTTTCTGTGTTTTGAAGATTGAGCACAGTACACTAATCCTAACTAGACACCAAAATATTTCCTGTTGCAGCAATTGCATTTTTATACTTTTAATATAAAATCAAACATCGTTTCAGACATTTACCTGCTTCCCACCAGGGTTTCTAAAGGCAGCAGTCATTTTGGTGGTAACCATGATAAGCAGAGAAGATTGGGAGACTGGGGATTTGAATTGAATTTATAGCTGACTCATAGGGAGTGTTTACAACATTGCCACTGGGATCCACCCATTTAACACCCTTTCAGTTCCATCTTACACATTTGTTAGCTAGTACCTTAGGGGAAGCTGGGAATGTGGAGGACTAGGAACACTGAAGCCAACGCTTTTTGGTCATATGAGTGCCAATTGATTTTGTTTTCCTTCCTTCCTCCCATTCTTTCCTTAGTGACTGATTTATCTGAGAATGACCTTATTAACTGTTATTGTGTTTGGGGTACTCAGCCTGAGGCACTGCCTAGAAGCTTCTATATTCTAGGTGGTTTCAGTTCTTGGAGTTTGACACTGGACAAAATTATTAATTTGATAGTTCTTCAGGATCTCTGCTAGAGGATTTTCCTTTTTGTTTTTACTTTTTAGCTGAGGTTTTGGAATACTACAGATGGTTGCATTCTATTAATGAATACTGCTGTTGTGTTACCAAAACCAAAAACCCATTGCCATCGATTAGATTCCCACTCATAGCAACTCTGTAAAGGAGCCCTGGTAATGCAGTGGTTAAAACACTCAGCTGCTAACCTAAAGTTGGTGGTTCAAACCCACCAGCTGCTCCACGGGAGAAAGATGTGGCAGTAGACTTCTATGAGGATTTATGGCCTTGGAAATTCTATAGAACAGTTCTACTCTGCCCTGACGTGGTCACTATGAGTTGCGTTACTTAAAACCCATTGCCGTCAAGTTGATTCTGACTCATAGCGACCCTATAGGACATAGTAGAACTGCCCCATAGGGTTTCCAAGGAGAGGCTGGAGGATTTGAATGCCAACCTTTGGATTAACAGCCAAGTTCTTAACCACTGTGCCACCAGGGCTCCAAACACATGCCCAATGTGGGGCATGAACCCACAACCCTGTGATTAAGGGTCTCATTCTTTACAGACTGAGCTAGCCTGGTAAAGTCATTTCTGACGAGGATGGAATATTTAGGGGTCATTAATTCTGAGAGCTTATCTATAAAATACAGAAGCAAGTGAGATACCTTGTAAGAGATATCTAAATAGAGAGAAAGTCACTTCTTTGATTCTCTTGAAAGAGATCTGCTATAATAGGTTTGTTTTAAGGGGCTGCCTCTCTAATAATGATGACTTATGCTTTTAGAGCACTTACCATGAGCCAGGCACTGTGAAAGCAATTTTTATCTATCACCTTACTTAATCTTCACCGTAACTGTATCCTCACTCACAAGTGAACCCCAAAGAAGTCATTAAAAATGTTTCATTTATTTACTCTTTCATTCATTTATAAATATTAATTAAGGGCATAGTTGTGTCAGGCATCTTCTTAAAAGGAAGGACGATACTTTTTTTTCAGTCCCTACAACATGTTAAATCCACAAATCTGTTCTGGAAGAAATACAGCTGGAATACTCCTCAGAAACAAAGATGGCGAGACTATGTCTTACATACTTTGGGCATTTTATCAGGAGGGATCAGTCCCTGGAGAAGGACATCATACTTGGTAAAGTAGAGGGTCAGTGAAAAAGAGGAAAACCTTCAACGAAATGGATTGACACAGTGGTTGCAGCAAAGGGTCAAGCATCGTAACGACTGTGAGGATGGTGCAGCACCAGGTTTTGCTCTGTTGTTCAAAGGGTCTCTATGAGTTAGAACTGACTTGACAGCACCTAACAACACAACATGTCATGAATAACATTGCATGTTTCCACATGAGGCAGCCACTATTAGGCCCATTTAACAGAGGAGGAAGCCACAAGCATACGAAAAGATGCTCAGCATCATTAGTCATTAAACCAAACTCATTGCCTTCGGGTTGATTCCAACTCATAGTAACCCAATAGGACCGAGTAGGATTGCCCCATAGGGTTTCCAAGGCTGTAACCTTTATGGAAGCAGACTGCCACATCTTTCTCCGGTGGAAGGCTGGTGAGTTCCAATCACCAACCTTTCATTTAGCAGCCAAGTGTTTAACCACTGTGCCACCAGGGCTCCTGGCATTGGTCATTAGGGAAATACAAATCAAAACCATAAGGTTCTACTTCACTATAATAATAATAAAAATGAAACAGAAAATAAGTGTTGATGAGGATGTGAAGAAATTGGAACCTTTGTACATTACTGGTGGGAATATAAAAACAGTTTGGTGGTTCCTCAAAAAGTTAAACATAGCACAACTATATGACTCAGCAATTCCACTGGTGGGAATATATTCAAAAGAATTGAAAACACGGACTCAAGCAAATACTTTTAAACACATGTTCATAGCAGCACTATTCACCATGCGCAAAAGGTGATAACAACCCAAATGTCCATCGATGGATGAATGGATAAATAAAATGTGGTATATCCATACAATAAAATATTATTCAGTCATAAAAAGGAATGAAGTACTGATACACAATACAACATGGATGAACCTCAAAAATATTATGCTAAGTGAAAGAAACTGGGCACATAAGGTCACATATAGTATGATTCCATTTATATGAAATATCCAGAATAGGTAAATCCATAGAAACAGAACACAGATTGGTGGTTGCCAGAGGCTGGGGGGAGGCGAGTGGGGAATAGGGAGTAACTACTTCATGGGTAAGGGGATTCCTTTTGAGGTAATGAAAATGTTTGGAACTAGGTAGAGGTGACGGTTGCACAACATTGTGAAAGTACTAAATGCCACTGAATTGTTCACCTTAACAATGTCTAATTTTATGTTATATGAATACCACCCCGATTAAAAAAATAAAAAGAGAAGGCTAAGGCTGGTCCAAAGTCATACCTAAAGTAAAAAAACAAAGTGCAAGTATGTGTCTCTCTTGACTACAAAGCCTGTGTTGTTTGGAGTTAGAAAAACTTGGTACCTTCATTCAGATTATAGAGTAGGAACTTACAGTCTGGAGAAGAAGACAGACGTGATCAAATAGATGGACAATAACACAATATGTTTTGTCACATGGAGATTTAATACTGTAAGTGCAGAAAGGGGAGTACATAACCTGGCTGAGGGAATTGTACCATTTTTATCTGTCCATACCCCCTTCCATCTTCTTTTGGTAATAGCTGTAGATTCCTCACTCAAGCTAAGCCAATCATATTACCTTAACCTCCTGGCCATACTGATTGGTTCAAGGGGTAGGCCTAGATAAGTTCTGCCCGGGGATTTTTCAAACCAGAGCTGAAAAAGTAAAGACCCTTTCCCCTCTCATTAGGAGGCTGTAAGGATATGAATCCAGAGATCCTGGCTATACCTAGAGAAGCATGGGATGGAGAGCACCCTGAGGGTATTAAAATCCCCAGTTCCAGTCAACCCTGCCTTTCCTAAGGCCTTGTTGTAATTCTGTGACTTAACCAATAGCATTCAAATGACTCATTCACTCATCAAATATTTTTTGAGCTTGTACTTATCATACCAAAAAAACCAAACTCATTGCCATTGAGTCGATTCCATCTCATGACAGCCCCATGTGTTAGAGTAGAACTGTGCTCCACAGGGCTTTCATGGCTGTAATCTTTATAGAAGCAGATCACGAGGACTCTCTTCCACAGTGCATCTGTGTGGGTTTGAACCACAGTTGAGCACTTAATAATTTGCACCCCCCAGGGACTTCTTTTTAACATTTTATTATTGTTTAGATGTAAGTTTACAGAGCAAATTAGTTTCCCATTCAACAATTGATACACAGCTTGTTTCCTGACATTGGTTGCAATCCCCTCAATGTGTCAGCACTCTCCCTCCTTCCTCCCCGGGTTCCCTGGGTCCATTTGCCCAGCTTTCCTGTCCCTATCATCCTTGTGAACTTTGCTTTTGGGCAAATGCTGCCCTTCAAACCTCAAACAGTCTATTGTTCTGAAGTATATATTCCTTATTAGCCTACGATATGGCCATAAGGTCATCTCCAGGAGTGATTTCAGTTCCAAGTTTGAAGTGTGTCTAAAGACCATAGTCTTGGGGGTTCTACCAGGCTCTATCAGACCAGTGCAGGGATTCCTTTTCAGAGGCAACCACAGTGAATTCTTTTAGCTGTTCTTTTTGTTATTTACATCCAAATTTCTAAATAAAATGTTTATACAGTTATTTCTTAATGTTTCAATGTTAAGCATTATCTATTAGCTTTCAACTGTGTAAAATGAAGATTTAGATCTCTTACAGCCTTTCCCTTCATCCCTCTTTCATTCCCCTATACTTTCCTACATGATTTTTTTTGTTGTTGTTGTTAAACCAATATTCACGAAGTTGTTAAGATGGTGTGTTACTCACAGCTGAGTGTGTATTGAGCAACTATTGCATTTCCTTTCTCGTCAAAAAATTTTTGGTTTATCCTGGAATTAGTAATTGCCTCATTTTTTTCCATTTGTGGGGCTTTTTACGTACGTGTTACTAATCCCACCCCAAAATCTTCACCAGAACTTCTTTCAGGGCAGTTGACCACACCTGGTAATATATTATCCCATTTTCCCCTCTATCTTCCTGCTCTTATCTGAACAGGCTACTCTCTTTGACCCACTACAGAGCTATTATCCTTGGGCTTCCTTTCACCATCATCCTGGGAATTCCCTTCACTTTTCTTCAGTATTAGAGCCTCCGACTCCTAGATCTTACATCTCTCTTGGTTTCCACCCTTGTTTGGATGGAGCACATCTTCTAATAGTATTTTGAGAAAGGATGCATGAGAGGTACATTTTTTTAGTCATGGTATATGTGAATATACCTTTGAACTATTCTCATCCTTGATTGATAATTTAGTTTGGCATAGAATTGTGAGTTAAAAATAATCTACCTTCAGAATTTTGAAGGTATTTCTTCATTGCCTTTTGGCTTTTGCTGTTGAGGTGGATAAGTCTATTGTCATTCTGAATTCTCAGAATCTGTGACCTCTGACCTCTCATGCTTCCTGAGAGTATTTAGAATCTTTATTGCTCAGTGTTCTGGAATTTCACAATGATATACCTTACAATGTGTGTTATGTGTGTTTCATTCATTGCACTGCGTATTCATTTATTGTATAGAATATTCATATCCTTCAGTTCTGGGGAATTTTATTGTATCATTTTTTTGATAATTTTCCTGCCTTTGTTTTCTTTTTTAAAGAAATTCCTTTTCATTGGATGTCAGACCTACGACATCAATTCTCTGTTTGTTTATTTGTTTCCTGTTTTACACCTCTTTGTCATTTTGATCTATTTCCTAGGAAAGAGCCTCAAATTAATCTTCCAAACCTTCTATTTAACTTTTTATTTCTGTTGTCATATTTCTAATTTCACAAAACTCTCTTGCTTTTTGAATGTTTCTTATTTTGAAATTTATGTTATTCTGTTCTCGTTTCATGGATGTAATCCCTTCTCTTATATGTTGAGGATATTGTTGTTGTTCTGTACCATCCAGGCAATGCCAAATCCTACCAGCCCCAAGTGACAGAGTAGAATTGCTTCATATGGTTTCCTAGGCTGTAATCTTTATGGGAAAGGAGCCCTGGTGGCTCAGCAGTTAAGCACTCAGCTGCTAACCAAAAGGGGGGCAGTTGGAACCCACTAGCTGCTCCCAGGAGAAAGATGTTGCAGTCTGCTTCTGTAAAGATTAGAACTTTTGAAACCCTAGGGGGCAGTTCTACTCTGTCCTATAGGGTCACTCTGAGTTGGAATTGACTCGATGGCAACGGGTTTGGTTTTGATTTTTAATCTTTACAGGAGTAGATCACCAGGTCTTTTCTCCCATGGAGCCACTGGCGGTTTCAAACCGCCACCATTTGGTTAGCAACTATGCTTTTAACCATTGCACCACCAGAGCAAGGATATTACAGGGTCCATTTTTTAAAAGTGTCTTTTCAGCCTGTTTCTTCTTTCAATATGGAGGCCTTGCTTGATGTCTAATGATCCTTCGCTATCCAATCCTAATTAGGAGTGAGGCACCAAAAAGTTGATTGGAAGAGTGTTTTGCTAGGTACGGACCTTAGGTAAGCAGGTCTGCTGACTGCTAGAGCTCAGTGAGGACAATACAACGTGCACTCTGCTTTTCACCAGAGAGTTCTGCCCCTAATGTTAGTACACATGTAGGTCTTTTCTTTTGACCCTCTAAGTTTTTCTTCTTTAATCTTAAGTTTAAGGATTATACCTTGGTTGTTGGCTTTCAGAGAGCCGGCTGACGAAAGGGATCTGGAATCTCACTATTCAGTATGCAGATTTTTCCTTTAACCCCTTATTTTTATACGGTAGCTTATTCTACTTTGGAGCCCTGGTGGCACGGTTGTTAAGTGTTTGGCTGCTAACCAAAAGGTCAGCCATTCAAATCTACCAGCCGCTCCTTGAAAACCACACGGGCCAGCTCTACCCTGTCCTACAGGGTCTCTGTGAGTCAGAATTGCCTTGATGGTGCAGGAAAGCAGTGGGATGCAGACCCCAAATTCTACTAAAAAGACCAGACTTAATGGTCTGACTGAAACCAGAAGGACCCCAGAGGTCATAGTCCCCAGACCTTCTGTTAGACCAAGACTGGAACATTCTCGAAGCCAACGCTTCAGACAGGGATTGGACTGGACTACAAGACAGAAAATGATACTGGTGAGGAGAGGGCTTCTTGGATCAAGTAGACACATGAGACTATCTGGGCAGCTCCTGCCTGGAGGGGAGATGTGAAGGCGGAGTGGGACAGAAGCTGACTGAATGGACATGGAAACAGAGGGTGGAGAGAAGAAATGTGCTGTCTCATTAGGGGGAGAGCAACTAGGAGTATATAGCAAAGTGTATATTAGGTTTTGTATGAGAGACTGACTTGATTTGTAAACTTTCACTTAAAGCACAATATAAATTAAAAAAAAAAAAAAACCCAGCTAGGATATTGATAGGGATTTTGTTGGATATGTAAAACAATTTTAGTAGTGTTATGTATTAAATTGTGTCCTCCCAAAAAAAAAAAAAAAAAGAATTGACTTGATGGCCATGGGTTTTGGTTTTTTGGTTATTCTACTTGGGTGTCCCCAAATCTTAATTCTCCCAAATTGTCTTTTGTTTTGGTTACAGAGGACAGTTGCCTGATTACACGGGATAGGAGAGGGCATCTGAGGGCATAACAGCTCCAGTTCTTTCATTTTACCCTTTATTCTCCCCTCAGAATATCTGATGTCTATAATTTTTTTTAATTTCCTGGGATTCTAGAACATGGATAAACTTGTTTTTAGTTGGTTCCCCTCTCCACCCTCAACAGGCACTGAGGGTTCAGCTTCATCATCCGGGTTACCATTAATCAATCTCCTTTGCGTCTACCAAAGATTTGTTGATACCTCTTCTTGTCTGTGGTCTCTTCTCTTGTTCTCTTTGCCACTGTAGATTTAAACCTTGCTTTTTTCCTTTACTGACATTTTCATAGACTTTTAGGAGTAGACAGAGATAAAAGAGTGTGTTTAATTGGCTATGGATAACCAAGTGGGCATTTAATATTAGGTTTTCCCTTGTTCAAATGCTCTTCAAAGCATAGTAATGCTTTGATTTTTAAGTGATTAAAAATCAGTTCATTTAGCAGAATGCAAATTGAGCGGTTTTTGAGTCATTTGACAAGGTGAGTTTTTAAAATATGAATCATAGAATGAATAATGTCTAAACGAATCCTGCTTAACTAACTGCTTCATTGCCCAAGCGCAGCAATTAGTTTATCTGATTTTTAATCAATAGCTGGGTGCCCTT
The DNA here is from genome assembly GCF_030014295.1 of Loxodonta africana. Classification (NCBI taxonomy): domain Eukaryota; kingdom Metazoa; phylum Chordata; class Mammalia; order Proboscidea; family Elephantidae; genus Loxodonta; species Loxodonta africana. Next base: position 144,764,538 of record NC_087344.1, on the reverse strand, counting down.
CGGGACTCCAAAATAGCAACTTCCAACTCAGATCCCAATCAATATGTTATATCTATAGATTTAGAAACATGCAACAGCCAGTATGTGACATAAGCCAGGAAGAAATTCTTTAGCTGGAATCCCTAGAGATTAGAGGAGATTTTTTGTTTCTCCTGCATTTTGTTGCCATTTACCTTTTGCCCAGAACCTCTAAGGAATAAGAGGCTGGCAGGGCCAGTCTCCCTGCCATGATTCTGGTATAGCAGGGTCCTCAGTCTAACTGTAAAATCTCTGAGCCACAAGGAAGGAGGCAATTAGGACATTCCTCTCCATGAATCCTAGAGGGCCACAGAAGAAGGGGCATGGAAAGGAAGCAGCTCACAGCGGACGTAGATGCTCAGCAATATTACAGTGAAGTAAAAGTTCTCTAGAGAACCAGGCTCAGTTTTGTGTAGCCATTTCAGGTTGAACACTAGTTAGGGACTCCCACTTCCCATAGAAGTTCTAGTTGGGTCTAGTGAGTTGTTTGGAGGATCCTGTTTTCATTAGAACCTCCTTGCCCTCTTTCCTTCCTTTCACTGTCCATACTGGATAGTGTAAAACTCTTGAGTTGATCTATGCCCAAAGAACATCCTACATAAAAATAATAATACAAGTACTTTATTGGTCATTTGTTTTGTGCCAGGTAGAATGGTAGACACTTCCACATGAACTACATTGTTTAATACCCATAACAACCTCATGAGGTATTATTATATTTCCATTTAACAGATGAAGGAACTGAGGTTTAGAGCAGTTAAGCAATTCGCTTAAAGCCACACACATGAGTAAGCTGTTGAATCAGGACTCAAACCTAACTCCTAAAAAGTCCATGTTCTAGGATATTCCTTTGATATTAAATGGATCTCATATGCTTAGTTCCCAGTTCACCAGTGAAATCCCTAAAACTGCTACAAAGCTGAGAGCCACAGGCCTGAGGGTAAATAGCATGCTCACTAAGATCCTTGCTCTAGCTCTAAGTCTCCATAAGCTTGCAGAGAAATTAGCCCATATGAATTCCAACAGTGTGGGTTAGGCAACAGTAAGAGAGGCAGGAAGGCAAGTCTAACCACTCACTCTAGTTTTGAAGGCAACACCCACAGACGGAAGTTTCCCTTCTCTGCACTGGCTTACCTAACATTGCCCAGATTCACAGTCTATTACAGTGTAAGGATTTTGCAGACAGTCTATCTTGTTATAACAGAAACATTTTAATCAACAAATCCTTCAAGTGTGTCTTTGGGACCTGCCTCCTCTCAATTCTCTAATTTTTTTTTCCTCTTATTATTATTACCAGAAGCCTATTGCCCCCCTACTTTCTCCTTTCTCATTTCATCCAAAGAAGAATTGATACCTTTGAATTGTGCTGTTGACAAAGAATATTGAATATACCATGGACTGCCAAAAGAAGGAACAAATCTGTCTTGGAAGAAGTACAACCAGAATGCTCCTTAGAAGCAAGGGTTGGGAGACTAGGTCTCACATACTTTGGACATGTTATCAGGAGGGATCAGTCCCTAGAGATGGACATCATGCTTGGTAAAGTACAGGGTCAGCAAAAAGGAGGAAGGCGCTCAATGAGATGGATTGACACAGTGACTGCGACAGTGGGTTTAAGCATAGCAATGTTTGTGAGTCCGGCGCAGGACCGGGCAGTGTTTCTTCTGTTGTATGCATGGTTGCTGTGAGTCAGAACTGACTCGATGGCACCTAACAACAACAACAACAGCAAAATCTTATTCAAAATCCTTTTTTTTAGGATAAGAATGTGTGAAGTTATTCACCCCTAGGTATGATTTTAGATAGTTGTCCTGGGAAGTAGTATTTGCATTTGCATAAAACCTTTATTTTAAATAGTTGTCCTTCCCAGCAGTATTTGCCTTTGCGTAAAACCTTTATTTAGGTGACTAGATTGCTGATCGTGGAATATTAGGTATCAGCCAACAGCCGGGAGGCATCGGTGGTTCAGTGGTAGAATCCTCGTCTTCCATGTGGGAGACCCACATTTGATTCCCTGTCAACGCACCGCATGTGCGGCCACCAGTCATCTGTCAGTGCAGGCTTGTGTGTTGCTGTGATGCTGAGCAGGTTTCAGTGGAGCTTCCAGACTAGGACTAGGTAGAAAGCTTGGCAATCTATTTTACAAAATCAGCTAACGAAAACCCCGTGGATCACAACGGCTCAATCCGCAGCTGGTCATGGGGATGGTGCAGGACCCGGCAGTGCTTCATTCAGTTAGGCATAGAGTCGACATAAGTCGGGGGCTACCTCGAATGACCACAACAACAACAACCAACATCTGGAGGGGCATTCAGCAGCTATGGAGCCTTCTGGTTGTTCTAAAATAATCCCCTGTTATCTCTTGCTGGGGATCCCTGGTGGTACAGTGATTAAGCACTCAGCTGCTAAGCAAAGGATCAGCAGTTCAAACCTAGCAGCTGCTCTGTAGGAGGAAGATGGCACAGTCTGCATCCATAAAGATTACAGCCATGGAAACTCTGTGGGACAGTTCTACTCCAGCCTATAGGGTCACTATAACTCAGAATCCACTCAATGGCAATGGGTTTGGTTTTAGTTAGGTTGCCTCTTGCCTGCCTTCTTTATATCTAGTTCTATTGGAAGAAGCTTCCTTTGTGTTCAGGGCCTGATAAAAAATCAGTTGCCCCGCCTGCAAAAACATTAAACAAGACCCATACCTCACTCCATGCACAAAAACTAACTCATAATGGATCAAAGACCTAAATATGAAATCTAAAACGATAAAAATCACGGAAGAAAAAATAGGGACAACATTAAGAGCCCTAACACATGGCATAAACAGTATACAAAACATTATAAAGAATATAGAAGAAAAACTAGATAACTGGGAGCTTCTAAAAATCAAACACCTATGCTCATCCAAAGACTTTGTCAAAAGAGTAAAAAGACTACCTACAGACTGGGAAAAAGTTTTTAGCTATGATATTTCTGATCAGCACCTGAGCTCTAAAATCTTCATGATACTGCAAAAACTCAACTGCAAAAAGACAAATAACCCAATTAAAAAATGGTCAAAAGATATGAATGGACACTTCACTAAAGAAGACATTCAGGTAGCTAACAGATATATGAGGAAATGTCCACGATCATTAGCCATTAGAGAAATGCAGATCAAAAGTACAATGAGATTTCATCTCACTCCAACAAGGCTGGCATTAATCCAAAAAACACAAAATAATAAATGTTGGAGAGGCTGTGGAGAGATTGGAACACTTCTACACTGCTGGTAGGAATGTCAAATGGTACAACCACTTTGGAAGGCTATTTGGCACTTCCTTAAAAAGCTAGAAATAGAACTACCATACGATCCAGCAATCCCACCCCTTGGAATATATCCTAGAGAAATAAGAGGCTTTACACGAACAGATATATGCACACCCATGTTTATTGCAGCTGCGGCACTGTTTACAATAGCAAAAAGATGGAAGCAACCAAGGTGCCCACCAACGGAAGAATGGATAAATAAATAAATTATGGTATATTCACACAATGGAATACTACGCATCCATAAAGAACAGTGAGGAACCTGTGAAACATTTCATAACATGGAGGAATCTGGAAGGCATTATGCTGAGTGAAATTAGTCAGTTGCAAAAGGACAAATATTGTATAAGACCACTATTATAAGAACTTGAGAAATAGTTTAAACTGAGAAGAAAACATTCTTTTGTGGTTACAAGAGCGGGGAGGGAGGGAAGGTGGGAGAGGGGTATTCACTAATTAGATAGTAGATAAGAACTACTTTAGGTGAAGGGAAAGACAGCACGCAATACAGGGGAGTTCAGCACAATTGGACTAAACCAAAAGAACAGAAGTTTCCCGAATAAACTGAATGCTTCGAAGGCCAGCGTAGCAGGGGCAGGGGTCTGGGGACCATGGTTTCAGGGGACATCTAAGTCAATTGAGATAATAAAATCTACTAAGAAAATACTCTGCATCCCACTTTGAAGAGTGGCGTCTGGGGTCTTAAACGCTAGCAAGCAGCCATCTAAGATGCATCAATTGGTCTCAACCTACCTGGATCAAAGGAGAATGAGGAACACTAAGGACACAAGGCGATTACGAGCCCAAGAGACAGAAAGGGCCACGTGAACCAGAGACTAATTCATCCTGAGACCAGAAGAACTAGGTGGTGCCTGGCTACAACCGATGACTGCCCTGACAAGGAACACAACAGAGAACCCCTGAGGGAGCAGAAGAACAGTGGGATGCAGACCCCAAATTCTCATGAAAAGACCAGACTTAATGGTCTGACTGAGACTAGAAGGACCCTGGTGGTCATGGCTCCCAGACCTTCTGTTGGCCCAGGACAGGAACCATTCCCGAAACCAACTTTTCAGATGTGGATTGGACTGGACAATGCGTTGGAGAGGTATGCTGGTGAGGAGTGAGCTTCTTGGATCAGGTGGACACTTGATACTATGTTGGCATCTCCTGCCTGGAGAGGAGATGAGAGGGTGGAGGGGATTAGAAGCTGGTGAAACGGACACGAAAAGAGAGAGTGGAGGGAGAGAGCGGGCTGTCTCATTAGGGGGAGAGTAATTGGGAGTGTGTAGCAAGGTGTATATGGGTTTTTGTATGAGAGACTGACTTGATTTGTAAACTTTCACTTAAAGCACAATAAGAATTATTAAAAAAAAAAAAAAAATCAGTTCCCCTGGAGTTGACACACAACCCCATGTGTGCCAATACCAGTCCATTTCAGCTCACTAATGACTAAGATATTGCTGTTTATGTGTTCCATTTCATTTTTGACTACCTCCAATTTTCCTAGATTCATACTTCATACATTCCAGGTTCTGATTATTAATGGATGCAGCTGTTTCTTCTCATTTTGAGTCATGCCACATCAGCAGATGAAGGTCCGGAAAGCTTTTCTCCATCCACATCATTAAGGTCAACTTTACTTTGAGGAGGCAACTCTTCCCCAGTCATCTTTGAGTGCCTTCCATCCTGGGGGGCTCATCTTCCAACACTGTATCAGTCAGTGTTTTGCTGCTATTCATAAGGTTTTCACTGGCTGATTCTTTTCAGAAGTAGATTGCCAGGTCCTTTTTCCTAGTCTTAGTCTGGAAGCTCAGTTGAAACGTGTCCTCCATGGGTGACCCTGCTGGTATCTGAATACCTGTGGCATAGCTTCCAGCATCACAGCAACATACAAGCCCCCACAGTACAAGAAACTGACAGACACATGGTGGCTGTGTTGTGGTTCACTATAAATAACCAACCAGTGATGGCTTTAGGATTTCTACATAGCAGGGGCATAGGGCAGCTTTCTAGGTGGGGAGGTACGGTGATGGAACAGGTCTTGAAGCTGTGTTTCCGTAGCAATTCACAGAAATTTAGAAAACACCAGTTGTCTGTATCGATGACTGGAGGTATGGATGAAAATAGTGTAGATAATAAAACTCATTCTCCACCTTTCCATGCTATTCTCTGAGGCCTGAAATGACTTAGAATCATTCTGGCTTGTTGATTTCAAACTTGAAGCCATTCCAGAATTGATCCAGTCCCTTAAAATCTTCAGAATATATAAATTCACTACTACTAATAGCCTCAGACATCCTCGAAAAGGAGTTGTACCTTGTGCCAGCCTTTGCCTCAATCGAAGACTGGCAGTGGGCATTCTAGGTTAAAAGAGAGGGACAAAAAAACAGGAGAGAGTGGGGCTAGGAGGTACAATTAATTCCATAGATGAAGAAAAATTGTCCATCTGTGTATTACTCAAGATAGAAATAAAAAAGACTGCTGTGGTACACATATGGCTTTTGTTAGGTGCCTTCGAGTCGGTTCCGACTCATAGCAACCCCACGTACTACAGAACGAAATGCCGCCCAGTCCTGTGCCATGCTCACAATCATTGTTATGCTTCAGCCCATTTTTGGAGCCACTGTGTCAATCCATCTCACCGAGGGTCTTGCTCTTTTTCCCTGACCCTCTACTCTACTAAGCATGATGTCCTTATCTAGGGACTGATGCCTCCTGACAACATGTCCAAAGTATGTGAGACGTAGTCTCGCCATTCCTGCTTATAAGGAGCATTCTGGTTGTACTTCTTCAAGGACAGATTTGTTCGTTCTTTCGGCAGTCCATGGTATATTCAATATTCTTTGCCAACACCACAATTCAAAGGCATCAATCCTTCTTCAGCCTTCCTTATTCACTGTCCAGCTTTTGCATGCATAAGAGGCGACTGAAAGCACTGTGGCTTGGGTGAAGCGCACCTTAGTCTTTAAGGTGACATCTTTGCTTTTCAACACTTTAAAGAGGTCTTTCCCAGCTGATTTGCCCATTGCAATGCATCTCATGATTTCTTGACTGCTGCTTTCATTGGTGTTGATTGTGGATCCAAGTAAAATGAAATCCTTGACAACCTTAATCTTTTCTCCATTTGTCAGGTCCAGTTGTGAGGATTTTTATTTTCTATATGTTGAGGTGTAATCCATACTGAAGGTTGTGGTCTTTGATCTTCATTAGTAAGTGCTTCAAGTCCTCTTCACTTTCAGCAAGCAAGGATGTGTCATCTGCATAACGCAGGTTGTTAATGAGTCTTCCTCCAATCCTGATGCTCCATTCTTCTTCATATAGTCCAGCTTCTTGGACTATTTGTTCAGCATACAGATTAAATAGGTATGATGAAAGGATACAACCGTGACACACATCTTTCCTGACTTTAGGCCACTCGGTATCCCCTTGTTCTGTTCGAACAACTGCCTCTTGATCTATGTACAGGTTCTGCATGAGTATAATTAAGTGTTCTGGAATTCCCATTCTTCGCAATGTTATTCATAATTTATTATGATCCACACAGTCGGATGCCTTAGCATAGTCAATAAAACACAGGTAAACAAACATCTTTCTGGGATACTCAGCTTTCAGCCAGGATCCACCTGACACTGGCAACGATATCGCTGGTCCCACATCCTCTTCGAATCCAGTCTGAATTTCTGGCAGTTCCCTGTCAATATACTGCTGTAGCTACTTTTGAATGATCTTGAGCAAAATTTTACTTGTGTGTGATATTAATGATATCTTTCGATAGTTTCCACATTTGGTTGAGTCATCTTTCTTGGGAATAGGCATAAATATGGATCTCTTCTAGCTGGTTGGCCAGGTAGCTGTCTCTCAAATTTCTTGGCATAGATGAGTGAGCACTTCCAGTGCTGCATCCATTTGTTGAAACATCTCAGTTGATATTCCATCATTCCTGGAGCCTTGTTTTTCACCAATGACTTCAGAGCAGCTTGGGCTCCTTCCTTCAGTACCATTGGTTCCTGATCATATGCTACCTCCTGAAATGGTTGAATGTCAACCAAGTCTTTTTGGTATAGTGGTTCATATAAGGTGCACATATAAGGTGTCCCATATTTTATGCTCAAACTCAGAAGAGCACATGAACATGAACTGTGTAATATCCATAAAATCCTATGCCTACTTCCTGGTTTTAGGATAACACTTTGAGTGGTAAGGTCACTTACTGACACCTACAGACTCTGTCATTGACCTCCTTTCCTGAGGCATGTACCCCAACCCCCTGAAACATACACACACACACACACACACACACACAAACACACACACACTGACCTGCTCCTGCTCCTGCTATCTATTATTAGAAATAGAAGGATCTTGGCAAACTTTTCCCAGCCTTTCACCTTTACACTCTTCCTCTGTTTCCCAGTTTTTGAGCTAGAAGCTGCAACCTTCTTCAGGTATACTAAGATGGAGAGGAGTAGATATTTTCTTCCTTTCCCTGTATTCCTTCTGCATTTAGGAAAAAAAAAAAAAAAAAAAATTTTTTTTTTTTTTTTAATCTAGAAAAAAAAAAAAAAGATGCAGCTTTATCTTCTAGCAGCTTTCAGATCACACTCCTCCTTCTGGCGCATGGTGGCACTGCAAGCAATAGCAACCAAAAACTTAAACACCCAAAAATACCATAAAGAAAATTAAAAGGTGAACAACAGCTGAGGAAAAAAAGTTAATGTTCTTAATACAAAAAACAAAACACTTACAAATCAATAGGGGAAAGACCAACATGCCAATAGAAAAATTAACAGATTACAAATGAGTAATTCACAAGAAACATAAATCATCAACTAATATAGGAAGTATTTCAGACTCATTAGCAATCAAATACTTATAAATTAAAAAAAAACAGTAATTTTTTGCATGTTAATTGGAAAGTATGTTAAAAACATTTAAGCAATACTGAAATATTTATGGATGAAATGACATGATTTATGCAATTACTTCAAAATAATCCAAATGGGAGAAAATGCAGTTGGGTGGTATACTAAACAAGATTGTCCATGAGTTGGTGGTTATTGAAGCTAGGTGATGGGCACACGGGGGCTTATAATAATATTTTATCCACTTTCATATATATAGCTATATGTGTGCATGAAGTCCTCGTGGCACTGAAGCCTTGATGGCAAAGTGATTAAGAGCTACAGCTACTAACAAAAAGGTCAGCAGTTCAAATCCACCAGGGACTCCTTGGAAACCCTATGGGTCAGCTCTACTCTGTCCTATAGGGTTCTTAGGAGTCAGAATTGACTCAGGGACAAAGGGTTTTAGTACGTGTATATGAATTTTTTGTAATGTGTAATTTGTTTTAAAAAATGTCAGTGATTTGCGATAGTGAAGGTTCAATGAAATAAGCATCTTCATACTCTACTGATGAGAGAAATCAGTAGAACTCTTTAGAAGGGCGGTTTAGCAATATTAATCAAAACTCTTTTGTGCATATACTTGAACCCTGCAATTCCACTCCTGGGAATTTTTCTTATAAAGCAATTTGGATATGAGTAATTTTTTTTTTTTTTAAAGATATACCCACTTGGGTATTCATCATAGTATTCTTCTAGTAGCCAAAAATTGTTGAGTTTATATGTAAAAAGTAAGGTATTGTGGTGCATTCGTAAGATTAAATACTGTGATGTCAAGGAATAATACTTACTGGGTTATAAAACTATTCATAATTTAAATGAAAAAGCTAGATCTTTCTTGTAAAGTAAAAGAAAAAAAAAGAATTTCACACACAGAGAAAGAGAGAAGACTGAACATATATATACCAAAATGTTAACTGTGACTGCTTCTGTATAAAGGGGAAAGGTAATGGGTTTGTTGTTTGTTTGCTTTGTTCATTCACTTATTTGTTGAACACCTATTATGAACTTAAGTACTGGGGGCACAGAGGCCAACAAGACAGACATGGTTCCTGCTCTCTTGGAACTTACAACCCCAGCTCAGAGAGGTCACATTGAGGAACTTTCCCAAGTTTGCTCAGATAGTATTTGAAAAGGCCAGGATTTTAACCCATGTCTGTCTAACTCCGAAGAAGGAGGAATATTTGAAAAATAAGTAGGTTAAGAATTAGAACAAAAGAGAGTAAAAGATTAAAGGAGTTAAACATTTTGTGTGTGTGCAGGGTATATTTCATTAAAGACATTGGTATCTTTAATTCTATTTAATGTAAGCACTTAACAGTAGAAGAAAGAAAAGAATTCAGTCCTGTTTGAAGTCCCATTTGAAGAAGTGGTTATAGAAGCTGGAGAAGAGCCACAGGCGGGAGGACCAGAGGTAAAGTCCAGAGGGAAATTGGTTTGTTTGTTTTTTTTAAATCTGAGATCCTCTAAGCATAATTCTTTAACATAAGCCCAATAAAAAGATTGTCATCATGTAGCATAGTCCCATACATACCAATGTATCTGTTGTTATGTTAGTTTCTTAAAGATTGGTTTAATTACTGCAGCAGATTGTATTTTTTTTAAGATGGCTACAATATCTCAAGTTTTACATGCTCTTCTAGAATCATGCTACTTGGCCCTAGAGGAGGTGTAGTCTATGCCCCCTTCTTTCTTGAGTGGGCCTTTGTGATTGCCTCGACCAGCAGGAATTCACTCTATGCTGCGCTTTTCCATCTTGTTCTCTTCAATCAGTCTTAGAGACCTAGCCAATATTCTTTGAGGAAGCCCAAGAAATTACAGACAGACTCATGAGGAAAGGAACCAAGCTCCTAGAAGACAGCAAGCACCAATTTGCTAGCCATGTGAATGAGCCATTTTGAATGTGGATCCTCCAGGCCCCAGTTGAGCTGTCCCAACTGATACCAAATAGAGCAGAGACAATCCATCCATGCTAAACCCTGTCCAAATTGCAGATTCATGAGCAAAAAAAAAAAAAAAAAAAAAAAAAACGGTTATTATTATCTTAAGCTTCTGTGTCTGAGGTGTATTGTTATGCAACAATTCATAAATGGAACAATTAGAATAAATGATCAGAGATTGTAGTGTGCCTGTCATATTATACTCATTTTATTTATTCATGCAATTTATTTTATACTAAGCTCTATTCTGCATGCTGAGGATAAAACAGTGAATGCAGCAGATAATATCCCCTCCCTGCCTTCATAGATTTTGTAGTAGAGAGGTCAGACTATAAACAAATTAGCAAAAAAATTTATAATTGGTAGGTAGTGATAGTCCTATGGAGAAAAAGTAGGATATGGGGTACAGAGAGTGACAAGGGGTGTTATTTTAGATGGAGCGGTTAGAGAAGGCTTTTCTGAAAAGAAGACAGTAAACAGATACCTGAAAGAAGTAAGACTGCACACCAAATGAATATCTGGGAATGGGCAGTCAAAGTGGAGGAAATAGGTAGTGCAAAAGCCCTGAGACCAGTGTGTGCTTCAAGGCCAATATGTTGGAGGAAAATGAGCAATGGGTGGGATGAGAAGAGAGAAGGTCAGAGAAACACAGTTGGGGCCAGACCATGTAGGGCCTCATAGGCTGTGGTGAGGTCTTTGGCTTTCACTCTGAGTGAGATAGGAAGCTATTAGAGGATTTTGAGCTCAGGAGCAACATAATCTGTTTATGTTTTAAAAGGATTATTCTGCCTGTGGCGAGAATAGACTGTAGGAGGGCAAGGATAGAGGCAAGAGAGACTTGTTAAGAGGCCAGTGCAATAATCCAAGCAACAGATGATGGTAGCTTGGACCAGGGTGGTAGAAGTGGGAGAAGAGAGAAGTGGTCTGATATTATATATATTTTAGAGAACAGTCATTACAATATGGATATGGACTTTGAGAAAAAAAAGAAGCATCAAGTATAACTCTAAGATTTTTGGTGTTATTCACTCTACAGCCAGTACATTTTACGTACCTGCCCTGCCTCCTCCATAAAAACTCCTGGAGTTGTTCTGTGTATCGAACACTGTCTGATGACTATAATGCCAGTACCAAATGCCATTCAAGATGACGCTCCAAAATCCTGACCCCAGGTGGGGTCAGAAATGACTCAGAGCATTATGGCCATCACTTTGAAGTCGTCTGTAGTAAATATAATTATACCTTTTGTTTGCAATGTTTTCTTGAAGAAGTTAGCCAAGGACACAGGGAGAATCCAGATGTTGGCTTTACTGTCATGTGCTCAGGGAGAATCAAGCTCAATAATTTATACTGTTTCTTCCAAAGAACTTATAGGTCCTCCCTATATGCTCAGAGTAACTGAAGAGGGAGAACAGATATTGTTAGTGTCGTTTAACAAGTGGAATCTCAAATACATTTATGGAGCTTGTCATTAGTCATATTTTAAGTCTTGAAGAACTGGCAAAATAAGACTATGGTAAAAAATAAGACTATGGGAGGCCTTGATAATTCAAGGAAAGATGTAGACACTTAACTCTAATTCCCAGGCAGGCTTCTTACCACCTAACACACTCAGAGCCAGCTGCTTCTTTCTCCATGTTTCATACCTCTCCAATTGAGATGATTGTGTGTTTTTTCCCTTTGATCTATTAATGTGGTGTGTTACATTAATTGATTTTCTTATGTTGTACCACCCTTGCATTCCTAGAATAAATCCCACTTGGTCATGGTTCAGGATTCTTTTAATATCCTGTTGTGTATGGTTTATTAGTATTTTGGTGAGGGCTTTTCACCTATATTCATAAGGGATATTAGTTTATAGTTTTCTTGTGGTATCTTTATTTGGCTTTCACCTTTATTTTCAAAGCTAATTGCTGTTAGTCTAAGCCAGAGAATGTTCACATCATAGTCAAGCAAAAAGACATCATAGACTGTGTTCCAAAATTAAATATACACACTTAAAATTTGACAGAGTACGAGGTCCCTCTTTTAGCACAGCCTTAAGGTAGGCTCAGATCTGAAAACTACAATGATGGTAGCCACATTTGTTCCACTGCGATAAGCCAAGGTGTCCATTTCTTCATCTGGAAAATGGGGATAATAATACCATCTACTAGGGTACTTTCAAGGATTAAATGAGGTAATGTAATAAATGCTTAGCATAGAGCCTGGCACATAGTACATTCTCAGTAACTGTTTACTATTAGTAATAAATAAAAATCTTGGGGCCTCTTTTCTTTTCCCATGTACCTCCACCCCATCAATTCTGAGTCATTGAGACCAACAAACCAGTGAAAGCCAGAATCCAATGGAGCAGTTTAGGGGGGTAAATTCAGGGGGCATTTCCGGTCCTGTGATCTTTGGTGGGTGTGAAGTTTGCAGGCTGTACTCCTTTTGACTCAGGCAAGAGGGGCCCTCACAAACACAGTAAAATAAATGTATCAAAGAACACAGGGCTGCCTCTGTCACTTAAAATTGGTACTGAGCTCTGACCTGAAACTCTAGGCATCTGCCCTGGTAACCCACACCTTCCACACCCCAGAGAAATGATACTCCACATTTCTTGTGCTGTGTCCTCAAAACAAAAGGCAATTGTGTCCAAATGTCATGTAAGTTTTGGGGTTGAGCTACTGTTGACGTTTGGAATGGACACTGCTTTGGAGCACAGGGAGGATTAAAGGAATTTTTTTTAGGTAAGAGGAAAATACAAATTAATTGATTTATCAAATCCTTTCTTTCTGATAGCGTGAGTGCAGAGGATTCGTGAATACTGAAATATCATGTCTGAGTAGAGCCAAGCATCCATTTTCTTACTTGTTTTCGTTTTCCAATTCACGGTTCCAGTGGTATTTATTCATCGTGTTTAAACAGATTTGATTTAGACAAGATATGTGATGCTCTGAAAGAGCGAAGTGAAACAATAGAAGGTGCTCAAATAAAGAGCAAATCAGAGTCTTTGGCAGAAAATGAATTTTATATTTGTATAATCCATAGTTATTTGATATGTAGTGGTGTTTGCTTTTACTGATGTTAGTATAAGTGTTCAAAAATCCAAACAGATCTAAATTTTAAAGGATTAAAATTTTAGAGAAAACATTTTTCTGAAATGAAGACAAGAAAAGGAGCCATTTTTATTTTTTGTTGTTGTTGAGAATATGTACCAATTCAACAGTTTCTACACGTACAATTCACTGACGTTGATTACATTCTTCAGATTGTACAACCATTCTCACCCTCATAAGAAAAGGAACTTCTATGAAGCAAATATATGATAATTTATGAATTATGTGTGTCCTCATCTTATTAGTCATCCAGATATCACTAGCCTATCAACAGAAACCCAGACATGCTCAATCATAATTACATTTGATTGCCTTTGATATTTTGCTGACTTTCAATCTTGTAAAAATCATAGTTTTTCTTATTAAATGATATTGTATAGTGTTTCAAGTGAGAGTTTACACAGCAGATTGAGTTCCCATTTAACAATTTCTGTACAAATTATCTAGTGACATTGGTTACATTTTTCACCATGTGTCAACATTCTAATTAATTCTGCCCTGGTTATTCTGTTTCCAGTAATCTGTTTTCCCTGACCCTTTACAGTCTTGTCTTTGCTTTAGGGTCACTGTTGACCATTCAGCCTCATCAGGGATGGAATACCCAATAAGCAAGGTAAGCATGTCCTTAGGGCATCAACAAAACAGGGGTACCAGTCGTCCAAAGCAAAGACCCATAGATGCTAAGCAGACAACAGAAGGAAAAGCAAGAGCCACAGTGGAAGGGAAATGGCAGGGCACTAACACTAAATGAAACTGATACCAGCTCCAGTGTATAAGATGGTGCCAGCCAGAAATAAAATTTACCAGGGTCATGAAAGCTCCCACATGCAAGGTTGTTTAAGCTATGAGGCCCCTACCACTTCAAAATCTTCATTGACTTCTGTCTCCCACGGTCCCCTCCCAAGTAATTGAAACTCATCTCAGCGGCTCTCTTTGGAGTATACTATTTCCTTCTAATAAACAAGAGGTTGGAGTGGGCTGCCTAGTCTAACTCTTGCTACATTAACCCAATATGCAACTGGATCCAACATGAGTGGTTACTGGGCAAGGAAGAATGATATTAATAGATAAAAGTTACCTGATCCATTTTGAGAGAACTGTCTTGTACATTGACGTCTGCTGATCCAGCAACTCCAGCCAGGTTGTTGTTGTTGTTAGGTGCCATTGAGTCAGTTCCAACTCACAATGACCTTATGTATAACAGAACAAAACATTGCTCGGTTCTGCACCATCCTTACAATCATTGCTATGTTTGAGCCTACTGTTGTAACCACTGTGTGAATCCATATATTTGAGAGTTTTCCCCTTTTTTGCTGATCCACTACTTTACCAAACATGATGTCCTTCTCCAGGGACTGGTCCCTCCTAAAAACATGTCCCAAGTACGTGAGGCCAAGTCTCACCATCCTTGTTTCTAAGGACCATTCTGGCTGTACTTCTTCAAAGACAGATCTGTTTGTTCTTCTGGCAGTCCGTGGTATATTTTCACCAACACCATAATTGAAAGGCACTAATTCTTCAATCTTCTTTATTCATTGTCCAGCTTTTGCATGCATATGAGGTGATTGAAAACGCCACGGCTTGGGTTAAGTGCATCTTTGTCCTAAAGTAACATCTTGGCTTTTTAACACTTTAAAGATGTCCTTTGCAGCAGATTTGCCCAATGCAACACATTGCTTGACTCCTTGACCGCTGCTTCCATGGGCGTTGATTGTGGATCCAAGTAAAATGAAATCCTTGACAATGTCAATATTTTCTCAGTTTATCATGATGTTGCTTAATGATCCACTTGTAAGAATTTTTGTTTTCTTTATGTTGGAGTATAACCCATACTGAGGGCTGTAGTCTTTGATCTTCATCAGTAAGTGTTTCAAGTCCTCTTTGCTTTCAGCAAATAAGGTTGTATCATCTGCATATTGTAGGTTGTTAATGAGTCTTTCACCAATCCTGATGCCGTGTTCTTCATATAGTACAACTTGTAGGATTATTTGCTAAGTATACAGATCGAATAAGTACGGTGAAAGGATACAACCCTGATGCAAACCTTTTCTGATTTTAAACCACTCAGTATTCCCTTGTCCTCTTTGAACAATTCCTTTTGGTCTATGTACACGTTCTGCATGAGCACAAATAAATGTTCTAGAATTCCCATTCTTCACAATGTTACTCATAATTCGTTATGATCCACACTGTCGAATGCCTTTGCATGCTCAATATATTACACCGGTAATAAAACACAGGAGGGCCAGCAATGTATGTATGTATGTGTGAGTGTGTGTAAGTATACATATATACCAAACCAACCAAACCCACTGCTGTCAATTCCAACTCATAACGACCGTATAGGACAGAGTAGAATTGCACCATAGAATGTCCAAGGAGCGCCTGGCGGATTCAAACTGCCGACCTCTTGGTTAACAGCCATAGCACTTAACCACTATGCCACAAGGGTTTCCATATATATATATATATATATATATATATATATATATATGTGTGTGTACATATATATACGCCTATATATACGTATTTATACATATATATATATGTACTGTTTCAATGTGTGAGTAAACAGAGGAGGGGACATGACAGATTATCAGTGTTTAGGGCTCTCACAAGCCTTAATCCAGCCCTGGGTCTCATACAGATGATTTTTTAAAGGAGCTCAGTACTCATGAGTTATATTCTTTATTTTATGGGCCACTCTGTTTTTCTGTTATTTAGCTAAAAGGTAACCTCAGAGGCTAGTTTCGGTTTAAGGTTTAAAAAGTATCTCAGGGCCATAGTCTGTAGGACTTCTTCAGTCTCAACCAGTTCAGTAAGTCTGAACTTTTTAAGAATTTGAGTTCTTTTCCATGCTTTTCTCTCACTCCATAAGGATTCATCTATTGTGGCCCTATTCAGAATGGTTGGTAGTGGTAGCCTGGACCATCCAGTTCTTCTGGTCTCAAGATAGATGAGGCTGTGGTTCATGAAGGCTATTAGTCCTGTAGTCTAGTTTCTTCTCTGAGCCTTTGGTTTCCTTCTGTCTGTTTTGCTCTAGATGAGTAGAAACCGATAGTTATATCTTAGATGGTCACTAGTAAGTTTTTAAGACCCCAAACACAACTCACCAAATTAGGATGCAGAACATAAACTTTATGAGCTATATTATGCCAGTTGACAGAGTTGTTCCATGAGACTATGGTCATAAGCCTTTAAAGCCAGAAAAGTAAACTCGTGAGGTATTTGGTTATGTCTAAGAAGTATCTGTAACTGTATCTGTAACTGTGCCCCCTAAGTGGTTTATTAATACATGAAGACACATCTATATGTGTATACATATGTACACACATATATACCCATATACATATATGCGTATATACATACATATGTAGCCACATGATTTTGGGGGGGGGTTGTTGTTGCAAAATTCTGTATGTCTTATCCTTTACGAAAAATGTCCTTTACTCTTGTGTATTTATTAGTGGCATCATTTACTTTGAGCAAGCTGTGCACCCTTCACTCACGTTCGGTACTACCTTCCCTATCACCAAAAAATAACAGGCGTCTGCTATCTAGGGAGTGATTCCTCCCTCCTCCCACCCCTGGTAACCGCCAATGAACGCTTACACATTATTTTTTAAGAAACAAAGTTTATCCTTTCATTCAGAGGTATTTTCCCCCAGATAAAAGTACAGATTAAAAGTGTTTAAAATTCTTCCAGTGGATCAACATCTATAAAGAGGGTCCAAGCAAAAAATAGTTCACCCTACTTGATAAATACCCTTCAGTGTATAACCATAAACTCACAAAAAGTAAAAACCAATTACAAGAAAAAACATTTTGAAATAACATATTTTTTTATCCTAATTATGAGGGTTGGCAGTTTTAATATAGAATCAGCTGATTTGGGTATTAAGTACCTCAAAGTGATAATATATGGATGACATCCCAGAGATATTTTCATATATTGGCATTAAGTCATTACTTCCAGAACTGATCATTGCTTATTTATTTTCTATTTGTAGTGTATGTCTGACATGTTTGATAAAACTGAGTTCACTTCTGTTTCGAATAGAAGCAATATTATCCATTCCAGCAGGGAATGTTTTATTTTGAAATAATTTCAAAATCACAGATGTGTTGTAAGAACAGTACAAAGAACTTCCATATCCCCTTCTCCCAGATTCCCCCATTGTTGACATTTTAACATATTTGCTTTCTCTCTGTACATGCATATGTATGCATATATATATCAATCACATACATACATGTAATTAATGTATGGTTATTCATATATATATATTTTTCCTGAACCATTTGCGGGTAAGTTATAGAAATAATGCCCTAGTTTTACCCCAAAATAGTTTAGTGCCTATTTCCTAAAAAGCAAGAACCCTTTCATACATAACCATAGTGAACCTATCAAAAGGACGAAATTAAGGCTGACACATTATTACCACCTCATCTACAGATTCCATTTAAATGCTGATTGTCCCAACAACGTCCTTAGTTCCTAAAAAAAAAAAAAAAAGCCTCCCTTTTCCCCTTTTTATTTTCTTATCCAGGATGCAATTCAAGCAAGATTGTACATTGCATTCAGTTGTCCTGTCATTTTGATCTCTTTCAATCTGGGACAGTTCTTAAGTCTTTCCTTATCTTTCATGACCTTGTCATTTTTGAAGAATACAGACCAGCTAGAAACCCTGGTGATGTAGTGATTAAGAGCTATGTCTGCTAACGAAAAGGTCAGCAGTCCAAATCCACCAGGCGCTCCTTGGAAACTCTATGGGGCAGTTCTATTCTGTCCTATAGGGTCGCTATGAGTCGGAATCGACTCGACAGCAACAGGTTTTTTTTTTTTTTTTTTAATAGACCGGTTACTTTGTAGAATATCCCTCAATTTGGGTTTGTTTGTTGTTTCATTAGGACTGGTTTTAGGTTATGTAAATGTGCACAAGTGATGTTATGTTCTTCTCAGCCCATCATATGGGGAGACACAAAATGTTGATTTGTCTGATTACTGCTGATTTTTAATTCCTACACTTGAATAAGGTATCAACCAAGGGTGATAGATGAGATCACCCTGGCCCCTGGTGTCACAAACTGGGCTGGCCAAGCCCCAAACCCCTAATAGTGACCCAGGGGAATGGTTATACATATTTTTAAATTTTGTTGTTATAAAGATTTATAAGGTAGGAAGGAGGATAAAACATTCAACAATTTACTTGCCTTCCTGACTCTCAGAAAGTAGAAACAGATGCCAGGGCACATTCCTCCCTCTACTCTTACTCCCCACCCTCCCATGTTAGTACTGGCTTGACTTATTTAGTGAAGAAAAGTAGGGAGAAGAGTAATTACCTTATAAGCCAGGGAACAATCACATTCCACTCCTTCCTCTCTTTTGTGCCACCCAGGGACCCCTTCTACCCAAGAGAGTACCTGAAACTAATGGGTCTTCAGTATGTATTTATAAAGAATTATGCATAAGTGAAAAAAAATCAACAACTTTTTAGCTTGCTTCATAACTTTTAAATATTTAGATGAATGGTATGTGGGTCTTCATATATGCACTCTTGCTCTAAAACATGTAAAAGTTAGGGATGGCCCTGTTTGCAGGTAGACTTTCCTTTGTGATGTTTCTACCCTCAATGAAAGGAGGCCCTGGCTAATAACTTGAAGAACTGTCAAAATGAAGATCTTTAAGTATTTTCTATAAATGCAAATTGTACGCCTCTTTCTTTACACTTTCAAAAGCTTCCCAACAAAGACTGAGCCACCTTTGCCTGCGGGAAGCGTTTTAACATTTCTCATCTAAGGGTCTGTCAAATTGACCGAAGTGGATTCAATACATTTTCCTTGTTATTCAAGGACTTACGGGAGTCCCTGTGTGGTGCAAAGGTTAAGCACTTGGCTGTCAACCAAAACCAAAAAGCTGGTGGTTTGAATCAACCCACAGTTGCCTTAGAACAAAGGCCTGGTGATTGGCTTCAAAAAATCAGCCACTGAAAACACTATGGAGCACATTTCTACTTTGATGCACACAGGGCAGCCATAAGTCAGAATCAACTTAACAGCCACTTTTTAAATAAGGAATTATAAGTTGAAGCCAGAGCTAACCAGTATCATAATTCTTTTTTTTTTTTTTTTGCATCATAATTCTGATGCACTCCAGTGATAGCTTTTTAGAGCCCCTTAACCTTGTCACCGTGGTTGACAGTCCCTTCTCCCAGCTCTGCCAGTGAGCAGGTGACACTATGATTATATACACCCATCTCCCAAGGGCAGCCGTTGATCACCGGAGAATGGAGGTAAGGGTCAAACTCCATACTGAGGGTGAGAATATTTTAAATGGTTTTACCATGAGTAAGGTTTCCTCTTTTCCTCTTGGAGTCCATACACATCATTATTGGGCAAAGTAGGATTTGTTTTTCACTTTCCTGAGATTTCTCAACTTGATTAAAATTGAGGCCAAATTTAAAGTGTAGATTCCCAGTCCTCAGCTAGGAAAGTCTGATTCAGCAGAGGTGGGTGATATTTGTATTTTAACTAGTACCCAAATGATTCCCATTCAAGAAGCTCAAAGGCCACCTATGGGTGAGGGAATACTTTCTCTTGCGGTGCTTTTTTTGGTTGGTTGGTTGGCTGGTTGGTTGGTTGGCTGGTTGGTTCTCCTCAGGATGCATGTGGAGAATGGGAAAGAGGAAGACTCATTCTCTCAGTTACAATTAGCTTCAGAAAAAAGAAAGACTTAAGGAAGGAAAGTTAAGCCCACTCAGAGTGACGGAGGGAGGAAAAAGGAATTTGAGGACAGGGATTAGGGAAGAGGATGGAAGTAAAAAGAACCAGAGAAAACAAAGCAGGAGTTTTTTTTTTTTTTTTTTTAAACCACTTAACAAATACCCAGAAACCCAACCAAACCCGTTGCCGTCGATTCCGACTCATAGCGACCCTACAGGACAGAGTAGGACTGCCCCATATAGTTTTCAAGGCTGTAAATCTTTACATCTTTCTTCCGCGGAGCGGCTGAAGGATTTGAACCGCTGCTGTTTCAGTAAACAGCCAAGCTCTTAACCGCTGCGCCGCTAGCTACTCTCAAACCCAGCTCTTAGGACTAAATGTCAGCATTGCCCTTAGTCCTGGGGTTCAA
Source organism: Loxodonta africana (assembly GCF_030014295.1). Taxonomy (NCBI): domain Eukaryota; kingdom Metazoa; phylum Chordata; class Mammalia; order Proboscidea; family Elephantidae; genus Loxodonta; species Loxodonta africana. The sequence goes on along the minus strand of NC_087344.1, from coordinate 144,744,140 downwards.
AGGTGACCCTGACATCAAGGCCTGCCCTCAAGGAGTCTGCAGCCTTGTGGACTGAAGCAGGTAACCAGGTGCTGTGGGAGGGCAGAGGAGGGGCCTCTAACCCAGGCTTGGGGTTCCCACGCGAGGCTTCCTGGGGTTACTGACCCTGTGTGCTCCGAACCAGGATAAGCAGTCTTGGAGGTGCACTCCCGGAGGGGGCAAAAGGGCTCCAGAGCCAATTCATTCTACTTAACTTTTGAACTTTTTTCTCTGTATACAAAATAATACATGCTTGTTATGAAAAAACTCCCTAGCACTGAAAGCGAAATCTGTTGTCATTGCCCTGCTCCTGCTCACCGCGCCCCCTCTCCCATTTTTGTCGGAGCCTCAGCAAGGTACCGGTCTCAAGAGCGTCGCCAGGCTGCGAGTTGGCCGCGATGGGAAGTTCTGTACTTCGCCCTCCCGCCAGCAGGGAACAGCACGTCGCAGGCTTTCCGGCTGGAGCTTTCTCTCTTCCACACGTCGCTTGCGTGATCGTCGGTGCTACAAACTGCGCCTGCGCAAGGGCCTCGGCCTTTTCCCCCCCGTAGAGCTGCTGGGCCTGCAGGTCTGTGGCAATCCGCGGACGGCGGTCCCTGTTCGGCAGGATGGTGAGTGGGCTCTTCGGTCTTGGGACTTCGGAAGCACGGGTGTCTCCTCTCCTTGCCGGAACGCCAGCCTGAAGCCCATCTCGCGCGGCGCAGGGGCCGGATGGCACGAGATTGCGGCCTCTGCCATGGTCGGGCCGCGGCTCCCAGCGTGGCCTAATGGCTGCCGCCTGCCCGCCACCTTGGGGGAGGGGTTGATGAAGAAGGGGAGCGAAAACTGAGGCGGTGTGTTGGGCAGGGGGTTGAGTTCGGTAGACAAGCTGGGAGGGTGGTGTCGGCTCGTCAGAAGGGGGCATCGGCGGGTGACTGGGCAGGGGCACCTGGTGGCCGGTCAGCCCGGCCTCGGACCAGCAGAAGGCTGGGGGGTGCCGGAGCGGAGGCGGGCTGCCACTCCTGGGACCCGACTCGGCCGCTGACTGCCCCGTGGGTCTCCCGGGAGAGGGGAGAGCGTCGTGGCTGGCGGATCTTCGTTCAGGGAGCCTGTGTCAGTGGGTCAAGGAACTAGTTTTCAAGCCAGAACCGTCGGTGAAACTAGGAGGCCTTGGCATCTGTGGGCCCCGAAAGGAAGCTCATTTAGTTTGGAGTGCATCTCCTGCCTCCTCTTCTCAAGTCCATCGCTGGCTCCACTTTCGTGATTGATGGGGTGGGGCCGCAAAGGTGGGGTAGGGTAAGGCGATGTTGGTGAGAGTCAGTGCTGTCTTGATCGGAAGTATTTACTGAATGAGTATTGTGACAAGTAGTTAAACCTATTTTTTTCTAAATGTACGTGGAAAGTGAGGGAAGGGTGTGCTTCTCTAAGGTTAGATTCTCGAAATGGGACTTCCTACAGTGTTCAGAATAAACTGACATTTGGCAGGATTGACTGCTGTCTAGAGCAGTTGTTTAGCAAAAGTTTGGCACAAGGATTGGTGCTGTTCCTCAACTGAACAAGCACAAGTAAGTTTTTAAAAATTCTTTAAAGCAATGTAACAATAATGTTTTTATCTGTTGAATCTCGTAAAGAGTTGGGGGCTGTATTTTGTATGCTTTTGTTTTTTGTTATTCCACTTCCCCAGTGGTTTTTATTCTGTTTTATAAAATTTACCAGTCTTCGAGAGATTGAAAGTAGAAGAAAAGTGGTTCTTTACCCTCAGATGATTCAAGAAACACTGGACCCTACAAAGTGACAGTTGTCTGGATGATTAACTTACTTTGTTACATGGTTAACTAAGATATCAAAAGTATAAGCTAAAACATTTATCAAGGTTTTAATAACATTCTGTTTTTCTTAAAGGGGTTTGTTAAAGTTGTGAAGAACAAGGCCTACTTCAAGAGATACCAAGTGAAATTTAGAAGAAGACGAGGTATCCTCAGTTTTTCATAATGTTTTCAATATCTAAGCATCTCCTTTATAGTCGAGCAACCTTTTTTAACATAATTATTTTCTTTCAGAGGGTAAAACTGATTACTATGCTCGGAAACGCTTGGTAATTCAGGATAAAAATAAATACAACACACCCAAATACAGGATGATAGTTCGTGTAACCAACAGAGATATCATTTGCCAGGTAAGTTGTATTCTGGACACAAGCAATGGGTGGTTAACACACTCCAACCTGGGCATTTACTGTGTTGGAGAAGTTGTACTTGGGGGAGACCAAGCACGTGATGTATGGGTTAGAAGGGTGATCTAGTCTAGTGCCTGGCACTCAGAACATTTGTCGAGTGAATAGTTCATCCCCTTTAAGAGGTTTAGAATTAGAACGCATTTGTTTTCTAATTAGGGGGAAAGAGACTTAGAGAAACTCCGGGTATTGTACTGTTTTGTGTGTACAGGGGAGGAGGGGGACAGGACAGGTGGAAGGTTCTTGCCCATTCTGTTTCCAGTAGAGTACATGGACAGGGTCTGACTCTTGCTTTGTGCTTGTGAAAAAAAGTAGGTAGTTGTGAGGGTTAAATGAGACTGAGGTTCTTATCCCTGCTTACTTGAAATAACAGCTTTAATAAATTCGTATGTACAAAAGTGCCAGTTTGCTCCTGGAAGCTGGTTTTTTGGGCTTTTACAACTAGGGAACATTTTGATAGTTGCTTTGCTGAGCCTTCGTAGGTGCAGGCACACCTGTTTTCTGGATATATGATTTGCATACGGCAATGTCTTCACACCAAGTCAGATAACTAAACATTAAAACCTAAAAACCTGTTGCTGTTGAGTTGATTTCAACTCCTAGTGACCCTATAGGACAGAGTGTCACTGCCACATCTTTTTTCTGCAGAGCAGCTTGTGAGTTCATACCAACGACCTTTTGATTAGCAGCCGAGCACTTAACCACTGTGCCGCCAGGGCTCCTTAATGAAACTGAAAGTTTGTTGGACTTAGTTAATCGGGAATTCTTTTTTGACTTTTTAAAAGTGCATCTTTAACTTATCATATAACCAGATAATAGTCTTTTCAATATTTGAAAGTAAGGAACTATAGTAGAATCCCAAATAGGTTTTAATATTCAATGTCTGGTAATTTTAGTCTTACATACTGTGACATTTGGCAAACTCATTTACCTGCCTGTTACAGTTGACCAAGCCATAAATTTTTGGAGGTAACTGGAGATAACAGAAGAAACATGAAGTGGTACAGATCTGTGTCCATCTTTTTTCTTTTTATAAGTCCTTTTAAAAAAGGAGACATTTAGGACAAGTACTGGAACAGTGAAAGCACAGATCACTAACCTGGTTTTTTTCTTACTGTAGATTGCCTATGCCCGTATAGAAGGGGACATGATAGTCTGCGCAGCTTATGCTCACGAACTCCCAAAGTACGGTGTGAAAGTCGGCCTGACAAATTATGCTGCTGCATATTGTACTGGCCTGCTGCTGGCTCGCAGGGTATGTACAAAAATCACTGTAATTGATATATTTTGGAGTTGGCTCATTGCTTGGAATTGTCTGCAAGGTGTCTATATGTGAATAAGACACCCTCCACTGTGGCTTCAAGAGAGAGTGCTTACTCTTTCCTGTGGCTTACAAAGCACCGGAAGTGATGATGACTTTACAGGGTTTGAATCGATGGCAGTGCATTTCTTAACCTGGAGAAGTGGTTGTCTGCCTGTCTTTTCTGTTTGTAGATAAATCTAGACTAGTGCTGTTCAATAGAATTTTCTGTGATGTTGGAAATGTGTAATCTGTTCTATCCAGTAGGGTAGCCACTGGCCATGTGTGGCTGCTGAGCCCACGAAATACGACTAGTGCTACTGAGGAACTGATTTTTTGATTAATTTGAATAGCCATGTGTCACTAGTGGCTGCCTTATACAGCACAGATCCCTGCTACTCAGAAATGTAGCTCTTCTAACCCAGTATTACCTGGGAACACTTTAGAAATGGCAGAATCGTGGAGGCTCCACTACGGGTCCTCAGAATATCTTAATAGGATGTCCAGGTGACATGCACATTAAATTTCAGAAGTAGTGTCTTGAGCTGTGAGGTGAGGCACTGGTGAGGGCTTCGTTGTTGTTTTAATCATCTTCACCGCAGGGTGGCAGCACTCGTGTATGTGCTGTATTCTGCAGAAAGGGGAATGAAAATGGGATTTTGCCTCATTTTCGTTTTGTCAGTTACTGACCTTATTTGGCGTTGGAGTTGTCCAGCTTGTGCACCAGTGTTGGGGGCCCACGCCTTCATTGATTATAAACATGTTTGAACGGGGAACATAGTCATTCTCTGTGAAAGCGACTTGGTGCAAAGGCATCACTTTTGAAACCATAGCTAGATGGCAGTGTTCTAGCAGGAGGGTGGCCCGTGTTAACATGTGATTGCAGAGTAGAGCCATGAAAGATGTTCCCTTCGGCCCAGGATCCTACTTCTAGGATTTTATTTCATATTAAATTACATTTGTTGAATTACTGTAGCCAAGTATGACTATAAATGTGGGAAATTACCTCAAGTAAATTTAGCAAATTAAGTATTGCATGTTGAAATTTCGATTACTTCATAAATCAGGTATGGACATATGAAAAAAATTCAGAGGATATAAAAGACAAAGTTGTTAAAGAGGGTGAAATTGAATGTCTAAAGTTTGTTTTTGTCGCATTTAAAATTTGATAAACTTTAAAACTGGATTGGGGTAAAGGAATGGGTGAATTAGAAGGGTTTTTTTCCCCAGATGTTACAGGTCATAAGTTATGACTTGAGATGTTTTCATTTTAGAGTTGTTTGAATATATTCAGACAGGTATTCAGGCTGGCTTCTTTGTTAATAGCTTCTCAATAGGTTTGGGATGGACAAGATCTATGAAGGCCAAGTGGAGGTAACCGGAGATGAATACAATGTGGAAAGCATTGATGGTCAACCTGGTGCCTTCACGTGCTATTTGGATGCAGGTCTTGCCAGAACTACCACTGGGAATAAAGTTTTTGGGGCTCTGAAGGGAGCAGTGGATGGAGGCTTGTCCATCCCTCACAGGTAATATAGGATTCAAGGCCTTAGTGCCTGGACTCCCACACTTCCCTATTTTCAACTTTGGTTTTAGTGGGGAGATTACTGAATTAATTAAAGTAACAGCTATTGAATGCCTGCAGTATGCTGGCCAGTACACAAAAGGAGCCTGGCAGAGTAGAAAAGAATTGTAACCTGTTTTATAAGTGCAGAAACTGATGCTCCAGAGGTAACTGGTCATGGAGCCAGTAAGTGAGACAGCTGGAGTTGAAACCATTATATTTCGCATCTGACTTAATTTTGGTTAGAGTTGAGAAAAGGCTTACGAAAGATTTCTGAAGTTTTGATTGGAAATAAGATTGTTGACCATTCTTGGAAGCCAAGTAGGTTGCTCATCACAAGACTAAACCTTAAAAATCTTGTTTAATTTGTAGTTCCTTTGGTACTTGAGTTAATGAATGTACTTTGTAAATTCTATACTGTTTAAGAAAAATTAGATGGAGGTATACCAGGAGCACACTCACTTGATAATTTCATTGGCTGTCATCTTATTCCCATGTTACCCTGAGGCACCACCGAGAAATTCTAGGATCTTGTGGAGCAGTTTTGAAATCCCTTCTTATGTGAATATGCAGGATAACTAAAACCTTGTTGTGGGGGAAGGCCTTGGTTTACTGAATGGTTTTTAAAAGGTGTTTGTAGAAGTGATCTTCTATTCTGGAATTTTGAGATTAGCTGCTAAATGATGATATCCCACTAACTGAGCAGTCCAGTAGTTGGTCCTTTGGTTGCATATGATGCAATTAATTGTTTCAAGACGGGACTGATGGCAGCTACTTTTACATATACAGTGAATGGAATTAATTCCTACTAGTGAAACGATTTCTGTCTGTATACTAAAATATGAAAAACTTTGTTTTAGTACCAAACGATTCCCTGGTTACGATTCAGAAAGCAAGGAATTCAATGCAGAAGTACATCGGAAACACATCATGGGTCAGAACGTTGCAGATTATATGCGTTACCTAATGGAAGAAGATGAAGATGCTTATAAGAAACAATTCTCTCAATACATAAAGAACAACGTAACTCCAGACATGGTAAAAATTTTACCTAAAAATGCCTATATTGGTTGACTTGTAAAGTCAAATTTACTAATATTTGGTGGGTACATTCTTAAATACAGGTTTATTTCAGGTTAACAGTTGGAAGTTGAATATGGGTATGTTTGTAAGTACAGATAGACTCAGATAAGCTATTTTTAACTTGATACACAATTAGGATGTTGGACCAGAACAGGTTAATAACAAGTCAGGTAAGGTAGTGTAAGTAATAGACTAGACTTGTCAACATGCTTTTAGGAATCTTTCAGATTCTAGAAGTATGGCAGGCTTGAGGCATCTACAGCTTTTGGTGTTTTTGTGCATTTGGTGTTATTTAATCATAGGTAATGATTCTGACTCATAGTGACCCTACAGGACAGAGTAGGACTGACCCAGAGAGTTTCCAGGGAGCGGTTGGTAGAATCAAACTGCCGACCTTTTTTTAACATTCCTTTGGCCATAGTTATAAACCACTTCTATTGATAGGAGGTGCTAGTTACTAAACTGCACTAATTTGAGGGTATGACTAGAAATAGCTTTGAAAGACCTATCAGGTAGAAATTTCCATGAAGTGTGAATCTGTAGACTGAGCGAAGACAGAAAAGAATTTAGCAATTGCTTGTTGAAAACCTAGTGTCAGCATCTAATACTACTAAGTTATGTCAGTGTTGTGATTGTCTTGGCCCCATATGTTCTTGGTCTTAATGCTTTGTTTTTCACTTGAAAATATCATGGTCAGGAAATACTGAAAATGAATGTAATGTGTTTTCCTGCAGAAATCAATTTGCTCTAAAGTATGGCTGAATTCTTCAGAGATACATGCAAATATTTCTTGAATAAGATTGAATTGAATTTTGCGAATAGTGTCAATTGATGTATTAAAGCCATTACCTAAGGTAAAAATTGAGACTATTAGGAATAGGTGGGTTAAGTTTAGAAATTGAAGCAGGTACCAAACTTGACTTAGTTTTGTTCCTTTTGAGAATCTGCCTTAGAAGGGCAAAATTGAGCAAGTGGTAGAATATAGATGCAACTAACAACAGCATCGTTTAGGGCACGTGAAATGAAACCAAGTACTGTTTGATTTCCTTTGTTTCAGATGGAGGAGATGTACAAGAAAGCACATGCTGCTATAAGAGAGAATCCAGTTTATGAGAAGAAGCCTAAGAAAGATGTTAAAAAGAAGAGGTATGTGTCTTACTGTTACGATTTTTGCGAGACAGAAGGGATTGGGAGTGATTCCCATACTGCCTCCTTTGATCTGGTGGGTCAGATTCCCGGTGAAGATCTGCAAACTCGATCACTAGCTCTGCATGATGTTGCGGAAGCGAGGGGAACCAGGTTTGCTAAAGTAATTGTGGTGATAGAAATGATTAGCCTCAGGAGCTACTGAGGTGGCCCTTTCTATCATAATACAGTATAAGTACCAGTTACTGCTTTGGGGAGGCTACCTAAAGAAGAGTTGGTTTTCATGGTTTGGTATTTCAAAAGTAACAATGGGGCATCTAAACATTGCGCTGACATTACGTTGTTTGATTTCTTGGCTTTGCACAATAGTAGCATATCCAGGGAGTTGGGGTTTGAGAAATACATGTGTTGATTATTCACGTCCATCTGATTACAAAAATCTCCATTTATTTACAATTAAACATTCTCCATCCTCTTTGGCTATGATTTAAAAATATATATTCCTGTGTTTTACTTTGTTTTGCAGGTGGAATCGTCCCAAAATGTCTCTTGCCCAGAAGAAAGATCGGGTAGCTCAGAAGAAGGCAAGCTTCCTCAGAGCTCAGGAGCGGGCTGCTGAGAGCTAAACCAAACCACAATTTTCTATGAAGATTTTTCAGATAAAGTAATAAACTTATTGACCAAGCAACTACTCTGTGTTAAGCTCTTAACTTTTTTATGAAACTGTAGGAAATATCCTGGAGTATAAAAGCAGAGGAGTTGGCATATATTTTCTCCAAGACATGAATATAGCTTTTCTAGGAAAAGTTCGTCTGCGTGCTGACTCCAGCAAAGTTCACATCTATTACCTTGGGCTCTTGTTCTCCAGCAGGAGGTACCATCCTTCAAAATACAGGGTTAAGATGTACAGTTTTCCCTAAAAAAATCTGGCAAGTAACAGACCAACCGTCACTAAGAAATAATTCTTCCATCCATTTATTGTAACCAGATAGATGATGAGCGGGAAGAAAAAGTACCTTCAAAGTATAGAATCTTAAACAACTGATGTTAATCCGTGGCTTTTTCTTTACAGAAAGCTGTCCAATGTCCAGTGAAGGACACATAGCTTTAACACATTCACTTTAACCATGTGAAACCTTTGAACAGAAAATGCTGGGTCTTTTCTCCAAAAGGTATTTGATTTTTGTGGAGATGTTGAAAGGTGCATGCCAGATCTGAGTATACGAATAAAAATAACATGAGTGAGAAGCACATACTAATCTTTTTATATTGAGTTCACATGGAAAAAATGTTCATTAAATATACATGCCTCTTAAATAGCCCTCTTGGCCATTAGGAAATACTGTTTGGAAATGGAAAATATTTACTAAATAAATTGTTATTTCATAGAAATCTGATTTCCCCCATAGTTCAAATTTAGGATATGTGGGTCTGGATTGGGGCTATGGCCTTAGGTTTTGAAGGGTTCCACTGGTACTTGTACTAAGATGGATCCTTTGAATTTCTTTAGGAGAATTACATGAAAGCTTACCCAGTGTTGGCTGTAAAAATTGGCATTTATATGTTGACATGTAGAATATTTTGTAAAGGATTTTTAATTACAAGAGCCTCTTAAAGAGCCACTTAGGGGAACATCCTGAAACTACAGATAACAACTGATGTGTAAAATGAGGTTAAAAATGTATGTATAAGTCTATAATACAACAAACCATGCTATTACCTGTTTAAAAAAGGGTAACTTACCTGCTTTGCAGTCTTAATTTCTGTTAATGTGCAAACTTTACCATGCTAAGACATTAGTAAATTTTATGTATAAATTGTCTTTTAAACAGCAGCTTCAGTGCAAACAATGTTTCCATCAATGGTATTTTGACTAACAATTATAAGTCTACAAAATACTCTTGATGTTTATGAAATGAGGATTTTCACAGCATTTTTTTTTTAGTTACACAGTGGATGCACTGAGAAATATAACAGCTTCTAAAAAAGGGGGGCAGGAATGAAATCTTTTGGACCTGTTACTCCTACACCTGCCATTTAGTAATCACCATATTTATTTTAACATGATGGCTTCACTAGTCCCAGAGGAAAGGAGTTCTATGTAAGTAACTGGCAGGGAACTCAATCAGAAGCCATTTTTTTAAATGTTCAAAACTTTTTTAGAAGTAAGTGTCTTAGAATGGTAACAATGTCTAAATGAACTAAGAGTCATTTGTGTAGGAAATTTTCTTCCACAGTAATGTTTTTAGGTTATTTAGTATCAAAGAATGTTCCATTTCCATTTGATTTGCTGTGACTTTGAGAGCAATACAAGAATAAAGCTGCTTTTCTAATTCTTCACGAATTTCACTTGGAGCACCACGCAGCAGGTAGTCTTTGAGTAGCTGACAGGCTTTTGCCAAGTTTGGCTGTATCACTTCTGAAGTACACTTCATGGTACTCTGATCGCAGCTAGTTCTACAATCCGTGCCATAGACACAGTCCAAATCAGTCTCACAGTGACGGTCCTTAATAAGTTCTTTCAGGTTTGCCTCTGGCACAATTTTTCTCATGTCCACCATTTTCAAATCATACTTATCATTATAGCCTAAGTTTTTGGCACTAGTGTCACACATGAGGAAGTTTCCATATGGGCCATGGAAAACGTCTTCCACAAATTCTAGAAGTCCTATGGCTATTTTAGCCTTTCTAGGCCATGACGGTGTGAACAACTGATCCATGCTTCTTCTGAATCCAGATGGAATAAAAAGTTCAATGACCCATGGAAGGCTTATTCCATAAAGAGAGGTATATTCAACGCTTTCCATTACATAGAGATCACCACAGAATCCCATTAATTTGGGGGTATGTTCTTTATCTTGAAGTATTACCATGAGAAGAAATTCATTTAATTGAAGAAGTGCCCATGCTGACTTTGCTTCTCCCAAGGAAACCTGGCCATCCTTGTCTCCATCAGCTACTGTCAAGACGAGATTAACCAGTTCAGAGAGGTTTCCTTGATCACCCAACTTAGCCTAATAAAAGATAAAAATTTGACTGTATGTTAGAAATGAAAAGACAAATTATATGTAACACTAAATTCCTTTATGAGGATTATTACCATGCTAGTAAGTTCCCCACGAAGGAACTTAGTATGTTACCTCTTCAAATATTTATGATGCTTGCAGTAAAGTCCACTTCGCTAAATATGTTTATTAAGAAATGGCTACCCCAACTACCCTATCTCTCACACACCCTTTAGATAAACTAGTTAACAAAGGCAGTAAGTATTCCTTGTTCTATTTTATACATTTTCTTGCAAAATTGCAGTGTAGTGTACTCATATCCAAAGTCATTAATAACAAGGGCCAACTGAAAAATTATTTTCTCCTATTGTAGTTTATATTAACAATTATTTTGTTCAAGTTGTATTGTTCCAATAATGGAGATTAAAACACATTTCCCTGTTAAGCTTTTCTGTGGTAAAATACTCTGAAAATGTATAATGGCCAAAGAAAAGAAAGACTCTGAAAATAAGAGCAATCAAAGCTGAGAAAAAAACTCTTCCCCAAACTATTTTCATTTTTGTGTATTTTTACTTAATCTTGTCTATAAAAAAAAAATCTTGTCTATATGAGTATTAAATTTTTAAATATAATTTGTAATAAGGTACTAATTTTCACCTTTTCTTTTGATGGATATCAGTTAAAATATGAAACTATGCAGCAGTTCATCTATAGTTAATTATCACTCCCCTCAAATCTGGACATTTCTAGCTATTGTAAGTGAAGCCAAAAAACCAAACCCATTGCTGCAGATTCCAACTCATAGTGACTCTCAAAGACATCGTAGAACTGCCCCATAGGGTTTCCAAGGAGTGGCTTGGTGGATTCAAACTGCTGACCTTTTGGTTAGCAGTCAAAGCCCTTAACGACTGTACCACCAGGGCTCCTGAAATTGCAAATACTTACTTTAAAAAGACTGTAGACCATTTCTTTGAATTTCTGTACAGTAGTTCCCCTAGTTGGCTTATCAAATAGAACTATTTCTTTTCTTGGTTCCAATTCAGTTCCAAAATCAAGATGAAGTGCTTGTTCCATTTGACATTTCACAACACCTGGCAGATTATCCCAGATCCCTAAATACATCTATGTGAAAAAGAATGACAAGTTATGTACTACATCGATTAGAAAACTTAAAAAAAAAAGAAAAGATACTATATTTTTAGGGCTGTCCCATTAAAAAAAAAAACACCAGTATCAAAATATCACGAAATGAGTTGTGATTTTCTTTTTAAACACCAAATTTGAAATCATACTCCAAAGCTTTTTTCTTTAATTTTTTAAATTATTTAAGTAACACATGCCTAACATTTTAAAACTCAAACTACACAGAAGGATGTAAGGCAAAAACAAAGCTCTTCCAGGTTCCATTTCTTTAATCCCACTCCCCAGAACTAATCACTATTAACTACCTAGCTATTAAATGAACATTATATAGTCACTAGGAGTTGGAATCGACTTGATGGCAGTGGGTGGGTTTTATGTGCTATGATCTATTTTATTATTTTAATCCTTGTAGCAACCCTATGAGGCAGGTACTGTTATTCTCATTTTACTGACGGGAAACTGAAGAGAGGTTGGATAACTTTTTCAAGTTCACACAGTAAGTGGTAAAGCCAGTATTTGAACCTAGGCAGTCTAGCCTCAAAGCTCATGCATGGTCTTAACCACTAAGCTAGGCTGTCTCTTTTACTAATATGTAAGAAGCAAAATGGACCATACTAGGCATATTAATTAAAGCAGATTATTTTACACCCCTGCTTCAAACCCTCCAATAGGTTCTCGATTAGATTGAAGTCCAAAGTCGCTACCATCGCATGTTAGTCTCTGTATGAGCTGTCCTGGCCTATCTATGCCTCTAAACTGATCTTGTACCACTTATTCCCTCATTTTCTAAGTCCCAGCTACAACTGTCTTCTTTCTGTTTCTTGAACCTATCAAGCTTGTTCCTGCTTTATGACTTGCTTTACTTGCTGTTGGTTCTGCCTAGAATGCACTCTCCCCGGATCTTTCATATGGTCAGCTCCTTCGCGTCATTCAAATCTCAGATGACAACTTAGAAAGGCCTTCCCTGACCCTGTATCTAGAACAGACCCTTTTTCCGCCCTGTCTTAGTAATCTAGTGCTGCAATAACAGTAATACCGCAAGTGGATGGCTTTATCAAACAGCAATCTCTCAGTCCAGTAGGCTCCAGAAGAAGGCTTTCTCTGTTGGCTCTGGAGGAAGGTCCTTGTCATCAATCTTCCCCTGGACTAGGAGCTTTTCTGCACAGGAACCCTGGGTCCAAAGTACATGCTCTGCTCCCAGCACTGCCTTTTTGGTGGAGTGAGGTCCCCCTCTCCGCTCACTTCCCTTTCCTTTTATCTCTTGTAAGATAAAAGGTGGTGCAGGCCACACCCCAGGGAAACTCCCTTTACATTGGATCAGGAATGTGACCTGAGCAAGGGTGTTACGCCTCACCCTGATCCTCTTCGACATAATTCAATCTTGTCTCATTAAGCACAGGCAGAGCTTAGGATTTACAACATATATGAAAATTGTATCAATCACATAATAGAAGACAACACAACACTGGGAATCGTGGCCTAACCAAGTTGACACATATTTTTGGGGGACACAATTCAATGCATGATACTCCACCCTTTGGCCCTCCAAAATTCATGTCCTTGCCACATGTAAAACATTCGCCCCACCAAATAGCAAAAGTCATGGTTAAGATTGTATGTCAACTTGGCTGGGCCATGATTCTCAGGGTTTATATGTGATCACCCCCATAATGGGATCTGCTGTGAGTAGCCAATCAGTCGAAAGGGCATGTAGCCTGCATCCGAACATAAGGGGACGTTCTGGCTTTTGCCTGCTCTGGATCCTGCAGCTGGCTCCTGTTCGTCCGACCTACAGTTCTTGGGACCTTAGCTCGCAGCTTACCTGCTGATTTTGGGATTCATCGATCTTTACAGCGTGTGAGCAAGAGCCCTGCTCTCTGACTTGCTGATCTTGCTACGTGAATCAGGAGAAGCCTCTACCCTGATCCATGGACTTTGGATGTTCCAGCCAAATTGCGTGAGCTATTTTCATTGATATAAATCTCTCTCTGTATATATTTATATACTTTACTGGTTTTGCTTCTCTAGAGAATCCAGCCTAAGACATACCCCAAGGTCACTCTCTAACCCACTACACCCTATTTTATTTTCATCATCTCCTTTAGCACTGTCTGAAATGATTTTTGTTGTTGTTGTTGTTGATTCATTTATTATCTGTCTACTCTCACTTTAGAATATAAGTCACATGAGGGGAGAGGCTTTGTCTTGTTCCCACGGTCTCTTTCAAGGCATCAAACAGTGTCAGGCATATAGTAGACATTCAAATGTTGGACTTTGTTTCAGAAATCCTCTTAAACATGTTAGTATCAACTTAAAAACTGCTTGAAATTTTTATAATTATAAGAGTAACATATATTTACATTGGAAAATTTAGAAATAATGTAAGGAAAACAGATGCACAAAAAATCATGCAACATTCCTATGCCCAAGGATAACCAAGATTGATGTTTTGCTATATTTTCTTCTAGTTCAATAGCACGCTGTAGGTTTTATTTATATTTCTTTGGTGGTAAGTGAGATAGATCTTTTTTTTCCTTATTATGTTAGCCATTTTCAGTTCTTCTTTTGTGACTGTAGTTTAATTCTTCATTCAGGTATGAGCTCCAATGTCATCTCAGAAAGGTCTTTCTTGTTCAGCTTCTCTAAAATACATCTCTACCATCTCCGTCCCCTGCATTCTCCATCATTTCACCTTGTGTATCTCTTTTATAAAGGATATAAAGTTATGTTCTATAATTATTTTATTTGTTTATCAACTAACTGTGATTTATTTGGTTGATATGTTTGTGCTTCTTTTCCTTTTGGAAGAATGTGAGGTCTATAAGGGAAGTAATCTTGCCTATCTTACTCACCATTATATTCCTAGTAACTAAAACAGTGTCTGGAATATAATGGAAACACAGAGTCAATAAAAAATTTACTGAATGAATCAAAGTGTGTACAACTAAAATATATGTTATATCCTGGAGCAGGAACCAAGATGGTGGCCTAGTCAGATGCACCATGCAGTCCCTTTACAGCAAAGACCCAAGAAACAAAGTGATACAGATACAGATACAGATACAGATACAGATACAGATAACAGTCCTGGAACCCTGAGCATCAAATGAAAGGATAAAGAATCAGATCAAACACCAGCTGGAAGAAGAAACTGAGAACAGTGAATGAGGAGATGAAATGGGGTGAGGATGCCAGCTGGCGCAGCACGGCATGGACATATTGAGACAAACACAGCAGTGATCCTGGCTGAGGAGCACAGGAAGGCAACATCACAGGAAGGAGACAGAGAAACTGTGTGGATACACCTGGGGTGAAGCATGCAAACAATATCAAATCATAAAGAAACAGCAAAAGATGGCTCAAGCAAGTGACCAAAATAAAGGGGCAGAAAACCGGGGAGGAAGATTTGGTAATGGAACTACCTGATAAGGAATTCAAAAGACTTACATATAGAACTCTTAAAGAGATCAAGCACCACACAGACAAAACTCTAGAAGAATTCGGGAAAACAATGTAAGTATAAAATGACAAAACAGACAATTAGAAACCATACAAAAACAGCAACTAGAAATCCAGAAGATTAACAATAAAATATCAGAAATAGATTACAGAAGGAAAAAGAAGTAGAATTGAATCAATGGAAGAAAGAATTAACATAAAAGAGGCCAAATCCCTTGATAATAATTTGTTAAAGGGACAATCAGAAAAAAGAATGAAGAAAAATAAAGCAAGCCTAAGAGTTATGTGGGGCACTATGAAGAGGAATAATTTAAGCATGATTGGAATTCCAGAACAGGAGGACACCCATAAAAAACCAAACAAAACACAGAGAATTTTCAAAGATTTGCTGCCAGAAAACTTCCCTAATATCATGAAAGATGAGAAGATATCCACCTACATAAATGGAAAATCATACCAACCTCATGGATAGGAAGACTTAACATTGTAAAAATGTCAATAATACACAAAGCAATCTACAGATATGATGCAACTCTGATCCAAATTCCAACAACATTCTTTAATGAGATGAAACAGCGAAGCACCAACTTTACAGGGAAAGGAAAGAGGCCCCAAATAAGCAAAGCATTACTGAAGAAGAACAAAGTAGGAGGCCTCACACTTCCCCAACTTAGAACCTACTATACAGCCATGGTAGCCAAAACAGCCTGGTACTGGTACAATGACAGACACACAGACCAATGGAACAGAATTGGGAACAAAGAAGTAAAGCCTTCCACTTGTGGACAGTTGATCTTCAGCAAAGGATTGAAATCCATTAAATAGGGAAGAGATACTGTCTTTTACAAATGGTGCTGACAAAACTGGATATCCATTTGCAGAAAAATGAAACAGGATCCATACCTCACATCATACACAAAAACTAGCTCAGGATGGATCAAAGACCTAAATGTAAATCCTAAAACTATAAACATGGAAGAAAAAATAGAGGCAAATCAAAACTATATTGAGATACCATCTCACCCTGGCAATAATGGCACTGATCAAAAAAACAGAACACAACAAATGCTAGAGAGGGTGTGGGGAGACTGGAACTCTCATACACTGCTGATGGGATTGTAAAATGGTATAACCACTGTGGAAAATGGTATGGTGCTTCCTTTAAAAACTAGAAATAGAAATACCATATGATCCAGCAATCCCATTCCTAGGTATATACCCTAGAGAAATAAGGGCCATGATGCCAATAGACATATGCATACCCATGTTCACTGCAGCATTATTCACAATAGTAAAATGATGGAAACATGTAAGTGCCCATCAACGGATGAATGGATAAACAAATTGTGGTACACACACACAATGGAATACTATATGACGTTAAAGAATAACAATGCATCTGTGAAACATCTCACAACATGGATGAACCTGGAGGACATTATGCTGAGTGAAATAAGTCACTCACAGAGGGACAAATATTATATGAGACCACTATTATAAAAAGTCAAGAAATGGTTTACACACATAAAAGAAACATTCTTGGATGGTTACCAGGGATAAGAAGGGGAGGGAGGGAAAATCATTAACTAAATAGTAGACACACATTAACTATGGTGAAGGGAAAGACAATAAACAATTGGGGTAAGTCAGCACAGAAAGACCAAGGCAAGGGAAGACACTGAGAGGTATGCAAGAGTAACATGCAACATTGGTAAACACTATTATATATATAATCCTGCAACGATAGAAATAACAAACAATAATTTATGAGTGGATTCACAGGTAGATATGTAAGCTGAACAGGTGTGGGATGGCGTAGAGGAGTACACCCACGAACATAGATAAGTTTGGCAATAGACATTTCTACATTCATATCTATACATACTGCAAACACATTCATGTATACAACAGGGTACACATGAGGCACAGTCACGAAAACTTCTTAGCCGTAACCAAACACCTCACAGGACTGAATCACTGGACTTGAGGGCTTAGGACCAGAGCCTCAGGGGTCATCCAGTACAACTGGCATAACAAAGTCCATTAAGACAATGTTCTACATCCTACCATGGTGAGTAGCAACTGGGGTCTTAAAAGCTTGCCAGTGGCCATCTAAGATACAACAACTGGTCTCTTCCCATAAAAAGAAAAGAAGAGTGAAGAAAACCAAAGATTCAAAGAAACAATGAGTCCAAAGGACTAACGGACCACATGAACCATACAGCCTACACTATTCTGAGACCAGAAGAACTAGACAGTGCCCAGCTATACTACTGACTGCTCTGACTCGGATCATAATAATAGGTCCTGGACAGAGTGGAAGAAAAATGTAGAACAAAATTCAAATGAATGAATAAGACCTAACTTACCGGTCTCATAGAGCCTGGAAGAACCCCAAGACTATGGCCCTTTGACACCCTTCAAACTTGGAACTGAACACACTCCCCAAAATCGTATTATAATCGAACAGTACACACTCCTGCAAAGTGAACGATAACACTCAAGAGGTAACTGCATCTCAGAACGATCAACTATATGAGACCAAAAGGGAACCATTTGCCCAAAAAGCAAAGTTCAGGTAGGGGCAGGAAAGATGGGCAAATGGCAACAGGGAACCCAGGGAAGAAGAGGGGAGAATGCTGGCACATTGAAGGGATTGCAACCAATGTTACAAAACAAGCTGTATATAAATTGTTGAATGGGAAACTAATTCTGTAAACTTTTACCTAAATCACAATAAAGTGTTATTTAAAAAAAGGAAAGAAGAAAAAAATATATAAATATATATAAATGGAGAAAAGATTGACATTGCCAAGGATTTCATTTTACTTGGATTCACAATCAACACCCAAGGAAGCAGTAGTCAAGAAATCAAAAGACGCATCACATTGGGCAAATCTGCTGCGAAAGACCTCTTTAAAGTGTTGAAAAGCAAAGATGTCACCTTGAAGAATATGGTGTGTCTGACCCAAGCCATGGTGTTTTCAATTTCCTCATATGCATGCTAAAGCTGGACGATGAATAGGGAAGAATGAGGAAGAACTGGCACCTTTGAACTGTGGTGTTGGCAAAGCATATTGAATATACCATGGACTGCCAAAAGAACAAGCAAATCTGTCTTGGAAGAAGTACAGCCAGGATACTCCTTAGAAGCAAGTATGGCGAGACTACATCTCACATACTTTGGACATGTTATCAGCAGGGCTCAGTCCCTGGAGAAGGACATCATGCCTGGTAAAGTAGAGGGTCATCAAAGAAGAGGAAGACTCTCAATGAGATGGACTGACACAGTGGCTTCAACAGCAGACTCAAGCATAACAACGATTGTGAGGATGGCGCAGAACTGGGCAGTGTTTTGTTCTGTTGTACACAGGGTCACTTTGAGTTAGAACCAACTTGATGGTACCTAACAGCAGCAGCACAAAGCTCTGGTTCAGGAATTCTTTTAAAAATGACTTTAGTTTAATGTAAAATGACCAGAGCACTATCAATTTGGAATGACTATTCATAGTGTTCATACCTGATTGTTGGGCTTGGTTGATAAGCATTTTCCAAAGTAAAGAGTTTCTGTAACACAAAGGCTATTACAAGCAGGCCCATCGATAACTCCAGTTTTGTACTTGTCACACTAAAAAACAGAAAATAAAGAGGCTGTTAATATAAAAATGTTTTTAAGAAGAAACATAATAAAGACACCATAAAGAGTTACCTATAATCTTTAAGAGAAAGTTGTATGATGAAAAGAACTCACACTTTGGATCCGGAAAGACCTGGATTTGAATCTAAGCTCTGTTACTTATTAGCTATATGGTGATGAAAGAGCACATTCCTACTGGGTGTGCATAGAATTTTGAAACTATTTTTCCCACCATAACATGGTCTCAAGTTGTATGGCACCTAATTCCTCCAAGAATACAGATATTCTATTTTTAAAAATGCCTTCATTTTAAAAATAAAGTGAAAACAAAATTTATTTTTCAAAAACAAAAGAAAGTTACCTCTGTCATCTTGTCATCCTTGAGATCACCCCAAAACAAGAAAGAAAATAAGGTACCAGTGATAAAATAAGGTACCAACATAACCCTCTTTTATAAAATAAGGTACAATAAATGAGGATGGCCTGTCAAATCAGTGAAGATTAGACCAGAGCCCAGGAGTGTGCTGAGATTAAACGCCCGCAATGACCTCAGTTCTCAGGCAAGTTGGCAGGGCAAGGAGGCAGTACGGCTGAGGAGCAGCACAGTCACCCTATTTGCAGTGAAGGTTTAAGGGACACAAGCTGTCTGTGGGAACGTTCCAGGTCTCTATTTGGCATCATGAAGTAGCAGAGCAGACAGGGCTGAAGATAAACAAAATCCTTAAAAACACTGTCTCTGTTAGAGGCAATCTGTTTATTAAATAGAGACTGGAAGAAACTCTATGACCAGCCCTGTAGCTGCTGGGGAGATGTACTGGCTAAACTAATCTGCATGTCTGTCTCTGTCCATCTCACTTTCTCTCTCTCTCTCTCTCTCACACACCCACACACACCTCTGTGCCACAAGCAGCTTCACTGCTAGCTCAATTCACTACCATAGTGGTAACCTATAAATAGCTGGTTGAGGAAGAACTCACTTCACTCTGAAGGAAATATGCATGAGATCTATGCACCAAATCTACAAGAAAAAGGAGGAAAGGAATAGTAAAAGCAAAGGACAAATTAAGCAAATGGCAGATAAAGAAAAACTCTGCCATAAAACAGACAAAACAAATTGCTATGAATTCAAAGGGCTTAATGAAACACATTAAGATACGACATCAAAGCAGAAGTAATAGTGAGATAACAGAAGGAAATGCAATTAAAAAAAAAAAGCTATCAGAATTCAGAAAAGGAGGAGGAAAAAAATCACAGAAATGAAAGCCACATGTATATATGTGTGCATCAGACAAGGACAAAAACACAGAAAAATAAATGAGGGCTAGATTGAGAAAAGTAAGCAAAATGAAACGGAAATTTTAATTAGAATTTGAGGTAAAGCTATAAAAAGAGAAAGGATAGCCAGCATATCTACATGAGGGAGAATTGGACGAGTGGAACAGAAAAAAATATTCAAAATAGAATTTAAAAAAACTTCATATAATAAAAAGAACATATGAATCTGCAGATCAAAAATGCACATGTCACAAGAAAAACTGACATAGAATAATCCCTATGACATATCTCATTGAAGTTTACTGGACTTCAGAAATAAATTCTTTGTGCATTCAGGCAAAAAGATCAAGACATCTTTAAAAAAAACCCATTGCTGCTGAGTCGATTCCGACTCACTGGGACCCTAAAAGACAGTGTAGAACTGCTCCATAGGGTTTCCAAGGAGTGCCTGGTGGATTAAAACTGCCAACCTTTCGGTCAGCTGCCGTGGCTCTTAACCACTGCACCACCAGGGTTTCCAAAGACATCTTTAAGGGGAAACAAATTAGATTGGCCTCAGATTTCTCCATAGCCACATTCAACATAGACAGCAGTGGTGCCAGCGAAAGAAAAGTATGTCTTGTCTGTGTACGAATTCTGTCATCTGTAAAAGAGGATCTTAACAGTACTTACTTTACAGACTTATTATGAGGATAAAATGAGGTATGTACAGATCACCTGTGACTTAACAAGTATTCAATAATAGCTACTATTACTGTAGTAGTCAAACTTTCTTTCAAATAAAAGCCATCAAATGTTTTTGAACATGTAAGGATCAGAAAATATAATCCCCATCAGCATCTTTTGAAATAAATTATTAGAGAGTGAATTTCAGCCAACCAAGAGATGAATGGAGAAATTGAACCTAGAAGTCAATTGAAATGAAGGACTAGGATGAATGCAACCCTGGGAAGGGGATTTATAATAATTGCTAATTTAATATCTGATATTTACTGAATACTTACTATGTGTGACACTATCCCAGTGTTAAACATTTATTTTCATGACAACAACCCTTTGGGGTAGAGCCTATTGTTATACCCATTGTAAAGATAAGGAAATATCTGTTAAGTAACTTGCTCAAGGTCACTCAGCTACAAGATGTTAAAGCCAGGATTCCAACTCAGGCAGTCTTACTCGAGAGTCCATGCTCCTAATCACTATTCTATATTGTTCAGAACATCAGTGTTATAAACTTTGGCAGTAAAAGTAATAAAATCAACAAAAACCAAGAAGGGGAGGTGTGAGAAGATGGTAGGTGGGGAGGTCAAAACATAATTTTACATCTTATAAATCAAGTAACAGAGATAGACGTATATTCAAAGATATAATAATCACTAGAAGAACTAACAACAATAATATACTTGATTAAAATTAGGCGGGGTAAAGGATATGGGATGGCTGGAAGTACAGTAATTTTGTCATTTCGTTCCTTATGAAAACAAAACAAAACCTGTTGCCACTGAGTCGATTC